>NC_136433.1:325201940-325913190 GCF_052849685.1 Lactuca virosa | reverse complement strand
AAGTCAAACCTGGGCAGTTATTTAATCATATATGGGACTAATATAGCCTGATCAACTATATTGGTTTGAGATATAACCAAAATGTGTTTGGGAGTGATGGTAGTGTTGCGACATGTCTAAAACTTACCAACTATACATATGCAGAAGAAATCTAGAACAGAACATAAAGTTAAAAAACTATAGGAGTATTTTAGGCACTATATATTAATAACAAATATGTGAAAACAAAAGAACCATTATGAGTAGAACTATAAATATTAAGGGTAGATTATAGTTATATATAATTAAAGTTATATATAGAC
The DNA here is from genome assembly GCF_052849685.1 of Lactuca virosa. Lineage (NCBI taxonomy): Eukaryota > Viridiplantae > Streptophyta > Magnoliopsida > Asterales > Asteraceae > Lactuca > Lactuca virosa. Next base: position 325,912,888 of record NC_136433.1, on the reverse strand, counting down.
TTAGAATATATGATCTAGCTTCATTTCCTGTTCCTTGTTTGGTTGTGGATTTAGAGCCGTATCATTTAATCGAAGGTCGATTATACCGAAGTTATATATAATTAGTATACACTTTGTAGTTACAGTAATACCTAAAACAAGTCATACAGAATACATTACTTCTTAACTGTAATTTTCTCTCGTAGAAAGTTGTATTCGTAATCTATCGTTACTAATTATATTCTATATCTCTTATCCATATTCTCGCTTAGATATCAATGGCTGGATTTCATCTACCCGGAGACCCGTACTTTCCCGATCAAGGACAAGGTGGATGGCTCGATGCAGAGCAAGAAGAAAATCATGAAATTCCCTTAGATTCGGAATCAGAAGCCTATAATCCACCACTGGTTGCCCAAATTCCTAATCCACGATAAAATTTTCAAGGCCCGACGCCTTCGTGGGCTGAGAACTTGTCACACCCCAAAACCAAGAACGGCGGAAACGTTCTGGGGCAGAGGATGTCATGTAAAGTATCACAACAATGCAAAGTAGTAAACAAGCAACAACATCATCCATTGCATTAATATTAGAATTTTAATACATGTGTGTTCTTTCATAATCTATGGCATGATAATAAGAAATTGAAATAAAAGACAAGTCTTGACCGCTCCGTCTTCTCAAAACCTGATCATCGTACCTGTCTACAGGTGACCTGAGAATACAAGTTATTTTGAAAGCGAGTATCAGCTTTAAAGCTGGTGAGAACATTAATACTAGGATAATAAAATGGATAGAATACATACCTTGTTGTTGTTGCTTGACTCCATGAAGCTTGAGAGCCTAGTGCCCCAAGTGTGACACCTCAAATGGTTCACACAACATCATGAACTCTTGGAATAACCATGAGAAGAAGACATACATGTTCAAATTGGCTAGCCCTCAAAATATGTATCACTAGTGCCAATTTCTTGAACTAAAGGGGTTCTTATATAGTGTGGCTATTAGGGTTACACCATGTAACTCATGACTTTACCCATTCCTTATGCTCCATGGGTTTTAACCTCCATGGAGTATCCATGGATCACCACATGGGTTAAACCCAACATAAAGGAATCTTGGATCATAAGCCCACATATATAAGAATGAATGATTTACACAATCAATCCCCATATATTTAATTAGTCTCTTTTTGATCACTAAATTAAGTCCAAATTAATTCTTGATCAATACTAATTAAATAACATGATTTCATATTAATATATTAGAACTTATAATATATTAATATGTCACAAAATGTCTTTTCCTCATAAACGGTCTATCCAAATGTTCCGATGCCATGCAACCCAAATGGACCATGCCGAGTCGGGTCAAGTACATACCAATTATAGTTATGGACTTAGACACTAATCCAACAGTCTCCCACTTGGATAAGTCTAAAACTATTATTGCGTATGACTTCAGGAACCAACTGGCAATCGTAGCTCTCAAAAGCCGCTGTCGAACTCTGACCTTATAGATGAACTCTGACCTTTGTCAATGACTTGTCCATTAGATAAGGGATCATATATTCCTCCATTCTAGATATCATATGGACTGAGACATGGATTATAATCATTCTCTCTGTCCATTTGTTGTTTCCCGATTTCCGATTTATGACGACTGACTAATTGAACAAATCAAATCAGTTCAGGCCCGGCCGAGCACTTACATTTGTCATCACCAAATCATCGAGGGGCCCACAGATATCGCTTTTATCCCGAAGGTAAAAGGAATGGATAAACTTCGACTCATATGGCTTGTTCCACTACTTGTTGAATCATACACAAAGGCACGTTTTATAACACCGAGTTACCGAATGCGTTTTCGTGCCATCAATGTACAACCAACTCATAGTAACAACTCATATCTTTAGGTTTGAAGAATATAAGATATTATCGTCTCATGATCACTCGTGATAAAATCCATGAAGTGATTCCAATGAGCGCGGGTTGAATCCAATACTCAGAACTTATGAGCACTCATGAGTGTTGTAGCCCCTTGTCCAACATCTTAGACCTCTACAAGCCAACCCATGACAGTCTTGATTCATATCTACTTCCAACATATGACCGACTGTGGATAGTTTGAATAACTTAGTCAATCAGGAAGAACGACCTAGTTATTCTGGAAGTCAAAACATGCAAAATGAAACACAATAATAATAGAATCTAATATGGTATCAAAACCTATGAACATAAATAAAACACCTTTTATTTATCACCATATGATCACACATTATTCATTGTATACTGTTTCAACTATCAACTTTATTCTTGAATTTAAAACAATAGTTGTCCCATGCTCCAAGCATGTACACTATGTTTTCTAAACACTAGTCATGCCATACACCAAGTATGCATACTATGTTTGTCTATGATCTTCACTTTGTGAATTAGATCAATTGAACATAACTCCAATGATCCTCTTTCACAGTCCCAAATCCTTACTGCAAATGCAAGAATTCCAAATTCATGCCATTTACTGAAATCTGTTAGATTCTAAACTTATATGCATTGATCCTCCTGTAATGATTATGCACAAAGTCAGATAGACTTGACAACAAACATTACAGAGCATTCCAAATGAGATCAGCTCCTTGGAAATATCCTTCTTGCATTAAGTTTCCTAATCTTACACAGATTGAATAATTTCTAACTTTAAAACATTTCCATATTCCATTTTGACTATCACTTCTGAACAAGAGTTGCCTCCTTACAGATTATGTCAATATGGTCCTTCCAGAATTATCACTATACTTCCAACTGTCCTTGAGCAACCAATCTTTGGTAAACCTTAGATTGTCCTCGACAATTGCTTAATCCTTTTAGTCATATCCAGTTCTAGACCTTTTCCCTTCTTAATGCCCCAGGCATTTGGAAAATTTAGAAAGGATGAATATAGCACATGAAATCGATCCTATATCCGAAGCATATGGGACACGAGTCATGATGTCTCACATAAAGACTAAACCAGTCTTTTGCTATAACATTTCCATTTCTATTTGCCAAGTTCTCATAATTCAGATTATGAAAAGGGATGTCGTAATCATAATCGAATTTTAGAACGCAAATAATGGACCCATATATAGAATTTCCTTATGTTGAGCCATTCCAACATGAAATTCATATATATATCCTTGACTAAATACGACTTAAAATCTCAATCTAAGCTTTTAGAATTGAAATGAAGTATAATTTCCTCTCCCTTAATTATAGAAAAACAACTTTTTCAACCCCTGCAGCCTCACGAATTGAAACTTTTGTTTTCTATAATTAACATTGCTAACTTGCAACCTTTATCATAATTATCATGCTCCCACTAACATGATGATTATTAGCATAACACTTATGCTCCCACTAGCTTTGACATGTAATCAGAAATCAGCTGAACTTCTAGAAATCAATACTTTATTGACTTTCTTACCAAAGTTCAGATTTCTGATACTAGATTGCTTTGATAAAACTTTATCAATATCATACACCTTATCTTAGATAGCTCACAGGTGTGTCTAAACAATTTTAAGAACTATGAAAAGGGATGCCGTAATCATAGTCTCGATTGTTTAGACCTTTACCACTTCTCACAAGTCCATGTTAGTGTGCCGGTTAACCACACACGCTCCACTAACGACTTTGAGAATGCAAATATCACAATTGCTATCTAGCTAAAATCTACTTAGTGAAAGTGTTTCCTCACCATCATTTTCATGAATCGGAGAGAAACCTTATGACACTTAGATTTTATGGTGTATGAGTTCCTATCCATATGAATTTTGTCAAAACCATAATCAGAAGACAAGGTTACTGACAAATCCACACTTATATGGATTAAACTTGTGCAATCTTAAATTCTTGCCATTTGGCAGCTCAAGGGCCTGCCATTGCTTCCAAGTAGCTGTGCAACTAATTGAGAACTCTCAGAACTCCTATGCAAAGCCAACTTGAATAGGCACAGACATGTCGACACGATAGGTTATAAACCTCAAGTCGTGTGCTAGTGAAGAACTTCAGGTTTTATTCTTGATTAGTTCTTGAGACTTTCAAAACCTTTAAGACTCCCACTGTCCTCTTGACATATAAGACTTTCTTGTCAGATATTCAAGAGATAGTGTGGATTCTAATCAAGACAAACACTTCACACAATTGGCCTTAGTTGGTCTTTGTTTTATCCAAAACATCACAACTTACCAATTTCAAATGTACAAGAGTAGAAAACTTTTACTCTTACATTTGACAAGTGTTTTAAACCTTCTTTAAGACATGTCACTCAAGTTACAATCTTAGAGTATAACTCTAAGAATTGTTTTTGGAACGAAATATAAATCATCTTCTTGATTTAACCACTTCAACAATTCATAGCTCCTCTTCTTAGCTACCAGAATGCACTTAGAGGATGAATTGTGATAAGGTCTCTTAATCATTAAGATGATTATATAACATGATACTAAAGTACTCTCCCATCTTTTTCAGATTTGAGAAACTTTTATCTTTCTGCCTAATTTGATTCTTCTCATTCCTTCCGCCATACACTGAAACCTTTTCTAATGTCTCAGAATTACACTTAAGCTTGTAAGTATAACCATATTTACTGAACTTTAGTAAATAATGACGAATAGTCTTAACGATTATTTGTGGTGGGCTTGATCAGTGCACAAGAATGTGTACTCGATCCTTTGCTTGACTCACACATCCATGTGAACAAGTAGTTAGTCTTAATTTTTCCAATGCTTGAAAGTTCTTATTCATCATGCTATACAACTTGCATGATTCCAAGTTTCTATCCAACTGAAACTTAGGTGATGAGAATCTTTCATTATTTGGTAAATTTAGACACTACCACAAATGAAAGAATCAAATTCATATTTCCACTCTTGCTCTTAATGGAATCTTATAAGCAACAATTTTTTCCTCAAATGCCATTTGTAAGGATATTTTAAAATAAATAAATAAAATCATCATTTTTCCTTTATTTTAAAACCATTGCGGAAAAACTATCCTTACAATGCAAAAGCACATGAAAACTTTGTTGTTATTTATTCCTAAGCAATATATCATAAATCTTAAGAAGTAGCTCAAGAATCCGATCTTCAAACTATGCGATAGAAATCCATCTATGCCATCAGATTCAGCATATTCTTTCTTTAAGTTTCTTCACTTTTCCTTTGATTCTTAAAACATAAACATGTGACCCAGTCACATCATGTATCAAGAATCTCAGAATAGAAACTTAGCAGAGTTAGATAGTGGACTTTACCCGCAGTAGAGTCAAACTTATTGACTTTAATATCCTTAGGTAAATTTGGCAGCTTCGCAACCAATGCCCCTTTCTTTGGCAATAGACCCTTGATAATGGGACTATCTCAGACTTAGCCGTTCTCTTACCATTTGGTCAACCGAGTTGACTATGGCCGATCCCTTTCCATTGGGAAGAGAGAGCTTTACTGGATATCCAATGTCATCATTGTCAAGGTCCATAAAGTTTTAGGAAGTTGATCTTAGCAAATAGATAAGATCATTAAGGGTCTTGTCATAGTCTGTTTCATAGGAGTCCCAAAGGAACTCACTATGTGACTTAGAAAGTGATTGATCATCAGCTTCCTCTAGACTTTGACACCCAACTCTCCCGGCTTGTCAATATGTGACTACATCTCCAAGATGTGATCACATATAGACCTTTGCTTGCCAATAGGGCTTGAGTGACCTTAAACTTTTTAGGAACTTGTGGGTTAGGGAGAATAATTGGAGGAGGTGAAAGAAGTATTATTTCCATGGGACATCATCTTCATTTAGGAAAGCTTGTTTCAAGAGATTTGGGAAGATCATCTTTTGGGAGATATTCAAGAGAGTTGATTTAAAGTCCTTAATATAACACCCAATATGAAATATTAAGGCTAGGACCCAACAACCTATTTATAACTGGAAGAGGGATGCCGTAATCCAAGTTATAAAATAGTTGAAGGTAGGTAAATGACGATTTACCAATTTCCACCATGAAAAACGAAATATAATTAAGTTTTAATTGGATTTGAAACTCCTAGATCTTTTGAGATACATTGAACTTTCAATGGCATGTTTGAATCTCGATTGTGCCCTCTCAAGTTTGTGACTGGGATGCCGAGGATCACAAACAAGGTGTGAATAACCATACAAATTGACTTGGTACCCTCAACAATATTACCTAATCGATGTGCCGGTTAACCACACACGCTCCACCGATCTATAATAAAGTTAAGTTACCCTTTGCCACTCTTACTAGTCCATGTTAGTGTGCCGGTTAACCACACACGCTCCACTAACGACTTGGTAAGGTACAAAGTGTAATTTTATGGGCTAGCACCAAATTCACATTTTCCTAAGTAACTAAGATTGGGAATTTACAAGTGTTTAGTTACTTAGTATTTATCATTAATACTTTTAATGAAGGGAGAATTATAGTCCTTTCCTACCCGTTCGGCTAACGACCCTCCACCAGTCAAGGAAGCGGTGGGTGAGAGTGGACACCCATTAAACTGCCATTTTATAGGCTGTAACCTTATACCCCCCTTATAGACCGGCTTCGTGAATGAGGCCTACTAACGGTAAGATTGACTTTTCTTATACATATCTATATAATTAAAATTATAATAATAGTATAAGGGTTTGAATTTTAACTTTTAAAATTCTAAGGGCTAACTTGGAATTAAAGTATTCATAAGTGAAACTTTTCAAATTCCAAAACTTGAGGGCAAGTTTTGAAACTATTCAAAACTAATTAATTCCATAACTTATGTGTTTAAATTAGTTTTAATTAAAAAACTCTTCAAGTTCCATAACTTGAGGACAAGTTATGGAAGACTTTAAACTAATAAAAGAATGTAACTTTTCTTTATTTTATAACTTATGGAATTAATTAAGGTTACACATTTTATTACTTAATGAAGTGACTCTTGAACCTCCATAACTTGAGGACAAGACTCTTCATTTTTTGTAACCATTACAAACTTTTATGAGTTTTATGAAACTTAAATGTGACTTTTCATATAACTTGAGGACAAGTTACAAAAACACATTTTAGAATCAACTCTTAGATTAAAATGGATTGAAAACACATAATCCATTAACTTTTCTATTAATCTAAGCAACTCATAAGAACAAGATAATTCAAATCAAACTTTTTCATGTAATTAGCCTAATCACTAAACTAATACAAAACATGAATCTATTGACAATTATCTTTGAAATTGGATTAGCATGAACATTACCACATCAAAAACAAGTTTATAAGTCCAAAAACAGCTTAGGGTAATGTTCCTAGTCCATTTCTAGCCAAAAACCTCGAAAATATGTTGTCTGGGGCTCCTACTCGTCGAGTGTATCAACCTACTCGCCGAGTAGAATGATTTTCTTCATGTACTCGGCGAGTTCATCAGTGGACTCGGCGAGTACAGTGCCCAGAATGCCCGAAATTCGACTTTTTCAGCATTTTTCAGCAATTTGCATCAAGTATTATTGAAAACAAGCCTAGGCTCTGATACCACTATTGGGTTTTGAGCATTCTAACACTCCTAAATGTACATGCAACCCTAAATACCTTGGATCTATGTTTTCTCTATTATACATGCAAATATGATTATCCAAGGTATTATCCTAACTAGCATACCAAAACATTAATACTAGGATAATAAAATGGATAGAATACATACCTTGTTGTTGTTGCTTGACTCCATGAAGCTTGAGAGCCTAGTGCCCCAAGTGTGACACCTCAAATGGTTCACACAACATCATGAACTCTTGGAATAACCACGAGAAGAAGACATACATGTTCAAATTGGCTAGCCCTCAAAATATGTATCACTAGTGCCAATTTCTTGAACTAAAGGGGTTCTTATATAGTGTGGCTATTAGGGTTACACCATGTAACTCATGACTTTACCCATTCATTATGCTCCATGGGTTTTAACCTCCATGGAGTATCCATGGATCACCACATGGGTTAAACCCAACATAAAGGAATCTTGGATCATAAGCCCACATATATAAGAATGAATGATTTACACAATCAATCCCCATATATTTAATTAGTCTCTTTTTGATCACTAAATTAAGTCCAAATTAATTCTTGATCAATACTAATTAAATAACATGATTTCATATTAATATATTAGAACTTATAATATATTAATATGTCACAAAATGTCTTTTCCTCATAAACGGTCTATCCAAATGTTCTGATGCCATGCAACCCAAATGGACCATGCCGAGTCGGGTCAAGTACATACCAATTATAGTTATGGACTTAGACACTAATCCAACAGATAAACCCTAGAAAATCCCATATTTCCTACTAGTATAAAAAGCAGTCTTCTACCAAGACCCGACTGTTTTGAATATTTGCACTTCTGTAAAAAGTAGGTTTTTCCCCTAATATAACTATTACTATTCAAAAGTAGCTATATTAAAACTTGTATGTGAATAAAATCACAAAGTAGCTGTAAATAGGGAAAATACTATTTTGCCTCAGCAGTGACACTGCTGGCTATAAAGTGAATAAAAAACATAGACTCCAGGTGGTATCGAATGGACAATACGCCTCAAAAATTCTGAATGAAAGTAGGGTAGACTCCAGGTGGTATCGATTGAACAATACGCCTCGAAAAGTCTATGTTGACCTTTAATTCATAATTGGATAAATAAAGGGTTGAATGTGAACTCGTAGGTAACCATGCCGATTGACGATCGAATATCTGATGACCCTCCAGGTCACACGTATTATGGTGACATTTTGTCACCCCTGGGCGTAGTCGGCTCGGACTGTAGCTAGCAGTCGGGATGTGGGAGTGTCTGTCCCGTATAGATCTATACACATAATGCCCGCTCTCCCTCCAGGAGACTCTGGTTACAAGGTGATACCACTAAGAAGTGTCGTATCGAGAAGTAGTATGTCACATTCTATTTAAAGTATTTAAAATAATTGTATAGACTCATGAATGAGGTAATAAGGGTAAACTCATGCCTTAAGCATGAGTTCATGGTCAAGAGGGAGTGTCTATCCCAAACTCCCCAAGTTTGGCTGTAAACACCTAGCTAAGGTGTTAAAATGTTAAATTTCTACACTTCACTTATAACGATACTTCCTTTTATTTATTCGTTTGACGAAAATAAAATAAAACACCCAAACGGACTTTATACCGGCTAAAATTTAGCAGAATAGTATTTGACTTTTATTTAAAGTGTTTGACAGTAGAGTTTACGCGAATGAAAATTTCGGGTTGTCACATCATCCCCCCGTTAGAGGGAATTTCGTCCCGAAATTAGAGTTCAAGCGGCTAAGTTATTACAAAATAACTAAGTAAGAAGATGGGGATATTCCAACTTAAACTGATCCTCGCGCTCCCAAGTGAATTCCGGTCCTCGCTTGGCGTCCCAGCGAACCTTCGCTATCGGAACACGGCTTTGTTTCGTTCGTTTGACTTCTCGGTCCATGACCTCTACAGGTTCTTCCACGAAGTTGAGGCTCTCGTTGATCTCGATTTCGTCGAGTGGGATTTACAAGAGTCTCGTCGGATAGGCACATTTTCAAGTTCGAGACGTGGGAGGCAAGATGTACGTTACTGAGTTTGTGGGTAAGCTAAGTTTGTAAGCTACAGGGCCGATTCTTGCGAGAATCTCGAAAAGTCTTGCGTAACTTTTCTGTCGGTCGCTAGAGGCTTTCAATCGTCCATTAATCTGAACGATCTTCTCTAATGATGCCCTCTAACTCTAGATCGTGAATTTCATAGGTAGCTTTGAGGGTTTCTAACTGATGGGAGGCTTAGGTAATGACCTTACCTCGTTACATCAAAATGCAACTGAGCCCTGGGTTTGGGAGTGTCTACTTGAATTCCCTCTTCAGTATCAATGTGACACAAGAATTTGACCCTTCGAATCCAAACTCGCATTTAGAGAAATTAGCGTAGAGCCCCTCTGATAGAAATGTTTCCAGGGTCTGTTAATGCTGTCGACTATGCTCCTCCTTACTACGAGAGTAGATAAGTAGGTCATCGATGGAGACGGTGACGAACTGATCCTAGTAAGGACGACACACCTTATCCATTAGTTCCATGAATATTGCGGGTGCGTTTTGTTAATCCGAACGGCATTACTACGAATTCGTAGCGCCCACAACGAGTTCGGAAGGCTGTCTTCTGCACATCCTCCCCTAGTACTCGTAATCGGTGGTAACCGGATCTTGGATCGACTTTTGAAAGGAAGATCGCCCTTTTTTAGTCGATCAAATAATTCGTTTATGATAGGCAAAAGGGTAATGATTCTTGATGGTTAGCTTGTTGAGCTTCCTGTAATTGATGCATAAACGAAGTGATCAGTCTTTCCTTTTTGACGAACCAGACCGGAGTTTCCCCAGGGTGAGAAGCTTGGTCTTATAAAGCCCTTGCTGAGCGGTTCGTTAAGTTGATCAGGCGGTTCTTGCCTCAATGCAGGTGCTAGGCGATATGGCGGTTTGGCTACTGGGGTAGTCCCTGGAACTAAGTCGATCCTAAGTTTGATTTGCCGTTGCGAAGGTAAATCCCGGGAGTATTCTGTTCTATCTGAATCTATTGTCTCGATTGGTGAGGAGGCATTTGATTGGATTCTAAGTTTATCCGCTTGGCAGTACGGTCACTCGTAGGCTTGAACAGTCTCCGTCCTAAAGTTCCTATCGGAAGTCATATTTGGTTCATCAATCACTGCTTCGTGTATACGAGTCGTATATAATTAAGACTGAAAAGGCAGTCGAATAAATGATTCTTCCTTAAGCTCACATCCAAACAAGGAAAAGAAGTTAAAGCGGTATCATCAATTCTAAACCTTTAGAACCTTGATTATATACCACCCCAGTGTAAACATTCTTCAGCGATAGATCAACCGTAAGGGTCTTTGGATTGAACTTGACGTACTGTACGAGTGGTATTCCGGGGAGGTTTGCTGAGGTTTCTTCGGGAAGGATACGGAGAATAAGGTACCCTATGCATGAGTACCTCGGAGTTCCAGAATGACGGCCTTGCTAGAAAGGCGATTACGGAGAAAGAGATGCACGCACGAACTGGTATTGTGAGGGTCGAATTGACTCAAGTGATCTGATAGTATCAGACTCACTTGGTAAATAAAGGCATTAGATTAGATCATAAAGGTGTTACAGACAAAAGACAACAGTGCAACTTTTAACAGAGTTACAGTACTTCGGATTAACTACGAGACTACTGTTGCGAAAAAGGTATACTGCAAAAGACAAGTATACGCAGCACGTGGGTCCCTTTGACTAACGGGTTCTCGCAAAAGATAAGACTCGAGTTGCACTAGTTTTAAACAGTTTAAGAGTCTGTTACAACGAAACGCCTTAACTACTTTAACGTGGGTCCTGAGTAGCCTCTCCCGCGGCGGTGATCCTTAGTATCTTCCCGTCTGCGCCGGAGTTCTTTGTTATTGGACAATCCTTCTTGAGGCGCCCTATCTCACCGCATTGGTGGCATATCTGGCTAGTACTAGCATCGGTGGTGGAAGTGATGTGTCGAGTCAGAGTTATGTGGAAAAGGGTGTGTTCTTTGTTCATCCACTTTGAACATTTCCTTTTATAACATCCGGTTTCACCACCACCATAGTAAGCCCGGTTGACTCCGATGTCAGGGGCTTGAGTGATGGGTCGTGCCGGTGCTCCACAGCTACGAGCATGGTGCCCTATTTTGTGGCAATTGCAGCATTTCATTTCATGGCAAGCCCCATTATGATGAAAGCTACACTTGTCACACTTCGGGAGTTTGCCCTCGTATGGTCTGATCGGCGCTGAAATGGCAGGGGTTGCCACTTGTTGCTGTGGGATGGCAAGTCTTTGAGATCGCTTGCGCTCCTTTTGGGCTTGGCGCTTTCGTTTCTTCTTCTCGGTTTTACGACTTTGCAAGTCTGTGACTGTTATCATTGGTTGGTTTCCCGGGTTGATACAACGATCGGAATGGTCAACCCCCTTGCTAGCCTTACTTGCGTTGTTAGCGCTGAGGTTTGCAAGGACAGCTGTCACTGCAGTTGTTACCGTGGCTTGGAATGTAGCGGCGTCGATATGAAGGATAGGGGTTTCATTGCTCGGCTGGTTATCTCTGGGTGACGACATGATTCTGTTATTACAAAAGAAAACGAGTTCGTGAGTGATGATGTTTGAACCTAGATGTATTTCGACCAATCATGAAAGAATAGGAGTAAGTTCTCGAGGCTTTGATCTACATCCCTATGATGCAATCCTAGTAAAGAGTACAAGTAAGTTCTTAGAATGGTTATAAGACAATTGCTATCCAAGCCTTTGACAAGGATTGGAAGGAATCCTTGAGCTAATTCACCGTAGCTCATTAATCCGACGAAGTAAGGGTTTAGATAGGATTCTAATGATAGCAAAACGAAAGTATTTGAATAAGGATCGGCACAAAATTTAGCCGACTGTCAATATCATTGATATTTAAGATGTAATACATTTGGGAAAAAATGACCTTGGAGTAGGTCTTACATCATATCCGAAGTAGAAAAGTTTCGACAGCATAAAAGCCTAACTAAAAGTACTCACGGTACTGGGGTAGTTACATAGAAAAGTGCTACTCGTAGCATAGGTAGGAAGACTATTCTTTCAACTAACGAAAGAAAGGTAGAATGTATCCTACTGGGGACGGTTATCCCGTGGGTGGACCCTTAGTTCAGCCAGATGACGCTCCATATCCAGCAGGTACCTTTCGTACACCCTTTGGCGTACTTAGAGCTCTATGACTTCAGCTCGAGTTTCATCTAGCTCTTGAAGTAGGGTCTCATGGTCTACTCTAGATCTGTCACGAGCATCTTCCAGACGAATGGTGCGGAGGGTATGCATTCTCGCATTGGTGACAACTTCCGTGATTTGATGGAGAGCTGTCCTGCCTTGAATCTCATTTCGGGCCACTCTGCGGACCAGGATTGGCAAGACTCTGTCTTCTGAGCCCCCTTCGCTCAGGTCATAAAAACTTCGGTCTCCGTTGAATGGCATGGGCTGATCTTGCCCTTGGCTCCATGTTTCCAAACTTTCCACCCACGGAGGCGTCGGGCCTTGAAATGCCGGACGAGGGTTAGGATTTGGATTGGGAGCCACCGGGGGTAGGTTTTCAACTTCAGGCTCGGAGTCAGAACCATCTGCAAAGCCTTCAGCCTGGTGATCACCCACAGGGATTGGGTGATCATTTTCTGGCTCTTCTTCAAACCCTCCTTCATTACCTTGGTTAGGGAAGTACAAATTGCCGTGGGGATGGAATCCAGCCATATTATCTACGCGAGAAAAGGGATATAAGAAATAAGCACATAAGTAATTTATAGTAACACAAAATACTCCTATAGTATTTTAGGTTTATGTTTTATTGTTCTCATTGTGGTATTGTGGGTAAGTTTTTAGACTTGTTGCAACCTCACAACCATACTTACGCACATGCTAGTCAACCCTCGGATAATATAGTTGATCACGCTATATCTTCCTAGTTTTGACTATATGTCTCTAAGTTTACTTGTGCTGCCCAACAATCGTAATACTTTTGTTCTGTCCTAGTGACATGGATTTTAGTATGAATGCAGGCATGTATACTTAATTAAATATTTTCTTATTTAAAAGTATTAACTCTTGGTCAGAGTATTTTAATCCTAATGTATTTATAGACTGTATATCTTTTATGGGTTGATATACTCAATTCATTATAAACAATGCTCTGATACCAATCTGTCACACCTCAAAACCAAGAACGATGGAAACGTTCTGGGGCGGAGGACGTCATGTAAAGTATCACAACAATGCAAAGTAGTAAACAAGCAACAACATCATCCATTGCATTAATATTAGAATTTTAATACATGTGTGTTCTTTCATAATCTATGGCATGATAATAAGAAATTGAAATAAAAGACAAGTCTTGACCGCTCCGTCTTCTCAAAACCTGATTATCGTACCTGTCTACTGGTGACCTGAGAATACAAGTTATTTTGAAAGTGTGTATCAGCTTTAAAGCTGGTGAGAACATAAGTATTTTAGTGTCATTGCTTTGTAAAACTGTAAAGAGAAGATTTATAATTGTTTATGAAAACTTGGTATAAGTATGATAAACCCTAGAAAATCCCATATTTCCTACTAGTATAAAAAGCAGTCTTCTACCAAGACCCGACTGTTTTGAATATTTGCACTTCTATAAAAAGTAGGTTTTTCCCCTAATATAACTATTACTATTCAAAAGTAGCTATATTAAAACGTGTATGTGAATAAAATCACAAAGTAGCTGTAAATAGGGAAAATACTATTTTGCCTCAACAGTGACACTGCTGGCTATAAACTGAATAAAAAACATAGACTCCAGGTGATATCGAATGGACAATACGCCTCGAAAAGTCTGAATGAAAGTAGGGTAGACTCCAGGTGGTATCGATTGAAAAATACGCCTCAAAAAGTCTATGTTGACCTTTAATTCTTAATTGGATAAATAAAGGGTTGAATGTGAACTCGTAGGTAACCATGCTGATTGACGATCGAATATCTAATGACCCTCCAGGTCACACGTAGTATGGTGACATTTTGTCACCCCTGGGCCTAGTCGGCTTGGACTGTAGCTAGCAGTCGGGATGTGGGAGTGTCTATCCCGTATAGATCTATACACATAATGCCCGCTCTCCCTCCGGGAGACTCTGGTTACAAGGTGATACCACTAAGAAGTGTCGTATCGAGAAGTAGTATGTCACATTCTATTTAAAGTATTTAAAATAATTGTATAGACTCATGAATGAACTGACTCTGGTGCGATTCCTTGTAATAGAAATAGTAAATAGTATCTCCTAACTATACCCATAATAATTACTATTAATATATGTATATGAATAATGGAAGTATACTTTTGCTACCCAAAGGTACTGAACTGACTGATAGAAATTTTATGTCTATATATGTATACATAATATATAACTAATATTTAGACGACCTTCGGACAAATAGCCGATGCCCTAAGGCCACATCCAAACAAGGAAAAGGAATTAAAGCGAGCTAGTAGTCCTAAGTCCTTTAAACATTACTTATATAACTATACATATAGAGGCATGCATTTGATAATATAAAAGTTTAAAAGAAGTTTTGTAAAACGTTAGAAATGTTTAATAACAAGAATTTATGACTTGATGTCAATTTATAAAACGATTTAAAAGCAGTTGTTCGATATAAACAATTTAAAGTATAAGAAATCCCTTATTGGGAACATAGTTTGAAGTTCATGAAAACCTTTGTTTGAAACATCGATATAACAGGATTTGAAAGGAAAAGTGTAGTTTAGAAAACAAGTTTGATAAAGAGTTTAACGTGTAAATACATTCGAGGAAATCATTTTGAAGTAGTTTACTTGATAAAATAGCTAAAAGTGTAGTAAATTCATAGCTTGATAGTTATTAATCACATGCGATTGATATGATAACTATCATGATTCAACTTGTATCCCCCCCCCCCCATAAAAGCATTTACAAACATTTAAAAGGTTAATTAAGGGGTATGAACTCACCTGAAGTGGGTGATTCGGATGAACGGATGGTATAGGATGCTAAGTGTCAAGTGAGGACTTGAACACACACGCGGATCCTATTTAACATGTAATGATACATTTAAGTATCTAATTAGTCATTTAATAACTAATTATGCAAGTAAAGACATCCTAATACTTGAAAAAACTTTGCTACAAGTGCTAGGAGTACTAAGGGTTGCATCTAAAGAGAGTATGACCTCACATTGGAGTTTACTCCCCATATGGTAGCACCATATGGGTTTACGGTTCTGGGACCATTCCCCCCATGAGTTTACGGCCGTAAACTAATGGTAATGGTACCATGGGGTGTTTTAAGGTCTTATACCACACAAGGAAGTAAGTTAGACTTGAATCAAAGGCTTAGGAAGTGGCTAGGGCTCGAAATGGTTCACCAATGGAGTTTACGGTCCTTGGACCACTCTTGGGAGTTTACGGTCGTAAACACTAGGGTTTACGGTCGTAAACCCATGAGTTTACGGCCGTAAACTCATATATTCCTCAACATTTCGTGTTTTGGTGTTTCTAGCTCATGCATGCGAGGTTCAAGTCCTTTTTACAAGCATTAGAAGGTGTTAGGGGCACCAAAACACCATTTGAAGGTGTTTACGGTTCTGGGAGATCTCATTGAACCGTAAACACATATGTTCTTGGGGATTTTGATGTTCTTTCCATGGATTAACAAGCACACTAAGCAAGTAACTAGTTAGGAAGAGTGTACTTACTTATAGGAGGTTTGTAAGAGTGTTTAGGACTCAAGAACACTAGTGTGTGTTCTTGGTGTTTTGAAGAACACTTGAAGATCTAAGTAAAAATCAAGAATCCATGGATGAAATGATGTATAAACACTAGATTAAGTGTTGTATGAACGAATCTAGGAAGGAAAACACTTACATTTTGGCGGATTTGAAGAAGTGTGTGATGATACTTGAGAGAAAAGTGGTGGGTGTTCTTGAACTTGAAGGTGTAAAGTGAGGAAGTGAGGTAATAAGGGTAAACTCATGCCTTAAGCATGAGTTCATGGTCAAGAGGGAGTTTACGGCCCAAACTCCCCAAGTTTGGCCGTAAACACCTAGCTAACGTGTTAAAATGTTAAATTGCTACACTTCACTTATAACGATACTTCCTTTTATTTATTCGTTTGACGAAAATAAAATAAAACACCCAAACGGACTTTATACCGGCTAAAATTTAGCAGAATAGTATTTGACTTTTATTTGAAGTGTTTGACTGTAGAGTTTACGCGAATGAAAATTTCGGGTTGTCACATCATCCCCCCGTTAGAGGGAATTTCGTCCCGAAATTAGAGTTCAAGCGGCTAAGTTATTACAAAATAACTAAGTAAGAAGATGGGGATATTCCAACTTAAACTGATCCTCGCGCTCCCAAGTGAATTCCGGTCCTCGCTTGGCGTCCCAGCGAACCTTCGCTATCGGAACACAGCTTTGTTTCGTTCGTTTGACTTCTCGGTCCATGACCTCTACAGGTTCTTCCACGAAGTTGAGGCTCTCGTTGATCTCGATTTCGTCGAGTGGGATTTACAAGAGTCTCGTCGGATAGGCACATTTTCAAGTTCGAGACGTGGGAGGCAAGATGTACGTTACTGAGTTTGCGGGTAAGCTAAGTTTGTAAGCTACAGGGCCGATTCTTGCGAGAATCTCGAAAAGTCTTGCGTAACTTTTCTGTCGGTCGCTAGAGGCTTTCAATCGTCCATTAATCTGAACGATCTTCTCTAATGATGCCCTCTAACTCTAGATCGTGAATTTCATAGGTAGCTTTGAGGGTTTCTAACTGATGGGAGGCTTAGGTAATGACCTTACCTCGTTACATCAAAATGCAACTGATCCCTGGGTTTGGGAGTGTCTACTTGAATTCCCTCTTCACTATCAATGTGACACAGGAATTTGACCCTTCGAATCCAAACTCGCATTTAGAGAAATTAGCGTAGAGCCCCTCTGATAGAAATGTTTCCAGGGTCTGTTAATGTTGTCGACTATGCTCCTCCTTACTACGAGAGTAGATAAGTAGGTCATCGATGGAGACGGTGACGAACTGATCCTAGTAAGGACGACACACCTTATCCATTAGTTCCATGAATATTGCGGGTGTGTTTTGTTAATCTGAACGACATTACTACGAATTCGTAGCGCCCACAACGAGTTCGGAAGGCTGTCTTCTGCACATCCTCCCCTAGTACTCGTAATCGGTGGTAACCGGATCTTGGATCGACTTTTGAAAGGAAGATCGCCCTTTTTCAGTCAATCAAATAATTCGTTTATGATAGGCAAAAGGGTAATGATTCTTGATGGTTAGCTTGTTGAGCTTCCTGTAATTGATGCATAAACGAAGTGATCAGTCTTTCCTTTTTGACGAACCAGACCGGAGTTTCCCCGGGGTGAGAAGCTTGGTCTTATAAAGCCCTTGCTGAGCGGTTCGTTAAGTTGATCAGGCGGTTCTTGCCTCGATGTAGGTGCTAGGCGATAGGGAGGTTTGGCTACTGGGGGAGTCCCTAGAACTAAGTCGATCCTAAGTTTGATTTGACGTTGCGAAGGTAAATCCCGGGAGTTTTCTGTTCTATCTGAATCTATTGTCTCGATTGGTGAGGAGGCATTTGATTGGATTCTAAGTTTATCCGCTTGGCAGTACGGTCACTCGTAAGCTTGGGCAGTCTCCGTCCTAAAGTTCCTATCGGAAGTCATATTTGGTTCATCAATCACTGCTTCGTGTATACGAGTCGTATATAATTAAGACTAAAAAGGCAGTCGAATAAATGATTCTTCCTTAAGCTCACATCCAAACAAGGAAAAGAAGTTAAAGCGGAATCATCAATTCTAAACCTTTAGAACCTTGATTATATACCACCCCTGTGTATACATTCTTCAGCGATAGATCAACCGTAAGGGTCTTTGGATTGAACTTGACGTACTGTACGAGTGGTATTCCGGGGAGGTTTGCTGAGGTTTCTTCAGGAAGGATACGGAGCATAAGGTACCCTATGCATGAGTACCTCGGAGTTCCGGAATGACGGCCTTGCTAGAAAGGCGATTACGGAGAAAGAGATGCACGCACGAACTGGTATTGTGAGGGTCGAATTGACTCAAGTGATCTGATAGTATCGGACTCACTTGGTAAATAAAGGCATTAGATTATATCATAAAGGTGTTACAGACAAAAGACAACAGTGCAACTTTTAACAGAGTTACAGTACTTCGGATTAACTACGAGACTACTGCTGCGAACAAGGTATACTACAAAAGACAAGTATACGCAGCACGTGGGTCCCTTTAACTGACGGGATCTCGCAAAAGATAAGACTCGAGTTGCACTAGTTTTAAACAGTTTAAGAGTCTGTTACAACGAAACGCCTTAACTACTTTAACGTGGGTCCTGAGTAACCTCTCCCGCGGCCGTGATCCTTAGTATCTTCCCGTCTGCGTCGGAGTTCTTTGTTATTGGACAATCCTTCTTGAGGCGCCCTATCTCACCGCATTGGTGGCATATCTGGCTAGTACTAGCATCGGTGGTGGAAGTGATGTGTCGAGTCAGAGTTATGTGGACACGGGTGTGTTCTTTGTTCATCCACTTTGAACATTTCCTTTTATAACGTCCGGTTTCACCACCATCATAGTAAGCCTGGTTGACTCCGATGTCAGGGGCTTGAGTGATGGGTCGTGCCGGTGCTCCACAGCTACGAGCATGGTGCCCTATTTTGTGGCAATTGCAGCATTGCATTTCATGGCAAGCCCCATTATGATGAAAGCTACACTTGTCACACTTCGGGAGTTTGCCCTCGTACGGTCTGATCGGCGCTGAAATGGCAGGGGTTGCCACTTGTTGCTGTGGGATGGCAAGTCTTTGGGATCGCTTGCGCTCCTTTTGGGCTTGGCGCTTTCGTTTCTTCTTCTTGGTTTTACGACTTTGCAAGTCCGTGATTGTTGTCATTGGTTGGTTTCCCGGGTTGATACAACGATCGGAATGGTCAACCCCCTTGCTAGCCTTACTTGCGTTGTTAGCGTTGAGGTTTCCAAGGACAGCTGTCACCGCAGTTGTTACCGTGGCTTGGAATGTAGCGGCGACGATATGAAGGATAGGGGTTTCATTGCTCGGCTGGTTATCTCTGGGTGACGACATGATTCTGTTATTACAAAAGAAAACGAGTTCGTGAGTGATGATGTTTGAACCTAGATGTATTTCGACCAATCATGAAAGAATAGGAGTAAGTTCTCGAGGCTTTGACCTACATCCCTATGATGCAATCCTAGTAAAGAGTAGAAGTAAGTTCTTAGAATGGTTATAAGACAATTGCTATCCAAGCCTTTGACAAGGATTGGAAGGAATCCTTGAGCTAATTCACCGTAGCTCATTAATCCGACGAAGTGAGGGTTTAGATAGGATTCTAATGATAGCAAAATGAAAGTATTTGAAAAAGGATCGGCACAGAATTTAGCCGACTGTCAATATCATTGAAATTTAAGATGTAATACATTTGGGAAAAAATGACCTTGGAGTAGGTCTTACATTATATCCGAAGTAGAAAAGTTTCGACAGCATAAAAGCCTAACTAAAAGTACTCACGGTATTGGGGTAGTTACATAGAAAAGTGCTACTCGTAGCATAGGTAGGAAGACTATTCTTTCAACTAACGAAAGAAAGGTATAATATATCCTACTGGGGACGGTTATCCCTTGGGTGGACCCTTAGTTCAGCCAGCTGACGCTCCATATCCAGCAGGTACCTTTCGTACACCCTTTGGCGTACTCGGAGCTCTATGACTTCAGCTCGAGTATCAACTAGCTCTTGAAGTAGGGTCTCATGGTCTACTCTGGATCTGTCACGAGCATCTTCCAGACGAATGGTGCGGAGGGTATGCATTCTCGCATTGGTGACAACTTCCGTGATTTGATGGAGAGCTGTCCTGCCTTGAATCTCATTTCGGGCCACTCTGCGGACCAGGATTGGCAAGACTCTGTCTACTGAGCCTCCTTCGCTGAGGTCATAAAAACTTCGGTCTCCGTTGAATGGCATGGGCTGATCTTGCCCTTGGCTCCATGTTTCCAAACTTTCCACCCACGGAGGCGTCGGGCCTTGAAAAGCCGGACGAGGGTTAGGATTTGGATTGGGAGCCACCGGGGGTAGGTTCTCAACTTCAGGCTCGGAGTCAGAACCATCTGCAAAGCCTTCAGCCTGGTGATCACCCACAGGGATTGGGTTTACGGTTCTGGGACCATTCCCCCCATGAGTTTACGGCCGTAAACTCATGGTAATGATACCATGGGGTGTTTTAAGGTCTTATACCACACAAGGAAGTAAGTTAGACTTGAATCAAAGGCTTAGGAAGTGGCTAGGGATCGAAATGGTTCACCAATGGAGTTTACAGTCCTTGGACCACTCTTGGTAGTTTACGGTCGTAAACCTATGAGTTTACGGCCGTAAACTCATGTATTCCTCAACATTTCGTGTTTTGGTGTTTCTAGCTCATGCATGCGAGGTTCAAGTCCTTTTTACAAGCATTAGAAGGTGTTAGCGGCACAAAAACACCATTTGAAGGTGTTTACGGTTCTGGGAGATCTCCTTGAACCGTAAACACATATGTTCTTGGGGATTTTGATGTTCTTTCCATGGATTAACAAGCACACTAAGCAAGTAACTAGTTAGGAAGAGTGTACTTACTTATAGGAGGCTTGTAAGGGTGTTTAGGACCCAAGAACACTAGTGTGTGTTCTTGGTGTTCTTGGTGTTTTGAAGAACACTTGAAGATCTAAGTAAAAATCAAGAATCCATGGATGAAATGATGTATAAACACTAGATTAGGTGTTGTATGAACGAATCTAGGAAGGAAAACACTTACATTTTGGCGGATTTGAAGAAATGTGTGATGATACTTGAGAGAAAAGTGGTGGCTGTTCTTGAACTTGAAGGTGTAAAGTGAGGAAGTTAGGGAATAAGGGTAAACTCATGCCTTAAGCATGAGTTCATGGTCAAGAGGGAGTTTACGGCCCAAACTCCCCAAGTTTGGTCGTAAACACCTAGCTAAGGTGTTAAAATGTTAAATTGCTACACTTCACTTATAACGATACTTCCTTTTATTTATTCGTTTGACGAAAATAAAATAAAACACCCAAACGGACTTTATACCGACTAAAATTTAGCAGAATATTATTTGACTTTTATTTAAAGTGTTTGACTGTAGAGTTTACGCGAATGAAAATTTCGGGTTGTCACAGAACTTGGGTAGGTGGAGCAGGGAGCAGGGAGAAGGGTCAACCCTTACCCTACAACGGAGACCGAAGCTTCTACAACCTAAATGAGGGAGGCTCTGCAGACAGAATTATTCCCATCTTGGTTCGCCGAGTGGCTCGAAATGTTGAGCTAGGAATGACAGCCATTCAACAAACCGTGGAGCTTGATGCGAACACGAACGCTAATACGGATCGTATTCGCAATCTTGAATTTGCTCATGGGAGAGCTATAAGAGACAATGAGGCTCTGCAGCAAGAGCTAGCTGCAACTCGAGCTGAATTCATAGTGGTCCGGGCACGCCATACAATGTATGAAAGACACGTGCTTGATGTGGAGCGCCAGCTGGCCGAGTTAAGGGTTCATTCGAGTAGTACCCGTCGTCAGTAGGAGATACTCTACTCATCCTTCCTTTTGGGTTTAAGAAATAGACTATACTCTACTTGCTCTCTGTTTACTCTTTTGGTTATAGTTAAGTCTGTGGATATGTTCTAGTGTTATTTTTCATGTCTTTTCAGTACTACCATCAAAATTTCATTTTCGGTAAGTCGGTTTAGTGTCGATGTTTTCCCAATATTTTGGTATATTGTAGACCTGTTTAGGGTCAAGTTTTCCAGACTCTATGTATTCAGTATACCAACATAATCGACATGCATTTTTATACTCTTTGAAAAATAACCATTCAAATTTCATACTATCCTGTTGCAAGATTGTTTTTGCAATAGACTTCTATTTCCAATTCTTTACAAGATACATAATAGACTAAGTGTTTTTGTTCAGAAATATCATATTCATGTTCACTCTTGATATCTTATCATCTTTTCATCTTTTAACTTTTATAGTAAAAGATGCCTCCTCGGAGAAACCCAAGACATGTCAATGTTAATGAAGCGCCAACACCACCTCCGCCACCACCTCCTCAATTCGACGCTGCTATGTTTCAGGCGGCGGTCACGGCAGCTGTTGCAGCTGCTATGTCTCATATATACACTCCTGGTACAAGTGGATCAGGAGTTGGTGCGCATCCTACCAACCACGGAGAGAGTCACGGGCACTCACGAGAGTGTACCTATAAGGATTTCTCGAACGCCAAACCCAGGACCTTTAACGGGACTGGAGGAGTGATGGCGTTAAGACAATAAATTGAGAAGACAGAGGCAATTTTTGAAATCTTCTCCTGTCCAGAGGGTAGCAAGGTCAAATTAACTATTTGTACCTTTGCTGATAAAGCCCTAACATGGTGGAACGGCCATGTTAAGTCACTAACCCTGGTAGTGGCTAACTCTATAAGTAGGGAAAATTTGAAAGCCATGCTGATGCGGGAGTACTGTCCGCGAGGGGAAATTTAGAAACTTGAGCAAGAGCTCTGGGGTCTTACTATGGTTGGTTCAACTCGGGACGCCGAGTAAAGTCGTTGACCATGACAATCCATTCACATCTGTCCACACAGATCAAAGAGGCTCAACTCGAGGCCTTAAAACCCGAAAACATGGCAGGTGAAACCCTGAGAGGAATGGATAAGAACTTCGAAGTCAGGGATGATGGAGTCTATTGTTTCATGAACCGGATCTGGACACCAAAGTTCGGTGGTTACAGAGACGTGGTTATGAACGAAGCACACAAAACTCGATACTCCATACATCCAGGTTCATACAAGATGTACCTGGACCTCAAGAAACTATATTGGTGGCCTAACATGAAGGCCAAAATCGCTACCTTTGTGGGCAAGTGCCTTACTTGCGCCAAAGTCAAGGTAGAGTACCGGAAACCTCCAGGTTTATTGCAACAACCTGAAATCCCTGAATGGAAGTGGGAGCGGATTACGATGGATTTCATAACTAAGTTACCCAAGATATCGGGTGGTTATGATACTATTTGGGTAATCATCGATAGATTAACCAAATCCGCACACTTCTTACCAATAAAAGAGATCGACAAGATGGAGAAGCTAACAATAACTTAATCATTCAGGAAGAGCGACTTAGTTATTCTGGAAGTCAAAACATGCAAAGTGAAACACAAGAATAAATGAATCAAATATGGTATCAAACCCTATGAATATAAATAAACACTTTTATTTATCACCATACTGATTACTCATTATTCATTGTTTCGGTTTTATCAACTTTATACTTGAATTTAAAACAATAATTGTCCCATGCTCCAAGCATGTACACTATGTTTTCTAAACACTAGTCATGCCATACACCAAGTATGCATACTATGTTTGTCTATGATCTTTACTTTGTAAAATAGATCAATTGAACATCACTCCAATGATCCTCTTTTCACAGTCCCAAATCCTTACTGCAAATGCAAGAATTCCAAATTCATGCCATTTACTGAAATCTGTTAGATTCTAAACTTATATGCATTGATCCTCTTAATGATTATGCACGAAGTCAGAAAGACTTGACAACAATCATTACAGAGCATTCCAAAGGAGATCAGCTCCTTGGAAACATCCTTCTTTCATTAAGTTTCCTAATCTTACACAGATTAAATAATTTCTAACTTTGAAGCATTTCCATATTCCATTTTGACTATCACTTCTGAACAAGAGTTGCCTCCTTACAGATTATGTCAATATGGTCCTTCCAGAATTAACATTATACTTCCAACTGTCCTTGAGCAACCAATCTTTGGTAAACCTTAGATTGTCCTCGACAATTGCTTAATCATTTTAGTCATATCCAATTCTAGACCTTTTCCCTTCATAATGCCCCAGGCATTTGGAAAATTTTAGAAAGGATGAATATAGCACATGTAATCGATCCTATATCCGAAGCATATGGGACACGATTCATGATGTCTC
Organism: Lactuca virosa; assembly: GCF_052849685.1. Lineage (NCBI taxonomy): Eukaryota > Viridiplantae > Streptophyta > Magnoliopsida > Asterales > Asteraceae > Lactuca > Lactuca virosa. The sequence goes on along the minus strand of NC_136433.1, from coordinate 325,888,259 downwards.
ACATAAAGACTAAACCAGTCTTTTGCTATAGTATTTCCATTTCAATTTGCCAAGTTCTCAAAATTCAGATTATGAAAAGGGATGCCGTAATCATAATCGAATTTTAGAACGCAAATAATGGACCCATATATAGAATTTCCTTATGTTGAGCCATTCCAACATGAAATTCATATATATATCCTTGATTAAATACGATTAAAATCTCAATCTAAGCTTTTAGAATTGAAATGAAGTATAATTTCCTCTCCCTTAATTATAGCAAAACAACTTTTTCAACCCCTGCAACCTCACGAATTGAAACTTTTGTTTTCTATAATTAACATTGCTAACTTGCAACCTTTGTCATAATTATCATGCTCCCACTAACATGATGATTATTAGCATAACACTTATGCTCCCACTAGCTTTGACATGTACTCAGAAATCAGCTGACTTTCTTACCAAAGTTCAGATTTCTGATACTAGATTGTTTTGATAAAACTTTATCAAAATCATACACCTCTCTTAGATAGCTCACATGTGTGTCTAAACAATTTTAGAACTATGAAAAGGAATGCCGTAATCATAGTCTCAATTGTTTAGACCTTTGCCAATTCTCACAAGTCCATGTTAGTGTGCCTGTAAACCACACACGCTCCATTAACGACTTTGAGAATGCAAATATCACAATTGCTATCTAGCTAAAATCTACTTACTGAAAGTGTTTCCTCACCATCATTTTCATGAATCAGAGAGAAACCTTATGACACTTAGATTTAATAGTGTATGTGTTCTTATCCATGTGAATTTGTCAAAACCATAATCACAAGACAAGGTTAGTGACAAATCCAAACTCATATTGATTAAACTTGTGCAATCTTAAATTCTTGCCATTTGGCAGCTCAGGTGCCTGCCATTGCTTCCAAGTAGTTGTGCAACCAATTGAGAACTCTCAGAACTCCTATGCAAAGCCAACTTGAATAGGCACAAAAATTTCAACACGATAGGTTATAAACCTCAAGTCGTGTGCTAGTGAAGGACTTTAGGTTTTATTCTTGATTAAGTCTTGAAACTTTCAAGAGCTTTAAGACTCCCACTGTCCTCTTGACATATAAGACTCCCTTGTCAAATATTCAAGAGATAGTGCAGATTCTTTATCAAGACTAACACTTTACACAATTGGCCTAAGTTGGTCTCTGTTTTATCCAAAACATCACAACTTACCAATTTCAAATGTACAAGAGTAGATAACCTTTTACTCTTACATTTGACTAGTGTTAACAAACCCTCTTTAAGATATGTCACTCAAGTTACAATCTTAGAGTATGACTCTAAGAATTGTTTTGGAACGAAGTATGACTCATCTTTTTGATTTAACCATTTCAACAATTCATGACTCCTCTTCTTAGTCATAAGAATGCATTAAGATGACTTTAGAGGACCAATTGTGACATGGTATCTTAATCATTAAGATGATCATAAACATGATACTAAAGTACTCTCCCATCTTTTCAGATTTGAGAAACTTTTATCTTTCTGCCATACTTTGATTCTTCTTATTCGTTCTGTCTCACATTGAAACTTCTCCAATGCTACAGACTTATACTTAAACTTATAAGTATAATCATATTTACTGAACTTAAGTAAATCATGACGAATAGTCTTCTTGATCTTTTGTGGTGGACTTGACCAGTGCACAAGAATGTGTACTCGATCCCTTAGTCCTTTCCTTATTCACATAAGGAATTAGTCTTAATTTTCCAAGCTGAAAGTTCTCATTCATCATAATATACAACTTGCATGATTCCAAGTTTCGGTCCAATTGAACCTTGGGTGATGAGAATCTTTCCTTATTTGGTAATATTAGACACTACCACAACCGAAAGAATCAAATCCATTTTTCCAATATTGCTATCAATGGAATCTTATAAGCAACAACTTTTCACAAATGCCATTGTAAGGATACTTAAAATAAATAAAATCAAAACCTTTTTCTTTTATTTTAAAACTTTGCGGAAAAACTTATCCTTACAATCCATATGAAAACCTTGTTGTTATCTATTCCTAAGCAATATAAATATCATAACTCTTAAGTAATAGCCCAAAATTCTGATCACCGAACCATGCGATTGAAATCCATCTTCGCGATCAGAATCAACATGTACTTAATAGAGTTAGACAATGGACTTTACCTGAAGTAGAGCCAAACTTATTGACTTTAACATCCTTAGGTAAATTTGGCACCTTCGTAACCAATGCCCCTTCCTTTGGCAATAGTTACCTATGGACCCTTGATAATGGGACTATCTCAGACTTCGTCTCTCTCTTTACCATTGGGTCAACCGAGTTGACTATGGCCGATCCCTTTCCATTGGGAAGAGAGAGCTTTACTGGATATCCAATGTCATCATTGTCAATGTCCATAGCGTTTTAGGAAGTTGATCTTAGCAAATAGATAAGATCATTAAGGGTCTTGTCTTAGTCTGTTTCATAGGATTCCCAAAAGAACTCACTATGTGACTTAGAAAGTAGTTGAGCCACCAACTTTCTCAAGACTTTGACACCCAGCTCTCCCGGCTTGTCAATATGTGACTACATCTCCAAGATGTGATCACACCTAGACCTTGCCTTGCCAATAGGGCTTGAGTGATCTTAAACTTTTTAGGAACTTGTGGGTTAGGGAGAATAATTGGAGGAGGTGAAAGAAGTATGATATCCATGGGACATCATCTTCATTTAGGAAAGCTTGTTTCATGAGATTTGGGAAGATCATAAATGTCTAGACCAGACATCTTTTTGGGAGATATTCAAGATAGTTGATTTAAAGTCCTTAATATGACACCCAATATGAAATATTAAGGCTAGGACCCAACAAACTATTTTATAACTTAGAAGAGGGATGTCGTAATCCAAGCTATAAAATATTGAAGGTAGGTGAATGACGATTCACCAATTTCCACCATGAAAAACGAAATAATTTATTAGGTTTTAATTGGATTTGAAAGTCCTAGATCTTTGAGATTCATTGAACTGTTCAAAGGCATGTTTGAATCTCGAGTGTGCCCTTCAGGTTTTGTGACTGGGATGCCGAGGATCACAAAACAAGGTGTGAATAACCATGCAAATATACTTGGTACCCCTAATATTTACCCCTTAATCAGTGTGCCGGTTAACCACACACGCTCCACCGATACTATGATAAATATTAAGTTACCCTTTGCCTACCTTGTTAAGTCCAGGTTAGTGTGCCGGTTAACCACACACGCTCCACTAACGACTTAAGCAAAGTGCAAAGTGTAATTTCATGGGTTAGCACCAAATTCACATTTTCCTAAGTAACTAAGATTGGGTATTAATAAGAGTTTAGTTACTTAGTATTTATCATTAATACTTTTAATGAAAGGAGAATTATAGTCCTTGTCCTACCCGTTCGGCTAACGACCCTCCACCAGTCAAGGAAGCGGTGGGTGAGAGTGGACACCCATTAAACTGCCATTTTATAGGCAGTAACCTTATACCCCCCTTATAGACCGGCTTCGTGAATGAGGCCTACTAACGGTAAGACTGACTTTACTCTTATACATATATATAAATATTATTAACTTATAATATTATAAAGTATAAGGGTTGAATTTTAACTTTTAAAATTCTAAGGGCTAACTTGGAATTAAAGTATTCATAAGTGAAAACTTTTCAAATTCCAAAACTTGAGGGCAAGTTTTGAAACTATTCAAAACTAATTAATTCCATAACTTATGAGTTTAAAGTAGTTTTAATTAAAAAAAAAAAAAAAAAAAAAAACTCTTCAAGTTATGGAAGACTTTAAACTAATTAATAAAAAAAAATAACTTTTTTTTATTGTAACTTATGGAACTAATTAAGGTTACACTTTTTTTTTTAATTTAATGAAGAGACTCTTGAACCTCCATAACTTGAGGACAAGTTATGGAGTCATAAAACCATTTAATTAGAACTAGACTCTTCATTTTGTAACATTTGCCAACTTTTATGAGTTTTATGATTCTTAAATGTGACTTTTCATATAACTTGAGGACAAGTTACAAAAACACCCTTTGGAATCAACTCTTAGATTAAAATGGATTGAAAACAACTATTTCACACAACTTTTCTATTAATCTAAGAACCTCATAAGAACAAGATAATTCAAATCATCAATCTTCAAGAAATTAGCATGAACATACAAACTAATACAAATCTTGAAATTATGACAATTATCTTAGAAATTGGATTAGCATGAACATTACCACATCAAAAACAAGTTTATAAGTCCAAAAACATCTTAGGGTAATGTTCCTAGTCCAATTCCAGCCAAAACAATCGAATATATGCATCCAACTCGATTTTTCAGCTACTTTTACAAGTATAACAAGAAAACAAGCCTAGGCTCTGACACCACTGTTGGGTTATGAGAATTCTAACACTCCTAAGTGTACATGCAACCCTAAATACCTTGGATCTATGTTTTCTCTATTATACATACAATTATGAACATCCAAGGTATTATCCTAATCTAGCATACAAAATAATAAATATAACAAAATAGAATACATACCTCTTTGATGTAGAATGTCTTCATGAAGCTTGAGTGCCTAGTGCCCCAAGTGTGACACCTCAAATGGTTCACACAACACCAAATACACTTGGAATAACTTGAGAGAAACTTGAACACTCCTTGAAATCGTCTAGCCCTCACACTCACACATTAGTGCACGATTTCTTGAGCCATGGGATTCTTTTATATGGTGGCTATTAGGGTTACACCATGTAACTCATAACTTTACCCATTCCTTATGCTCCATGGATTTTAACCTCCATGGAGTATCAATGGGTCACCCCATGGACTTAGTCCAACATAAGGAATCTTGGATCACAAGCTCACATATATAAGAATGAATGATTTACACAATCAACCCATATATTTAATTAGTCTCCTTTTGATCACTTAATTAATTCCAAATTAATTCTTGATCAATACTAATTAAATAACCTTATTAATATATTAGAACTTATAATATATTAACCAACCTTAAGTGTTATTTCTCTCATTATAGTCTATCCAAATGCATGATGCCATGCAACCCAAATGGACCATGCCGGGTCGGGTCAAGTGTTACCAATTATAGTTATGGACTTAGACATTAATCCAACAAGTTCTTCATAGGATTTAACAGGTATCAATTCTTGATCTTGTTATCACTTCAAGAACACCCTTCCATCTTCATATACTAGGCTAAAATCCATTGATTTCACTAGTTTTCATGAAGAACGTGAATAACACTAAGAACAAGCACCTCAAAACCTTTGAATCTTCTTAGAATCTGGTCTAGGATCATCGAGTGTTCTTCATTCTTCAAGAACACCTGGCCATGAACTCCTGGCCGTAAACACCTGGCCATGAACTCCTGGCCGTGAACTCATACCAGCTTCCTTTTTAGCTTCCAACACTCCAATTTGTAAGTTATACTTACAAATTAACCCAATTTCCAATCATTCTTATGATTTTAATAGCTAATTAGATGCATATATGCTATACAAATTGCTTTATAGGACCTGTTTTGCTACGAGATTATACTTGTGGAACTAAACATCCTATATCAGTTCATCATTTGAATCACCCTCCAACAGGTGACATCTACTTCGAAAGTTCATGATCCTGACTATGTGACTGTCGAAGATAGTGAAACAGATAGTGATGATGATGAAGAAATTTCGAAGGAACCAACAATTCCCCTAGTTGTTGTTCAACAGGTCTACAAAGAAACAGAGAAATTCGATAAAATCATGAAAGAAAAGGGTTCTCATTATCTTGAAAAATTCTTTGTTGTATATCCAAATTTCAAGTGTACTGATAATGTCATTTTTCCGAATCAAGTATTTGTCACAACTAGAAATGGAGAGAAGGTTAAACCTGAAGTTAACAAAATTGTTGAAGAGGAAAACAAGAAAGCTTCGAAGGAATTATTTTTCTCGAATCAAAGCACTGTTGCAAATAATCTCAATAAAAATTTATCCACTTTTCAACGACAAAAACCAAGTCGAAATTGGATCGTTAAAATTGAAAAATCAAAGGTTGAACAACAAAAAAATGCCAATGTTCTTGAAAAACCGAATCAAAAAGTTAAAATTTCAAATGAGGATATTTTGAAAATGTCTAAAGAAAATGGAATTTCAATGAACAAAGCTCGAAAGAAAGCTTATTGGCAGAATTATGAAACTAAAAAGAAACAACGTGCTTCAACCAAAATGTCTGAAAAGAAAACGACTGATTCTGTTAAGACAAAAACTATAAAATCCTTTGGTGTTCAAAACAAACCAAATTCAAAACCCACTCAATCACAAAAAGATTTTTTCAAAACCAAAGCAACAGTTTCGAATTCAAATGTTCAAACTTCTTATCATGAGAATTACGTGAAACACCAACAAACAAAGAATTTTGATTATCAAAACAAAAGGTTTTTGCAAAACAATTATCAAAGAAGAGGTTTTCAATAAAATGAACATCAGAATTATCATCATGTTTCTCATCAAAATCAAATTTTGAATTCACAAAGAGTTTTTGCAAGAACAAAAGTTAGGTATCGAAATCATTTTCAAAATCGTATCAACCTCATGTTTCAACAAGATTACCATCAAGAAATTTTGACAAGTTGAAGGTTCAAGGGAAAAGAAATGAATCTTTTAAGACAGAACAACCCAAATTTCCAAACCAACCTTCGAAACAAACAGTTAAAGCGTCATTTGTTAAAGGGAAAACAGACGTGAAGAATATCCATCACTGGTTGGAAGGAAAAGGAAAAAGTTTTCAGTCACGGAAATTCTCTCAAGAACAGATCAAGGATGCTGATGAGAAGTATTCTAATGAATCTTTTCATGGAAGTTCGTCATCCAAAGAGTCGAATCCTACTGTTCAACAATAGAGAGCTACTTCGAAAGAAAAAGTCAGTGAGAAACGAACTCAGAAGAAAGTGGCGAAAGTTAATGTTGACTTTAAACCCTCGATTGAGTACATTTCTATACCCTTATCTAACGATGTGGACTTAATTCTAGCTTAAAATCAAAAGTTCGAAATTAGATTTTAGGGTATTCGTTTCATCATGTAGTATGTTCTAATAATCAAGGACCCAAACAGCCTCGGGGACCTAAATTCTTTCACTGATTGCAGGTTTTGAGTGATGAGCAATATGATGATAAATGGTATATCGATAGTGGTTGCTCTCGCCACATGACTGGGAAGAAGGAACACCTGAGATACTTTCGAAGTCTTGAAAATGCTGGTGTAGTGAAGTTTGGCAAAAATGACAAATGTTATGTCAAAGGTTATGGTAAAGTGACAAATGGCAAGTTTACTGTGAACAGGGTAGCATATGTCAAAGGTCTTCAACATAACTTGATTAGTGTTTCGTAACTAGTTGTGGGCACTGGAAATCAAGTTGTTTTCAATGAAGAAGGAAGTGTGATTTCGAATATCGACACAAAAGAAGTATTGCTGACAAACGAAAAGGCGATATGTTTACCCTGGACATCAAACCAATTGTTGGAGTTCCCTCAGTTTGCTTACTTTTGAAAGCATCATCTGACATGAGTTGGCTATGGCATCGAAGATTATCTCATTTCAATTTCAAGAATTTGAATAAGTTGGTGGTAAAAGATCTTGTTCGCGGTTTGCCAGTTTTAAAATTCGATAATGATACTTTGTGTGCAGCTTGTGAACAAAGGAAACAACATAGACAAGGACATCCAATTTTTATTGCTTCAAAGATCGTCGAACCTCTGGAACTTCTTCATATTGACCTTTGTCGTCCTTCGACTGTTGAAACTCTCAACAAAAAGATGTACATTTTGGTTATTGTTGATGATTTTTCTAGGTTTACTTGGGTATATTTTCTTCGTTTAAAATTAGAAACATCTCAAGTGATGATCGATTTCATCAAACATATCGAATAAATTCTGAAGAAAATGGTTCGCAAGATCAAGAGTGATAATGGCTCAGAGTTCAAGAACAAAATCCTAGATTCATTCTTAACAAACAAAGGAATTTCGCATAATTTTTCTTCTCCTTACACACCGCAGCAAAATGGTGTTGTCGAAAGGAGAAATCGCTCTCTTTGTGAAACAGCACAAACAATTATGACATATGCAAATCTTCCATAATATATTTGGGCTGAAGCAGTTTCGACAGCTTGTTTTACTCAGAATCGGTCTTTTATTCGTCGACAATTTGAAATCACCCCATATGAAATCATTAACAATAGGAAACCAAATGTTATATTTTTCCATGTTTTTGGTTGCAGGTGCTTCATTATGAATCTTAAGGATAATCTTTCGAAATTTCAGTCCAAGGCTGATGAAGGAATATTCTTGGGCTATTCTCATAATTCAGTGGCATACAGGGTGCTCAACAAGCGAACCAGGAAAATTGAAGAAACATTTAATCTCACATTTGATGATTATCATGTCAAAAGAGTTGAAAAATGTTTTGAACAAAAATCAATCGTTAATGAATCAAATGATGAAACTAAAAGTTTGAACTCATTAGATTTTGATTATGATTTAATTTTTGGTGTTCCTAGCAGGGCAATTGATGCATAGGTTAATGCTGATGATAATTAAATCCCTGAAGCATCAAAGCATAGTGATGGTTCGACCATATCGCAGGATGCAGTTGATATGAACTCTTCCACAAGTTCTCCAATGATCAATGAAAGTCTTCATGTAATACCCGATGCTCAAGTGGAGGGGGAGCATTTGAGTTCAATCAGTAGTATTGAGGGGGAGCATACTTTCGAGGGGGAGCAACATCAACCGGATGTTAATGTTGAGGGGGAGCATCTTCCTGTTGATCCAATTGTTGAGGGGGAGCAAAATGGATCTTTACACAATACTTAGAATGTTAATACTAATATGTTTCCTAACTTACCTGATTCGATGTTGAATGTAGGCGGCGAATCGAAACCTGAAGAAATGGTCGAAGATTCACCATTGGACTTTGATCCTGCATATCCTCCAATGGATAGATGGACTCAAGGTCATCCAAAAGAACAAATTCTTGGTAATCCTCATGATGGAGTGCTAACATGAGCTCAAATTCGTGAAAAGAATGAGGTACTTAATGTTCTTTAAGAAGTTTGCATGTTCAATGTTTTAATTTCTAAAATCGAACCTAAATCAGTCAAGGCTGCTATGCAACATCCTGATTGGGTTGTTTCTATGAAATCTAAGCTTGTTGAATTTGAGAGAAACAAAGTCTGGAGACTAATTCCAAAACCGAATGATGTTTCAATAGTGGGCTTAAAATGGATTTTCAAAAATAAAACTGATAAAGATAGTAATGTTGTTTGAAACAAAGCTAGGCTTGTTGTTAAAGGTTATTCGCAACAAGAAGATATAAACTATGAGGAAACCTTCGCCCCTGTCGCAAGACTTGAGGCTGTTCGAATCTTTTTAGCCTATGCAGCACATAAGGATTTCAATGTCTATCAGATGGATGTTGAAAGGTCTTATTTTGTGGTTTGGGATACGAAATTGAATGTATTGATGTTAAAGGGCTTTTGTGGTTATAATAGGTCTTATTTACTGTTTGTTGTGACCGTAAACCTGTTTACGATCTGCCTGACCGTAATCAGGTTTACGGTCTGTCTTCCTATATATATATAGCTTGTCAGAATCTGTCAGGGTGGTTGTTGTCAGTCAGTCAGTCAGTTAAGTTTACGGTCATCAAGTTGTACCTGGCGTTTTTCAGTTATTAACGTGTGCAAGCTTGATCCTTATTCTTCTTCTACTCATTTCTTATTTTATTTGATTGTTTGATTGATCACTGGTTAAGATCCTTGTATTAAGGACCTTACAATTGGTATCATCGCTCAAACCGGTGTCAACTCACTTCTTTTCACGTTTACGATCTCAATAGGTTTGTGTTCGTCTGCATTTGAAGCTTGGTTTAGTGTTTTCATAGCATAGGGAATCAATTCAGCTTTAAAATCTGTGTTTTCGTCGAAATCTGGGTGTTTACGGTAAAATTAGTTACAACCGTGAACTCTTCTTCAACCGTAATCTGAAGATCTTCAGAAACCATATACAGCCAATCTTCAGAAACCGTATACAGACAATCTTTATCAATCGTAAACTCCAACCGTATTCTCAACCGCATTCTCAACCGTATTCACAACCGTATTCTCGACCGTAAACTGTGTTTACGGTCAAAAGTTTTTCAAACGTAATCTAGCCTTTTGATTAAATTTTTTTTAAGATTTTTAATTAAAAAAAACAAACAAAACAACAAAATCAAAAACAAAAAAAATGGAATCTCAAACTATATCTGCTCATCATGAAGTGGATGCCATCATGGGTACCACCTCACGCATTCATAGATTGTTATCCGTTGAAGGTTTTCCTGAGTGGAAGTATCGCATTGAAAAATACATTAAGATGAAAGATTTCAAAATTTGGAGAAGCATCTTGAGAGGACCAATTCGCATCACCAGAACACTTGAAGATGGAACTGTTACAGACAAGCAAGTTGAAAACTATACTGATGATGATTTTGAAAAAGTTGAAGAACAAGAAAAGGCACTTGCCACTCTTACCATGCCTCTGTCCCTAGAAATTGCACAGGGCTTTCGTGAGTACACTTCTGCAAAAGCGTTATGGGAAGCGTTGATTGAAGTATATGAAGGGAATAAAGATATGAAGCAAAGTCGTTAAGACATGTTAAGACAAAAGTTCAACATGTTCAATTATGTCTTGGGGGAATCTCTTGAAAATCAACTGCAAAGGTTCATCACTCTCACCACTGAGATGAGTTATGTTGGCGTTCTGGTTACAAAATCCGAAATCAACAAGAAAATGCTGAATTCGTTACCAAAATCTTGGGATATGAATGTATCTGTAATAAAGAAGACTAAAGATCTGAATCGGTTGAGCCTAGCTGAGACAATGGCGATTATTAAAGCTTGTGATCTAGATGACAAGCAGAGAGAAATTAATCACGTTAATTCATATTCTTCTGCTAATCTTGGCATTCAATCCAACAATACCTTTTCATCCTTCGCTACTCCTCAAGTTCAGCCCTTCCCTGCTCATCAGCCCACATCATATGTCATTCCATCTGTACAAAACGTTCAAGTTTCTCAAACTCCAACTTCTTTTCAACAGGCTGGTTCATCTTCAATTGCATCTGTTCAGACTCCTAGAAATACTTCTCAAGCTCCGACATCTAAAGAAAATGATGAAAATCTGGCCATTGCTACTGGACTTGTGAATTGTTATAATGCTTTTGTAGCTGGAGAACTTTCCCCTCAATTGTCGTTTGCTGATCTGGATCAAATTCATCCAGAAGATGTTGAAGAAATGGATATCACGTGGCAAATGGCAATGGCCGTATTTAGAGCAAAACAGTTTGCAAAGAAAACCGGAAAGAACAACTGGGGAATAAATTCTGACAAGAAGGTGGGATATAATAAGGGAAAGCTGCAGTGCTATAACTGTCATGAACCTGGACATTTCGCCAGAGAATATCCAAAACCAGATAGAAGAGAAAATATTGAACGAACTCTGGTGCCGGTAAACAACAGTAGGGGATCTACTGTCAACAATCAGACAGCAAATCTTGCTATGGTGGCTCAATCATTTGATTGGGAAGATCAAATTCAAGCCCTGAACATTTCAGGACCTGAAAATGCTCATCTTGCCCAGATCAATGATGGTGCAGAAGAAGAAGCTGAAACGGATCCTGAGGTGGAAATGATGAATCTTCAATTTGCATTTATGGTTCAGTCCACACCAGAGTCTGCTAAACCAGAGGTCAGTGAAATAGGTTGCTCTCAATCTTGTATTAAAACTGTTCAATTTTTACGTGACCAAATTAAGATAATTAAGAGAGAGAATGAGGACCTTAAGTATGAAGTCTATACCCTCAGGAAAAGTTAGAAACCTCTGAAAACTCAATGAGAAAACAAAATAAAAGATTTCAAGAAATTGCAAGAAGATTACAGCAACAAGTGTGAGAATTATGATCATATTAAAAGAAAACTTGCTTCTCTAACCGCTGAACTTGACACATTGAAAATCCGTTTTGAAAATGCTGATTTTAATTTTAAAAAATTCGACGTGTCAAGCGAAAGGGTTGCAAATATAATCGAGGAACAAATGCAGTGGAGGGACCAAAGACCAATAGGAATAGGATATGAGAGTGTCCCCCCTCCATTTAATCATTCATATTCTGTTACTCCTTTAACAAAAGAAGAGATCGACAGAGAACCTTATATGGTTTATGGCAAACCTGCTGCTGAACAGGCTACGGGACCTAGTGTTAGGGTTTTGGATACTAACATTTCTACTTCAAGTGCAGATATATCAGTAATCCAGGGGGAGCACGAGGCTGAGAAGTTTGATTCAAATAATTTGGTGTCTAAGTTTGGTGTTCAAATGTGTGATGAGTCTGTGTCAAATTCTAAAACTGATAATTTTGTGTGTGATGATGTGATGTCTCAGACTAATGTTTTTGAAAATTGTGATGTTGTTTTTGAAAAATTTGCAAAATCTGATTCGAGTGCATCTACATCTTCTACATTTGCTACACAATCTAATACGTGCACTTGCAAATGTGGAAATGTTATAAAAGATAATAAAAGCCTGAAATCTGATAAGAATTGTACCAAGTCTAGTAATAATAAGGAAATCTGCTTTAATTGTGGTACTTCAGGTCATATTGCTCGAAACTGTTTCAATCGAGTGTTTGTGCATTTCTTGTCCCTAAGAGGAGAGAACGAATCTCGTGGAAGGTCTTTAACTAGAAAGTCCTCGAGATCTCGTCCTTGAGATGATGAATGGAAGGCAAATAATAACACGAAAAGGGCAGTTTTTCAACCAAACAGACAGGTTTTTAAATATAAAGTCACAAATAATTTGCCGAAATCGAACAAAGCTAAGCCGAGATCGGTTTCGTCAAAAGGAGGATCTGGATTTTCAACCAGTAATGGTCAAAACTCCAGATGTTTAGAGCAAAAAGAAAAGAAAAACATTTCAAAATCACATGTGTCTTTTCAAAAACCTAAATTTCAATGGGTGCCCAAATCTGTTTCCAGCCAATCATCATCAACCTCTAAAAGTGTTTTAACTGAAAATTCAAAACCAAAAGTCTCAAAAGATAAATCTGTGATTGTCAAGGGTAAACCCAGGGTTGTAATGACCTGGGTCCCCAAATCTCAATAATCCCGCTCATTTTGCAGGGACAGTTGCCGAGGAATGTCGTCAGACCTTGGTATGTCGACAGCGGCTGTTCCCGGCATATGACAGGAGACATCTCCCAATTGAACAACATTCAGACTTTTAATGGGGGGTTTGTTTCCTTTGCGGACGGAGAAGGTGGTAAAATCACTCAAAAAGGAACCGTTTCTAATGGAGTGCTTAGTTTCGAGAATGTCAACTATGCTCCCGAGTTAAAACATAGCTTGTTGAGCATTTCTCAGATATGCGACAAAGGTTATTCAACCCACTTCACTGATATGGAATGTCTGATTTTAAAGCCTGGCATTATCATCCCGAAAGAATGGATTCCTATTAAATCAAAGCGAGATGGAAATGCCTACATAATTGACAGGAATAGCAACATCCCTGATCAAGTCACTTGCCTCTTTTCAAAGGTCTCCGAACAAAATGCTATGCTGTGGCATCGAAGACTCGGTCATGCCAATGCAAAGAACCTGAATCGTCTTGCAAAAAACGAAATGGTCTGTGGTCTTCCAGTCAGAGACTTCATAACTTTTGAGAAATGTGTGTCATGTGCTCAGGGTAAACATCATTGAAAACCACATCTGCTAAAACAGGTTAACTCAGTTAGTCAAGTGCTCCAATTGTTGCACATGGACTTATTTGGTCCAGTCAATGTCCTAAGCATCAACAAGAATTCATACTGACTGGTTGTGATAGATGATTTCTCGCGTTTTACGTGGGTCTTCTTCTTATCCAACAAAGCTGGGATTGCTGATTTGATCAAGAAGTTTATTGTGATGATTGAGAATCAAACAAACCACCGGGTGAAGGCGCTACGAACTGATAATGGAACAGAATTCAAGAATGCAGTTCTTGATCACTTTTGCGCAGAAAAGGGAATTGTGCATCAATACAGTTCTGTTCGCATACCCCAACAAAATGGTGTTGTTGAGCGGAGAAATCAAACGATGTAAGACGCTGCAAGGACGATGCTCTGTGATTCCAAGCTTCCTGTCTTCTTTTGGGATGAGGCGATCAACACTGCATGCTATGTTCAAAATCGTGTCTTGATCAACAAAGCCCAGATGAAGACTCCGTATGAAATTTTATATGGACAAAAGCCATCAGTCAGCCACTTCCGCGTATTTGGTTATCCTTGCACCCTTCTTCCCCTGGAGTGCAACCCTAAATTTAATGCCAAAGCTAATGACTATTATTTCGTAGGGTATGCTGCTCGCACTGCATACAGGGTCTACAACAAAAGAACAAAGCAAATTGTAGAATCCTTCGATGTGCGCTAGCTGGAGGAGAATGAAACAGATGCTAGAGTGGGTCCTGATTGGCTGTTTGAATACACATCTTTGTTCAAATTGTTCAATATGTGTTCAGATAGTGTATCTGGTTCTACTTCTGGTTCGAAGTTTGTACCTGAAGATGAAGACGAAGACGTTGTCTACAAACCGCCGATAGTTTCTACTGCAATTCCTTCGGTGGAGTCCTCTGTTCCAATTCCTAGTCCCGAATCTCCTAGTCAGCAACAAACTCCAGATGTTGATGCCACTCCTATTACCCCTAATGAAAGAGAGTTCATGTCACGAGATGCTTCTGCTGTTACTCAAACACTTATGGAACTACTCTTTCCTGAACAAATTGTTGATGAGTTTGTGGCAAATCCAACTAATGAGACTGATTCATATATACAGTGGATTCCTCAGCAAATGATGGAGCTATCAACATTCATAATCTTCCCGTTTCACTTAATGATATCAGCCAGGAGATCCCCTATCGTATTCAATGCGATCATCCGATAGAGAATGTCATTTGGCCAGCTGGGTGATGGTGTGAAAACAAGAAGTCAAAGTGGAGATGTCAATACATGTCTCTATTCTTGCTTTATCTCTCAAATTGAGCCAAAGAATGTAGAAATGGCTTTGAATGAGCCCAGCCGGGTAGATGTTATGCATGAAGAGCTGAATCAATTTGAAAAGCTTGGGGTTTGGACGCTGGTTGAGTTACCCAAGGGCAAGAAGTCTCTTGACACACGTTGGGTTTTTCGTAATACGCAGGATGATTCATGGATAATTGTACGAAATAAGGCTAGGTTGGTTGTTCGTGGGTTCAGACAGATCGAGGGTCTTGATTACACTGAAGTCTATGCTCCGGTAGCCCGCTTGGAGGCTATCTGTATCTTCCTTGCTTATGCTTCCTACATGAATTTCATAGTATATCAGATGGACGTTAAGACTGCTTTCCTGCATGGCAAGGTGAAGGAAGAAAGCTATGTTGATCAACCCCCAGGGTTCGTTAACTCGAAGTTTCCCAACCATGTCTACAAGTTAGACAAGGCTCTGTATGGATTGCATCAAGCTCCTAAAGCATGGTATGCGAATCTCACAAAGCATTTGCTCAAACATGGCTACTCGCGAGGAACAATCGACCAAACCTTGTTCATAAAGCATGTTGGTGCGGATCAAATCTTGGTGCAAATCTATGTTGACGACATCATATTTGGGTCTACGTGTCCGCAGCTGTGCAAAGAGTTTGAAGGCGTTATGAAGAAGAGGTTTGAGATGAGTTCGTTGGGAGAGATGACCATTTTTCTGGGGCTTCAGGTCCAACAATGATCAACCGGGATCCTGCTCCATCAAGCAAAGTATATGGACGATATGCTTGAGAAGTTTGGATTTAGAGATGCAAAACCTGCCCTGACACCGATGGCGGAGAGACCCATGCTGACTCCAGATACTGATGGTGAATCCGTAGATCAAACTCACTACAGATCTATGATCGGTTCGTTGATGTATTTAACTACAAGTCGACCAGACATTATGTTTGCAGTTTGTCAATGCGCGCGTTATCAGGCTAATCCTAAACTTTCACATCTTATTGCTGTCAAAAGAATTTTTCGATATCTTAAAGGCAGCCCAAAATTGGGTCTTTGGTATCCAAAAAATTCTGAATTTGATTTATATGCTTTTGTTGACAGTAAGGTAATCAACTTCAGGAGGGTGTCAATTCCTTGGTGACCGGCTAGTGTCATGGCAGTGCAAGAAACAGCCCACTGTCTCAACCTCAACAGTAGAGGCGGAATATGTTGCTGCATTTGCTTGTTGCTCTCAAGTCATATGGATCCAACATCAGCTGTTGGATTACGGTTTGAATTATCAAGAAACCCCTATTTTTGTGACAATGAGGTTGGGATTCAGATTGCTAAAAATCCAGTTCAACATTCAAAAACCAAGCACATTGACATCAAAATTCATTTTATCAGAGATTGTTATGAGCGATCGCTCATTCGGCTAGAACAGGTTCCCACTGCTAATAATGTGGCGGATCTGTTCACAAAGCCGTTTAACAAATCTCGATTTGATGTGCTTGTAGGATTTTTGAAAATGATTCGTTTTGAGGATTAAAATTTTGTTAGGTTAGTTTAAATTTGCGCATGTTATTTTCATGCTCACCCATGCACAAATTTAGGGGGAGAAATAAACAAAAACCAAACAAAAATATTGAAAACTCAAAAATCCAAAAACATTAAAAATTCAAAAAAAAATATTATTGATAGTTTCTTTCTGTAGGTGATGTTTTGGGAAGTGATATCAATTAAGTGATAACAGACAATCTGAATCTATGTAAGGTACCAAAGCTGAATTGTCTAGGATCTGTGTTCGATGCGCTGGGAGGCACGAAAGATTTTTATGGACTTGACTAGGCATAGATGAACTTAAGGAATCAAATGACTTGACAAATCTTGACCTAGATAGTTCCATTTTGTCTGACAATACGTCGCTCGGGTAGGTTGAGCAGGGAGATATACATGGGAATCTACCGGTCACATTAAAAGAACTCGTATCTAGAACTGTGGTTTAACTTTTCCCTGATGTACGGACTCATGTCCTTAATTCTGGTATTGACGGGGTGACTGGGGAATTCCGATAAATTAGGTCTGTAGAAAATTGTTTTCTTTCTTTCTTACTGTTAGTCATATGTTGCCTCCTCTGCGCGATTGAAATACATCCAACTTGGACTACAACATATGCAATTCTATCTCTCTGCATCTTCTTATCTATGCAATTCTTTCTATCTGTTAGCCATATGTTGTCTCCTTTGCGTGATTGATAATCCGACCTGGTACACAGCATATGCACCATTCTACTTCTCAATCCCTCTAAAATCTAGTCAGTCATATGTTTCACCCTCTACGTGATAGGAAGAGATCCGACTTGGGTGTACAACATATGCATTCTAAATCTATCCTCTCTACGAATAATTGTCTGCTCACCTAAAGTAAGGAGTATCTCGGAAGTCCTTGATTATTGGGGTATATTTGGAAGCGGGAAACACGTTCTAGTACAACTAAATTTGAACAATTATAGGTTGTCTGTAGATCTCGCTGCTCAACTTAGGTGGACAACAATATCCTTGGTCGTCGTCAGCTGAATGGTCATTTAGGAATATTATTTAAGTTCATAGGATCTAATGCCTTGTCACTTATAATATATCCTAATTTTGTCACTTTCTTTCGCGCTTAAGTGGACCACAATACCGGCGATCGACCAGACATCGACATGAAATTAAAGGTACTGATAAACGGATAAATCTAACAACTTTGATCCCAATATCACAAAAGGTTTATTAGTAGTAGTTGTGGTAATATTAGTGATAATTCATTTTAGTTTTATTTTATTTTATTTTATTTTTTAATTTTTATTCCTCAAAATGAATTATTTTTAAATAGCCTTTAGTTTTATTTTGGACTCTATTTTTAAGCATTAAGGTTTGCGGCCCATTGGTCTTTGGGCCAGGTATATAAAGAAAAATGTGTCAACCAAAAACTCCTCCTCCTCATTTTTCTGAACTCCAACCGTAAACTGCTCTCACTCTCTCAAAAATTTTTCCGATTTCTTGTAAAATTTATCTGTTTATCTCAAAGGTATGATGATTTCGATTCTAGCAAAGCATATCTCGCATCAAATCGTTTAGTTTTCAGGGTTTAATCGTCTAAAAATGAACTGTCGGCGAGTTTACGGTCAGACCAGAAGTTACGGTCCAAAACAGCTTACGGTCGGCTTACGGTCGAAAACGGCTTACGGTCGGCTTACGGTCCTGAGCTTACGGTCCTGAGCTTACAGTCTGAGCTTACGGTCTTGACCATTTTGACCGTAAACTTGTCTTTAACCAATAAAATTTGAATTTTATCATTTCCAAGGCCAATTTAATTTGTTTCAATGAGAAAAACAAAAATTGAACTGTTAAATCAAAGGTTTTCTCACTTGGCGTGGTTTGTGCAGGATAAGATGGCATGGATGAAGTTCGCAGACAGTCACAATGTGGCTATCATCTTGGCTGACCCTCCTGCTTCTCATGCAGAGTTTAGATCAATGATGCATGGATTAAGGAATTGTTGCCTGGCTACTGCACTCACTGTAAACCCAATCATCTTTCAAGGATTGATAAAAGAATTTTGGAGTTCTGCAAAAGTGATGAAAGGAGATGATGGTGTGATTTCTATTCAAGCCACTGTCAAAAAGTGAAAGGTGATAATTACTGAGCGGTTCATCCGAGATGCTCTCAAGATTGATGATCAATCATCCTTTCCTACTGAGATTGAGGCCAGCCATATTGAAATGGGTTATGAAGGCGACTTTCCACCAACAATCAAGAAGTTGCTTCCACCCTATTGGAGGTTTCTGGCTCATGTGTTTGTGAGCTGCATATCTAGGAGAAAGTCAGGATTTGATGAGATTTCCTCTCGTAACACTCAAGCCATCATTGCTCTGGCTGCAGGAATTGACTTTAATTTCTCAAGGTTTATATTTGAAGAGATGTCTGCCAATGCCAACAGAAAGGTCAGGGAGAAATTCTTGTTGTATCCAAGATTTGTTCAAGCGTTTATTGATGAACTATTTCCGGAGATTATCAAGGCTGGAGACACTCTTGACATGAAGTCCCTTGAACCGAACACAGTAGGTCTTATCAAGCAAAACAGGAAAGGAAAGATCAACTTTCAAGGAAAGTATCCTCTTGAAAAGTTTGGTATGTTCACTGACTCTGGTGAGGCTTATGAATCTCATGGATCATCAGAGCGTGTCTCATCTGAAGATGATGTGATTCCGGTCTCTGATAATGAAGAGAATGTGGTCACTTCTAGTGCAGTTGTGGCCGAAGAATATGATTTACAATCTGTGCGGGTTGATAGTGACTACAGTGAAGGAACAATCGAGGTTTTGACTGAAACTGAAGGAGGAGAAGATGCTTCTCTTGAAAATATTGATTTATCGGGTTTTGACAAAGATGATATTCCTATGAATTTTGGAGTCAATGACAACCTTTTGGAAAATGATGAACTTGACAATTTTTTTGACAATATCGATGATGTTGCTCATCAAGCAACGGAGATAAGGGAGAAAGAAGATGTTCGAGAGACGACGCCTCCTACTTCCATCCATATGGCCGATACTTCAATTCCAATGGATACATCATCAGGTATTCCTCCCCTTGATAATGTTGTTCCTACCACTGAGCCTCTCGTGAGTGATCCACTGATGACTCTGACCTCCCAGCCTCCATTGAAAAGAAGAAGACATGATCCAAGGCCGGGAGTGCTCACTCCTGAACAAGCTCAAGCACCTATGATTCCTCTTTCAACTACTTTTGTCTCTGCATCATCTGTTCCAACACAAGAAGGTCCAAGCTTAATTCATAAAGTTGGCGGTTCATCAGCCAGTCAGAGATCATCTCCTACCAGGCCTTCACACGATGCTGCCTCTGAGAGGCTGGCAATGCATATGGCTCAACAACTAAATTCAATGCCTTCCTCTCATGGCAAAGGTATATCTTTAGAGGAAAGCTACTCTGGAGATGATGATCTGTTTCTGCCCGAGCTTAGAAAAGAAATTGGTGTCCTGAACCAGAAGATTATTGAAAAAGATCTTGTAATCAGCCAGCACGCCACTCGAATAGCTGATCTTGAGGCCAAATATGCTCAGCTTATTATTCAAATTGATGATCTTGAAGCTGATAAATCACTGAAGACAAAGCAAATTTCTGATCTTTAGACTCACTTTGGTCTCCTCACTGCCAGCTACTTTGATCTGAAGAAGAAGTTAGAAGAGGAATTTGGAGATAAGTTCAAGTCCTCTATTGATGAGTCAAGGATACTTCTGCCTTCCCAAGCTCCCCCGGTTGTGCCACCACCTGTTCAAACATCTCGAATTGTGGATCGTTTTGAAAAAGAACCAGCTCAAGCTCCAAATGTCGTAGCTCTGAAACGTGCCAAATTGGCCAAAGCAGCTGAGAAAAGTCAACTCTTGTTTAAAAAGAGCTCAGATCAAAATGCTCCTGGAGATCAGCCAAAAATCACCGTCACAGACCTTCAAGAAAAACGTTTTAGAGACACATATGGTGATAGGTCAGGAATCGTCTCATGGGGCTTTCATGATATGCTAGACATGTGGCTCGTGAGACGCAAGAGTGGCAACACAGAATACTATAAAGATTTTCATGATTTCCATTCCTGGACCAGGGTTGATCTTACAGAATTATCAAAAGCTCCTTTTGCAAATCCTTCACAAATATCCAAGGCAACACAATTCAAGCTCTTTTTGGAAGATCAAGTGAAAAAGGGTTTTCCTTCAATGAAGACTGCAGAGTCAATCATCAAACTATACCCAAGTGTACTTGATCCCAAAACTAAACTTCCTATTCGAAATGTGATGTGGCCTGCTACCAGTCAAGTAAAACAGATTCCTGTGCTTTAGAATTATCCAGATGGATCATTGAAGTCCATGCTCTACTGGGTTTTTGATGAAACTACAGCCTCTACTATCATAAAACTTCAAGATGGATGCATTCAATTGTATGACAAAAGAGATATGTTTCAATTTGGAAGATGGGATATTCATCAGTTGAACCATCATCAGATCAAGGTTGCAGAAGACATTTTTGAGCCAGCTGCTAAAGAGTATACTTCCATGGTTGCTGATATCATCAACAAAAGGATGTGGAACGGGGCGATGGGCAAATCAGATGTTCTTCTTGTTGACAAGGACTAAGTCAAGCTAGTCCCAAACCAAGGGGGAGATTGAAAGGTCTTATTTTTTGGTTTGGGATAGGAAATTGAATGTATTGATGTTAAAGGGCTTTTGTGGTTGTAATAGGTCTTATTTTGTGTTTACGGTTTATTATGACCGCAAACCTATTTACGGTCTGTCTAACCGTAATCAGGTTTACGGTCTGTCTTCCTATATATATAGCTTGTCAGAATCTGTCAGGGTGGTTGTTGTCAGTCAGTCAGTCAGTTAAGTTTACGGTCATCAAGTTGTACCTGACGTTTTTCAGTTATTAACGTGTTTCAGTTATATTGATCCTTATTCTTCTTCTACTCATTTCTTATTTTAT
Organism: Lactuca virosa; assembly: GCF_052849685.1. Classification (NCBI taxonomy): domain Eukaryota; kingdom Viridiplantae; phylum Streptophyta; class Magnoliopsida; order Asterales; family Asteraceae; genus Lactuca; species Lactuca virosa. The sequence continues at coordinate 325,866,650 of NC_136433.1, read as the reverse complement.
TTGATTGTTTGATTGATCACTGGTTAAGATCCTTGTATTGAGGACCTTACAGATTTCAAGTGTGCATCTCTCAACGGTGAACTCGAAGAAACGGTGTATGTTGAGCAACCCCCAAGTTTTATTAATGAGGAATTCCTTGATCATTGTTATATTTTAGATAAAGCTGTTTATGGATTAAAACAAGCTCCAAGAGCTTGGTATGCAACACTTACCACATTCTTAAAGCAATCACATTTTAAACAAGGATCAGTTGATCCCACTCTCTTTCGAAAGAAAGTTGGGAATCATATCATGATTGTTCAAATTTATGTTGATGATATTATTTTTGTCTCTACTGACCCTGCTTTATCAAGTGAATTTGAAAATCTTATGAAAAGTCAGTTTGAGATGAGCATGATGGGGGAAATCAACAATTTTCTAGGATTCAACATTCGTCAGAGCAGAGAAGGAATCTTCATCAATCAAGAAAAATATACTCAAACTCTGTTAGAAAAGTTTGGAATGATGAATAGCGCAAAGTTGAGAGTACCAATGGCAGTTAGAACAGGACTCAGTCATTCGTTCGATAAACCAACTGTTGATCTCACTTTATATCGAAGCAGGATTGGGTCATTATTATATCTAACAGCTAGTCGACCCGATATAATGTTTTTCGTTTGTAATTGTGCTAGGTATCAATCGAATCTCAGGGAACTTCATCTAACTACAGTCAAGAACATTTTTCGCTATCTCAAAGGATGAATTTCGTTAGGATTATGGTATCCTTCGAAGATAGGGTTTTTCATTCAAGCATTTTCGGATGCAGACTTGGGTGGTTGTCAACTTGATCGCAAAATCACAAGTGGTGGATGTCAATTGTTGGATGGGAAGCTTGTAAGCTAGAAATCGAAAAAGCAAACATGTGTTTCTATTTCCACAGCAGAAGCTGAATATGTTGATGTTGAAGCTTGCACTTCTTAAATCATATGGATACAAAGTCAACTGTGTGATTATGCAATCAACATGAAGAAAATTCCGTTGTATTGTGACTCACAAAGTGCCATTCACATCTTCCATAACCCTGTGCAACATTCGAAAACCAAACACATTGCACTTCGTTATCACTTTATCAAAGACCATGTTGAAGATGGCAACATTGAAGTTCATTTTGTAAAGACCACTGATCAACTTGCTGATATCTTTACAAAACCATTGGATGAAAAGAGTTTTCTTCGAATTCTATCGGGCTTAGGAATGCTAGATGCGAATGCGGTAACTGGTCTGACTTCGTTATAAAGTCAAGGAATGTCGAAATCTTGCAGATTCATTCAGCGGTTACTGTTCATAGTCAACGCTTCGACGTGCTTCGCTTTCGACATCAGAAAAATCTTCGCTACTTCATAACCATTGTTATGTCAATACTTTTTGTTTCTTTTGTCAACTCTTTCTTTTCGCTAGCCTAATAATTTTTTTTTCGTTACTTTCAAATATAAAAAATTCCAAAAAGATTTTTCGCTATTTTTGTCTTTTCTTTCAAAAATCAAAAATTCCAAAAAGATTTTTTGTTATTTTTGTCTTTACATTCAAAAATCAAAATTTTCAAAAAGATTTGCTTATTTTTATCTTTTCCTTCAAAAATCAAAAATATCAAAGAGATTTTCTTATTTTTGTTATTTTCATTCAAAACTTAAAAACCCAAAAATATTTATGTTTGTTTGATTAACTAGTTTGTATAGTGTTATAAGCGAAGATTCATCATGGCACATGGCTTGCAGCTCTCTTGGGAAAGGTAAACATTCGATACTTTGTACTAGTTAAGATGTCCCTAGAAGCATGTTGCAGCATGTCGACTCAAGCCTTCATGACTCAATGTGTTTTCGAAAGCCTTAATGGATTTTTCATCACGAAAATTCCTTCCCAATTAGGCTATATTCAGATTAGTCCCTGAGCTACCTTACTCTTCTCACAAGAGTTTAGAGTTTCCTGCTTGGTCCACGAATAGCAGAGGTAATTTCGATTCTTGAACCAATCTTTTTCATCAAAATATCTTACACGTTCACACAAAATGACATATGTCCAAGAGATATCTGGTTTACACCAATCAAGATTTAGGCATATCAAAACTCTGTGTTTATGATCCCAATTCATAAGACCATGAAGAAGGTGAAACCCATCTTTTCAAAACAAGTAAGGAATTGATGGGGACCATTTGTTGCAGAATGCAACAAAACATTTGTTTCTGTACCCTCAATATCCAAAATCATATTCCTTCGTTTTGCGTGGTCTTGCTAAAATGTTCGTCACCCACGACATTTTTACCCAACAAGATCCATAAATTTTTTTTGGAATATTATTTTTGTCTGGATATCAATTTGATTCCTCGTTACTTAACACATTTTCCAAAGCTTACTTGTCACTGACTACACTGGTCAAACATGTATTTTTGTTTACAATTTTTCACACTTATGTTAAGCTGTGAATTATAATGAAATGTTAACCAACCCACGAAGAATTTTTAAAAGAAGCCCTTCGATACTCCTCTATGAGTATTCGATTGTACTTCACAGGAACCCACACAAGTTGTTCGACATCTCTCTTGATGAAAAATGAAGCGATCTTTGCCTGTGGTCTTACTGCTTTCGTGTCGATTTATACTTGACATCACAGATCTAAAAAAAAGTTTAAATTGTTTCTTGTCTTATTCTTTGGAATACATTGCACTCACGAAATCCTTGAGGTTCTAAGTAATACCAACTCAGGCTGATGATTTTGAAAGTTTGGCACATGATTTCGCTTCTCAGCCCAAAAGTGAAAGAGCCCAACCTCCATGCCGAAGGTTTCTGACGGTTCTTATCTCCTTGGTACAATCGAACAGACTGATGGACGTGATGTTCTGGTTACTACATGGGTTTCAAGGAAAAGTGTTCATCACTTTTTCAGACGTGGCTACCTTTACAGCACCACGTCCGATTTTCTTGGTGACACATGGCTTAGTATTTAATGCTCAAATCGCTTCAAATTTAAATGGGGTTTACGTATAAAAGGGTTTTTTGGGGTTTCATTCCAATTTTACGCATTCAAAATATCCCCAAATTGATATACTCTCTTTTCTTCTCAAATTCTCAAACCCTAACAATTGCGGGCACAAATGCTCATGTTGATCCATCTCAGACAACTGATGACATTACTTCTCAACCGCTTATGAAGATTCAAAGCACTAATCTTCAAGTACAAGGTGATGTTACTCTGTATCCTGAAGGTTTGCAAATGCTCATCGTTGCTTTAAAACACTCGGTTATGTCAAAGGCCATGTTTTCTTCTTTTGTTGTTCCATTATCTTCGTTATCCCTTGCTGGTTGGACTGCGGTGCATAGCAAGACGATCGAGGTTATTACCTTCCAGTTGATCAATGAGAAGAAGTTTAAACTCACACGGAATTTGTTTGCTCAGATCCTGGAACTTCCTACTATTGATTCTTATTATGCGGTTACGAATGAACAAGTCCTTCATATGTTCAACGAGATGGGTTATCAAGCGCTACTTAATAAGATAAGTGATTTCAAGAAATCTTCTCTACCATGTTTATGGAATTTTCTTTTTGGGATTTATCTTCGATGCTTGACTGGTCGAAGTGTTGGCTTAGATAAAGGGAAATTGGAGATTTATGCCTTGGTGGCATGCATCTATTATGATATTCCTGTTATTTTATACAACTCAGTTATGGGATGAGTTTGTGAAAAGTGTTAGCAACACGAAAGTGGTAGGCGGGATATCATGTGCTCGATACTGGAGTTCGATTCTACACTATGCATATGAGAAGGAAGAAATTGTAGTTCCTGAAGATGAAGGAAAAGCTAAATTTTCGTTGTATCACTTTCCGTAGTCCGTGGAAGATAATCCGGATATTTTTCCAACTATTGCTTGTATTCCGGATAACATGCTTCGAAAAGTTGATCCTTGCAATCTGGTGCTGGTGGAATACAAACAAACAATCAATCCTTCAGTTGAAATAGGGGTTCTTTTATCTAAGAGCATAGTAGGTACATCAAAAAAGAGAAAGGAGTCAAAGAAGGATGTTAATGATAGTCCTTCGAAACATAGTCCTGAGAAAGTAGAGAAAGTCATCAAAGCTACTCCAAAGAAAGTGGTTAAGTCTGATCCACCGCCAAAGCATGTTCAAAAGCCTCTTGTTAAAGAATCAAGTTCACCTGTGAAGTATGTCATACCTTCGCAAACTGGGGTTTTGAAAAGACTGAAGAAAATGGCTCACAGGCCTAGTCATTCACCAGAGAGGTCTAGCAATTTTTCTCCAAAAGGTGTTTTGAAGATTATTCGCAAACCACAAATCAATCGAAAGGGCATAGTCATCTGTGAAATTCCCACACCTGTGTCACCAGGTTCTAAAAAGCGAAGGGCTGAAGACATCGCAAAACACGTTTCGAAGAAGAAGAAAACGAGAGTGGTAATTGAAGTAGAAGATGAAGTTCTACCAGACTCACCAATTCGCGATGAAAATATATTTGTTCCATCACCAACGAGGGATTCTCCAATCAAGTCATTTTTCGAGGAGGTTGGGAATCTTGGTGGCCCTGTGAAGACATCTAATGTGTACACAAACACTAATCTAGGTGAACGTGCAAAAGAATAAACTCTTGTGAAGACGGTTGTCACACTACCTGAAGTTTCGAATGCCGAATCAGTTTCTGAGGAGGTTCGAACTTCTGCCATCACTGCGAACGTATCTGATACGGATGCAAATGTCAATTAGGGTAAAGGAGTATCGAATAATGCATCTCAAGGTAATCCTAACCTTGTTATTTCCTCATATTTTGAAACTTCTATAGTTGATAAAACCACCTCTTTACCACCATTTCAAACCAATATTTCTACTACTTTACCTCAATCAACCAATTCACCAACTTTTGAAAACATCATCAATCAACCTATCACTTCTCTATTTTTATCTCAATCCACTGATCCCAACATTGTTCAAGACGATGACAACACAGAAGACAATGAGTTTATGGGAACGTTTGTTGAAATCAAATTTGATCCGGTAGAAGAAAATATTCCAGATCATATGTTGATGTCTGGGAAACAGTTTAAAATCCTCAACCAAAAGTTTAACTCTTTGTTATAGCTTCATGCAGATGCAGGGGTAAGCATTATGTGTCTGGTATCGAAGTCGATGTTATGCTCAAGGCTCAAGAGCATAGACTTCAAGATGCAATTGACTTGGTTGATCAGAACAATGAAAAGAGGGTGAAAGCACAGTCTTCTTCATTAAATGAAGAGGTAAAAGATTTGAAAGTTGTTGCAAGGGAAAGGCATGTCTTGTTTGTTCAAGTTGTCAAAAAGGTTCGAGAAGATGTCGACTTCAAAATTGAGGAACTTCGTGCTGATATGGTGAAATAGATTGCATCATTAGATCACAATTATTCCTCTCTTCACAAGAAGGTGGATATTATTGCTACTGCTGTAACTAAAGTTGTCAAATGGTATAATTCTCTACTTCCGAAGGTTGACAAGATGGCAGAAGAAGAAGTTAAAAGTTTTTGTAATGTTGATAAACTGCTGGTTGAGTTGAAAGGTTTAGTCTTGAAGTCTGGATTTGTTTCATCTTCGTTGATATCTCCAGAGCTTCTGTCTGAGTAGTTTAAAGTGTTGGTGTCTACCATTCAAAAGGAGCTTGCACTGCTTGTGAAGCTAATCAACTTAATGCCAACTAATGCCCCACCTGTTCACACAGGGGTGCAAGGGGGAGAAAAGGATGGTGTTGGCATGAGTGCGAAAGCTGGTACAGGAGGTGGTGGTTCTGGTAAAGCTGATGATGATGTGAAAGTAGTTGGAAGGATTTTAACTACTCAAGTTCCAACTTCATTACCAAAAACATCCACGATAACAACATCATCAACAACAACAACAAAACCAATAACCAAGGGCATTGTGATTGGATCTGTTGGTGGAGGGTTCAAGTTCTTAGAAACCACCTCCTACTACTCAAGAAATGTAGAACAAAGGAAAGGGTATTGTTACTGAGCTTACTGCTGAAGAAAAGAATGCTGCTCTTGAAAAGGAGATAGAGAAACAAAAGCAAATCCAACGTATTCTTCGTCAAAGAGCAAATGACCCTCCTGGTCTCAAAAAAGGTGACCCTACAAAGCTTTATTCTTATGAGAATATTGAAGCTTTGACTGTGTTAGGGAGATGTATGACTTCGAAAAGGCACCTAAGAAAAGTTACGATACATACAACACTAATTTTAATCAGTTGGACTTTCTAATCAACAAAATGATGTTCTTGGATGAGCAGTTTGAGATTCCATCCAGTGCTTGGAAAAAGGGAGGAGGATATATGGTCTCTAGTCAAGATAGTTCATGTTCTCCGTATATCCAAAGATGTTCTATTTGAGGGTATGTTGCAGAATTATCGATATCATATAGTCCGAGCCAACAATTTTGTATTTGACTTCTCGGTTGCAGACTTCCCTTTAATGAATCAACATGATTTGCTGGATGTTGCGAAGATTTTAAAGAGTGTTGATGTTCCGAAGCTACAAGTGACGAACAAAGAAGATTTTTTGTTTGGTCTTGCTCACGTGAAAGTGTTTATTGATGGTTACTATGGTTCTTTGGCATTAACAGATGTTGAGGTAGCCCAATCATTGGATAACCAGATCACTGTTCCTCAAACTATGTTAAAGAGTAAAGCTAGTTTGAAAGATTATGAAGATGTAGAGATTTGCTTGAAACCACTAGGAATTGTGTTTGTTGGCAAAAACAAGAAGGGAAACAACACAAAATTTATGTTTCAAGTGTGTGATGTTGACAGGTATACCACGCCTCATTACACAAATCTCATGGTTCGAATGAATAGTTATGCCAAGAACAACGAAAAGGACAAGGCTGAAATTCAAAAGGTGATCAATTGGTATGCTGAAATTCGAAGAGTTATTCACCAAGCTGCTAAGATACTAATGTCTTAGATTTGACATTTCTCACAAAGGGGGAGAATGTTGGGGTCGAAAGTGATTGTGAGATGTCGAAAATGTCTAGGGAATTCAGTGTGTCGAAAGTCATTTTGTAAAGTTTATTATAAGGGCATCTATGTTTCGAAATTGTAATGTCGAGTACCTTATATTTTTTGTATGCTTTTTGTATCCCTATAAATATGGTATGGATACATGTTTAGTGTTGGGTTTTGGTATACTACAACATACTATGGTGGACATACAACCCTAAAATCTTTGGATCTATGTTTTCTCTAATTATACATGCAATGTTGTTTCCAAAGCTTTAAGCCTACAACTAACATACAATTGATATAAACAACATAGAATTTAGTTATAGCATTACCACTTTGTTGTAGCTTGTAGTTTTGGCCTTTAAGAACTTAATGCCCCAAGTGTGACACCTCAAATGGTTCACAACACACCTTTGGACAAAGGATGACTTTTGAGAGAATATTCTTACACTCAAAATCGGCTCATGAACTCTTAGAATCTCTAGCACACGATTTTGGATGCTAAGGTCTTCTTATATAGTGTGGCAAGATTAGGGTTACATCCATGTAAACCCTAATGCTCATGACCTTTCATATTACTTAGGATCCATGGGTTAAACCTCCATGGACTATCCAAGGACTACCATATTGGTTTAGCCCACCCTACATAACAATTGGCCCACACTATAAGAATCATTGATTTACCAAATCAATCCTTATATATTTAATTAGTCTCTTTTGATCACATAATTAATTCCAAATTAATTCTTGATCAATACTAATTAAATCATATGATTTCATATTAATATATTAGAACTTATAATATATTAACAAATCATAAATAACCTCTTCTCGAAAGTCCATCCTATCAAATTGTCCTGGTGATATGCAACCCAAATGGACCATGCTACTCTCGGGTCAAGTACATACAAATTATATTTATGGGATTAGATACCCAATCCAATAGTCTCCCACTTGGGTAAGTCTAATAACTATTATTGCAAGTACGAGTCCACAACCCGACTAGCAATCATAGCTCTTAAAAGCCGTTGTCGAACTCTGACCTAGTCAATGACGCGTCCATTAGATAAGGGATCATATATTCCTCCATTTTAGATATCGTATGGACATGAGACAAGGATTATAATCATTCTCTCTGTCCATTTGTTTTTTCCTGATTTCCGATTTATGACGACTGACTAATTGAACAAATCAAATCAGTCCAGGCTTGACCAACTACTTAGGTTTGTCATCACTAAATCATCGAGGGGCCCACAGATATCGATTTTATACCTCTAAGGGTAAAAGGAATGTATAAACTTCGAATCAAAGGCTTGCTTGTACTTACTCATCAAATCACATACAACGATATGTTTTATAACACCAAGTTACTGGTGCGTTTACATATGTCAATGTGCAACCGACTTGTAAATTACAGCTCACATGTCTTGGTTTCAAGAATATAAGATAGTATCATCTCATGTTCATTCGTGATAAAATCCATGAAGTGATTCAGATGAGCGTGGGTTTAATGCAATACTCGAATCTTATTCCAAGAGTACTCATGAACACTGTAGCAAACTTGTGCTATGTCTAAACGCCTTTAGACAATCTACAGACCCATTCATGACATTCTAGCTTCAATACCTACTTCCAAAGTATGATCGACTGTGGATGGTTTAAATAACCTAGTTATTCGGGAAGTCAAAACATGCAAAGTGAAACACAAGAATAATTGAATCCAATATGGTCTCAGAACTTATGAATATAAATAAAACACCTTTTATTTAGTCACCATACTGATTACACATTATTCATTGTATAATGTTTCGATTAATCAACTTAATACTTGAATTAAAACAATAGTTATCCCATGCTCCAAGCATGCACACTATGTTTGTCTATGGTCCTCTGTTTGTGAAATAGATAAATGGACAACATTTCAATGATGATCATTTCACAATTCCAAATCCTTATCGCAAATGTAACAATACCAAATTCTTGTCATTTACTGTAATATGTTAGATTCTAAACTTAAATGCAATAATCCTCTTGTAATGACTATGCACAAAAGTCACAGAGACTTGGTAACAGACATTACAAAGTATTCCAACGGAGAGCAATTCCATGGAAACGAAGTCTCATATTCAAAGTACATTCCTTTGAACATCATTCTTGCATTAAGTTTTCTAATCTTACACAAGTTTAAAGAGTAACTTCCACTTATGGAAACATTTCCATATTCCCATTTTGACTATCACTCCTGAATAAGAGTTACCTCTTCTCAGAGTATGTCAATATGGTCCTTTCCAAAATTTACAATATACTTCCAACTGTCCATAAGTAACCAATCTTTGGTAAATCTCAGATTGTCCTCGGCAATTGCTTAACCATTTTAGTCATATCTCGTTCTAGTCACTTTTCCCTCTTAACGCCCTAGGCATTTAGAAAAATTAGAACACGAGAATATTATAGCATTTGCAATCGATCTTATACCCGAAGCGTATAGGACACGATTCATAATGTCTTACATAAAAACATGATACTTGATCAGTCTTTTGCTATAATATTTATATTTGTCATGTTCTCACAATTCGAACTATGAAGAGGGATGTCATAATCATAATCGAATTTTAGAACACAATTAACATTTCCATATATATAATTTCCTTATTTTGAACCATTCCAACATAAAATTCATATATATACTTGACTAAATTTGATTAAAATCTCAATCTAAGCTTTTAGAACTGGAATGAAGTATAAATTCCTCTCCCTTAATTATAGCAAAACAACTTTTCAAACCCTGCATCTTTGCGAATTGAAACTTTTGTTTTCTATAATTAACATTGCTAACTCGCAACACTTATAATAATTCTGCTCCCACTAGCATAATAAAATTATCTTATTAGCATAACACGTATGCTCCCACTAGCTTTGACATGTGCCCACAAATTAGCTGGACTTCTAGAAATCAATACTTATTGACTTCCTTACCAAAGTTCAGATTTTTGATACGAGATGCTTCGATAAGACTTTATCTAGGCTTTTAAAACTCATACACCTTTCCTTAGATAGCTCACATGTGTGTCTAAACAATTTTAGAACTTATAATAATAAGTCTCAAATGTTTACACCTTTTCCATTTCTCACAATTCACACTATGAAGAGGGATGTCGTAATCATAATCGAATTTGAGAATGCAAATTATCACAATCCTATCTCCTTAAAATCTACTCAGTGAAAGCGTTTCCTCACAATAATTTTCATGAATTGGAGAGAAACCTTATGACACTTAGATTTTATGGTGTATGTGTTCTTATCCATGTGAATTTGTAATAACCATAATCACAAGACAAGGTTAGTGACAAATCCAAACTCATATGGACTGAATTTGTTCAATCTTAATTTCTTGCCATTTGGAATGGTCACAGAAACAAGAATATGTCAACACGATAGGTTGCAAACCTCAAGTCGTGTGCTAGTGATTAACAATAGGTTTACTCTTGATTAGTTCTTGAAGCTATTCAAGATCCTTAAGACTCCCACTAACCTCTTGACATATAAGATTCACTTTGTCAAGGAACATTACTTGACAAACAAATATTCAAGTGTTAGTGCGGTTTCTTATCAAGACAAATGCTTCACACAATTGGTCTTAGTTGATCTTTGTCTTATCCAAAACATCACAACTCACCAATCTCAAATGTACAAGAGTAAGAAACATTTTACTCTATATTTGACAAGTGTTATAAACCTTTATTAAGATCATGTGACTCAAGTTACATTCTTGGAGTATGACTCTAAGACCTGATTTTGGAACGAAGTATGATTTTTCTTCTTGATTTAACCATTTCAACAATTCACGATTCCTCTTCTTAGCCATACAAATGCACTAAGATGTCCTTAGAGGACCAATTGTGATATGGTTTCATAATCACAAAGAAAATCATAAAACAAGATACACAAGTACTCTCCCATCTTCTCAGATTAAAAAAACTTTTATCTTTCTGCCTAATTTGATTCTTCTCATTCGTTCTGCCATACATTGAAACTTTTCCAATGACTCCGAATTACACTTAATCTTGTAAGTATAACCATATTTACTAAACTTTAGTAAATCATAACGAATAGTCTTATCGTTCTTTGAGGTGGACCTGATCAGCGCACAACCAAGTGTACCCAATCCCCTAGTCCTTCACTTGACTCACATATACATGTGAACAAGGAATTAGTCTTATTTCCCAAAGATGAAAATTCTCATTCATCACACAATGCAACTTGCATGATTCCAAGTTTCTATCCAACTGAAACTTGGGTGATGAGAATCTTTCCTTATTTGGTAAATTTTGACACTACCACAAACGAAAGAATCAAATCCATTTTTCCAAAATTGCTAGAAACATACAAACATCAATTTTTCACAAATGCCATTGTAAGGAGATATAAGATAAGACAAAATAAAAAACTTTATTTATTTATAAAATGCGGAAAAACTTTTCCTTACAATCCAATTACATATGAAAACCATGTTACAAAATATTTCCTAAGCAATCTATCATAACTCCTAAGCAGCAGCTCAAAAATCCGATCCGCGACCAGATTCAGCTTGTTCTTCCTTTAAGCTTCCTTTCTTTTCTTTGATCCTACAAAACATCAAAATGTAATTACATTACATCATGTACTAAGAATCTCCAAATAGGAACTTAATAGAGTTAGATAGTGGACTTACCTGAAGCAAAGCCATACAATCTGACTAAAGTTCTCAGGTAGTCAGGGCAGCTTCGATTCCAATGTCCCTTTCCGTAGCAATAGATACAAACAGCCTCATTGGGAATGGCACATGGAACAATCTCAGATTTGGCCTTTCTCTTATGATCAAAACTTTTGACCATGGCCAATTCCTTTCCTTTAGGAGAAGGAACCATTTTTGGGATGTCCATGTCATTCCCCATGACAGCTTGGGAGGTAGATCTTCCAATCAAATTTGCTTGACCATTGCACCAAATCATTGCTGATTCAGCAGCAATAAGCAAATATGTAAGATCAATAAGGTTCATGTCGTGATCAGCCACATAGTAGTCTTTAACGAACTCACTATATGACTCGGGAAGTGACTGAAGAACCCAGTCAATAGCCAACTTCCTCGGAAAAATGACACCCAACATTCTCAGCCTGTCAATGTGTGACTTCATATCCAAGACATGTGCATACATAGACCTTCCATCCCTGGGTTTGCTATCCAGTAGGGCTTGAGTGACCTTGAACTTTTCAAGTCTTCGAACTTGTGGGTCAGGGAGAATAATTGGAGGATGCGGAGGAAGTGAAGCATGATTTTGTGGAATATCATCTTCAAGAGGAAAGCTTTTTCCAAAAGATTTAGGAAGACCATAGTTGTCTGAACTAGACATCGACAAGGGATAAATTCAAGTTAAGTTGATTTAAGTCCTTAATATAACACCCAAAACGAAATATTAAGGCTAGGAACCAACACAATATTCTACAATTCGGAAGAGGGATGCCATAATCCAATTGCAGAATATTTGAAGGTAGGTAAATGATGATTTACCAATTTCCACCATGAAAAACGAAATTGAACATTAGGGATGCCGAGGATCACAAACAAGGTGTGAATAACCATGCAAATTAGCTTGGTACACCCACTGATACATATCACCTAATCAATGTGCCGGTTCACTACACACGCTCCAATGATCTATGATTAACATCAAGCTACCCTTTACCACGCATTGTCAGTCCCAGATTAGTGTGCCAGTTAACCACATACGCTCCACTAACGACTTAACAAGGTGCAAAGTGTAATTTCATGGAATAGCACCATTTTCACATTTTTCCTAAAGTAACTAAGATTGGGAATTTAATAAAACTTTAGTTACTTTATAATTATCATTATACATTTAATGAAAAATTAATGTCCTGTCAAACCCATTCGGCTAACGACCCTTCACCAGTCAAGGAAGCGGTAGGTGAGAGTGGACACCCATTAAACTGCCATTTAATAGGCAGTAACCTTATACCCCCTTATAGACCAACTTCGTGAATGAGGCCTACTAACGGTAAGACTGACTAGTCTTATATATATATATATATATATATATATATATATATATATATATATATATATATATATGTATGTATGTATATATATATATATATATATATATATATATATATATGTATGTATACATATATATATATATATATATATATATATATATATATATATATATATATATATATTAAACCTATAATATTGTAATAGTATAAGGGTTGAATTTTAACTTTTAAAACTCTAGGGTTTGGAACTAAAGTATTCAAAAGTGAAACTTTACCAATTCCAAAACTTGAGGGCAAGTTTTGAAACTTGTCAAAGCTTTTGGTTTCCATAACTTATGGGTTTAATATGGTTTTTATGAAAAACTTTTCAAGCTCCATAACTTGAGGACAAGTTATGGAAGACTTTAAAACCATTTAAAAATGACTTTTAAAAAGAGACTCTTGAAATTCCATAACTTGAGGACAAGTTATGGAGTTCATGAAAAAACATTTATGAAAAACTCTTCATTTTTCATAACTTGTGGACAAGGTAGGAATTCATAAAAGGCATTTAGATCAAATATTTCAATTAACACAATAATCAAATAATTTTTCTATGATCTGGATTAAACTCATAAGTCAGGATAATTCACATCAACTATTTACAAGAAATTAGTCTATCATATAAACTAATACAAATCTTGAAACTATGACAATTATCCTATAATTGGACAAGCATGATCATTACCATATGAAAGAAAAATACATTTCATGGTTCAAAAAACAGTTTGGGGTAATGATCCTAATCCAATTTCTGGCCAAAAGTCGAAAATCTGCCCACTGGAGCACCAACTCGGCGAGTACATGAACTGGAATCGTCGAGTTGGCCATTTTATGAGTAGACTCGGCGAGTCACCCAGTGGAATCGGCGAGTTCACTAGACAGAAGGCAGAAAATTTGATTTTTCACTTTGAAAACCAATAAATCATCAAGTATAATAGAAAACAACCCTAGGCTCTGATACCACTATTGGGTTTTGGTATACTACAACATCCTATGGTGCACGTACAACCCTAAAAGCTTTGGATCTATGTTTTCTCTAATTATACATGCAATATTGTTTCCAAAGCTTTAAGCCTACAACTAACATACAATTGATATAAACAATATAGAATTGAGTTATAGAATTACCTCTTTGTTGTAGCTTGTAGTTTTGGCCTTTAAGAACTTAGTGCCCCAAGTGTGACACCTCAAATGGTTCACGACACACCTTTGGACAAAGGATGACTTTTGAGAGAATATTCTTACACTAAAAATCAGCTCATGAACTATTAGAACCTCTAGCTCACGATTTTGGATGCTAAGGGCTTCTTATATAGTGTGGCAAGATTAGGGTTACATCCATGCAAACCCCAATGCCCATGACCTTTCATATTACTTAGGATCCAGGGGTTAAACCTACATGGACTATCCATGGACTACCATATTGGTTTAGCCCATCCTAAATAACAATTGGCCCATACTATAAGAATCATTGATTTACCAAATCAATCCCCATATATTTAATTAGTCTCTTATGATCACAAAATTAATTCCAAATTAATTCGTGATCAATACTAATTAAATCATACGATTTCATATTAATATATTAGAACTTATAGTATATTAACAAATCGTAAATAACCTTTTCTCAAAAGTCCATCCTATCAAATTGTCATGGTGATATGCAACCCAAATGGACCATGCTACTCTCGGGTCAAGTACATACCAATTATAGTTATGGGCTTAAACACCTAATCCAACATTTAGAGGATAGGGTGAATACTTGCATTGTACTCTCCTATTCTCTTGTATTCTCTGAAAGCATAAATTGAGCCAACCAAATTATATTTAGATCTTGTGTTCTAAATCTTTTCTTAACTCTAATCTCGTATTGCAAACTCGATTTAATCTACACTACAGTGATCAGCCAATATCTATATACCATTCAGAGTCAAACTGCTTGTCACGAATCACCTACAAAAATCAAAGAGATTTAGGAACCCAAAGTTGTTTGGGTCCACGTGAGGCTTTCACATAAACAAGAAAAGTAATAGCAACATCAATTAAATAAGATCTTTTAACCAAGGTGGTGCTATCTTTCTTTGTAATTTGAAAAACAGTGATCCTATTATCTTTTACGTTCTTATCCTTTGTAGATATTTTCCTTTGTATATTTTGGATTTGTTGCTTGACAAATTTCTTCTCAACTTTCTTATTGGACCTCTTAAATGGAATTTTAGGCTTCGAAACTATCTTTCCGTTGCCCTTAACATCTTGCGATGTTTTGGCAGAATTTGAAACATTCGTATTAGGAGAGAAGTGAGACTTTGTTTTCTCCATAGGTTTCGCATGATTTGAAAAAGAGGGTTTTTGAAAAAAAAATTGTTTTAAAATCTGTGGAGACTGAGACTGAGTTCGTGGAAAACTCCTGGGTTTCGCATGTGAAGAGACTTTCACATTTGGATTGGATGATTTTTCTTGATAAATGAAGTTGGGATTTTTGGATCTCCAGAAATGCTTTCTTTCTTTAAGATTTTGGTTATATCTCGCATTTCTTTGACATTTTTGAGTTGCGTACTGCTCAGAGGATTTATGAATATTTGCCCTAGATTTTGGCTTTCTATGGGGAGTTTCGGTTTGTCTGGATGACGTATCACTTGGAACATTCTTGGTTCCACTTGGACTCCCTTTTTAGTAGCTTGAGTTGACTTTGTTTAGAGGTTCTGCCACATATCTGCTCTTCATTTTCCAAGAGGTCATTTCAGATACACCTTTGGTTTCATATGCATTCTCGATAGGAGCTGACCAGAAAAATTCATCACAGCCATCTTTATTGTCTTCTTCGATCAGGGACGTCAGTTCTACAGTTTGATTTTTGTTCAGTCCCTTGGTTGCGAAAACCTGATTAGGAACAGTTTGAACCTTTGGGAAAACAGTTGCTTTTTCTTTTAAAACTTTTGATTTAACTTCAGAAAAATGTGCAAACTCAACTGAATTTTTAGAAATGAAGACTTTCGCAGGTTCAGATTCTCTTTTAACAAATTCAGAGCAATCCACCTCACCCTCCACAGAGATTTCACTCATATCACTATCATCATCGAATTTAGATGTATTTTCAACATTAAGTTTATTTTATGAACTCAATTTAGTGTTTAATGAGTTAAACTTTTGTACAGTATTAGATTTGATTTTCTCTTTGTCATTTTCATCCAAAAGTTGTTTCAACATATTTTTGTGATCTTTGGACTGTATGTAAGATTTAATTTTGTCCAGTCCTACTTTGTAAGCATTCGAGACTTCGTCAGATGAAACGATAAATTCGCACCTGTAACAATCTGCATCAATTTTGTCCTCTTTCAATTCAAGAAAGGGCAAAATCATCTTATGAATTTTCTTT
The DNA here is from genome assembly GCF_052849685.1 of Lactuca virosa. Taxonomy (NCBI): domain Eukaryota; kingdom Viridiplantae; phylum Streptophyta; class Magnoliopsida; order Asterales; family Asteraceae; genus Lactuca; species Lactuca virosa. The sequence continues at coordinate 325,850,173 of NC_136433.1, read as the reverse complement.
CCAATTTCACAATCAAGATGCAACTGGGTAATATTAAAATAAAGTCTTTTAGCAATTAAACAAAAAATGTTTCGTTGTTTTAAAAGCCCCAAATTATCTCTTTGCAAATAAATCAACTCATCCCTAGACCTAGACAAATCCAACTCCAACTTTTCAATCCACATGCGGCTCTCTTCACTTTTGTTGGAAACCCTGCCGAGTTAATCGGTAAAGTTAGAATTATTCAAACGGGTTCTTTTTAAACTTTCACTGAAACTAGAGACTGTATATTTTAGATCATCTAATTCAGTTTCATATTGAGACACAGGAATTATAATGTGTACCTTGTTTATCACCTTCTCACACTCGCTGATCAGCTCAGGGACGTGTTTCGCAACTAAACAATTGTCGGAAACATGACCGCCTTCAGTAGCGTATCCTCTAGGCTCCAAAACTTCATTGGTCACCATTAAGCACCTTCCATTGAACTTCGAAACATTATCTTTCTCCACGAAGCTTCTCCCGTGAGTTGGCCTACGAACCTCTTCGTCCTCAGAGTCAGTCGACCACACTTTGACTCTACCAAACTCATCATCCTGTTTCTGCACAATTAAAGCAGGTTTAGCATTATCAGCATTTTTCTTCTTCTTGATTTCCTCTAGCTTTTTGAGGAACTAACTCTCATCATCCTCCTCTTCTTTCTTCTCATTCATTCTTCTCAGCATTCACTCCTTTGCTAGATGATTTTTTCCATGACAATAATTACAGTCATAGCCGTAGTCTCCTACGAGCTTTTTCTCCTTCTTCACTTCTTCCTTTTGAGAGTTGTTGGAACTCTCATCCTTTACCTTCTCTGAGCTGTAACTTCCTTGCCAGTTTCGGTTTTTGTTGCGTCCATAGTTCTTCTTGGTGAACCTTTTTGGATTGGACACCATCATAGCATACTCTTCTTTAGAGAGTTCACAATCAGAGAGATCAGACTCCAAACCATCATCAGTAACCTTCTTTCCCTTTGCCACAAGGGCTAACGAACCCATGCTAGAAACAACTTTTCCTTCACTGGTCACCTCGTCCTCATGTGACCTCAGAATACCAATGAGCTTTGCCAAGGAGTAATTTTCGAACTACTCGTGTGCTTTAACCATTGACACCACAACTTTCCACTCAGATTTCAACCCGTTCATGAATGTGACCTTCTGCTCTACCAGTTCACGTTTTATCTTGTGCTTCACCATCCTGCTCAAAAGTTGATTTTATCGGTTGAATGTTTGGTCTAGTTTTTCCTTAGGATTTTGAACAAAAGCTCCAAACTCCGAAAGTAACAAAGTATGAATAGAATGCTCAAGATCAGATTCACTTGAGTATAGTTCTCTAAGCCTTTCCCATATTTCTTTTGCTGTTTCACAAGAGCTCACTAAGCGAAACGTGTCGGCAGGTAAAGCAAAACGAACGATCCTCACAGCCTTGACATTGCTGATTAGCTTGTCCTTTTCTTCTTTAGGTAGATCATCAACTTCAAGAAGAAGATCGTTGTACTCCGCTTGAGTCTTGATAACTCTTTTTGTACCTATGTGAGCAAACGTCTCATTGGTTATTGCATCCCATATCAATGAACCACTGTCTTCAAGCCCTAGCACGTAATCCTCAAAGTGAAGTGCCCACACTTCATAATCGTTAGGAAAGAGTATAGGGATCCTTGTTGTAGATCCAATGCCACTTGAGAGATTGATTGAGTTAACGTGAGAATCGTCAGGTTGCATGTTGTCGATTTGATAAAAAAACATGTAAGAACCAGATGTGTAAACCTAAAATAGAGTTTTAGGGTAAAATAAAGATCAAGATTCAATGTTTGTAATCGATGAAATCGAAGAAGACGACGGACTCCAGATCCTACTAAAGCGAAAACCCTAATAACTCTTTTAATAGAAGAGATGCGTATGGATTACACAGTCTCCTGCTCTGATACCAATTGTTGAATATAAAACTTGAATGATCGAATAGATTCAAACGGGTAAAGAATCAAAACCACAGAGATAAGATCAAGTTGTGTCGAATGATTAAAAATCACAAGCTTAGAGTTCGATGAAGAACTGCTACTGTAAAGGCTGTGTAGGGTTTACAACTTAGATGATTACAAGATACGATGCATGCATGCACTATTTATACCTAAACCCTAATAATAAAAACACTGGGCGGACAGGACCAACCCGTTACATAAAACGGACTAAACATTAAACACACAATGACGCAACCCATATGACCCAACATAAATTATTAATTATATTTTGATTTAATCAAATTTTAGATTTAATTAAAATCTTTGGAAAAATATTAAATTATTTTAAATTAAAATTTTAAAGAAAAAATATTTAAATAAATAATTATTATGGATTTACAAAACTTTGAAATTATAAAAATAAATACTTTATTTAGCCAAAAATGCCAATTACCCTTCACATATTGATTTATGTTATTATTCAGGAAACTAAATTATCTTGGAATATCGCGTTCACGACAATACCTCCCGGCTTTTCCCGCATCCATTCTCGAAAACAAATTGTCAATCGCACTTTAAGATGAGTGTTACAGCCCCTATTTTGTATTTACTTATTTTGGGGGAGAATTCATGTACCAATTATTATAAATTAAACAAAAATGTTATTACAATACATTTTAACTACTTACGTGTGACATCCCCAAATTTCACGGCCAGAAAAGACCGATTTCGTTTATGCTTTTTAAAATAAAATCAGAGTAATCATTTGATTAAAAGTGTTGCGGAATTTTTTTCCCAGAAAAATATGATAAATATGTTATCAAATCATTTCCGAAGAAATGTATTTTATTCATTTAAACAATTGGGATGTCATCGTCAATACAAAAACGTAAGCATAAACAAAACTTACATTCACTTACACTAGTGATCTACTTCTCTTTTAATCTCTCAGTGTAAAGCAACTTCGTATCGATACCTGTGATACAAATAAACTGAGTGGGTCAGGCTTGGGAGCCTGGTGAGCATATAGGGTTTTCAACCCACAATAATACAATTATTATATTCAATCATCAAACAATCAACCCAATTACCCATCCCCATATCTCCCTTATTTCTTAAGGATTTACCCTAAGAATCGACTATCCTTCATCCATTCATTCTTCAGGATTGACCTAAGGAATTTATCCAAAGTCCATTGCTACCAAGGTTCATACAACGGGCACTACGTCACATAGTCGCCCGGGTTTATACAATAGGCACTACGTCTCATAGTTGCCAGGGTTTATACAATAGGCACTACGTCTCATAGTCACCAGGGTTTATACAATAGGCACTACGTCTCATAGTCGCCAGGGTTTACACAATAGGCACTACGTCTCATAGTCGCCAGGGTTTATACAATAGGCACTACGTCTCATAGTCGTCAGGGTTTATACACTAGGCACTACGTCTCATAGTCGCCAGGGTTTATACAATAGGCACTACGTCTCATAGTCGCCAGGGTTTATACAATAGGCCTCTCATCATTTTATCACACACCAACTATTCCATCTACCCATGTTATACCCAACGTATTTGTAGATAAAATATATATACAGTTTAAATCATTTTAAAACTTGTATAAATCATTCATTCAACAATTATTTCAAATAAACAAACAATACATATACATATAGCACGTATTTTATAAAAAATACTTCATATCTATGTGTAAGATGAAAGTGACTATACACTCACTTGATAAGACGATAATCGGGCAGCACTTTGTTTTTTAAAACGATCGTTTCTAATAAAACCGGGGGCTTTAATGAAAAACCGGGTCCTGCGAGGTTGGAGCTTCAAAACCGAAAAGATAATTTTTTTTCGGGCTCTACGGGCACTTCGGGGCGTATTCCGGGTGTTAAAAATGATTCTGGGGGTTCTGCGGAAGAAGAAATAGCTAAAATATTGATTTAGGGGTGAAAAATGTCAAATTTCCAATTCTAGCCGGGAGATCTCGCAACCCCCTATTTATAGGGTGCGAGACCGAAGTTTAGTGGCTAAGAAGGCTCCACGTGGCAGCTGCGAGGCTCGGAGGTGGCTCAAGGGCGAAGGCGCGTCGGAAGCTTGTAGGCGAGACGTGGCTCGCTTCGGACACCTCCACGGATACGACACGCGCCTGATTTCGGTTGGACCTTCCTTCGGTCGTATCAGCAGCTGACACGAGGCGGACACGCGTCGGTCTCGGACTGGACCACGCTTCGGACTCATCATCAGCATCGGACACGGGTCAGCAGGCAAGGCGAGGGTGACGTGGCCGAACAGCAGCCATGCAAAATTCCTCGGATTTCGGACTTTTCTTGATTTTTGTGCCCCGAACTTCTAAAATCCACCACTTTCACATACGGGCTCCGTTTTCGACGTTCTTTATATGCACGCGTATGTGAGATTATGCTCTACAACTTTCTTTTAGACTCCTTCGGCTAATTTTTATTTATTTTTAATATTATTATTTTTAACATACCGGGACAGGAAAATCCGTTAAAAATTCATAACTTCTTCATCCGACGTCCGTTTTTGTCAGTCTTTTTACCGTTGTACTACTATTGAAGAGACCTTCAATTCTCGTTTAGGTTGTGTCGGCTAAAAATCACTTTTAGCTGTCTACTGCTATTCTGAAACTTAGAAAAATCATAACTTCCTCATACGAAATCAGATTTGGGCGTTCTTTTTATGAACACTCTCAGTTTAACGATCACTACGACTTTTGTTTAGATCTCTAAGGCTGAATATCGCTCTATCGTAAATTCACCATTTACGTTTACCGGTGGCGTGCCGGTTCCGTCGCGAAACTTCGACGGGCCATAACTCCTTCGTTATAACTCGGATTTCGGCGTTCTTTATATGTACGGAACCCTTGTAACATATACTACCACTTGGTTAAGATTAATCCTTCTAAATAATCTTCCACCAAAAAGTCATTTTTGACGCTTATTGTCTTCAAATTGACTAGCCCGGATCTACGGGCGTTACAATTATCTCCCCCTTAGGATGATTACGTCCCAGAATCATCAACGAAATAGGGCTTGCATAATGATTCCATATTTTATCTCTTCATCCTAGGTAATAATCGTAACTTCTTTGTTTCCTCGAAAGAGTATCTAACTCTAGGGCTTCTTAACTGCAGACGATGCTCAATCTTGCATTTGCTTTTCGTATTATGTTGGACTTTCAATCATAACCTTCAAGTTACAAAATAAGTCCTTATTGTGGACTCTTTCTTCTTCTTAGGATAAATACTTTCCTTTATCGATTGTAACATACCGATGGGTCGTGCTCTAATGACCTCTCATCGCATGATGCAATGCTAAGACTCAGGTCTCTTAGAGTTAAATTCCAAAATGAAATATACCTTCCTTCATTTTCTAATGTGATATAATCACATTTTAGCATGTAGCATTTCTACCTACTAACTTCTTTTAACAACGGGTGAGATACAATTGATCGCACTGATTTATATCTGCTGACTCTAGTCAAACGCTACATCGGTTCTTGGAACCATGTAACAAACTCATCGTAGTCGGACTCAATTTGATATGACCACTAGGGTCGGAATAACAACTATCTTACTAGTCATTACCGAAACAAGGGTAATGACATACTTGAATAAAACGGAATCAATTATTAGTTTCTTGGTAACCTTGTGACTTTCCCTGATCCAAGTGCGAGTCATGTGCTTCCGGTAGTATAGGCCTCTACTACCATTCACACCTACTCATACTCGTCCCAAGTACTGTCTCGCAGTCCCCAAGTCCTAAAATCACAAAACAATTTAACACATACGAATGTGTCCAATTAATCATAAAATTTTCCTAGACTCTACTAGGACTTCTTCCATGCGTATCTTCAATCATCAATTCTACTTCAACTTGGTTGGTGATGGAAATTCCAGACGATGGGACAACTTCAAGAATTACACCAATCATTCCATCATCCTGCCAATCGAAGGTGTACTTCAGACGTACCGTACCCCTCTACACATTCCGTTATTTTATCAGACATATTCTAAAGGCAAGATACCACTCTTACGATATCTTCTGATAGGTATCATTCACTATCATAAGCTTTTCATTTCCTCCATCTACTCAATTCTCTACGAGTCTTCACCATAACGTTTTGTACACCCAAGCAGACGTTTGGTGTACTGAGCGAGAATTTAAGATAGGAAAGCTTTATTTACGATAGACGTATAAATCTCCTTATCACTTCGAAACGTTTACATGCTAGTTCTAATATCGTAGTCATACACTTAGAATCCTAAACACATAAAGTTTCCAGATCCGGTCGGCAACAGACCATAGATCCGAACAAATAATAGCATATAAGGCATCTTTATAGCTATAACATAAACATTTAACACATAAAACATTTTAGGCATCTTTCCTAAAATAAACATGTGCTCGTGTCTAAAATATAGCAGGCACTTATCTCACAATCATCGCTTAGCATTCTAAGTTTAAGTCTAGAAATCCTACAAATTCCTAGTTCGCTTAAACTAATGCTCTGATACCAACTGTGACATCCCCAAATTTCACGGCCAGAAAAGACCGATTTCGTTTATGCTTTTTAAAATAAAATCAGAGTAATCATTTGATTAAAAGTGTTGCGGAATTTGTTCCCAGAAAAACATGATAAATATGTTATCAAATCATTTCCGAAGAAATGTATTTTATTCATTTAAACCATTGGGATGTCATCGTCAATACAAAAACATAAGCATAAACAAAACTTACATTCATTTACACTAGTGATCTACTTCTCTTTTAATCTCTCAGTGTAAAGCAACTTCGTATCGATACCTCTGATACAAATAAACTGAGTGGGTCAGGCTTGGGAGCCTGGTGAGCATATAGGGTTTTCAACCCACAATAATACAATTATTATATTCAATCATCAAACAATCAACCCAATTACCCATCCCCATATCTCCCTTATTTCTTAAGGATTTACTCTAAGAATCAACTATCCTTCATCCATTCATTCTTCAGGATTGACCTAAGGAATTTATCCAAATTCCATTGCTACCAAGGTTCATACAACAGGCACTACATCACATAGTCACCCGGGTTTATACAATAGGCACTACGTATCATAGTCGCCAGGGTTTATACAATAGGCACTACGTCTCATAGTCACCATGGTTTATACAATAGGCACTACGTCTCATAGTCGCTAGGGTTTATACAATAGGCACTACGTCTCATAGTCGCCAGGGTTTATACAATAGGCACTACGTCTCATAGTCTCCAGGGTTTATACAATAGGCACTACGTCTCATAGTCGCCAGGGTTTATACAATAGGCACTACGTCTCATAGTCGCCAGGGTTTATACAATAGGCACTACGTCTCATAGTCGCCAGGGTTTATATAATAGGCACTATGTCTCATAGCCGCCAGGGTTTATACAATAGCCCTCTCATTATTTTATCACACACCAACTATTCCATCTACCCATGTTATACCCAACATATTTGTAGATAAAATATATATACAGTTTAAATCATTTTAAAACTTGTATAAATCATTCATTCAACAATCATTTCAAATAAACAAACAATACATATACATATAGCACACATTTTATATAAAATACTTCATATCTATATGTAATATGAAAGTGACTATACACTCACTTGATAAGACGATAATAGGGCAGCACTTCGTTTCTTAAAACGATCGTTTCCAATAAAACCGGGGGCTTTAATGAAAAACCGGGTCCTGCGAGGTTGGAGCTTCAAAACCGAAAAGATAAATTTTTTCGGGCTCTACGGACACTTCGGGGCGTATTTTGGGTGTTAAAAATGATTTAGGGGCTTCGGGGGAAGAAGAAATAGCTAAAATATTGATTTAGGGGTGAAAAATGCCAAATTTCCAATTCTAGCAGGGAGATCTCGCAACCCCCTATTTATAGGGTGCGAGACCGAAGTTTAGTGGCTAACAAGGCTCCACGCGGCAGCTGCGAGGCTTGGAGGTGGCTCGGATGCGAAGGCGCGTCGGAAGCTTGTAGGCGAGACGTGGCTCGCTTCGGACACCTCCACGGATGCGACACGCGCCTGATTTCGGTTGGACCTTCCTTCGGTCGTATCAGCAGCTGACACGAGGCGGACACGCGTCGGTCTCGGACTGGGCCACGCTTCGGACTTGTCATCAGCATCGGACATGGGTCAGCAGGCAAGGCAAGGGTGACGTGGCCGAACACCAGCCATGCGAAATTCCTCGGATTTCGGACTTTTCTTGATTTTTGTGCCCCGAACTTCTAAAATCCATAACTTTTACATACGGGCTCCATTTTCGACGTTCTTTATATGCACGCGTATGTGAGATTATGCTCTACAACTTTTGTTTAGACTCTATCGGCTAATTTTAAATTTATTTTTAATATTATTATTTTTAACAGACCGGGACAGGAAAATCCGTTAAAAATTCATAACTTCTTCATCTGACGTCCGTTTTTGTCAGTCTTTTTACCGTTGTACTACTATTGAAGAGACCTTCAATTCTCGTTTAGGTTGTGTCGGCTAAAAATCACTCGATCTAAAATTCGAGTTTTTAGCTGTCTACTGCTATTCTGAAACTTAGAAAAATCATAACTTCCTCATACGAAGTCAGATTTGGGCGTTCTTTTTATGTACGCTCTCGGTTTAACGAACACTACGACTTTCGTTTAGATCGCTAAGGCTAAATATCGCTCTATCGTAAATTCACCATTTACGTTTACCGGTGTCGTGTCGGTTCCGTCGCGAAACTTCGACGGGCCATAACTCCTTCGTTATAACTCGGATTTCGGCGTTCTTTATATGTACGGAACCATTGTAACATATACTACCACTTGGTTAAGATTAATCCTTCTAAATAATCTTCCACCAAAAAGTCATTTTTAACGCTTATTGTCTTTAAATTGACTAGCCCGGATCTACGGGCGTTACAATTATCTCCCCCTTAGGATGATTACGTCCCAGAATCATCAACGAAATAGGGCTTGCATAATGATTCCATATTTTATCTCTTCATCCTAGGTAATAATCGTAACTTCTTTGTTTCCTCGAAAGAGTATCTAACTCTAGGGCTTCTTAACTGCAGACGATGCTCAATCTTGCATTTGCTTTTCGTATTATGTTGGACTTTCAATCATAACCTTCAAGTTACAAAATAAGTCCTTATTGTGGACTCTTTCTTCTTCTTAGGATAAATACTTTCCTTTATCGATTGTAACATATCGATGGGTCGTGCTCTAATGACCTCTCATCGCATGATACAATGCTAAGACTCAGGTCTCTTAGAGTTAAATTCCAAAATGGAATATACCTTCCTTCATTTTCTAATGTGATATAATCACATTTTAGCATGTAGCATTTCTACCTACTAACTTCTTTTAACAACGGGTGCGATACAATTGATCGCACTGATTTATATCTTCTGACTCTAGTCAAACGCTACATCGGTTCTTGGAACCATGTAACAAACTCATCGTAGTCGGACTCAATTTTATATGACCACTAGGGTCGGAATAACAACCATCTTACTAGTCATTACCGAAACAAGGGTAATGACATACTTGAATAAAACGGAATCAATTATTAGTTTCTTGGTAACCTTGTGACTTTCCCTGATCCAAGTGCGAGTCATGTGCTTCCGGTAGTATAGGCCTCTACTACCATTCACACCTACTCATACTCGTCCCAAGTACTGTCTCGCAGTCCCCAAGTCCTAAAATCACAAAACAATTTAACACATACGAATGTGTCCAATTAATCATAAAATTTTCCTAGACTCTACTAGGACTTCTTCCATGCGTATCTTCAATCATCAATTCTACTTCAACTTGGTTGGTGATGGAAATTCCAGACGATGGGACAACTTCAAGAATTACACCAATCATTCCATCATCCTGCCAATCGAAGGTGTACTTTAGACGTACCGTACCCCTCTAAACGTTCTGTTATTTTATCAGACATATTCTAAAGGCAAGATACCACTCTTACGATATCTTTTGATAGGTATCATTCATTATCATAAGCTTTTCATTTCCTCCATCTACTCAATTCTCTACGAGTCTTCACCATAACGTTTTGTACACCCAAGCAGACGTTCGGAGTACTGAGCGAGAATTTAAGATAGGAAAGCTTTATTTACGATAGACGTATAAATCTCCTTATCACTTCGAAACGTTTACATGCTAGTTCTAATATCATAGTCATACGCTTAGAATCCTAAACACATAAAGTTTCCAGATCCGGTCGGCAACAGACCATAGATCCGAACAAATAATAGCATATAAGGCATCTTTATAGCTATAACATAAACATTTAACACATAAAACATTTTAGGCATCTTTCCTAAAATAAACATGTGCTCGTGTCTAAAATATAGCAGGCACTTATCTCACAATCATCGCTTAGCATTCTAAGTTTAAGTCTAGAAACCTACAAATTCCTAGTTCGCTTAAACTAATGCTCTGATACCAACCGTGACATCCCCAAATTTCAAGGCCAGAAAAGACCGATTTCGTTTATGCTTTTTAAAATAAAATCAGAGTAATCATTTAATTAAAAGTGTTGCGGAATTTTTTCCCAAAAAAACATGATAAATATGTTATCAAATCATTTCCGAAGAAATGTATTTTATTCATTTAAACCATTGGTATGTCATCGTCAATACAAAAACATAAGCATAAACAAAACTTACATTCATTTACACTAGTGATCTACTTCTCTTTTAATCTCTCAGTGTAAAGCAACTTCGTATCGATACCTATGATACAAATAAACTGAGTGGGTCAGGCTTGGGAGCCTGGTGAGCATATAGGGTTTTCAACCCACAATAATACAATTATTATATTCAATCATCAATCAATCAACCCAATTACCCATCCCCATATCTCCTTTATTTCTTAAGGATTTACCCTAAGAATCAACTATCCTTCATCCATTCATTCTTCAGGATTGACCTAAGGAATTTATCCAAAGTCCATTGCTACCAAGGTTCATACAACAGGCACTACGTCACATAGTCGCCCGGGTCTATACAATAGGCACTACGTCTCATAGTCGCCAAGGTTTATACAATAGGCACTACGTCTCATAGTCACCAGGGTTTATACAATAGGCACTACGTGTGCCATCCCCATTTTCACGGCCAGAAAAGACCGATTTTATTTATGCTTTATAAAAATCAGAGTACTTCTTTTAATAAAAATGTTGCGGAATTTGTTCCCAGAAAAACATGATAAATACATTATCAAAGCATTTCCGAAGAAATGTACTTTTATTCATTTTAAAACATTTTGGATGTCATCGTCAATACAGGAACATAAGCATAAACAGAACTTACATTTATTTACACTAGTGATCTACATCCCTTTTAAATCTCTCAGTGCAATGTAACTTCATATCGACACCTGTGATACAAATAAACTGAGTGAGTTAGGTTGGGAAACCTGGTGAGTACATAGGGTTTTCAACCCACAATAATATAGTTATTATGTTTAATCATCAAACAATTAACCCAATTACCCATCCCCATTATCTTCTTTATTTTACCCTAAGAATCAACTATTCCTCGTTCATTTATTCCTAAGGATTATCCTAAGGAATAGGCACGAAATCCATTGTTGCTAATGACACATCTGTCAAGAACAACTGCTAATATTATCACTTAGGCGCATCTGCCAGAATTGTGACATTCTTTATGTGGCGCATCCGCCGGGGTTATGAGGTTCTCTATTAGGCGCTTCTGCCAGTAGAGTCCTTTAGGCGCTACTGTCACGGTTATAATGTCCTCTATTAGGCGCAGCTGCCGATACTATCCTTAGAGCGCAGCTGCTAGGATGTTTAGAGTACCTCGTAGATCCAAAAACATCTACAGGTTATGGCGCATCTGCCAATGCTCATCTATATGGTACTAGGTCCATTGCTGCCTATGTCCACCTATACGACACTATGTCCGCACTACCAATATTCCTCTATATCAGCTTTCGTCCCTCATCATTCATCTACCCAAGTTATACCCAACATATTTGTAGATATAAAATACATATACATTTTAAATCATTTAAAATATGTATAAAATCTTTCACACATCATAGACAACAAGTATACAGACTATATGCACACATAGCAAGTAAATTATATTAAATACTTCATATCTATGTGTAAGGTGAAAAGGACTATGCACTCACCTGATTAGGTGGTGACTCGGTACTCGGACAACACTTCGTTATCCCAAAACAATTTTCCTTTGACAAAACCTAGTATCAATACCACTAGGGTTTAGTCTAACGTTAACCGTGACTAATTAATAGTCTAGCTATTATTACTATTATAAAAGCGTTAAAAAATACTTATATAACCCATAATAATAGCCCAAGTACTTATTATAAGTTCCTAATAACATTACTATATTAAAACATAAGCTATACTAAAGATAGGGTAGGCATACCTCACTTACAGCGGGTTTTCTCGATAACCGGAGGCTCTTCTCTTCGGAGCCGTCAGGCGCTCCGGGAGCCTCGGGGCTTCCTTCGGGTGCTAGGGGGTTTACCTAGGCTTTAGGGGGGGTTTGGGGGCTAGAGAGAGATTCTAGAGAGAGAAAGAATGGTTTGGAAAGGTGTGAAGAATGAGGGAACCCGACACCTCTATTTATAGGCTGGAAAACAACTCTACTCGTCGAGTAGGTCCTCCTACTCATCGAGTCCATGCCACATGTCACCTTCTGGTGGCTTGCCTTACGGAGAAAGCCTTGGCCCATAATCAGCCACGTCACCCCTTTTGCAGCAGCACCTTGCCGACTTCTAAACCCCGTAACTTTCGCATACGAGCTCCGTTTTCGACATTCTCTTTTTCCACGCGTAGGTAAAAACAAGATCTACAACTTTCATTTAGACTCCGTCGGCTAATTCTCGACCGATCTTAAATTTAACAGTAGGAGGAGTTTAGACTGTTAAATGACCGCGAAGAATTCGTAACTCCTTCATACGGACTCCGTTTTCGTCTGTCTTTTTACCGTTGAGTTCCTATTAATGAGGTCTTCAACTCTCATTTAGGTTGTGTAAGCCAAAAACCGCTCGAACTGAAATTCGAGTTTCGGGTCGTGCACTGCTAAGCCGAATCTTAGAAAAATCATAACTTCCTCATACGAAGTCAGATTTGGGCGTTCTTTTTATGGACGCTCTCGGTTTAACGTATACTACAACTTTTGTTTAGATCACTATGGCTAAAAAGTCATTTATCGTAAATTCACTATTTACGTCTCCCGGTGCCGTGCCGGTTTTGCCGTAAAACTTCGACGGGCCATAACTTCTTCGTTATAACTTGGATTTCGGCATTCTTTATATGTACGAAAACCTTGAGACATATTCTACAACTTGGTTAAGATTATTTATTCTAAATAATCGTTTTGTCGAAAAGTCTTTTTCGACCCTATTATCTCTAAATTGACTAGCCCGGATCTACGGGCGTTACACTACGTCTCATAGTCGTCAGGGTCTATACAATAGGCACTACGTCTCGTAGTAGCCAGGTTTTATACAATAGGCACTACGTCTCATAGTCGCCAGGGTTTATACAATAGGCAATACGTCTCATAGTCGCCAGGGTTTATACAATAGGCACTACGTCTCATAGTCGCCAGAGTTTATACAATAGGCCTCTCGTCATTTTATCACACACCAACTATTCCATCTACCCATGTTATACCCAACATATTTGTAGATAAAATATATATACAGTTTAAATCATTTTAAAACTTGTATAAATCATTCATTCAACAATCATTTCAAATAAACAAACAATACATATACATATAGCACGTATTTTATATAAAATACTTCATATCTATGTGTAAGATGAAAGTGACTATAGACTCACTTGATAAGACGATAATCGGGCAGCACTTCGTTTCTTAAAACGATCGTTTCCAATAAAACCGGGGGCTTTAATGAAAAATCAGGTCCTGCGAGGTTGGAGCTTCAAAACCGAAAAGATAAATTTTTTCCGGGCTCTACGGACATTTCGGCGCGTATTCCGGGTGTTAAAAATGATTCCGGGGCTTCGGGGGAAGAAGAAATAGCTAAACTATTGATTTAGTGGTGAAAAATGCCAAATTTCCAATTCTAGCCGGGAGATCTCGCAACTCCCTATTTATAGGGTGCGAGACTGAAGTTTAGTGGCTAAGAAGGCTCCACGCGGCAGCTGCAAGACTCGGAGGTGAGTCAGATGCGAAGGCGTGTCGGAAGCTTGTAGGCGAGACGTGGCTCGCTTCGGATACCTCCACGGATGCGACATGCGCCTGATTTCGGTTGGACCTTCCTTCGGTCGTATCAGCAGCTGACACGAGGCGGACACGCGTCGGTCTCGGACTGGGCCACGCTTTGGACTCGTCATCAGCATCGGACACGGGTCAGCAGGCAAGGCGAGGGTGACGTGGCCGAACTCCAGCCATGCGAAATTCCTCGGATTTCGGACTCTTCTTGATTTTTGTGCCCCGAACTTCTAAAATCCATAACTTTCACATACGGGCTCCGTTTTCGACGTTCTTTATATGCACGCGTAGGTGAGGTTATGCGCTACAACTTTCGTTTAGACTCCGTCGGCTAGTCTTGAGTTTATTTTTAATATTATTATTTTTAACAGACCGGGACAGGAAAATCCGTTAAAAGTTCATAACTTCTTCATCCGACGTCCGTTTTTGTCAGTCTTTTTACCGTTATACTACTATTGAAGAGACCTTCAATTCTCTTTTAGGTTGTGTCGGCTAAAAATCACTCGATCTAAAATTCAAGTTTTTAGCTGTCTACTGCTATTCTGAAACTTAGAAAAATCATAACTTCCTCATACGAAGTCAGATTTGGGCGTTCTTTTTATCCACGCTCTCGGTTTAACGAAGACTACGACTTTCATTTAGATCGCTAAGGCTAAATATCGCTCTATCGTAAATTCATCATTTACGTTTACCGGTGTCGTGCCGGTTCCGTCGCGAAACTTCGACGGGCCATAACTCCTTCGTTATAACTCGGATTTCGGCGTTCTTTATATGTACGGAACCCTTGTAACATATACTACCACTTGGTTAAGATTAATCCTTCTAAATAATCTTCCACCAAAAAGTCATTTTTGACGCTTATTGTCTTTAAATTGACTAGCCTGGATCGACGGGCATTACATTACGGTACGCGGAATCTGGTTTGATGGGCCGTATTGGGTCGTTGGATTTCTAAACATCTTAAATGCCAAATGGTCTTGCCCTCCGGTGTTTCATGTCTGGCCCTGTCTGTGCATAGTAGTTAAAAAGCATTGTTTAACACTTATATAATATAAGTAAAACAATATCACTTTAAACTTCAAATATGTTATGTTGTTAGAATGAATACAGCTATTGAAATAACATATGCCATTTTATATTGGATTTTATACAAGGAATATACTTAGTTAAGTACCTTATACTATACATACTTAACTTCTATACAAATTTATTATGCCTAATAGTTTTAGGCTATGAGTTTTTTCAACTACCTTCGTTAAGGGCTTTTTAGCAAGACATTATTCATTAGCTAAGTTTAATCTCTTAGTATACCCATACTACTAAAACCATTAATCTTCAGAGCGATATACGAATGTATAGATCTATACGGGGTTGACATCCCCACCTGCGGTTGCTAGCTACAGCATCAACCGATGAATCCAAGCAGGTGATAAGTGTCTACAATCGTTACTACAACGTCCAATGAAGCGTTGTAGGGGGGTACACTTAGTCATATAGCTCGTTTATAGGACTCACTATAAATATTAACTAAAAACTCTCACTTTTCACAAACCATGGACTTGGTTGCTTTGAAAACTATTTTAAGTATGGAATTACTTATGTAACAGTACAGTTTGGTTTTCAAGGATATTCAAAGGTTCATTACAAACACAGTTTGAAGTATGGATTTACTTACACAAAAATACATTTTGGCTTTTTAAAGATTCATTGCAAACACTGTTTTAACTATTGTTATACATACAAAGAAAATACATTTTAAATATATTAAAAGTATTTTACTGCGGTTAGCAGAAAACGTGTAACTCTCACCAACCTTGTGTTGACTTTCAAACTACATGTTTTCTCAGGGAATCGGTGAATTTTCAAGCATACTCAGACATTGGAAAACATGGATTGTAGGCACTTTAAATTTTTACTTTTTGTTCTGTTAAGCCTAATTGTTATGGCAATTCATGTATTACTATTATTATCTGTAAGAACCCTATATTTAAACATAAAGATGGAATACAAATGTTGTTTTGTTTATTGTTGTACTTGTGCTGTATATTCAGTTTATCTATGATCTATGAACTTAGTCGCACAACCAGACATATTCCGCCGCCTCGGTCGGGGGTGTGACAGATTGGTATCAGAGATAAAATGGTTGTTGAGAACTCGTATCCTCGAAAGAGGAAATACAACTATAGCAACAAGATCCTAATAAAAGTATTATTAATAATTACACTACTTCTTGGCTACGTACGGTACGGGGAATCTGGTTTAAAGGGTTGCATAGGGTTGTTGGATTTCAGAACAACTTAATTGCCAAAATGATCCTGGCTTCCGGTGCTTCTTGCCTGGCCCTCGTCTGTACACATTAGCCTTGGATTACAAAACAAAAATTGAATAATACCACAAACCTCACTAACACTAATATATAAGAGTTATAAATATATACTCTGGCCTGCGATGAGAACATGAATAAAATTCTAAACATCCCTTCAACTAAAACTACCAACTCAACCCTTTAGGTCCGACGCCTTAATTAAGGTTAGTACCGTACATAGGAAATACCACAAATAAACCTGGAATGCGTGCCTATGTTATTTATGGTCGGGCCAGTGCACAACCAACCTTGAGCAAGGAGTTTGAAAGACTACAATGGTTGAAAGTTTTAGAGATTGAAGAATCTTCTCAAGATCCGATGCAGATACCTAGTACTCTAGAACCTTTTGTATCAACCTTAAAAATTTTATACATTTAAAAATTTACTAACACACTTGAAAACCCTTTTTATGTAGATGGCACATTTACTAGACGACCAGCCCGCTTGGATGCAGATCGCATACCGTGATGATCTGTAGGAGGACCCATTACACCTAGTTAGGGATCCATACTTTCCCCATGACACTCCGGCTGATCATGCTGAGGAGGATGATCCCGAAGAGGATCCCGAGGAGGATGATTTTGATAATCTAGAGGAGGACGAAGAGCGCATATTTCAGGATGCCCAAGAGATCGACGACAACGGTCCTATTGAGGACGAGGAGGATCATGATGAGGAGGAACCCGCCCCTCCTACTCCACCAGAGTCTCCACCCCGACCACATTATCAGCCATATCTCCGTCATGGCAAGGGTCCTTAGGTGATGACGACCCCAGGGACTAGTACATCCCCCATATACGACCTGGACCTAGATGGACCCATTTCCCGACCCACTTGTGGTCAATTAGGGAAACGGAAGCTGTCTAGTGAGCCAGATTGGTTCCTAGACCTCTTCCGTAGGAAGAGGGTTGCTGATCTACCACCATGATTTGAGGCTAGCGTATCCTCACAAACGCTACTCAGGGATGAACCTGAGAATGATCTGATACGATGCCTTGGGTTGATCAGACTGAGGATAGGGTTGTATCCCTAGAGAGTTTCATGAGAGATTCAGGTTCCACTTCCCTTGGGCATCAAGTTGAGATACTCGAAGAAGGGAAGAAAGAGGATTCTAGTGCTATTTAGAGTTTATAACATCGCTCTGGTGCTGACGGCACTGAAGTGAATGCCCTGATTGCTCAAGTTAGAGCACAAGATTACAAGATTCAGATCTTGGAGAGCTAGGCTACTGCCGTACGACACTAAACGGTTTTCGCCGCTTAGGAGTGATAATACATCTTAGAGTAGTTTGAGAAGTTGTTCATCTACGTGATGACACGCTTTAGGAGGTAGATATTGTATCTAGGGCGTCTTGTGCCCTAGGATAAGGTTAGAACTTTTGGGGAATAACTTTTACTTTGCAAGTGTTTATCACTACCTGGTTTTTAATAAATCTTTTGTAAAGCTTTTCCATTTCTAACCTTACATGGTTTATACTTCTGTAACCAAACAAGCAGTTCTAATGAAAATATTTCAGTATTTTGTTAAATGTTTGCATTTACTTTGTATTGCCTGCAAAACTCTATATCAGGTAGAACTTCCATCTTATGACTTGAAAATCTGTATGATTTTGTGGAAAACCAAATTGAATGAATACAAAATATATGCATGCTTACTATAGCTACAATGCCTCAATGAAAGGAACCACAAGTTCATCTACCACCAACTCCCCGAGGCAACCGAAGGAAAGCCCCACCAGTAACTCAAACATTTGTGGAAACTCCAAACCATGAAGGAGCTCAAGAAGTAACAAATGAAACCAAACTTTCCAAATGGACTCCACCATGATGCAAAACATGCTTGCACAAGGAAGTGCTACAGCCTTGGCAACATACGAGGAAGACAGAAACGAAAAAACTGGGTATAGTGGAAGTGACACTCAAATAACTCACCAAAATAACCCCCATACACTACTCTTACAAAGAATTCATGGGCTGTAAACTTCGATCCTTCTATGGTACTGAAGGAGCTGTTGGCCTATCCTGTTGGATAGAAAAGACTGAGGCTATTTTTCACATCAGTTCTAGTCCCGATGACTTCCGGGTCAAGTACGCTACCTGTAAACTGATGGACTTTGCCTTAATTTGGTGGAATAACCATGCCAAGTGCAAGGGAATCACTGAAGCCTATGTCATGGGTTGGGAATCACTGAAGCAAATGATGATCAAAGCATACTCCCCCCGATAGAAAATCCAAGCCATGGAGCAGGAGCTTTGGAATCTGACCATGCAAGGATCTGAGATAGCTGCGTACACCTCCCGAATCAATGACCTTGCTAACCTTTTCCAAAGAATGGTGCGCTCAGAAGATAAGAAGACAGAGAGATACAATTGGGGACTAGCATCACCGGTCCAAGGTCTGGTTATTGCATCCGGACCATCCACTTTTGATAGTGCTACGCAATTGGCCTATCAATTGACTGAGCAATGCATCCATCGAGGCACCATGGTCCCACCGAAAGAAAAGAACCCAACTTGGAATGCAAATAGGAAGTTCCATGGAGAGCCGAAAGGGAACTTCAAGCATCCCAAGCCTGGTCCAGAACCTGTAACAGTATACACTACAGTCATAACCGCTCCCGCTCCAGCCAAACCTTACTCTGGAACTCTACCTCGCTGCCCCAAGTGCCACTGTCATCATGTTGGAAATTCCATGATCTGCTGCAACTGCAACTTGAAGAGGCACACCGCTATGTTTTGCAGGAAAGTACCAAAAACACAACCCCAACTATTGTTGTAGGAGAAAGTCGGGCCTGCTTTTAATGCAACCAACCAAGGCATTTCAAGAAAGACTGCCCTAAGATGAAGAATCAGGGTGCCAAAGGAAGGGAATTTGTGATAGGTGTAGGAGATACACGCCAGGAACCAACTGTGGTTACTGGTACGTTTCCTATCAAAAATATTTATGCTTCCGTATTATTTGATATTGGTGCCGATAGGAGCTTTATTTCCCACAAGTTTAGAAAAATGATAAATCATGAGTCATGCAAACTTAATGAAGCCTACACGGTAGAAGTAGCAAATGGTAAAATAGAAAGCACCTTACAAACACTCACCGACTGCCTTCTCACCCTGAATAATCACGTGTTGACCATTAGAAGTTTTGATGTGCTCATCGGGATGGATTGGTTATCAATCCATCGAGAAGAGGTTCTATGTTACCAAAAAGTTGTATGATTACGTTTACCAAACGACGAAGCCCTTGTGATTTACGGAGACAAGATAGGGAAGAACCTAAGAGTCATCACTTTCATGAAGACAAGGAAGTATTTGAAGAAGAGATGCTTCGCTTTCTTGGCCTACGTAGTGGATTCGCAAGACAAGGGTAAGGAAATCAAAGACATACCGCAAGTGTGCGACTACCCGGACGTATTTCCAGAAGATCTACCTAGAGTACCTCCAGTCAGACAGGTTAAATTCCGAATTAACCTAATCCCTGGTGCAGCACCAGTGGCACGATCTCCTTATCGTCTGGCTGCATCGGAAATGCAAGAACTATCCAGTCAACTTCAAGAGCTACTCGACAAAGGCTTTATCCGGCCAAGAAATTCTCCATGGGGAGCCCCTGTATTATTCATTAAAAAGAATGTTGGATCGTTCAGGATGTGTATCGACTATCGAGAGTTGAACAAGCTCACCATCAAAAATCGATATCCACTCCTGAGGATTGATGACCTATTCGACCAACTGCAAGTATCCTGCTACTACTCAAAGATCGATCTACGATCTGACTATCGACAACTTAGAGCTCAAGAGACAGATAGTCCAAATACGACATTCCAAACTAGATATGGTCACTACGAGTTTCTAGTTATGCCATTTGGAGTGACCAACGCACCAGCCATATTCATGGACCTTATGAATCGGGTGTTTAAACCCTACTTGGATAAATTTGTGATCGTGTTCATCGACGACATATTGATATACTCACGAACCAAGGAAGAACATGGCAAACACTTGCGTTTAATCCTGGAACTGTTAAGAAAAGAGAAACTTTATGCAAAGTTTTCTAAATGTGAGTTCTGGATTAACAAAGTTCATTTCCTCAGTCATGTGGTCTGCAGTAAAAGGATTCATGTCGATCCTGCAATATCGAAGCGGTTAAGAATCAGAAAGCACCAACAACACCAACCGAAGTACACCAATTCTTAGGGCTTGCAGGTTATTATCGGAGATTCATCGAGATTTTTTCCAAAATAGCCAAGCCTCTCACCGCACTAACCCAGAAAGAGAAAAATTTTGATTGGGGAGACAGTCAAGAGTAAGCCTTCCGAAAATTGAAGCAATTGTTGTGTAGTGCACCGATTTTGTCACTTCCCGAGGGAACATAAGACTTTGTAGTATACTGTGATGCCTCACATCAAGGTTTCGTATGTGTGCTAATGCAGAGAAATAAGGGTATTGCATATGCATCCCGACAATTGAAGCGCAAAGAGACGAACTACACTACCCATGACCTAGAGTTAGGAGTTGTAGTTTTTGCTTTAATGATTTGGAGACACTACCTGTATGGGACAAAATGCATTGTATTCATCGAGCACAAGAGCCTTCAGCACATCTTTGATCAGATGGAGCTCAATATGAGACAACAAAGATGGGTCGAATTTCTAAATGATTACGAATGCAAAATTTGTTATCATCCTGGTAAAGAAAATGTCGTGGCAGATGCTTTAAGCAGGAAATAAAGAGCAAAACCTCTTCGTGTAAAGGCTCTAACCCTAACCATCCACTCGAATCTGAGAATGTCATGGAAGAAAACCTACAAGACATGGAGAAACAGTTCGACCTCAGAGAAGACGGAACACGATATTTTATGAACCGAATTTGGAATCCAAGATTCGGAGAAGTCAGGGATTTAGTTTTACACGAAGCTCATAAATTGAGATGCTTAATACATCCCGGATAAGACAAGATGTATCTCGATCTCAAAAAGCTTTGTTGGTGGCCCAATATAAAGGCAGAGATTGCCACCCTATGTCGGTAAGTGTTTGACCTGCTCCAAGGTTAAGGCAGAGTACCAGAAGCCGTATGGTGTACTACGACAACCGTCAATTCCAGAATGGAAGTGGGAGCAGATAACAATGGACTTTATAACAAAACTGCCGAAAACATCAAGCGGTTATGATACCATTTGGGTAGTGGTTGACCGGTTGACCAAGTCCACCCACTTCTTAGCCATCAAAAAAACTGACAAGATGGAGAAACTCACTAGGACCTATCTCAGGGAGATAGTCAAACTACACGGTGTGCCAATATCTATCATCTTTGACCGAGATAGTAGTTTCACTTCCAGATTTTGGCAATCACTGCAAAGATCCCTAGGAAAAAAACTCAATATGAGTACAGCATACCATCCCCAAATAGATGGCCAGAGGAAAAGAATAATACACACTCTGGAAGATATGATCCACGCTTGTGTGATAGGCTTCAGTAACGCATGGAATTCAAAGTAGGACACCATGTTCTACTGAAGGTTGCTCAGTGGAAGGGTGTCATCATATTTGAAAAAAGACGAAAGCTACACCCCCGTTACATCGGACCCTTCAAGATCCTCGCAAGGGTTGGTCTGGTAGCTTACAAACTCAAGCTTCTTCAAGAACTCAGCAAGGTTCACGATACCTTCCATGTGTGTAATCTCAAAAAGTGTCTAGCCGATGAAAACCTTGTCATTTCACTTGATGAGATTCAGGTCAACATAAAACTTCATTTTGTGGAGGAACGAATGGAGATTATGGATCAGGAGATCAAAAGATTCAAGCAAAATCGCATTCCTATAGTAAAAGTTTGATGGAACTCTCGTAGAGGGTCGGAGTTTACTTGGGAGCGCTAGGACCAAATGAAACAGAAGTATCCAAACTTATTCAACGATGCTCCCTCCACTAGTGAAACGACCTAATAATAATGCAAAGTAGCCTAGAAATTAATAATTCTGGGACGAATTCCCTTAAAGGGGAGGTAATGTGACATCCTGGAATTTAGGGCATAGACTACGAATGACTAAATTACAGTAAATCTATTTGTGATTTAACTCATTTATTTTTAGAGCATCTAATGTGAAATAAATGAGTTAAATTCAATTATTATATGATCTCAGATGCTACCTTAGTTCCAAATATGTAAATTGTCAATCGAATCAAACAGCTCAAACGGCAACGCTAATTAATGCGTCTGAAAAACTGAAATTATGCATTAAGCCGTTTTGAGTAAAACAAACATTAAAATATTATAGTACATCTTTCCTGTTTCCGAAAATATAAAGAAAGTCCAAAGCGGAGTTCGTATGCAAAAGATACGACAGTTTTAAGAAAACAGACAGTAAACACTGTTTTTCTTTAATCGCGTAAAATCGAATTGATCCGTTGAGACACCTACGCATTGCCGATGGGATTTTCGAGAACGTTTTTGGAACCATACTATAGTCTATTATTTAATTTCATAGTCAAAATATTTTTAACGAAAATATTTACAAATAGGGGTGTAAACGAGCCGAGCCGAGCTCGATCCTGACCAAGCTCGAGCTCAACTCGTTTAATTTTGAGGAAGCTCGAGCTCGATTCGAGCCTTTAATGAAGCTCGAGCTCGGCTTGTGAACAATTTAGTGCGCTCGCGAGCCTAAACGAGCCTAAACGAGCCTTTATGTGTGTGTGTGTGTCGATATATATATATATATATATATATATATATATATATATATATATATATATATATATATATATATATATATATATATATATATATATATATAGGCTAAACGAGCCTAAACGAGCCACTAATTGAAGATCGGCTCGAGCTCGTTTAATAAACGGGCCTCATATTTAGGCTTGAGCTCGTTTAACTCGATCTCGAGTCGAGCATTTAACGAGTCGATCCCGAGTAGCTCACGAGTAGCTCGGCTCACTTACACCCCTATTTACAAAAGTTGCAAAAAACGAACTTTACGACTATTTAGCCGCGAAACTTCGAACGTAATTTCCCGAAGTTCTGTAAATCCAAAATTTAATCTATTTGATGTTCCTTAATCCTTGAATTAAGCTTTATCTAACGGCACTTTCAGAAAAACTTCTCGATGCACGGATCCCGATACACCAAAATAACCTAGGTTTTGGACATTTAATGTGGGTGTGCACTATGTGGGGCCCACATAACTTGCAAGAAGATGGAAATATGATTTTTTTTCCTTCCCTCTTCTTCCCTCCCACGTGACAGCAATCTTCTCCTTCCCTCTCTTCTTCTTGAGTGCAAGCTTTCCCAAAGAGGTACATGCATGGGTGGAAGCATGGCCTTACAAGGATTGTGTGTGATCATCTTAGCTATAAAAGAGAGGTTCTCCTCCTCATTTTCACTCACAAATCTTCAACCATCTCCTTACCTCTACATCTCTCTCTAAATCTCTCTCACTTACACTCTCACCATCACTCTCGGTACACACACACAAACACCACATACCACTTCCATTTCACCACCTTACCCACCCAAACATCTACGTTATAACCCATTTTGATCATCAACACTCCTCAGCCCGTCACCCAAACATCTACGTTATACTTTCCCCAGGATGCTCCGGCTGATCATGATGAGGATGATGATCCCGAAGAAGATCCCAAGGAGGATGATTTCGATGATCCAGAGGAGGACGAAGAGTCCGACGATGAAGGCATATTTCAGGATGCCCAAGAAATCGACAACGACGGTCCTATTAAGGACAAGGAGGATAATGCTGAGGAGGAACCCACCCCTCCTACTCCACCAGTCTCTCCACCCCCACCGTATTATTAGTCATATCTATTTTGTGGCAAGGGCCCTTGGGTGATGAGGACCCTAGGGATTAGTACATCCCCCATATACCACCCGGACCCAGCTGCACCCGTTTCCTAACCCATTTGTGCTCAATTAGGGAAACGGAAGCTGCCTAGTGTGCCAGATTGGTTCGTAGACCTCTTCTGCAGGAAGAGAGTTGCTGATCTACCGCCACGATTTGAGGCTGGCGAGTCCTCACGGACACTACTCAGTGATGACCCAAGGCCCAAAAATGGCCCATTATCACACTTGGTGTGTACGCCCCGCGTACTACCCCAGTACGTCTGGCGTACTACGTGCTGAAGCCTAGCATACAACCCGTTATAGCGAGGAATTGAGGAAACAATGCATTACGCTGAGTGTACGCATACTTACGCCCAGCGTATTCCCTTGGCGACCAGTTCTCATTTTTAGCACTTAATTCTTAACACCAAAACGTCTAAAACACAAATCTGGCCTCTAAGGGATGTCTTAAGTCATAAAGTTCCTGACTTTATGACTTTGCATGGCTTAATGGTGTCCAACCCAAAGCCCTAATTCCATAATTTCATCAAAAGGTCACCTGCTCTTGTTGGATTAGGTGTCTAAGCCCATAACTATAATTGGTATGTATTTGACCCGATAGTAGCATAGTCCTTTTGGGTTGCCTTCACCAGAACAATTTGATAGGATGGATATTTGAGAAAGAGGTTATTTGTGATTTATTAATATATTATAAGCATAATATATTAATTGAGAAATCATATTTAATTGGTATTGATCAGGAATTAATTTGGAATTAATTTAGTGATAAAAAGAGAATAATTAAATTAACGGGGACTGATTAGGTAAATCAGTAATGCATATAGGTTGGGATAATGATCCATGTTGATTAGGATGGACTAATTCTATGTGGAATTCCATGAAGAGATAGTCCAAAGGGCTTATCATATGGATTATTGGATTAAAAGCCAAAGGAAGTGAATTAGGGTTTACAAGTTGAAACCCTAGGAATTCCACACTATCTATGTAACTCCTAACACTCCAAAATGGCACCTAAGAGTTCCAAGAAGAACCCTAGCCGATTTTGTGTGCTCCTAGACTCTCTCTCTCATTATCCTCTATTTGTTCATGGTGTTTGTGACACATTAGAGGCATCATATTTGAGGTGCTAAGCTCTTGAAAGGCTAAGGACTACAAGCTACAATATAAAGGTATTCATCTATCTATATTTTTATGTAGTATATCTCCAATTGCATGCTAGCTAGGGTATATGCTTTGGAATAATGAAAAATTGCATGTATAACTTGAGAAAACTTAGATCCAAAGAATTAGGGTTGTATGTGCACCATAGGGATGTTATAGTGCTTAAAACCCAACAGCTCTTGCATGGAAGAATAATACTCATCAAGTTTCAACTTTTATGACTTAATGACCTCAACAAAGACCTAATATGAGGCTCAAAGGTTCAAGAGTAACTTCTAATCACCAGAACCAAAACCATGGGACCAAATTATGTCAAAACATAACCCAAACTAGATCTACATGAGAAAACCATCAAGATTAAAACTTTATATCTCCAAAAGCTTCCAAAGGGGAAAAGAGTTCTGGATCTTCAAGATTCAAGATAACCAATACTCCTCCAATGAGTTCTTCTTCTTCTTCCATGAGCACCAAAAAGCACAACAAAGACTCAAGAATCTATTAAATGAGGCTAGGGTTTCGAGGAAACAAATTAAGAGGATGGAGGCTGAAGGTAAGGAGGGTTGAAAATGAGTTAAGGCCTTTAAATAAGGTCCAAGACCCAAAATTAGGCTTTAAATATGAGTCGCGTACGTCCAGCATACCAGAGAGGAACACTTCGATCATCATAAGCTAGTACGCCCAACGTACATGTCACGTACGCCCAACGTATGCGGCTTAACCCTAAAATCCATAAGTTCTAACAGATACAACTTTCGCGTCTCTCATCCGTTTTCGGTGTTCTTTATATACTTGGAAAGGTCATGAGAAACCCTACAACCTTGTCTCATATCCTTCAACTTAAAATCATCCGAACTTAAATCCTAAATTCAATAAAAGGTCTAAACCATCACTTTACCAATATACCCTTGGGATCCAAAGCACAAACCAAACTCTTGGATCACATAATCTACACTACCCACATCTAAATGGGTCTAAACCTCACTCTCCTCAAACCCTGAAGCCTTATGATAGTTGATCTTCGGGTCACGACCCCGAATTAAGAAACGACTCAAAATAGGGTGTTACAACTCTCCCCCTGTTAAATTAGATTTCATCCTTGAAATCATTCCTTACTACCTTCCAGGCAACCATACAATCCGACCAATTCCTCCTGAACCCCGCTTCGACAAAAAGGTTGACTCATGTTCACGAAGACCTACCAACGCTACCATCGAAACCCAAACATAGTAGGACCCATACGTCCTGATGGAGATTGAATTATCGATGCACTAACGTAAATCATACACGATACTAGCACTCCCATTGTATAAAGTCCGGAACCCAAAACTTTACCTGACGTCCACATAGGCAGAACCATTATGAGGAACAATCAATATGACCTCTCTCTACAATCTGAACTGAATGACATTCATCCGTTCTAAAGTTGTCTAACTGATACCCTTGGCAGACAGAATCCTTGGTCATACCTTGCTGTTGAAAAGGTCTTTCATATAAACAAGGGCGACTCCCAATGCGAGTCTCATCCCTTTTCGCCAACCCAGAACGTAACTCACATCCCGGAATTCAAGGATTTACACTTGCACTCAATCTGAAATCTTCCAATTCCATAGTGACCTTCCACTAAATTGTGATATGAAATCCCCAACCGACTGCTAAGACTGATAGTCTCACACCTGGTACCACCACAAGGTTCCGACTAAGAGTTTAACTGATAAGGGCTACCCTATCCTAACCACCACATGGATGCTAACCACTAACCACATAGTCATCCTACTCGAAACGTGATCCAATACCTTGCTCAAGCCAATTTCCATCGGGTCTCACCCACACTATTATAACCAAACAGGCCTCGCCCACGGTTCTCACCCAGTCTGCACAATCAAACGGGCCTCACCCACGTGTCTCACCCAATCGAGTGTTGTATCGGCCCAACATTGCCACAGATCGAACATTCCTCATGCTCAACAAGGAGTAGTCCTTGGACAATACTGTATGCTTCAACCCAAAAATACACTAATCCTCCCTCAGCCTAGCAACCATTCCTGCAATGGCCTACCTCATTCCAGTGAATGTTGCGACTAATTCACAGACTTACAACACTTCCCTGACCAATTCACAAACGCGTATTCCTCCTTATTACTCCAAAAAGTTACATGCCAGTTCTAATATTGTAATTAAACGTTTAGAAACCTGAGCACATAAAATTTCCAGACCTGGTCGGCAACAGACCATAGATCCAATCAAACGATAACATAAAGTATCACAAACCATTTAGCACATAAAAGCATGTTAGGCATTTTCCGTAAATAAGCTAGTGCTTGTGTCTATTCAGGCGTAGTTACTAAAATATATTAGACACATTCCTCACGATCATCGCTTAGCATTCTAAGTTTAAGTCTAGAAATAAATCCTTATTCCTAGTTCGCTTAAACTAATGCTCTGATACCAACTGTGACATCCCCATTTTCACGGCCAATAAAGACCGATTTTGTTTATGCTTTATAAAAATCAGAGTACCTCTTTTAATAAAAATGTTGCGGAATTTGTTCCCAGTAAAACATGATAAATACGTTATCAAGGCATTTCCGAAGAAAAGTATTTTTATTCCTTTTAAAACATTTAGGATGTCATCGTCAATACAGAAACATAAGCATAAACAGAACTTACATTCATTATCACTAGTGATTTATATCTCCTTAATCTCTCAGTGTAATGTAACTTCATATCAACACCTGTGATTCAAATAAACTGAGCGGGTCAGGTTGGGAAACCTGGTGAGTACATAGGGTTTTCAACCCACAATAATATAGTTATTATGTTTAAACATCAAACAATCAACCCAATTACCCATCCCCATTATCTTCTTTACTCGACAGTAACGATTCCGAGACTCCTCTCACAACACATGTCAAGGGTTTTAGGCACTACGTTGCATAGTCGCCAGGGTTAATCTCGTCTATCGACAGTGTCGTTTCCGAGACTCCTTTCACAACACATGTCAAGGGGTTTTTTTTAGAGTACAGCTGGTGAGTACACAGTTCAAAACACCTATAGGTTGCGAGCCTGCTAGTGTCCACTGGACTGTCTAGAATAGTTTGTGGTTGTCATCCATACTCTGCTGAATGACGGGGCCAACACATGGGTAAAAGGCTTCTCTCATGGTTTACCTCTCACCCTTATCTCACGGTCTATATCACCTCTCATTTCATCATCCAACTCATATTTCATCTACCCATGTTTTACGCAACATATTTTGTTGATATAAAATACATATACAGTTTAAATCATTTAAAACTTGTATAAAATCGTTCATCCAGCATAGATAGCAAGTATACATATAATATGCACACATAGCACGTAGTTTATATAAAATACTTCATATCTATGTGTAAGATGAAAGTAACTATGCACTCACTTGATAAGGTGGTGACTCGGTACTCGGACAGCACTTCGTTATCTCAAATCAATTTTCTCTTGACAAAACCTAGTATCAATACCACTAGGGTTTAGTCTAACGTTAACCGCGACTAATTAATAGTCTAGCTATTATTACTATTATATAAGCGTTAAGCAACACTCTTATATAACTCATAATAATAGCCCAAATATTTATTTTAAGGTCCTAATCATGTTACTATAATTAATTAGAAGCTATATTAAAAATAGCAGAGGCGTAGCTCACTTACAACGGGTTTTCTCGAAAAACCGGGCTCTGCCAGAGCAGAGTTTCTGATCCGAAAGGCTCTTTTATCGGGGCTTCGGGAGCCTCGGGGCTTCCTTCGAGTGCTAGGGGGTTTACCTAGACTTTAGGGGGGGTTTTGGGGGCTAGAAAGAGAGTTTAGAGAGAGAAAGAAGATGGTTGAGGGGTGAGGAAATGAGGGAACCCGACACTCTTATTTATAGGCTGAATTCCTGATGGACTCGCCGAGTCGAAGTACTGACATGCCGAGTCCATGCCACAGGTCAGCTTTCTGGTGGCCAAACGTGTGTGGCATGTATTGTGCCACGTCACCCCTTTTGC
Organism: Lactuca virosa; assembly: GCF_052849685.1. Taxonomy (NCBI): domain Eukaryota; kingdom Viridiplantae; phylum Streptophyta; class Magnoliopsida; order Asterales; family Asteraceae; genus Lactuca; species Lactuca virosa. The sequence goes on along the minus strand of NC_136433.1, from coordinate 325,820,494 downwards.
AACAGCACCCCTGCCTACTTCTAAACCCCGTAACTTTCGCATACGAGCTCCGTTTTCGACGTTCTTTCTTTCCACGCGTAGGTAAAAACAACATCTACAACTTTCACTTTGACTCCATCGGCTAATACTCAACCGATCTTAAATTTAACAGTAGGAGGAGATTAGACCGTTAAATGACCGCGAAAAATTCGTAACTCCTTCATACGGACTCCGTTTTCGTCTGTCTTTTTACTGTTGAGTTCCTATTTATGAGATCTTCAACTCTCATTTAGGTCGCGTAAGCCAAAAACCGCTCGAACTAAAATTTGAGTTTCGGGCTGTGCACTGCTAAGCCGAATCTTAGAAATATCATAACTTCCTAACACGAAGTCAGATTTGGGCGTTCGTTTTTTGTATGTTCTCGGTTTAACGTATACTACAACTTTTCTTTAGATCACTAAGGCTAAAAAGTCCTCAATCGTAAATTCACTATTTACGTCTCCTGGTGCCGTGCCGGTTTTGACGTAAAACTTCGACGAACCATAACTTCTTCGTTATAACTCGGATTTCGGCGTTCTTTATATGTATGGAACCCTTGAGACATATTATACAACTTGGTTAATATTATTTATTCTAAATAATCTTTTGTTGAAAAGTAATTTTCGACCCCTATTATCTCTAAATTGACTAGCCCGGATCTACGGGCGTTACAATTATCTCCCCCTTAGGATGATTACGACCCGGAATTGTTGTGACATAAGAACATGGTTTGGCATGCGGAATTAAAGATTGCACCATGAACATGGTGATTTGGGTGTTCAAGAGATGTATTGATTATGTATGGTGTTACACAAAAAGGATTTAGATCTAGACTACATAAATAACACACACTTACACACTCACTTTTACATCTCTCAAGCACACCTCTACAAGTGGACTAAACCCACCTTATATAGAGGTGTTTACATGTCTCTCTCTCACTCTCACTAACACATGGGTCTAAAGGCTAATGCACCACATGCAAGTGGGTTTTACAAAAGTCAAACATTTACAAAGTCAATCATGAATAACTTTGTACCCCAACATTCTCCCCCTCAAAGTTAGGAATGAATGACCCACTTCAAATCTTCCAAAATCGAGCAACTATGCGATTCGAGCCTCAAAGGTGACACATGTCGAAACAAACTTCAATCTTCAATTCTTCCATGATTCTTCAATTTGAGCTCTAGGATGTGAGACCATACAAACCGAGCATCAACGAATGATCATGAGCTTCTCAAACTCCAAATCGATCACCCAAAAGTTGAGCATAAAAACACATCCCAAAAATCTTAAATAAAACCAAACCCATTTCGAATACATCACTTTCGAACATCCAATTGCATCATTTCGTAAGCTTCAAAACTTCAAGATCACTTCGGTCTTCAAATCCGCATAATATGAAAAATTCAAGTTCGAATTTCCATATAAATTTCCCCCCCCCCTTTTTATAATCGAAAATTGCTTATAAAACCTTCAAGGAAAGAGAACGTGCTCTATTCGGAATTTTTCGTGTCAAAACTCCCCCTTAACATGTGGCATAAACTTTGTGCTTCAATTCGGAAAACCCAAAAAATATTCAATTTTTAGCTTCATTCACGGATCGCCTTTGACAAAATTTCTCAAAAATGGGTAGAAATTGTCAATTTCAAAATTCTGTAGCGACCCGGTGCGCCCAAAACAGCAAAATATGCAAAACTCTCCCCCTTTTCCAAAGCTGGGTAGAAAGCGTCAATTTGCACAAACTGCAGGGGCCTGAAATGTATTTTCTTCAATTTTCAGCGAAAACAGTCCTTTTTCGAATTTGGGTACGAAATGCCAAACATTCGAAGCCTCAGGGACTATTTTCGAAAATTATGCCCTTTGACTTCAAATCATACGAAGAATCCCCAAACATACGAAGCTTCAAATAATTTTCGAAATTGGGTGAAAAGTGTCAAACATTCGAAACTTCAATTAATTTTTGAAGTGCCAAATATTCGAAGGTACAAGGGCTGAATTCGAAAATTTACCATTTGTTCAAATCATACAAAGACTTGATCAATCATACGAAGGGTTGAACCATTTATGCCACTTCGTTAAAAGAGCAGGGACCAAAATTGTAACTGTTTGTTTTCTTTTTCCATTCATACGAAATTACAGCACCCTTCGTATGAAATTAACCAACACCATTCGTATGAAATTAAACACCCTTCGTAAGAAAATCATCCATTCCATTTTCTCTCTCCCCTTCGTTCAATCAGAGCATCAAATTTTCTTTTCATAGACTGGCTTCAAATCTTTGTTAGTTGATATCTATGCCCAAATATTCGACTATTGATACTCAATATCCAAATCATCGTTACTCAACATCGATTCCCACATCTTCTTTAGTAAGGCAACCCCAGTTTGCTACTTGGCATCTAGTCGACATCAAATTTTCGTTATCAGCCTCTCCATCTCAATCCCAAACTTCCCCAATTCGATTCATCAAGAATTTCTTTGACTATTAACCCAATCATCATTTGACTCATCCCAGTTTCAATTTTGACTACAATAACTCAAAGCGTATTTCGATTCCAGTTTCACTCGTCTCAAACTAATCGACCAACATCAGTCGACATCAGACTTCAACTATTCGATTCCATGTGATACGCTTCGAAATCAATACCAGGTCAACTATCCAACCCAAATCGGTTTTTCACACCATCAATGCACATACCATTCCAACTGTGAAGTCTTGTTTGAATCGATGACCACAACACTAATTCCGTCGAATTCGATTCTTTACCCCTTCAGTCAAATTCAATCACTCCAATCCATTCAACTTTATAAGCGATTGCTCCTTAATTACACCTTCGAAACCAAAAACCAATTCCACATCAAAATTGATTTTCACTTTCACCGTCGTTCTTTCGTTCTCAGAGCCAAGTATCATTCGCCATCAAAAACATAAACCCAATCCATTTTCGAAATTGAACCCCAAATCAAATAAGATTTAGACATCCACAACCAATATTCAACTTGTATCAAACGATTTCAACCTCCAATTCACAGAATGAACAATTAAAAATTGAGTTTGACTTTTCTGGGATTGACTTTTCGAAGTCAAACAGTAAATTGATGATTCAAACCCCGAATTTTGGATCAAAATGTGATTATTCAACAGTTCATCATCATATTCATGTGTTCTTTGTACAAGTTCATCAAAATCAAGAATTAATTTTAACGATTTCTTCATTCGAACTTGTATGAACTCGATTTCATCATGTTTCAAATCACATGAAATCAAAATATATTATCAGATTATCGATCGCCATTCAAACAAAAGAAAGCAAACAAAATTATCAAGAAAACGAGAAGAGAAATTATGTGCGATCGATTAAGATGTATGAACAGATGCGTGTGAATCCAATAGTACAATCAGTAGAAGCGTGTGACAAAATCAATGACGAGTTCGATGATTCATATGCTTTAATCGATGTTGGGCTCATAATTTATTGGATTGAAATTGTTTTTGGGCTTAAAAATGATTAAAGGAACAGTAAAGAATCGGAAACTTGGGTTTCAAATAACCAAACATACGAACAGTAACATGAATATCAAAATTTGACTCGATTTTTGGACTAGATCCGGATCAAAATTTAATCATTGCAAATTTAGAATAGAATCAACCAAACGGATAAGAGATTGGATCGGGTTTGATCAACGAAAAAATTATTGGATCATAACAAATGGGTTTTTAAAAAAATGTGATCCAATGAATCAAAATGATCAAAAATTCAAGAACACAACGCACGAATCAACGAAATTATGAGAGATCATAGAGAGAGACTCACCAAAATTGCTTCAATTGTGACAAAAGTTGCCAAACCGAGAATCGTTCTTCAAAAATCACCTTGATCTTGAAGACCCGCTTTGATACCAATTGTTGTGACATAAGAACATGGTTTGGCATGCGGAATTAAAGATTACACAATGAACATGGTGATTTGGGTGTTCAAGAGATGTATTGATTATGTATGGTGTTACACAAAAAGGATCTAGATCTAGACTACATAAATAACACACACTTACACACTCACTTTTACATCTCTCAAGCACACCTCTACAAGTGGACTAAACCCACCTTATATAGAGGTGTTTACATGTCTCTCTCTCACTCTCACTAACACATGGGTCTAAAGTCTAATGCACCACATGCAAGTGGGTTTTACAAAAGTCAAACATTTACAAAGTCAGTCATGAATAACTTTGTACCCCAACATTCTCCCCCTCAAAGTTAGGAATGAATGACCCACTTCAAATCTTCCAAAATCGAGCAACTACGCGATTCGAGCCTCAAAGGTGACACATGTCGAAACAAACTTCAATCTTCAATTCTTCCATGATTCTTCAATTTGAGCTCTAGGATGTGAGACCATACAAACCGAGCATCAACAAATGATCATGAGCTTCTCAAACTCCAAATCGATCACCCAAAAGTTGGGCATAAAAACACATCCCAAAAATCTTCAATAAAACCAAACCCATTTCGAATACATCACTTCCGAACATCCAATTGCATCATTTCGTAAGCTTCAAAACTTCAAGATCGCTTCGGTCTTCAAATCCGCGTAATATGAAAAATTCAAGTTCGAATTTCCATATAAATTTCCCCCCTTTTTATAATCGAAAATTGATTATAAAACCTTCAAGGAAAGAGAATGTGCTCTATTCGGAATTTTTCGTGTCAAAACTCCCCCTTAACATGTGGCATAAACTTTGTGCTTCAATCCGGAAAACCCAAAAAATATTCAATTTTTAGCTTCGTTCACGGATCGCCTTTGACAAAATTTCTCAAAATGGGTAGAAATTGTCAATTTCAAAATTCTGCAGTGACCCGGTGCGCCCAAAACAGCAAAATATGCAAAACTCTCCCCCTTTTCCAAAGCTGGGTAGAAAGCGTCAATTTGCACAAACTGCAGGGGCCTGAAATGTATTTTCTTCAATTTTCAGCAAAAACAGTCCTTTTTCGAAATTGGGTACGAACTGTGAAACATTGGAAGCCTCAGGGACTATTTTCGAAAATTATGCCCTTTGACTTCAAATCATACGAAGAATCCCCAAACATACGAAGCTTCAAATAATTTTCGAAATCGGGTGAAAAGTGTCAAACATTCGAAACTTCAATTAATTTTTGAAGTGCCAAATATACGAAGGTACAAGGGCTGAATTCGAAAATTTGCCATTTGTTCAAATCATACGAAGACTTGATCAATCATACGAAGGGTTGAACCATTTATGCCACTTCGTTAAAAGAGTAGGGACCAAAATTGTAACTGTTTGTTTTCTTCTTCCATTCATACGAAATTACAGCACCCTTCGTATGAAATTAACCAACACCATTCATATGAAATTAAACACCCTTCGTACGAAAATCATCCTTTCCATTTTCTCTCTCCCCTTCGTTCAATCAGAGCATCAAATTTGCTTTTCATAGACAGGCTTCAAATCTTCGTTAGTTGATATCTATGCCCAAATATTCGACTATTGATACTCAATATCCAAATCGTCGTTACTCAACATCGATTCCCACATCTTCGTTAGTAAGGCAACCCCAATTTGCTACTTGGCATCTAGTCGACATCAAATTTTCGTTATCAGCCTCTCCATCTCAATCCCAAACTTCCCCAATTCGATTCGTCAAGAATTTCTTTGACTATTAACCCAATCATCATTTGACTCATCCCAGTTTCAATTTTGACTACAATAACTCAAAGCATATTTCGATTCCAGTTTCACTTGTCTCAAACTAATCGACCAACACCAGTCGACATCAGACTTCAACTATTCGATTCCATGTGATACGCTTCGAAATCAATACCAGGTCAACTATCCAACCCAAATCGGTTTTTCACACCATCAATACACATACCATTCCAACTGTGAAGTCTTGTTTGAATCGATGACCACAACACTAATTCCGTCGAGTTCGATTCTTTACCCCTTCAGTCAAATTCAATCACTCCAATCCATTCAACTTTTTAAGCGATTGCTCCTTAATTACACCTTCGAAACCAAAAACCAATTCCACATCAAAATTGATTTTCACTTTCACCGTCGTTCTTTCGTTCTCAGAGCCAAGTATCATTCGCCATCAAAAACATAAACCCAATCCATTTTCGAAATTGAACCCCAAATCAAATAAGATTTAGACATCCACAACCAATATTCAACTTGTATCAAACGATTTCAACCTCCAATTCACAGAATGAACAATTGAAAATTGAGTTTGACTTTTCTGGGATTGACTTTTCGAAGTCAAACAGTAAATTGATGATTCAAACCCCGAATTTTGGCTCAAAATGTGATTATTCAACAGTTCATCATCATATTCATGTGTTCTTTGTACAAGTTCATCAAAATCAAGAATTAATTTTAACGATTTCTTCATTCGAACTTGTATGAACTCGATTTCATCATGTTTCAAATCACATGAAATCAAAATATATTATCAGATTATCGATCGCCATTCAAACAAAAGAAAGCAAACAAAATTATCAAGAAAACGAGAAGAGAAATTATGTGCGATCGATTAAGATGTATGAACAGATGCGTGTGAATCCAATAGTACAATCAGTAGAAGCGTGTGACAAAATCAATGACGAGTTTGATGATTCATATGCTTTAATCGATGTTGGGCTCACAATTTATTGGATTGAAATTGTTTTTGGGCTTAAAAATGATTAAAGGAACAGTAAACAATCGGAAACTTGGGTTTCAAATAACCAAACATACGAACAGTAACATGAATATCAAAATTTGACTCGATTTTTGGACTAGATCCGGATCAAAATTTAATCATTGCAAATTTAGAATAGAATCAACCAAACGGATAAGAGATTGGATCGGGTTTGATCAACGAAAAAATTATTGGATCATAACAAATGGGTTTTTAAACAAATTTGATCAAATGAATAAAAATGATCCAAAATTCAAGAACACAACGCACGAATCAACGAAATTAAGAGAGATCATAGAGAGAGACTCACCAAAATTGCTTCAATTGTGACAAAAGTTGCCAAACCGAGAATCGTTCTTCAAAAATCACCTTGATCTTGAAGACCCGCTTTGATACCAATTGTTGTGACATAAGAACATGGTTTGGCATGCGGAATTAAATATTGCACAATGAACATGGTGATTTGGGTGTTCAAGAGATGTATTGATTATGTATGGTGTTACACAAAAAGGATCTAGATCTAGACTACATAAATAACACACACTTACACACTCACTTTTACATTTCTCAAGCACACCTCTACAAGTGGACTAAACCCACCTTATATAGAGGTGTTTACATGTCTCTCTCTCACTCTCACTAACACATGGGTCTAAAGGCTAATGCACCACATGCAAGTAGGTTTTACAAAAGTCAAACATTTACAAAGTCAATCATGAATAACTTTGTACCCCAACAGGAATCATCAACGAAACATGGATCACATGATGACTCCATATGTTATCTCTTCATCCTAAGTAATAACCGTAACTTTGATGTTTCTTCGAACGCGTATTTAACTCCTGATCTTCTTGACTGCAAGCGGTGCTTGATCTTGCACCCGTTCTCTATGTCTTGTTAGACTTTCAATCATGACCTTCATGTCACAACCTCGCTCTTTATCATAGACTCCTTATTCTTCTTAACAAACTTAAGTTAAGTTTATCTTATTTCCACGATAGACTGATAGGTCACGTCCTAATGAACTCTCATCATATGTTGCAACGCTCAGACTCAGGTCTCTTAGAGTCAAATTCTGGAATGGAATATATCTTCCTTTATGTTCTAATGTGATATAATCACATTTTAACATGTAGAATTTCTAGCTACCAGCTTCTTTAACTAGCGCGATACTTCTATTGATCGCTTCAATTATCTTTCACTTCAATCTTCTGGCTTAAGTCAGATGCTACATCGAACTTGGTTCTCTGAACCACGTAACATACTCATCTTAGTCGGACTTGATTTGATATGACCACTAGGGTCGAAGTAAAAATCATCTTCTTAATCATTACCGAAACAATGGTAACGACATACTTGAATAAAATGAAATCAATTACTAGCTTCTTGGTAACCTTGTGACTTTCCCTGATCCAAGTGTGAGTCATGTGCTTCCGGTAGTATAGGCCTCTACTACCATTCACACCTACTCATACTCATCCCAAGTATTGTCTCACAGTTCTCCAAGTTATTACCACAAAAACAATTTTAACACATACAAATGTGTCCAAACAATCACATAATTTTCCCTAGACTCTACTAGGACTTCTTCCATGCGTATCTTCAATCATCAATTCTGATTCAACTTGGTTGGTGATGGAAATGTCAAACGATGGGATAACTTCATGGATTATACAAAAAATCTTTCTTTCTGCTAATCGAAAGTGTACTTCTCCTGTACTAGGCGTATTATTTCTTAGACGCGTTCTAAAGGCACGATATCACTCTTACGATATCTTCCGATAGGTATCATTCACTATCGTAAGCCTTCTCATTTCCTCCATTTTCTCAATTCACTACGAGTCTTCACCATGATGTTATGCACACCAAAGCAGGTGTTCGGTGTATCGAGACGAGAATATAGATAGAGGAAGATTTAGACGCGTATTCCTCCTTATTACTCCAAAAAGTTACATGCCACTTCTAATATTGTAATTAAACGTTTAGAAACCTGAGCACATAAAATTTCCAGACCTGGTCGGCAACAGACCATAGATCCGATCAAACGATAACATAAAGTATCACAAACCATTTAGCACATAAAAGCATGTTAGGCATTTTCCGTAAATAAGCTAGTGCTTGTGTCTATTCAGGCGTAGTTCCTAAAATATATTAGACACATTCCTCACGATCATCGCTTAGCATTCTAAGTTTAAGTCTAGAAATAAATCCTTATTCCTAGTTCGCTTAAACTAATGCTCTGATACCAACTGTGACATCCCCATTTTCACGGCCAGAAAAGACTGATTTTGTTTATGCTTCATAAAAATCAGAGTGCCTCTTTTAATAAAAATGTTGCGGAATTTGTTCCCAGTAAAACATGATAAATACGTTATCAAGGCATTTCCGAAGAAAAGTATTTTTATTCCTTTGAAAACATTTGGGATGTCATCGTCAATACAAAAACATAAGGATAAACAGAACTTATATTCATTATCACAAGTGATTTATATCTCCTTAATCTCTCAGTGTAATGTAACTTCATATCGACACCTGTGATTCAAATAAACTGAGCGGGTCAGGTTGGGAAACCTGGTGAGTACATAGGGTTTTCAACCCACAATAATATAGTTATTATGTTTAAACATCAAACAATCAACCAAATTACCCATCCGCATTATCTTCTTTACTCTTAAGGATCTACCCTAAGAATCATCTATTCCTCGTTCATTCATTCCTAAGGATTATCCTAAGGAATCGGCACGAAGTCTACCGTTGCCATGGTTTACTCAATAGGCACTAAGTCTCATAGTCTCCAGGGTTATTCTCTTTTATCGACAGTAACGATTCTGAGACTCCTCTCACAACACATGTCAAGGGGTTTAGGCACTACGTTGCATAGTCGCCAGGGTTAATCTCGTCTATCGACAGTTTCGTTTCCGAGACTCCTCTCACAACACATGTCAAGGGGTTTTTTTTAGAGTACAGCTGTTGAGCACACAGTTCAAAACACCTATAGGTTGCGAGCCTACTAGTGTCCACTGGACTGTCTAGAATAGTCTGTGTTTGTCATCCATACTCTGCTGAATGATGGGGCCAACACATGGGTAAAAGGCTTCTCTCATGGTTTACCTCTCACCCTTATCTCACGGTCTATATCACCTCTCATTTCATCATCCAACTCATATTTCATCTACCCATGTTTTACCCAACATATTTTGTAGATATAAAATACATATACGGTTTAAATCATTTAAAACTTGTATAAAATCGTTCATCCAGCATAGATAGCAAGTATACAGATAATATGCACACATAGTACGTAGTTTATATAAAATATTTCATATCTATGTGTAAGATGAAAGTAACTATGCACTCACTTGATAAGGTGGTGACTCGGTACTCGGACAGCACTTCGTTATCTCAAAACAATTTTCTCTTGACAAAACCTAGTATCAATACCACTAGGGTTTAGTCTAACGTTAACCGCGACTAATTAATAGTCTAGCTATTATTACTATTATATAAGCGTTAAGCAACACTCTTATATAACTCATAATAATAGGCCAAATATTTATTTCAAGGTCCTAATAATGTTACTATATTTAATTAGTAGCTATATTAAAAATGGCATAGGCGTAGCTCACTTACAGCGGGTTTTCTCGAAAAGTCGGTCCGAAAGGCTCTTTTCTCGGGGCTTCGGGAGCCTCGGGGCTTCCTTCGGGTGCTAGGGGGTTTACCTAGACTTTAGGGGGGGGGGAGGGTTTGGGGGCTAGAGAGAGAGTTTAGAGAGAGAAAGAAGATGGTTGAGGGGTGAGGAAATGAGGGAACCCGACAATCTTATTTATAGGCTGAATTCCTGATGGACTCGCCGAGTCGAAGTACTGACTTGCCGAGTCCATGCCACATGTCAGCTTTCTGGTGGCCAAACGTGTGTGGCATGTATTGTGTCACGTCACCCCTTTTGCAGCAGCACCCCTGCCGACTTCTAAACCCCGTAACTTTCACATAAGAGCTCCGTTTTCGACGTTTATTTTTCCACGCGTAGGTAAAAGCAAGATCTACAACTTTCATTTAGACTCCATCAGCTAATTCTCGACCGATCTTAAATTTAACAGTAGGAGGAGATTAGACCGTTAAATGACCACGAAAAATTCGATCTTCACCGTTGAGTTCCTATTAATGAGATCTTCAACTCTCATTTAGGTCGCGTAAGCCGAATCTTAGAAAAATCATAACTTCCTCATACGAAGATTTGGGCGTTTGTTTTCTTGTATGTTCTCGGTTTAACGTATACTACAACTTTTCTTTAGATCACTAAGGCTAAAAAGTCCTCTATCGTAAATTCACGATTTACGTCTCCCTGTGTCGTGCCGGTTTTGACGTAAAACTTCAACGGGCCATAACTTCTTCGTTATAACTCGAATTTCGGCGTTCTTTATATGTACGGAACCCTTGAGACATATTCTACAACTTAGTTAAGATTATTTATTCTAAATAATCTTTTGTCGAAAAGTTGTTTTTGACCCCTATTATCTCGAAATTGACTAGCCCGGATCTACGAGCATTACAGAGTCCACCAATAAAAAATTGCCATCAATAATGAGCGACGTGAGTACTTATGAACTCTGAATTTGTTGTCCCAAGAGGGGACAATCAACTCCCACTGGATATTTTCCTTAAAGCTTCTGATGCGAGGACTACCCTCACATACTGAGAACATCAATTCGGTGGCTACTCTCTTGCACTCGTATCCTGGTCGATCCCTTACACCTCACAATTATCTTGAATTCTATTAGTCAAACGAACTTTCATTACGACATACTCTGCCTCATTGCTGAACAATCAAGCTAATCCAACTGCTGATCTTTCAAGCGATACTCCTATTTCGCTTTCGCCAAAGGCCCACAACAAAATTCCCGACAATCTAAATCTAGCTCAACAAGATGATCCTCACTCATAATTTTCGGCAAGTAGAATGGCATATAACGACCCTTGATACTACTAACCAGACAATTATAGAGAAACTAAACCGAAGATAACGTCTTACACATACAAACATTTGATTTAAAAGCACATATATACGAATAATAAAGTATGAGGAAAAGAAAAGATAACATACCAACGATAGCATCTGATAAAACTCTCGCCTCCCTTGCCTGAAGCTGCAATGCTCAGCTCCTCACTGCTAGCGATTCCGCCCTGCCCTCACGACCGTCAGTGATCCTCAATGTAACTGGAGCAGGTGCACTCACTGCTCCACCCATCAACCTCGGACAGTCGGCCTTCTTGTGTCCCACCTGGTTGTAGTGAAAACACATCGGAACCGATCCACGATGACAATCCTTACTGAAATGATATGTTTGAACACAGCTGAAACAACCCCTACTCTTCTAACGACAGTTCCCCTCGTGGGTCCTCCCACACTTGGCATAACGGCCCCGACCCTAATGGCCTCCCAAGCATAAATCATGAGTCATGGGCCTCTTCACCTAGCCCATTGTGGTCTCAACCTGCTCATGCTTCCTCTTCCCGAGCTGCTCTAAGTCAATCTTCGGCTCTTAAGATCTAGTAATCATATCATTCAGGGTCTTGCACCCTGAAAAACTCACAAAATCCCTAATGTCATCCCTCAATATTGATGGGTTTTAAGCACTACAACATCCCTATGGTGCACATACAACCCTAATGCTTTGGATCTAATTTTTCTCAAGTTATACATGCAATTTTCATTTTTCTAAAGCATGAAGCCTAACTAGCATACACCATTGATAATTAAAACATAAAAACAAGTAAGATGATTACCTCTTTGATGTAGCTTGTAGAACTTGGCCTTACAAGAGCTTAGCACCTCAAATGTGATGCCTCAAATAAGTCACAAACACCAAGAACAATGGAGGACAAGGAGAGAGAGCTTGGAGGCACCAAAATCGGCTAGCTTCTTCTTAGAATACTCTTGTATCCGATTTTAGGGCTTAGGGGTTACATTTATAGTGTAGAATTCCAAGGGTCACTTGTAAACTCTAATTCATTCACTTAGGCTTCTAATCCAATAACTCATTTCAACTAACACTTCATGGACTCTGACATAAGCTTAGTCCATTACTAATCAATCATGGGTCATTAGCCCTAACTATATGTATAATTGATTTACATAATCAGTCCCTTTTAATTTAATTATTCTTTTTTTATCACTAAATTAATTCTTGATCAATACCAATTAAAAAATATGATTTCTCAAGTAATATATTATACTTATAATATATTAATTGTGACAGCCCGAAATTTTTATCTTGTACACTTTTTCAAATCAATCAAGGTCGGACTCGTTTTTGCTATCTTCTAGCACTGTTTGGAGTCAATTAGAGTGTTTAAAACCTAGTATAATCAGGGTATGAGTCGTGGGATGAGTATTGCGAGTGTAACACCTTGCAAATGAGCCAAACACACCAACACAAGGTGTGTGCGGCCGCACACAGGAGTGTGCGGCCGCACACAGGAGTGTGCGGCCACACACGCTTCCCAACCGCACACTCTCCCCTATATATTCAACACTTAGTCATTTTTGAACACTTTTCCACTTCTTCAAGACTAGAACTCGAAATCCTGTCAAGTATCATCCAAATCTTCATCAAGATCTTCATAAAAGTAAGAAATTATTCCTTTTGATTTGTTGATACACGGCCCTAACTAGCAAAACCCTTTGTTTCGATCCATGAAAACATCCATCTTTAGTCAAGAACACCAAGAACACCAAGAACACACACTAGTTTTGGACCTTAATCACCCTTTCAAGCCTCTATAACGTGTATACACTTATCATAACTTGTTATATGCTAAGAACACTTGATGATATACTAGAAAAACAGGATCTTATAATCTTCATAAAGGGTGTGCGGCCGCACACATCATGGTGACCACACACACCCTTTTTAGGTCCAAAAATGGCAATGAACTCCATATAAGGCTAAAGCATGAAGTAAGAAACCTTCCTAGATGAGTCCTAAAGCCTTAAAATACATTTTGGCACATTGCATAGGGAGTGTGCGGCCGCACACACACCCTGGCCGCACACCCTGGCCGCACACACACAAATATTGTGCATTTTGACCATACATTCCCTTGTATAGCCATATACCCCTTATATACAATCATATATGGTTGTAACACTTCAAAATAAGTGTTTACTAGTCCCTAAGGTTGTTCCAATTCAATAATTAGTTGTTAGAAGCACTAATTGTTTTCATATATGTATCATTATATGTTAACTAGGATCCGCGTGTGTGCTCAAGTCTTCACTTGACACTTAGCATCCTATCCAGCACTTTCATCCAAACCACTCACTACAGGTGAGTTCATACCCCTTAATCAACCTTTTAAATGATTTTAAATGCTTTTATGGGGGGATACAAGTTGAACTATTATAGTTATTATATCAATCACATGTGATTAATAACTACCAAACAAGTGGATTCCTACTTTTCAAACTATGTTATCAATCAAACTACTTTAAACTGTTTTGTAAACTCTTTTACATGTTAAATACTTTCTACTCAAACTCTTTTAAACTTATACTTTGTCAAATGTATATCTATATAGATATAGTTATATAAGTAGGATTGAAAGGACTTAGGACTGATAGCTCGCCTTGCTTCCTGTTCCTTGTTTGGTTGTGGACTTAGGGTATCGGTTATTTGTCCGAAGGTCGTTTGAATCCTAGTTATATATTATGTATATGTATATAGATATAAAAGTTACTTCTTTCACTTCAATACCTTTGGGTAGCAAAGGTATACAAACATGTTCATACATACAAACAACATTACTAGTAAAGTATAATAGGTATTGTTTAGGAAGTTCAATACTATTACTAGAACAGTGAAACATACAATGAGTCAGTTCATACATGAGTCAATACACACTATGATGAGAAACAAACATAACATACAAATAGAGAACACTATGATGAGAAACAAACATAACATACAGATAGAGAACACTATGATGAGAAACAAACGATAACATACAGAGAGAACATACATACATACTAGACGGAGAGAAGATACAATACAGCTAGTACATACAATACATATACAAGAACAGTACAATAGTTATGTGAGCCACGTAACGGGGTATGTCATCACCTGTCATGGCTCGTTTTGTATCCAGAATCTCCTTAAGTGGAGAGCGTTGAGTTTGTGTATAGATCTATACTGGATTGACTATCCTACACCGTGTTGTTCGCTACAGTGGGACTTGCAAGTCTACGGGTGCTAAATGTCATTTCTTCCGACGTCTTTCATCGTCGTGTTTATAGTCGGTAGTATGGTACAGGCATATCACATGTTACTTTAAATAACAAATTGGTTTAAGGTAATTAGTACAGCAGTAGTTAATGATAACACAACACTACAGTACTTTATATTTCCCCATTGCATTCACTTTGTGATCTTCACACAATGAACGGTAATGTAAAAACTATATTTTTGGTTAATGATAGTCATACTTGGGAAAATACACACTTTTACAAGAAACAAATATACATTTCATTTGATGCCTTGGTAGAAGGCTACGTTTAGTAGAAAATATAGGACTTTCTAGGAGATACAAACAATTACAAACATTTACAAACTTATACATAAAGTACATACAAACACTTTCATACAAGCAATGACACTAAAATACTTATGATCTCACCAGCTTTAAAGCTGATAAACTCTTTCAAAATAACTTGTATTCTCAGGTCACCAGTAGACAGGTACCGGTGCCAGGTTTTGAGAAGATGGAGCTCGTTCAAGACTCATCTTTTATTTTGTTTCATATTTTTGGTGTCTATTAAACTTGACAGAACACACTTGTATTAAATTATATTATTAATGCAATGGATGATGTTGTTGCTTGTTTACTACTATGCATTATTGTGATACTGTACATGACGTCCTCCACCCCCGAACGATTCCGCCGTTCCGGTTTTGGGGTGTGACAGATTGTATCAGAGCATTGTTTATAGTGAATCGAGTATATCAACCCATAAAAGATATACAAACTATAAACACAACGGGATTAAAATACTCTGACCAAGAGTTTATACTTTTAAATAATAAAATATTTAACCAAGTATACCTACCTGCATTCATGCTAGAATCAATGTCACTAGGACAGAACAAAAGTATTACGATTGTTGGGCAGCATAATTAGACTTAGAGACATATAGTCAAATCTGGGAAGATATAGCCTGATCAACTATATTATCCGAGGAGTGACTAGCATGTACCTAAGAATGGTTGTGAGGTTGCAACAAGTCTAAAATCTTACCAACAATACTACAATGAAAACATTAGAACAGAACATAAACTTAAAAAACTATAGGAGTATTTTGTGTTACTATAATTACTTATCTGAGAACTAAAGGTCTTTATTAGTATGTCAATAGTTGCTGAGTGGATACGCTAAGGTTATATGTAACTAGGATGTCACAGACTTAGAATCTGTGATCTTTGCTTTACTTCATGTTCCTTGTTTGGTTGTGGGCTTAGAGTTAGGGTCACTTATTCGAAAGTCTATCCTATTTTAAGTACATATAACTGGTATGCACTAAACAAGTGTTGAAGTAACTGATAAAGATCATCTTATAATTATCTAATTAGTGCGTCTATTTAAGTTAATTCTTATACCCTTTTTCTCGCGTAGATATCATGGCTGGATTCCATATCCCCGGAGACCCATACTATCCCAACAACGGCAATGCAGGATGGTTGGGGGAAGAGCCAGAAGATGATCACCCCAATCCCTTTGGATGATCACCAAGCTGAAGGCTTTTCTGATGGTTCTGACTCAGAGCCAGAAGTCAACAACCTACCCCCAATAGCTCTAAACCCAAACCCTCGTCTAGCATTTCAAGGACTCACACCTTTGTGGGCCACAAACTTGAACAGCTGGAGTCAGGAACAGGGTCAAACCATTCCCTACAATGGGGACAGAAGCTTTTACAACCTCACCGAGGGAGGTTCAGCTGATCGAGTCATGCCCATCATGGTCCGTAGGATTTCTCGGTACACCGAGCAAGGTCGAGCAACTATCGACCGAGTGGTGGAGATTGACGCCAACTCTGGAGTTAACACGGTCCGCATTCGCCAACTCGAGGTAGCTATGGAAAGGGTTAGGATAACCAATGGGACTCTACAGCAACAGCTAGCTGCATCCCAAGCTGAAGTTAGGGAACTTCGAGCTCAGCAAGCAAGATCTGAAAGGCGTATGAGGGACATAGAACGCCTTCTGTCAGAGTCAAGAACTCACTCTGGTAGTTCTCGTCGCAGATAGAGTCTCCTCGACTTCTCTTTTGGATATAACTTAGTTTATGTAAAAACTCGAGTCTAATTTCCTATCTTTGTTAAAACTTGGACCTGTTGGGTCTTGATTAGGTCGTAGTTTTGTCAAAATTTTCCCATCTTGGTTGATGTAAGGCCTACTTCTAGGTCATTTTTCCCAAACTTGTTACATCTGTAATTCCAGTATTATTGACAAATATCTAATCCCATGGAAATTATATCCAAATGCTTTCATCTTTTGGTACTAAATCTACATTCAATCATACTATTCAATTGTGCTGTTGGATTATGGAGAGTTAGTCCATGAGTCATTCTCATCAAATTCTCCCTATTAAATTCTTATCAATATCTTCATCTTTGTAAATTTATAGTTGAAAGATGCCTCCACGTCGATCAACAAGACGCAATCCTCCATCAACTGCAACACCACCTGCTCCTCAAATCGATACGGCAGCTCTAAATGTTGCAGTAGTTGCGGCTGTGGCAACAGCCATGGCTCAATATCATTCTTCGAGTGCCACCGGAGGTGGTACACCTATTCATTCTACCTATGGTGAAGCCCCTGTGCGCTTGAGAGAGTGCTCCTATAAGGACTTCACCAACTGCAAGCCATTATCCTTTAAAGGGACTGGCGGAGTCATTGCCCTCTCGCAATGGTTCGAAAAGACAAAGTCGATCTTCGAGATCTGCTCATGCCCGGAAGGAAGCAAAGTCAAATTTGCTGCGTGCACCTTCGAGGCAAAAGCCCTGACATGGTGGAATAGCCATGTCAAGTCACTATCTCTCATAGTGGCTAATGTTTTGGGCTGGGAAGCTCTGAGAGAGCTGATGATCGAAGAATAGTGCCCGAGGGGCGAAATCCAAAAGCTGGAGCAGGAACTGTGGAGCCTAACCATGAAAGGCTCCGACATAGTCTCCTACACCGCTAGGTTCTGCGAGTTGGTGGCCCTCTGTCCCAACATGGTTCACACAGAGGGAAAGAAGATAAAGAGGTACATATGGGGGCTGGTGCCTCCATTTCAAGGGAATGTTTTGGCTTCAAACCCCACTACATTCGATAGTGCCAAGCGGTTGGCACAACGGCTTATTGACCATGGGGTCCGTACCCCAGCAGCAACAACAACCCTAGCCATCTCAGAACCTTCCAAATCCGCTGATTCCAAGCGGAAGTTCTGGGATGACAAGAAGAAGAAGAAGGCTGCCAAAAAGCAGCAGGTTGTGGCAGTTCATGCTGCGATAACACCTGCCGCTACTGCTTCGGTCAAGCAGTACGCTGGAAGTTTGCCTAAGTGCAACAAATGCAACTTCCACCACATTGGAGACTGCCGGGAAATGCAGTGTTCAAACTGCAACAGGAAAGGGCACACTGCCTGTTTCTGCAAAGCTCCGGCGAGGCCAATCAACCAAGTCCCCGGCGCAGGAGTGGGCCAAGCTTGATACAGTTGTGGCGAGGTGGGCCACTACAAAAGGAACTGCCCTAAGGCAGGGAATGTCGGTGGAGTAGGAAGGGTTCTGGCTATAGGCCACGAGGAAGCGGTTGTCGACCTCACAGTGGTCACTGGTACGTTTCTCCTCGATAACTCTTATGCATGCATACTATTTGATAGTTGAGCGGAGAGGAGTTTCGTGAACCAAAAATTTGCTCATTTACTTAAGCAAAAATCACGAGCACTTAAAGAACCGTTCACTGTAGAAATGGCTAATGGAAAGACGGAGAGCACTAGCAGTATATACATAGGGTGTACCCTAACTCTAGATAGCCATTCATTTTTGATCGACCTCATGCCAGTCTCAATTAAAAGTTTCGACGTCATTATCGACATGGATTGGTTGAGTCTTCATCGTGCCGACATCATGTGTTATGAAAAGGCTGTTCGCCTTAATCTGCCGTTTGGCGAAACTCTAGTAGTTTATGGCGACAAACCCGGCACAAACCTTCGTATCATCTCAAGCATTCAAGCCCAGAAATTCTTGCCAAAGGAATGTCGCTCATTCCTTGCTCATGTTGTAGATGTGAGCCAAGAAACGAAAGACATTCAGAACATTCCAGTAGTACGCGACTTTCCCGACATCTTTCTGGAAGAACTCCCAGGATTACCTCCGCAACGTCAAGTCGAGTTCAGAATCGACTTAGTTCCAGGGGCTACCCCAGTAGCCAAATCGTCCTATCGTTTAGCACCTGCACAGATGCAAGAACTGTCCGGTCAACTTAACGAAATGCTCAGCAAGGGCTTGATAAGACCAAGCTTCTCACCCTGGGGAGCTCCAATCTTGTTCGTCAAGAAGAAAGACAGATCATTTCGAATGTGCATCGACTACACCGAGATCAACAAACTGACCGTCAAACATCGTTACCCTCTCCCTCGCATAGACGATTTATTTGATCAACTTCAAGGGGAGAACTTCTTTTCAAAAATCGATCTAAGATCCGGGTATCACCAACTACGAGTGCTAGGAGAGGATGTTCCGAAGGCAACCTTCCGAACTCGTTATGGACACTACGAATTCGTAGTGATGCCGTTCGGATTAACCAACGCGCCCGCAGTATTTATGGATTTAATGAATAGGGTGTGTCGTCCTTACTTGGATCAGTTCGTCATCGTCTTCATCGATGACATACTTATCTACTCTCATAGTAAGGAGGAGCATAGTCAGCATCTGCGACTAGTCTTAGAAACGCTGCGTTCGGAGAAGCTTTATGCGAAGTTCTCGAAATGCGAATTTTGGATCCGAAGAGTCGAATTCTTAGGGCACGTGGTTAGCGAAGAGGGAATACACGTGGACCCTTCCAAAATCAAAGCCATTGAGAGCTAGTCAGCACCGAAGACGCCGACCGAAATTCGTCAATTTCTAGGCCTCGCTGGCTACTATCGCAGGTTCATTCAGAACTTCTCCCGAATTACAAAACCTCTTACAACACTGACCCAGAAGTGCGTGGCCTTTGACTGGGAAGAGAAGCAGGAGAGAGCGTTCCAAACGCTCAAGCGAGCCTTGTGCACCGCACCAATACTATCCCTCCCCGAAGGGATAGAAGACTTCGTTGTCTATTGCGATGCGTCAAATCAAGGGCTCGGCTGTGTTCTGATGCAACGAGGTAAGGCCATCGCCTATGCCTCGAGACAGCTGAAGACACACGAGGTCAAGTACACCACTCACGATCTTGAGCTAGGAGCAGTTGTGTTTGCTCTGAAGATCTGGAGACACTACCTGTATGGTACAAAAAGCACTATCTTTACAGACCACAAAAGCCTACAACATATATTCGACCAGAAGGAGCTCAACATGAGACAACGACGGTGGGTCGAGCTACTCAGTGATTACGAATGCGAAATTCGCTATCATCCGGGTAAAGCCAATGTAGTAGCTGACGCCCTAAGTCGGAAAGAATACTCTGGTCGTAGAGTCAAATCATTGACTATGACTATCCATTCGCACTTGTCCACGCAAATTAAGGAGGCTCAGCTCGACGCTTTGAAACCTGAAAATGTGGCGAGTGAATCCCTGAGAGGGATGGATAAGAACTTGGAAGTCAAGGGTGGCGGAGCTTTTTATCTCATGGATCGGATCTGGACACCGAAACACGGTGGTTTCAGAGACTTGGTCATGACCGAGGCGCACAACACTCGTTATTCCGTCCACCCAGGTTTAGATAAGATGTATCTGGATCTTAAAAAGCTATACTGGTGGCCTACCATGAAAGCAGAGATTGCTACCTTCGTGAGTAAATGCCTTACTTGCGCTAAGGTCAAGGTCGAATACCAGAAACCCTCAGGTCTACTACAACAACCGGAGATACCGGAATGGACGTGGGAGCGGATCACTATGGACTTCATAACCAAGTTGCCCAAGACAACGGGTGGGCTTGATACCATATGGGTCATCGTCGACAGATTGACCAAGTCCGCACACTTCCTGCCTATCAAAGAAACAGACAAGATGGAGAAGCTTACAAGAACTTACATTCGGGAGATTGTACGACTGCACGGTGTTCTCATATCCATTATCTCGGACAGAGATAGTAGATTCACTTCGAGGTTCTGGCAGTCGCTACAAAGTTCCCTAGGAACTAGGCTAGACATGAGTACAGCCTATCATCCACAGACCGACGGAAAAAGTGAGAGGACTATCCAAACTTTGGAAGATATGTTGCGAGCCTGTGTAATCGACTTTGGGAAAGCATGGGATACTCATTTACACCTTGTCGAATTTTCCTACAACAACAGTTATCACACGAGCATAAAGGTTGCTCCATTCGAAGCCCTCTATGGCCGAAAGTGCAGATCCCCTCTGTGCTGGGCTGAGGTGGGTGACACCCAGTTAGCTAAAGGACGAGTTCCTGACAGCACTCTCACGGGTCCGGAGGTCATTCGGGAAACGATAGAGAAGATCGTTTAGATTCGTGAACGATTGAGAGCCTCTAGAGACCGACAGAAAAGCTACGCAGATAAACGAAGGAAACCGTTGGAATTCCAGGAGGGCGACCGTGTTCTATTGAAGGTCTCACCCTGGAAAGGCTTGATACGCTTCGAAAAGCGTGGAAAGCTAAATCCAAGATACATAGGGCCTTTTGAGATTCTCGCTAGAATCGGCCCTGTCGCTTACAAACTTAACTTACCTCGTGAACTCAGTAACGTACATTTTACATTCCACGTCTCGAACTTGAAAAAGTGTCTGTCCGACGAGACTCTTGTAATTCCACTCGACGAGATCATGATCAACGAGAGCCTCAACTTCGTGGAAGAACCCGTAGAAATCATGGACCGGAAGGTCAAGCAAACAAAGCAAAGCCGCATCCCGATAGTGAAGGTTCGCTGGAACGCCAAGGTAGGACCTGAATTCACTTGGGAGCGTGAGGATCAAATGAAACTGAAATATCCTCATTTTTTTCTTAGTAAATTGTAACTACTAAATTGCTTAAACTCTAATTTCGGGACGAAATTCTCTCTAACGGGGGGATGATGTGACAACCCGAAATTTTTATCTTGTACACTTTTTCAAATCAATCAAGGTCGGACTCGTTTTTGCTATCTTCTAGCACTGTTTGGAGTCAATTAGAGTGTTTAAAGCCTAGTATAATCAGGGTATGAGTCATGGGATGAGTATTGTGAGTGTAACACCTTGCAAATGAGCCAAACACACCAACACAAGGTATGTGCGGCCGCACACAAGAGTGTGCGGCCACACACCCTTCCCAACCGCACACTCTCCCCTATATATTCAACACTTAGTCATTTTTGAACACTTTTCCACTTCTTCAAGACTAGAACTCGAAATCCTCTCAAGTATCATCCAAATCTTCATCAAGATCTTCATAAAAGTAAGAAATTCTTCCTTTTGATTTGTTGATACACGACCCTAACTAGCAAAACCCTTTGTTTTGATCCACGAAAACATCCATCTTTAGTCAAGAACACCAAGAACACACACTAGTTTTGGACCTTAATCACCCTTTCAAGCCTCTATAACGTGTATACACTTATCATAACTTGTTATATGCTAAGAACACTTGATGATATACTAGAAAAACAGGATTTTATCATCTTCATAAAGGGTGTGCGGCCGCACACATCATGGTGGCCGCACACACCCTTTTTAGGTCCAAAAATGGCAATGAACTCCATATAAGGCTAAAGCATGAAGTAATAAACCTTCCTAGATGAGTCCTAAAGCCTTAAAATATGTTTTGGCACATTTCATAGGGAGTGTGCGGCCGCACACACACCCTGGCCGCACACCCTGGCCGCACACACACAAATATTGTGCATTTTGACCATACACTCCCTTGTATAGCCATATACCCCTTATATACAATCATATATGGTTGTAACACTTCAAAATAAGTGTTTACTAGTCCCTAAGGTGGTTCTATTTCAATAATTAGTTGTTATAAGCACTAATTGTTTTCATATATGTATCCTTATATCTTAACTAGGATCCGCGTGTGTGCTCAAGTCTTCACTTGACACTTAGCATCCTATCCAGCACTTTCATCCAAACCACTCACTACAGGTGAGTTCATACCCCTTAATCAACCTTTTAAATGATTTTAAATGCTTTTATGGGGGGATACAAGTTGAACTAGTATAGTTATTATATCAATCACATGTGATTAATAACTACCAAACAAGTGGATTCCTACTTTTCAAACTATGTTATCAATCAAACTACTTTAAACTGTTTTGTAAACTCTTTTACATGTTAAATACTTTCTACTCAAACTCTTTTAAACTTATACTTTGTCAAATGTATATCTATATAGATATAGTTATATAAGTAGGATTGAAAGGACTTAGGACTGATA
This sequence comes from Lactuca virosa, assembly GCF_052849685.1. Taxonomy (NCBI): domain Eukaryota; kingdom Viridiplantae; phylum Streptophyta; class Magnoliopsida; order Asterales; family Asteraceae; genus Lactuca; species Lactuca virosa. Next base: position 325,797,165 of record NC_136433.1, on the reverse strand, counting down.
GCTCGCCTTGCTTCATGTTCCTTGTTTGGTTGTGGACTTAGGGTATCGGTTATTTGTCCGAAGGTCGTTTGAATCCTAGTTATATATTATGTATATGTATATAGATATAAAAGTTACTTCTTTCATTTCAATACCTTTGGGTAGCAAAGGTATACAAACATGTTCATACATACAAACAACATTACTAGTAAAGTATAATAGGTATTGTTTAGGAAGTTCAATACTATTTCTAGAACAGTGAAACATACAATGAGTCAGTTCATACATGAGTCAATACACACTATGATGAGAAACAAACATAACATACAAATAGAGAACACTATGATGAGAAACAAACATAACATACAGATAGAGAACACTATGATGAGAAACAAACGATAACATACAGAGAGAGCATACATACATACTAGACAGAGAGAAGATACAATACAGCTAGTACATACAATACATATACAAGAACAGTACAACAGTTATGTGAGACACGTAACGGGGCATGGCATCACCTGTCATGGCTCGTTTTGTATCCAGAATCTCCTTAAGTGGAGAGCATTGAGTTTGTGTATAAATCTATACTGGATTGACTATCCTACACCTTGTTGTTCGCTACAGTGGGACTTGCAACTCTACGGGTGCCAAATGTCATTTCTTCCGACGTCTTTCATCGTCGTGTTTATAGTCGGTAGTATGGTACAGGCATATCACATGTTACTTTAAATAACAAATTGGTTTAAGGTAATTAGTACAGCAGTAGTTACTTAATACAACACTACAGTACTTTATATTTCCCCATTGCATTCACTTTGTGATCTTCACACAATGAACGGTAATGTAAAAACTATATTTTCGGTTAATGATAGTCATACTTGGGAAAATACACACTTTTACAAGAAACAAATATACATTTCATTTGATGCCTTGGTAGAAGGCTACGTTTAGTAGAAAATATAGGATTTTCTAGGAGATACAAACATTTACAAACATTTACAAACATTTACAAACTTATACATAAAGTACATACAAACACTTTCATACAAGCAATGACACTAAAATACTTATGTTCTCACCAGCTTTAAAGCTGATAAACTCTTTCAAAATAACTTGTATTCTCAGGTCACCAGTAGACAGGTACCGGTGCCAGGTTTTGAGAAGATGGAGCTCGTTCAAGACTCATCTTTTATTTTGTTTCATATTTTTGGTGTCTATTAAACTTGACAGAACACACTTTTATTAAATTATATTATTAATGCAATGGATGATGTTGTTGCTTGTTTACTACTATGCATTGTTGTGATATTGTACATGACGTCCTCCACCCCCGAACGATTCCGCCGTTCTGGTTTTGGGGTGTGACATTAATAAATCACAAATAACCTCTTTCTCAAATATCCATCCTATCAATTGCTCCGGTGAAGGCAATCCAAATGGACCATGCTACTATCGGGTCAAGTACATACCAATTATACTTATGGGCTTAGACACTTAATCCAACAGTCTCCCACTTGGATAAGTCTAATAACTATAACTTCTAATGCAACTTCAAAATCCGATTAGCAATTGTAGCTCTCAAAAGCCGTCGTCGAACTCTGACGCATCCTTTAGATAAGGGATCATATAATCCTCTGTTCTTCAACATATCGTGTGGACAAAATACATGGAACATAGTCATACAGCAGTTTGTTTCCCGATTTCTGATTTGTTTGACATAGTACTTAATTGAACACATCAATTTAGTCCTTACCGGGCCCGACACATAAGTCAAAACAAAATCATCAAGGGGCCTAAGATATCGCTTTTAATCCTCCTAGAATAAAAGGAACATATAAACTTTGACTTATATGCTTGTACTGATTACTTGTTAAATTATACACAACAATATGTTTTATAACCTCAAGTTACTGATGTGTTTTTGTATTATCAATGCACAACCAACTCGTAATCAACAACTCATATATCTTGGTTTGAAGAATATACGATATTATCGTCTCACAATCACTTATGATAAATTCCATGAAGTGATTCATTTGAGCGTGATTTTAATCCAATAATCAAATCTTATTTCAAGAGCACTCATGAATGTTGTAGCAAACTTTTGCTATGTGTAAATACTTAGACAATCTACAAGCCAATTCATGAGAGTCTAATCTCATGACCTACTTCCAAAGTATGATTGACTGTGGATAGTTTGAATAATCATATTATTCTGGAAGTCAAAACATGCAAAAGTGAAACATAAAATAAACAATTGACAAAAGACAGTAAACTTTACTTATAAATAAAACTTTATTATTTATTCACCAAATGTCAATTATATTTATTTATTACAAGTTTCTAACTGTCTATCTAATCACTAAAACTAATATCGTCCTTTAGGCCAATGCTCTTAGCATGCTGCAAATGCTTAACCCTACTTAGTCCCTTCGTAAGGGGATCTGCTGGGTTATCCTATGATGATATTCTCTTTACTACGATGAGTCCCTCTTCTACTCGATGTCTTATGAAGTGATATTTTCTGTCAATGTGCATGGATCTGCCATGATCCCTCGGTTCCTTGGTTAAGACGACCGCACCCTTATTGTCACAGAAAATCTCCATAGGCTCCTTTGCAGCTGGTACAACTCCAAGGTCTCTGATGAAGTTCTTTAGCCATATTGCCTCCTTCGACGCTTCGCGTGCTGCTATGTACTCTGATTCGCACGTTGAATCAGCTACAGTCTCCTGTTTGCAACTTTTCCATGTTACTGCTCCTCCATTAAGGGTAAACACCCAACCCGACTGAGAGCGGAAATTATCTATGTCGGTATGAAAACTGGCGTCACTATACCTTGTCACTCTCAAGTCAGCACTCCCACTGATGGTAAGGACCCAGCCCTTAGTCCTCCGCAGGTACTTAAGAATGTTCTTTACTGCAGTCCAGTGAGCTCTACCAGGATTCCCCTTATATCTGTTGACCATGCTCAAAGCAAAGGCCACATCAGGGCGAGTACATGTCATAGCATACATGATCGAGCAAACTACAGGAGCATATGGTACTCGACTCATTTATGCTATTTCGACATCGGTACTCGGGCTCTGAGTCTTACTCAGTTTGGTATTGCTCTGTATAGGCAATTCTCCTTTTTTGGAATTCTCCATGATGAAACGTTTCAACACCTTGTCCAAGTAGGTACCTTGACTAAGTCATGTTAGTCTTTTACTCCTATTTCTCAATATCCTTATTCCAAGAATGTAAGCAGCTTCCCCGAGGTCCTTCATAGCGAAACACTTCCCAAGCCATGATTTAACTTCCTGCAAGGTTGGAACGTCGTTTCCTATGAGTAGTATGTCATCCACATACAATAATAGAGAGCTAACTATACTCCCACTAGCTTTGACATATACGCAGGACTCATCCTCGCTTCTCGAAAAACCAAACCCTTTGACTTTCTCATCGAAACAAAGATTCCATCTGCGAGATGCTTGTTTCAATCCATAAATGGATTTCTCAATATTACACACTCTATTAGGGTACTTTGCATCGACAAAACCCTCTGGCTGACTCAAGTAAACATCTTCAGCCAACTTCCCATTTAGGAAAGCGGATTTGACATCCATTTTCCATATTTCATAATCATGAAATGCAGCTATGGCTAGCATAACCCTTATAGACTTGATTTTGTCCACTGGTGAGAATGTCTCGTCATAGTCAACTCCAGCAGTTTGAGTAAAGCCCTTCATAACCAATCGTGCCTTATATGTGTGTACTTTCGCATCCATGTCGGTCTTCTTCTTGAAGATCTATTTTCACCCAACCGTCTTACAACCAGGTACATTGTCAACCAAGTTCCAAACTTGATTTTCATACATGGACTGAATCTCGCTGTCCATAGCCTCTTTCCATTTTGTGGACTTGGGGCCCGTCATGGCTTCCTTGTAGTTATTAGGCTCATCCAAATTTACCAGTGTACTATCACTGATAAACGTATTACCATCTGTAGTAATATGGAAACCATAAAACTCAGGTGCCATTCTAACTCTATTGTAATGTCTCAGAGGTACGGACTCGTCAACTGGTTCAACAGGAGTTTCCTCCTTGGGTTGAGTGCTAGTGTTAGAGGTTCCTTCATCGTTTAACTCTTGAAGCTCTTCAAGGTCAATCTGCCTCCCATTCTCCTCTTGGCATATGAGTTCTCTTTAGCAGAAAACCCCTCTCCTCGTCTCGAAGACAACATTGTCACTCGGTCTATAGAAAAGATATCTAAAGGATTTATGTGGATAGCCTATGAAAATACAACGCTCACTATGAGGTTCGAGCTTGTCGTGAGTCTCTCGTCTTACGAAATCATCGCAACCCCAAACCTTGATATGTACTAACGAGGGAACCTTCCCTGTCCACATTTTGTGACGTGTTTTGGCAACCTTCTTAGTTGGGACTAGATTAAGGATATGGGCGGCAGTCTCTAAGGCATACCCCCAGAATGAGATAGGTAATGAAGCTCGATTCATCATGGAACGAACCGTGTCCAACAAGGTTCGATTGCGCCTCTCAGCCACACCATTAAGCTGCGGTGTCCTAGGTAGCGACAATTGTGAAACAATTCCACATTCCTTAAGATAGTCGTGGAACTCGATACTAAGATACTTACCACCTCCATCGGATCGGAGCATCTTTATCTTCCTGCCCAATTGATTCTCCACTTCTTGCTTAACCTCTTTGAAATTTTCAAAGGTTTCCGACTTATGCTTGATTAAGTAGATATACCCATATCTGTTATAATCATTGGTAAAAGTCACATAGAAGCGGTTAGCATCCCTTGTGGCAGATTTGAAGGGCCCACATACTGCGGTGTGTATGAGATCCAACAAACCCTCACCCTTTAACAAGTACTAGTGAAAGTTGACTTGGTCATCTTTCCAAGCAAACAAGATTCGCATGTGTCATCCGACTTTAAGTCAAATTCCTCCAACACTCCATCCTTTTAGAGTTGGGCTATGCGCTTCTTGTTGACATATCCAAGACGACAATGCCACAAGCATGCCTTGTCCAAACCATTAGACGAATCAATATGCAATACATTATTTCCTAAGTTGTCTACAACCATCACAGTTTCATATATACCATTACAAGACAATGCTTCAAAATAAAATTTACCATTATAAAAAGCATTAATAGTACCAATTTCATTATTAAATGAAAATCTAAAACCTTGTTTATACAAACCATGAAAAGAAATAATGTTTCTCGCCATATCTGACGAGTAGCAACAATTATTCAACTCTAATTCTAACCCACTACTAAGTAATAAAGAATAAACTCCAATCTTGGTGACAGACGACGCTTTCCTATTCCCCATGATCAGGTTCATCTTCCCGTGCTCCACATATGTACTTCTTTTTATACCCTGCAAATCAGAACAAATGTGAAAAATACATCCTGTATCAAGGACCCAAGAATTAGCATGTGATGAGTTATTAGACAAAATAGTATAAATGCCTGCGAAGGTGGGCTTTATCTTCCCATCCTCGATGTCCTGCAAGTATTTGGGGCAACTTCATTTCCAATTCCTTTTTTCATGACAATAGAAGCACTCTACTTCTTTTGGATTGGAAGAGGGAGTAGCAGAACCACCTTTGGACCCACTAGAAGAGGATCCATCACGAGACTTTCCCTTGTGATTCTTTGAAGGAGCCTTCCTTTTCTTTCCCTTCCCATGTCCAATTGCTAGGACTGGGGCAACAGTAGTAGGAGTAGGTACAACAGACTTACCTTTTAAACTACTTTCAGTAGTTCTCAGTAGGCCTTGAAGCTTGCTTAAAGTGACTTCCTCCTTGTTTATATGATAAGTCATTCTAAACTGATCATAACAAGGAGGCAAAAAGTGTAGGATAATCTCAATAGCCAACAAACCTTTGCATTTTTTGCAAGTGGGTTGTGATGGACTCTGTTGGATTAGTGTCAAAGCCCATAACTATAATTGGTATGTACTTGACCCGATTTGGCATGGTCCATTTGGGTTGCATGGCATCGGAACAATTTGGATAGACTTTTGTGAGAAAAGGATATTTATGATTTGTTAATATATTATAAGTTCTAATATATTAATATGAAATCATATTATTTAATTAGTATTGATCAAGAATTAATTTGGAATTAATTTTGTGATCAAAAGGAGACTAATTAAATATATGGGGATTGATTGTGTAAATCATTCATTCTTATATATGTGGGCTTATGATCCAGAGTTCTTCATGTTGGGCTAAACCCATGGAGTAACCCATGGATACTCCATGGAGATTTTAACCCATGGAGCATGAAGAATATGGAAATACGTGAGTTACATGGTGTAACCCTAATAGCCACAATATATAAGGACCCCATGGCTCAAGAAATTGGTACTAGTGTGTGTACACATGAGGGCTAGCCGATTTGAACATAAGAACTTCTCTCTCAAGTTATTCCAAGTTGTTGGTGGTGTTGTGTGAACCATTTGAGGTGTCACAGTTGAGGCACTAGGCTCTTAAGCTCCATAGAATCAAGCTACAACATCAAAAGGTATGTCATTCTACTAGATTCTTGTAGTATAGTTGATTCATATTATGCTAGTTAGGATGAAACCTTGGAATATTGAATATTTGCATGTATAATAGAGAAAACATAGATCCAAGGTTTATAGGGTTGCATATACACCATAGGAGTGTTAGTATGCTCAAAACCCATCAGTGGTATCAGAGCCGAGGCTTGTTTTCTTTTATACTTGATGCAAATTGCTAAAAATCGAAGTTTGTATGCTGTCTGGTCAGCTGACTCGCCGAGTCCATTATGGGACTCGATGAGTCCATGCCTAAATTCATCCAACTCGTCGAGTTGGTTCATGCACTCGACGAGTTGGACCCCCTGACAGCATATCTTCGAGTTTTAAGGCTGGAATTGGTCTAGAATCATTACCTTAAACTATTTTGGACCTATAAAACCTGTTTTTGATGTGGTAATGATTATGGTAAACCAATTTCATGGTTGTAATCAAAATTTCAAGTTTTATGTGTGCTTATGTAATTCTTGGAATTGTTGATATGATTGTTCAAACACTTATGAGTTTTGGTAGATCATAGGAATTATTTGCAAAAATTGTTTGTTACTTAATTCTTGATCTAAATGTATTTTAATGGAGTCCATAATTTGTCCTCAAGTTATGGATTACCAAAAGTCATTTCTTTTAAAGATCCATTAAAATGCATAGGTTACAAAATTGAAGAGTCTTTTTGTTTTATGAACTCCATAACTTTCATAGTTAAAATTCAACCCTTATACTTTATAGTATTATAAGTTAATAATATATATGTATAAGAACAAAAGTCAGTCTTACCATTAGTAGGCCTCATTCACGAAGCCGGTCTATAACGGGGTATAAGGTTACTGTCTATAAAATGACAGTTTAATGGGTGTCCACTCTCACCCACCGCTTCCTTGATTGGTGGAGGGTCGTTAGCCGAACGTGTAGGACAAGGACTATAATTCTCCCTTCATTATAAGTATAATGATAAATATAAAGTAACTAAACCTTTTATAAATTCCCAATCTTAGTTACTTTAGGAAAATGTGAATTTGGTGCTAACCCATGAAATTACACTTTGCACTTTGCTTAAGTCGTTAGTGGAGCGCGTGTGGTTAACCGGCACGCTAACTTGGATTTAACAAGGTGGGCAAAGGGTAAGTTAATGTTTATCATAGGATTGGTGGGGCGCATGTGGTTAACCGGCACAACGATTAAGTGATAAATATTAAGGGTACCAAGTATATTTGCATGGTTATTCACACCTTGTTTTGTGATCCTCGGCATCCCAGTCACAAAACTTGAGAGGGCACAATCGAGATTGAAACATGCCATTGAAAAGTTCAATGAATCTCAAAAGATCTAGGAGTTTCAAATCCAATTAAAACCTAATATTTCTATTTCGTTTTTCATGGTGGAAACTGGTGAATCGTCATTCGCCTACCTTCAAATATTTTATAGCTTGGATTACGGCATCCCTCTTCCAAGTTATAAAAGTATTGTGTTGGGTCCTAGCCTTAATATTTCATATTGGGTGTTATATTAAGGACTTTAAATCAACTAACTTGAATTTCTCCCGTTGTAAATGTCTGGTTCAGACAACTACGATCTTCCCAAATCTCATGGAACAAGCTTTCCTAATGAAGATGATGTCCCGTGGTTGGCACATGGAAATCATACTTCACTTCCTCCACCTCCTCCAATTATTCTCCCTAACCCACAAGTTCTTGAATAGTTCAAGGTCACTCAAACCCTATTGGCAAGCAAGGTCTATGTGTGCTCTCATCTTGGAGATGAAGTCACATATTGACAAGCCGGGAGAGTTGGGTGTCAAAGTCTTGAGAAAGTTGGTTGTTCAATCACTTTCTAAGTCACATAGTGAGTTTCCTTTGGGACTACTATGAAACAGACTATGACATGACCCTTAATGATCTTATCTATTTGCTAGGTGCTGCTAAATCAGCAATGATTTGGAGCACTGGTAAAGCAAATTTGATTAGAAGATCAACTTCCCAAACTTCCATGGACATTGACAATGGTAACATTGAAAATCCAGAAAAGCTTTCTCTTCCCAATGGAAAGGGATCGACCATAGTCAACTCGGTTGACCAAATGGTAAGGAGAAAGGCTATGTCTGAGACAGTCTCGTGTACCATTCCCAAAGAGTCCATATGCTTATATTGCCAAAGGAAGGGGCATTGGTTGCAAAGCATCCCTATTTACCTGAAAGATCATAAGGTTGGTCAAGTCAAAAAGTTTGACTCTACTTCAGGTAAGTCCACTATCTAACTCTATCAAGTTCCTATTTGGAGATTCTTATTACATGATGTGACTGGGTCACATGTTGAAGTTTTAAGAATCAAAGAAAAGAGAGGAAACCTAAAGAAGAGTAAGCTGATTGTGATCGCGAAGATGGATTTCGATCGCATGGTTCGGTAATCAGAATTTTTGAGTTGCTGCTTAAGAGTTGTGATAGATTGCTTAGGAATAGATAACAACATTGTTTTCATATGCATTTGCATTTTAAGGATAAGTATTTCCGTAAGTTTAAATAAAAGGAAAGTTTCGTTTTTATTTATTTTAAATATCCTTACAGTGGAATTTGTGAAAAAATTGTTGTTTATATGATTCCATTGATAGCAACATTGGAAAATGGATTTGATTCTTCAGTTTGTGGTAGTGTCATAATTTACCAAATAAGGAAAGATTCTCATCAACCAAGATTCAGTTGGATAGAAACTTGGAATTATGCAAGTTGTATTGTATGGTGAATGAGAATTTTTCATCTTTGGAAAATTAAGACTAGTTCCTTGTTCACATGTATATGTGAGTCAAGTGAAGGACTAAGGGATCGAGTACACATTCTTGTGCACTCGTCAAGTCCACCACAAAGATCGATAAGACTACTCATCATGATTTACTAAAGTTTAGTAAATATGGCTATACTTACAAGTTTAAGTATAATTCTGTAACATTGGAAAAGTTTCAGTGTATGGCAGAACGAATGAGAAGAATCAAATTAGGTAGAAAGATAAAAAGTTTCTCAAATCTGAAAAGATGGGAGAGTACTTTAGTATCATGTTTATGATCATCTTAATGATTATGAAACCATATCACAATTGATTCTCTAAGGACATCTTAGTGCATTTGTTTGACTAAGAAGAGGAATCGTGAATTGTTAAATTGGTTAAATCTTAAGATGAATCTTACTTCGTTCCAAAATTGAGTCTTAGAGTAATACTCCAAGATTGTAACTTGAGTGACACAATCTTGAGAAGGTTTATAACACTTGTCAAGTGTAAGAGTAAAATGTGTCCTACTCTTGTACATTTCAAATTGGTAAGTTGTGATAGTCATACTTTGGGAAAACTCACATAAACGGTAATGAGAAACTATATTTTGATAATGATAGTCATACTTTGGGAAAACTCACACTTTTACAAAAGAAAAAACATAGAGAACAGTTGGGTCTTGGTAGAAGACTACTTCAGTTGAAAATATAGGATTTTCTAGGAAGATTACAAACATTTGCATCAAATACTTACAAACTTTTACATCAAACATTTACAAGTACATTCTTCAAACTTATACAAACAATGACACTAAAATACTTATGAACTCACCAGCTTTAATGCTGATCTACGCTTTCAAAATAACTTGTATTCTCAGGTCGCCAGTAGACAGGTACCGATGACCAGGTTTCTGAGAAGATGGAGCACATTCAAGACTCATCTTTTATTTTGACTATACATTTTGGTGTCTTATAAACTTCAGAACACACTTGTATTAAAATTATTACTATTAATGCAATGGATGATGTTGTTGCTTATTTACTATTATGCATTGTTGTGATACTGTACATGACGTCCTCCGCCCCTGAACATTTCCGCCGTTTTGGTTTTGGGGTGTGAAAAATTGCATCTAGCAATTTTAGGGCAATTTTCGATGATCATCCTTCTTACAATGACTCGATTCGCCTCATGATCAAGTTCATTCCCAATCATCCACTCTTTTTACCATTCGACGCATTCACTGATGTGGTTCCTATCTCCACATTGTTCAATTGTGCATTTTCAGCTCATCGCCCTCTCAATAACCTGCAAGAAGTTCATCTGAACTTGGTGGATGACTCTTTGGTCATCTTGACCAAAGAAAAGTTTCTTACTGCAATCAATCTCCTGGTGCATCCCTCGACCAAGTTCTTTTCACCAAGTGTTACAGACATCGTCTCCACTCTGTATCAAATGGGTTACCAGAAACAGATCAAGGGATTTGGAGAGTTCAAGAAGAACCAGCTGCCTGCGGTATGGCAGTTTGTGTGCCATTTCGTGATCCGCAGTCTATCTGGACGAACCGGAGGAATAAACAACATGGGCCTCAAATTACTTGAGCTAGTATGGAGCATCTTCACGGGTCATGATGTAAACTACGGTCAAATCCTATGGGATGATTTTCTCCAGTACATCCCTAAGGATACTCCAAAGGAAAATCCAACTGAGCTTACTTTTGCAAGTTTTTGGGCACTTTGCATCTCAGATCTTCCTCAAGACGCCAACCTCAGTATGGGCAATGACATCAACTTCTTTATCACACGAGATCTTAAAAGGTACGCTCCTTCTAAAGATCAGTCTAATTTTGGACCAATCAGACGCTTACCCATCCACATCTTGACTATGGTTGGACTTGAGACCCAAATAGTCACGGATCACATCGAGGCTACAGAAGGTATTGACGCATACCTTTCTACCCCGCCTCTCCCAATTCAGAACATATTAGCCTCAACCGCACCCAATCAACCAGAGCGATCCGCAGCCCCATCTTCCACTACTTTATCCCATATTCCCTTAGCCTCAAGGCTCAAACAGTTGGTTTCTCCCAAGAAAGGCACCCGCAACAAAGGAAGAACACATTCAACAGGTGAAACTCACAAGAAACGTAAAGCATCCAAGAAAGCCAAAGCTCCCAAGGAAGCAGAACCCTCGAAGAAGCAAAAACTCCAACATGTTGTATCATCAGATAATGACTACGAATCCAATCAATCTTCTGATGATTCTGATCTCGAATCTGCTCCTATTGCTGTCCTCAAGAAAAGGAAAACCAAACCCTCTAGCCAAATGTGTGACCGGACAGATACCGAAGTCTCTCAAAAGGCTCCGGTAGTCCTTGGGGTTGCCACAGACCCATATGCTACTACCCTCTCCAGCTACTCGAACACATCAAGTGTGCTCGTTTCATCTCAATATGGAGACTCAACCCCAACTAGATCCCAAGAGGATTTAATTGGTTCTTCTCGCCCTAAGGTCTCCAGGGTTCCAGACTTCATTTCTTTCAAGAACCGGAGTTGCGCTCAATTCTAGACATTGTAATCCAAACACTCGATACACCTACCCAACCGCAGGGCGATTCTTCAGCCCATGCCAGAACGGAGTCGAGGCCACACTTGACCATGGGGCAAGGAGACCAAGGACACTCCGGAAATCCTACTCTGCTTACATCTTTTTCAGGTGGTTTAGGCACAGTGAGCACAAATGTGCACGGATCTGTGAACCCGAGGGACACCTCGGTGCATTTTCAAGGATTTGACGGTGATGAATCTAATGATTCCTGGAGGCATTACAAACCAATCACAGATTCCGAAGCCAAGAAGTATGCCGCTTTCCGTAGGGCATTTCAAGCAAGAAAAGATCAACAAATCAAGCAACTTCAACAAAAGCAGCAAGATATTCAAACCATAACCAAATACTAGGTCGATGCCATAAACAATGCCAACACGGTAGCTACAATTCTAAAGGTCCAGAACTGGATGGATAAAATGGTTGAGACCAACCGCAAAGCTCAGTCCAATCCAGTTGGTGCAGGTTCATCCAGGCCCCATCCAACAACTGCTACTAATAACTCTCAGGATGACGGATCCGCAATTGAAGTCAGTTCCACACCTACCTTTGGCTTCGATGACTTTGACATGAATGAGGTCAATCAAACTGAACAGTATGATGATGTCATGATGATCTTCGATGAAGACGAAGAGTCAAGTGGATCCCAACATTCCACTTCTAAGCCCAAAGGGAAAAAGAAGAAAAAGAAGTTGGCTGTCTCCAGAAAAGAGTTCCTGTCTCTGCAAGACAAAGTGGATCAAATTCTTGCTCGTGTGAAATCTTCTCAACCACAATCTGAGGACTTGCCTGGCCCGCAGTCTCTCATCGACCGCATAGAAAGACTTGAAGCCAGAGAGCGTCTTGCTGTAGAATGCATCTCTCTCAAGGTGGAAATGGGCATCCGAGCCCTGGATAACAATCGAAAGGCTGATCATCAACATTTCATATCCACCTCCGAAAAACTTATCTCTGAAGTTTCCTCCATCAAATCTGATCTTCAATACATCATTTCGGATCAATCTGCTCAATCCCGAAAAGTTTTTGATGAAACGCACAATGCGTGTGAATCTACCATCTCGGTCCTACAGTCAACCATCAACAGCCTCCGCAGATCATTATCCTCCAACTTTCATGGTCCATAACTCTTGCGCCTCACCAAGGAGATTCACAGGTTGCTCTTCAACACCGCAATCCCAAACAACCAACAGCTTGCTGATACACTGAAGGCTCAATTTGACGAAGTTTGTGGAAAGATCGATGGTCTTAAGCAATGGCTTGAGGAAGTACCAACTGCTCCTCCCTCAAGAGGGGGAAGTGAAGACCAAAGCTCGTATCAAATCTCTCATCAACATTCCCATCCGCACCAACATATAAACTCTCCTGTTATCAATGAAAAGGTTCCTACTCCTCAACCTTCACCGCAACCATCTCCACAAAAGAAAACACATGTTCCCTCTCCTCAAAAGAGTCCAAGTCATCAGTCACCACCGCAACAACCACCAATTCAAGAATCTCATCCTTCTCCCGAGCGACCCGAGACTCCCCCTCATTTCAAGAACTTAGCTTCTTATATGTCATCCGAACACTACGTCGACTCTCCCGCAACCAAACAGAAGAAAGCTGACTGGAGATCAGCTAAATTTGCTGAGTTGATCTGGAGGGAAAATGGCCTTGATATCACAATGGATGAATCCCTCATCAACTCATGGGTCAATCTGTGACAACCCGAAATTTTGAATCTTATATAGTAATCAATTCAATCAAGGTTAGACTCATTTTTGCAATCTTTAGCACTATTTGGAGTCTATTCGAGTATTCTAAACTTAGTACATCAAAGGAATCAGTGTTAGGATGAATTGGTTGAAGTTCTAGTCATGAAGCAAACCGAAAACCTCCTCAAAAAGGAGTTTTTGGTCAAGACCTTAGAGCTTTCGGTCAAGGTGACCGAAAACCCCATCATACACATATGTTTCATGATCATTTGGTCATTCTTTAATTTTCAAAGCTAGAAACATCCATTCTCTCTCAAGTATCATAAGATCTTCTTGCAAATTCTCGAAAATGTAAGTGTTTCTTTCCCCTTGATTTGTTATTAGATCTTCCTAACTAGTAACACCCTTCGATTTCATCCATTAACTTCATCTTTTGGGTTTGATCTTCAAGAACACCAAGAACACCAAGAACACACACTAGTGTTTTGGTCCAAAACCAACTCTATTAGCCTCTAAATCGTAAGTATTACTTCCCTATACTTGTTATTTAGTTGAAACTGTTGATTTAGGGCCTTGAAATCATCATTATCCAAGAACAAAAGGTGTTTTCGGTTTAGTGCATCTCCTTAGACCGAAAACCCTTATGAAGGTTGCAAAATGACTTTAAGCCTTTCATAATACTTAGTATTGAGTCTAGAACACTTCATTGATTGTTGAAAGCCCTTGAAAATCACCAAACATCATGAGTTTTCGGCCAACCATTTGGACCGAAAACCTCTTTGGACCGAAAACCATATGGACCGAAAACCACAAGAACCGAAAACTCCCTTAAGTGGCTTTACAACCCTTAGATGCAACCCTTAGTACTTCTAGCACTTGAATCAAAGTGTTTTCCATGTCCTAGGGTGTCTTAACTTGGTTAATTAGTTGTTAAATGACTAATTGGATACATATATGTGTTATTATATGTTAAATAGGATCTGTGTGTGTGCTCAAGTCTTCACTTGACACTTAGCATCCTATACCATCCGTTCATCCAAACCACTCACTTCAGGTGAGTTCATACCCCTTAATCAACCTTTTAAATGATTTTAAATGCTTTTATGGGGGGATACAAGTAGATACATTATAGTTATTATATTAATCACATGTGATTAATGACAATCAAACAGATGGATTTTTCTTACTTTTAAAACTGGATTATCAATCAAACTACTTCAAACTGTTTTGCAAACTCTTTTACATGTTAAATACTTTCTATTCAAACTCTTTTAAACTTATACTTTGTCAAATGTGTATCTATAAAGATATAGTTATATAAGTAGGATTGAAAGGACTTAGGACTGATAGCTCACCTTGCTTCCTGTTCCTTATTTGGTTGTGGACTTAGGGTATCGGCTATTTGTCCGAAGGTCGTTTGAATCCTAGTTATATATTATGTATATGTATACAGATATAAAAGTTACTTCTTTCAGTTCCATACCTTTTGGTAGCAAAGGTATACAAACATGTTCATTTATACAAAAAACATTGCTAGTAAACTATAATAGGTATAGTTTAGGAAGTTACAAATACTATTACTAGAACAATGAAACACACAATGAGTCAGTTCATACATGAGTCATAACATATAGTGATGAGAAACAAACATAACATGTAGTGATGAGAAACAAACAGAACATACATACATACTAGACAGAGAGAGAGAACATACAATACAGCTAGTACATACTATAGATTATACAAGAGAACATACTATTATGAGAAACACAGAGAACATACATACATACTAGACACAGAGAGAACATACAATACAGCTAGTACACACAATACATATACAAGTACATTACAACAGTTATGTGAGCCACGTAACGGGGCATGTCATCACCTGCCATGGCTCGTTGTGTATCCAGAGTCTCCTAGAAGGAGAGCGTTGAATTTGTGTATAGATCTATACTGGATTGACTATCCTACACCTTGGTGCTCGCTACAGTGGGACTTGCAAGTCTACGGGTGCCAAATGTCATTTCTTCCGACGTCTTTCATCGTCGTGTTTTTAGTCGGTAGTATGGTACAGGCATATCACATGTTACATTAATAAACAATTGGTTTAAGGTAATTAGTACAGCAGTAGTTACTTCATAAAACACTACAATACTTTATTATTTCCCCATTGCATTCACTTTGTGACCTTCACACAATGAACAGTAATGTAAAAGCTATATTTTTGGTTAATGATAGTCATAGTTGGGAAAATACACACCTTTACAAGAAACAAACGTACATTTCATTTGATGCCTTGGTAGAAGGCTACGTTTAGTAGAAAATATAGGATTTTCTAGGAGATACAACATTTACAAACATTTACAAACTTATACATCAAGTGCATACAAACACTTTCATACAAACAATGACACTAAAATACTTATGAACTCACCAGCTTTAAAGCTGATAAACTCTTTCAAAATAACTTGTATTCTCAGGTCACCAGTAGACAGGTACCGGTGCCAGGTTTTGAGAAGATGGAGCTCGTTCAAGACTCATCTTTTATTTTGATTTACTTTTTGGTGTCTATTAAACTTTACAGAACACACTTGTATTAAATTATATTATTAATGCAATGGATGATGTTGTTGCTTGTTTACTACTATTCATTGTTGTGATACTCTACATGACGTCCTCCACCCCCAAACGTTTCCGCCGTTCTGGTTTTGGGGTGTGACACAATCCGCACAGAATATTACTTGATGACGATTACAAACCTTATCTCACATTCGCAGAACCTCCTCAGGATGGTTAGTGGGACATTCCCATCTCTCCCAATGCAAAATACTTCACAATATTTGAACCCTTTGACCGCAGTCTCCTCGACGATAAAAGGTTGCCCTTAGAGTATGAATGACTCAACAGCTTTCATGCCAAGTATGGGTCTTCTATTGAGAAAATCAGGTCCAATGATAGACCCACCACAGTCAAAAACTACAAGCCCCGAAAATTCATGAAGGCAGAATTCATCCAATATACCCTTACCAGGAGGAATTCAAACTACATCAGAACTCAAGCTGATTTCCCTTGCATGAACCCGGAAGAAATCTTCTTGATTGCAAAGGTATTTCAGAACAAGTCTGAAAAACATCCGAAGATGAAGACTGCATATGAAAGGGCATGTACCTTTTTAAAGGAGACTGTGTGTGATTTTGCATGGATTGATGCGGAAATCCACCCAGTGCTTGCTCAAAAGTTTAACCTTCCTCCTCTTGAACTAGCTCCGGTCCTGACTGAAGGCTTTCAAGAAAGATCTCTTGGAGCAACTAACTTCCCAGATCTTGGAATCATTTTCAAACGCTTAAATGATGAAACAAAATACTTCATCCCAATGACTACCATTAAACGCATGACCAGCAAGCAATTGGAGATCATTCAAACCGCAGTTAATAAATCAAAGCACACCACTACGGAAGTGAAGTTTGAAATCTCAAGGAGGATTGCGTGACTTAAGGAAGTCAGGAAGTTTTGGAGGATACTCATCAAATTTCTCAAGCTCGACTCCTGAAAGAAAAGTTGAAGATGTCACTTAGGGGGAAATTGTTGAAACATAGAAGTGACCCTCTTAAACTTGATCCAAACCACAGCCATTATCTTCTCCGCAACCACTCTCTCATCAGCAGTCAAGCACTGCAACCGCATCAATCTTAGTCATCAGCACTTAGTCTTAGTCTTTTATCTGTTTTTCTTTAAGTACTTTCTTTTATCCGATGTGCCCTGCGTGGCAACTCTTAACAGATAGGACTTTTGTAATCTTCGAGACTCTATAAATAGAGTTCTCTCTTTCTGATTAAATACATATCTCTCTACGCATCTTGTATCTCAAATCTCCATCTTTCTATCTCACCTTAAAGATACTCTGATTCTAATATCGTTATCTCTTCGGAGCAAGTCAATCTCGACTTAATCACTAAGTTTGATCTCACTTACTAACTTGGTCTGATTGCATTCCTTGTTAAGAATCAACTTAAATGTATACTTGATATAATACTTGTTGTCTTTTATATTTCCTTATATTTTCGCAACTAATCATCTAACTATCTAACTCTAACTTATATTATTGTTGAGCTTTATAATCCTTTGAGATTAACTTTAATTTCCGCAATATAAACTTGTTCTAACGTTTGTTCAAGTGTGTTTCTCAAGTTTTTCTCTCAACAAGTATGCTTTAACGGACTTAGGACTATTGCTAAATACAGTAACTCCTATTCCTTGTTTGGTTGTGGGCTTAGGGTAGGATCACTAGTCCGACTGTCGGCTAAATCATAGTTATACTTATTGAATACATACATGAATATTAAACCCCATTTTAAGGAACATAGTTAACTCAGTTGCTTATGTTGAACAATTGAGTCGTTTATGCAAATCAGTAACAATTCAAACAAACATACTAGTAAACTATAATAGGTATAGTTTAGAGGATCACTACATACTACTTCTAGATCAAAGAAACATACATGAGTCAGTACATATGTGACAACCCGATATTTCAAGTCAATGTAATGTTCAAAAAGTCAAATATTATAATCTATTTTTGGAATCAATAAAAATAGCGTCAAAAATGAATTGTTCAAAAGTCTAAATTGGGATACATAAAATGTTGGATATCGTATCAAGGTTTTCAGAAATACAAAGAACACTCAAATCCAAGTTATAACGAAGAAGTTATGACTAATCAAAGATTCGCGACAAAACCGGTAAAACACTGTCAAATATAAAAAGTGAAATTTCAATAAAATACTTTTTAGCCTTAGGTATCTAAACGACAGTCGTAGATTATGTTAAACCGTAAACGTGTATAAAAAGAACGTCCAAATCTGACTTCGTATGAGGAAGTTATGATTTTTCTAAGTTTCGGATATAGCAGTAGACAGCTAAAAACTCGAAATAGAGATTGAGAGATTTTTAGCCGACGCAACCTAAATGAGAATTGAAGATCTCGACAATGGTAATACAACGGTAAAAAGACAGACGAAAACAGACATCGGATGAAGAAGTTATGAATTTTAAATGGATTTTTCCTGTCCCGGCCTATTAAAATATAATATTAAAAACTTAAGTCAAAATTAGCCGACGGAGTCTAAACGAAAGTTGTAGAGCATAATCTCACCTACGCATGGATATAAAAAAACGTCAGAATCGGAGCTCATATACGAGAGATATGAATTTCTGAAGTTCGGGGCACGCACACCAACCTTATCCGAAGACTCACGACGTGAGCAAGAGACTCACGACGTGAGTCTATGACTGATGTGTGCCAGAGCTAGACCACCAGGCGTGGCGTCTACAGGCAAAACTCACGACGTGAGCCATCCCATGCTCACGACTTGAGTCCCGAAAGTTCACCCTATAAATAAGATGCGGGGTTCCAACTTATCTTGCTCAGTTCCCTCTTCTCTCTCACTTCTACTCTACGTTTAGCACCCCGAGACGACCCCGACACTCCGGTTACATATCCAAGTTCCGACGAAGGTCCGAAGCTCTGAGAATCCCGAGAAACTTACCACTTCCCGGTCGAAGTGCTGCCCGAGAAAATCTCGTTTTCTTCAGATCACCACACTTTCCAGGTGAGTTCATACCCCTACATTTTCACGTCTTTTTCATGTTTTAAGGGGGGGAAATACAAGTGAAACACGAGAAAAACTTATGTTAAAATACGCATCGTTACATATGGTTTCAAATACTTTACCTACATTTTGTTCATAAATGTTAAACAACATTACTACCAACGTTACACTTTACATGCAAAGTTGGTATTACACCGAGTTTTATCACCAAACGAAACACACTTTCGAAAGACTATAATGGGTATAGTTTACAAGTTATTCATGTCATCTTTACGTAAACATTATAAAAAGGAAATACTTTCATTTACAAGAAATATGGACTTTTCATTCCGTAAATCTATTGATACTAAGTTTTGTGAGACATCCGGCTTCACCGTACTCTCAAGTACGCATTTCAAGTCCTGTATTATAAACCATAATCTCTTGTAGGGAGAGCGTGATACTTGTGTATAGATCTATACGGGATTGACAATCCCGCACCTAAACTGTTAGCTATAGTTAGACCGGCAGGTCTGGGGTGACAAACGTCATAACACTGCAACGCCTGAAGAACGTTGTTACAGGCAATTTGGGTCAATAGCATGGTTATAAAACTCACATAGAGTATCGAAATATCTTTGATTTACTAGACTATTAAATGCATTCAGTAATTACATTATATATGTATAAATCCACTTACACCATTTTTAGCACAGAAGATACTTATGCATTCCAGTCTTTGGAACTTTTTCAGACTACCACACATGCATGGAAAATATTGGATTTTCTAGAAACAAGCTCAGTTATTTTTACCGAAAGGCATACAATTTTAGTACCAAAAACGCTTATGAACTCACCAACTTAAGTATTGATACTTTTTTCAAAACTACTTGTATTTCTCAGGGAATTAGTAATACAGGTAAAACATCAGCTTTTGGAGGAGGGACGTTAAGGCGTCAGTTTTCAAAACTTATTAAATCATCATATTTGTAATATTCTTTTGAAACATGTATCACATGCAACAATGTAACTTTTAAATTATATTTATGATGGTTGTGTTTACTTTCTTTACAATATTCAACTGTTATGATACTACGTGAAGTCATCCGCCCCCGAATGTTTCCGCCATTCTGGTTTGGGGGTGTGACAACATACATACTATTACTATTCATTACAAAGTATACTATTCATTTACGATAACAAAAATGAACTTACTTTCTATAACAAGAACAAGATAACTAAAATGTGAGATACTATTTCTTGGCATATCAATATTCTTGTTGTGTCACGTTTTGTAACCAGAGTCTCTTGGAGGGAGAGCGTGAGTTTGTGTATAGATCTATACGCGATTGACCATCCCACACCTTGCTGCTAGCTATAGTGGGACCTGCAGGTCTACGGGTGACAAATGTTATACCATTTTCGCCGCCTAAAGAACGTCGTGTTTTATACTAGTCAATCAAGCATGGTTATAACATAATCACATTTAACCTAAATTAACCATTTTGGTTACAAGGTAGTTAATGCATCAATCGTTTATTTTACAAATATGGAAAACTTGCATTTTATACTAATTCAAGTACAAGCATATATTTTACAAGAGAACAAATATACAAAACAGCTGGGTCTTGGGTAGAAGACTACATTTCATTTTTAGAAGAAAATATAGGATTTTCTGGGAAGTATACAAACATTTTACTAAACAAACACAACCATTTCAATGAAACAAATACAAACCCTTGACATTAAATACTTATGAACTCACCAACTTAAATGTTGATACTCTCTTTCAAAATAACTTGTATTCTCAGGGAACTAGTAGACAGATACACTGGACCAGCTTTTTGAAAAGATGGAGCACGTTCAAGACTCGTCTTTTATTTTGATATATACAGTTTTGGTGTCACACAACTATAATCAAAACACACATGTATTAACTATTCTATTAATGCAATGGATGTTGTTGCTTGTTTTACTATTATGCAATGTTATGATATTGTACATGACGTCCTTCGCCCCCGAATGTTTCCGTCATCTCGTTTTGGGGGTGTGACATAAGCATTTTGTATGAGAAGGATTTGTATCGGTTTCGTGCAAAATGATTTTTGTATACTTCTAGAAAATCCGATATTTTCTTTAATATGAACTGTAAATGTATGTATCTCGTTTGTATCTTTTCTTTGTAAAATGATAATGTACGTTTCCAGAAAATCCAATATTTTCTTAATTATGGACTATAGATGTATGTATTTTCTTTCTATATTTTCCTTGTAAAATGATAATGTATGTTTCCAGAAAATCCAATATTTTCTTAAATATGAACTGTAGTCTTAAACCCTAAGACCAAATGTAAGTAATGATGTACTGAAAATAGTATGTAGTTTCATCTTTTTATAAAAACTAATGAAGTGTAAGTTACTCCGTAAACCAAATCGTGTTGTTAATCCCTATATGAGTTATTATAACCATGCTTAATATGACTGATATGCCTGAACGACGTTCTTTAGGCGTCGGAATTGGTAGACTTTTGTCACCCTAGACTTGCCGGTCTAACTGTAGCGAACATCTGAGGTGTGGGGTTGTCAATCCCGTATAGAACTATACACAACTATCTCGCTCTCCCTCCAGGAGACTCTGGTTATAATGTAGGACTTAAAGTGTACGCTAGGTAGGTACGGTGAATAGAATGTCTCACAAGAGCATCAACAAATTTACGTGAACTATGACTCCTTTTTTCTTGTAAAATGAAATAGTTATACCATTGAATAATTATATGGTTCTTCTGAAATGAAAGTGTGGTTTTGTGACTCCCAAACTATACCAATTATAGTTTGTCTTGTATGTTTTGTTTAGACTATTTATATAATCTTTTCTATAAATATAAAGTTGTAATCTTTTCTAGTGTCAAAATATGAAATTAAACTTGATATCTTTGGGTTGAAACCCACCAAAATAGTAAGTGACTAAAATGTAGCTATTTTTACTAGAAAAACTATCTTTTAGTAAAAAGTTTCCAAAACCTTGTAGTTTTACAATCATATTTTCTTGATGATATTTGTAACATAATATGAGTTATGTTTTTGGTTAACTTTGCATATCAAAACTAATATATGACAAATATTGTATAAAAGGTAGTGAAAATAATATCTTATGCAACTAACAACTTATTTTTAACATAAAGATGAAAACATGTAAGTATTTGTGTGATAAACAAAGTTTTACTTGTATTCCCCCCCCCCCTAAAACCATGAAAAAGCTTCAAAAAGTGGGGGTATGAACTCACCTTATGTGGTTTTGTGGGTTGATTTCAAGAGGTGTTGAGAAGTTTTCAAGCCTAACCACTTGAATGGAGTTGATGAACTTCCTTGAGAATAATGCTATCCTAAGGGTTTTAGCACATTTAAAGTGTGTAAATGGAATGAACTAAACATAAGAATGTATAGAATGCGAAGAAGTCTCGAAATCACTTACTAAAATCTAAAAAAAATGCTTAGAGGAAAATCCTTGTAGACTTAGGCTTGAATTTTGAGAGAAATTGAAGTTCTCTGGAAGTTGAAATAAAAATGGGGAAATTCCTAAATGGTGATTCGGTTCTAATAGAGTGTGGAAAAGAGTGATGGGATATTTACTTTGATAACTGTTGGCTTATTTGCTTGGAGTACTGTTGGGTATAAACTTGTCTTGGGAAAGATTAAACTATGAAATCCTTAAGTTAAACCTTATCTTCTCCTTCCCTTAATCGAAATCTCTTTAGGAAGGAGTCAAAGGAAGTGTTTTCAGCCATGTATGACCGAAATCACTTTGTTCTATAGTGATTTCGGTCCTAAGTCTTAATTTGAGGTGTTTTCGATTTGAGTTTCACCAACTAAGGGGTGATTTCGGTTCTAGCCCCCTCCCACATGGTGTTTTCGGCCTTAGTGGGGTTCTAGGGTGATCTTTTTGTTAGGTTTTATGTACTATAACACTCCTATGATGCACATACAACCCTAATGCTTTGGATCAAACTTTTCTCTAGTTATACATGCAATAAAATTATCCAAAGCATGAAGCCTACAACTAGCATACAATTTGATATTAGAAACATAAAATCAAGTTAGATGAATACCTCTATATTGTAGCTTGTAGAATTTGGCATTTGAAGAGCTTAGCACCTCAAGTGTGATGCCTCAAACAAGTCACAAACACCATGAACAACTAGAGGATAATGAGAGAGAGGTCATGAAGCACTAAAATCGGCTAGGGTTCAACTAGGAATCATTCCACCAATTTTAGGTGCATTAGGGGTTACATTTATAGTGTGGAATTCCTTGGTTTTCAACTTGTAAACCCTAATTCACTTCCTTGGGCCTAGAATCCAATAATCCATATGATAAGCTCTTTGGACTAACTCTTAGTCCATTCTAATCAACATGGATCATCAGCCCAAACTATATGTATTACTGATTTACCT
Source organism: Lactuca virosa (assembly GCF_052849685.1). Classification (NCBI taxonomy): domain Eukaryota; kingdom Viridiplantae; phylum Streptophyta; class Magnoliopsida; order Asterales; family Asteraceae; genus Lactuca; species Lactuca virosa. The sequence goes on along the minus strand of NC_136433.1, from coordinate 325,773,510 downwards.
AATCAGACCCCGTTAATTTAATTAGTCTCTTTTGATCACTAAATTAATTCCAAATTAATTTTTGATCAATACTAATTAAATAATATGATTTCTCAATAAATATATTATACTTATAATATATTAATAAATCACAAATAACCTCTTTCTCAAATATCCATCCTATCAGATTGTTCTGGTGAAGGCAACCCGAAATGGACCATGCTACTCTCGGGTCAAGTACATACCAATTATAGTTATGGTCTTAGAAACTTAATCCAACAGTCTCCCACTTGGATAAGTCTAATAACTATTATTACAAGTACGACTCCAAAATCCGATTAGCAATCGTAGCTCTCAAAAGCCGCTGTCAAACTCTGACTCGTCCATTAGATACGGGATCATTTATTCCTCCATTCTAGATATCGTATGGACATGAGACATGGATTATAATCATTCTCTCTGTCCATGTGTTGTTTCTCGATTTCCGATTTATGACGATCGACTAATTGAACAAATCAAATCAGTCCAGGCTTGGCCAAGCGCTTAGGGTGTCATCACTAAATCATCGAGGGACCCACATATATCGCTTTTATCCCTCTTAGGGTAAAAGGAACAGATAAACTTTGACTCATATGCTTGCTCTATTTACTCATCAAATCACACATAACAATATGTTTTATAACACCAAGTTACTGGTGCGTTTACATATCATCAATGTGCAACCAACTTGTAAACAACAACTATATGTCTCCGTTTCAAGAATATAAGATATTATCGTCTCACTAATCACTCGTGACAAAATCCATGAATTGATTCAGATGAGCGTGGGTTTAATCCAATCCTCAAATCTTATTACAGGAGTACTCATGAATATTGTAGCAAACTTGTGATATGTCTAACACTTAGACAATCTACAGACGGATTCATGACAGTATTGCCTCAATACCTAATTCCAAAGTACGATCGACTGTGGATGGTTTGAATAATCTTATTATTCGGGAATTCAAAACATGCGAAGTGAAACACAAGAATAATCGAATCCAATATGGTCTCAAAACTTTTGAATATAAATAAAACACCTTTTATTTAATCACCATATTGATTACACATTATTCATTGTATAATGTTTTGATTAATCAACTTAATACTTGAATTAAAACAATAGGTATCCCATGCTCCAAGCATGCACACTATTTTTACCTATGGTCCTTACTTTGTGAAATAGATCAACTGAAAACATTTCAATGATGCTCATTTCACAATTCCAAATTCTTATTACTTAGTGTAAGAATACCTAATTCTTGCCACTATAAGAATGTGTTTGATTCTTAACTATCATGAAATGATCCTTTTGTAATGTCAAGGTACCAAAGTCACAGAGAATTTGCCAATGATATTACAAAACTTTCCACTGCAGATTGATAACAAAACAATTCCAAGGAAGCGAAGTTTCAAATTCAAAGTACATTCCTTTGAACATCCTTCTTGCATAAAAGTTTCTAACTTTCACATAGATTCTTAATATCCATCTCCCATTATGGAAACATTTACATATATGCCATATGACAACTCATTATTAATAGAATCATGTCTATTCATAACAATGTCAATATGGTCCATCCATTACTATACTTCCAACTGTCCTTAAGCAACCAATCCTTTGCGAACCTTAGATTGTCCTTGACAGTTGTTTAACCAGTTTTGTCATATCCGGTTCTAGTCCTTTTTCCCTCTTAATGCCCTAGGCATTTGGAAAATTAGAACACGTGAATATTATAGCATATGCAATCGATCCTATATCTAAAGCATATGGGACACGATTCATAATGTCATACATAAAGACATGATACTTGACCCGTCTTTTGCTATAATATTTCCATATATAGAATTTCCAATGTTGAAATATTTCAACATGGTATTCATATATATCCATGACTAAGTTCGATTAATACTTTAAACTAAACTTTTAGATTCGAAATAAAGTATAAGTATCCTCTCCCTTACTATAGCGAAACAACTTTTCAACCTTTGCAACTTTGCAAATTAGAACTTTGTTTCCTATAAATAGTATTGCTAATTCGCAACACTTACCATAATAATTATGCTCCTACTAGCATAACAATTATTTTGTTACTAGCATAACATTTATGCTCCCACTAGCTTTGACATGTATCCAAAATCAGCTGGACTTCTAGAAATCAATACTTTATTGACTTCCTTACCAAAGTTTAGATTTCTGATACGATATGCTTCGATAAGCCTTTATCTAAGCTCATACACCTTTTATTAGAATGCTCATATGTGTGTCTAAACTATTCAAAACTTACAACAATAAGTTCCGAATGTTCACACTATTTTCCATTTCTCACAATTCGAACTATGAAGAGGGATGGCGTAATCATAATCGAATTTGAGAACGCAATTAACAAAACTACTATCGCCTTAAAATCTACTTAGTGAAAGCGTTTCCTCACAATCATTTTCATGAATTGGAGAGAAACCTTATGACACTTAGATTTTATGGTGTATGTGCTCCTATCCATGTGAATCTGTCATTTCCAACCATTACCATAAGATAAGGTCTCTGTCAAACTCAACCTCATATGAACTGAACTTGTTCAATCTTAATTTCTTGCCACTTGGCAGCACAAGGGCCTACCATGTCTTCCAAGTTGTTAAGCAGCTCACCTATATAGATCAATGAACTTTCACTGATCAAGGTCCTCCGCCTTATGCAAACAATTGAGAACTCATAGAACTCACATGCATAGTCAACTTTTAACTGGAATGGGCACAGAAACAAGAATATGTCAACACAATAGGTTACAAACCTCAAGTCGTGAGCTAGTGATACGCAATAGGTTTATTCTTGATTAGTTCATGAAACTTTTCAAGATCTTTAAGGCTCCCACTGAATTCTTGACATATAAGATTCTATTGTCAAGAAACACTCCCTGACAAACAAATATTCAAGAGTTAGTGCGGATTCTTATCAAGGAAAAACACTTCATACAATTGGTCTTAGTTGGTCTTTGTCTTAAAGACATCACAACTACCAATTCTAAATGTGTTATAAACCTACTTAAGATATGTCACTCAAGGAACAATCTTGGAGTATGACTCTAAGACTTGATTTTGGAACAAAGTATGACTCACCTTAATTGATTTAACCATTTCAACAATTCGTGATTCCTCTTCTTAGCCATACAAGTGCACTAAGGTGTCCTTAGAGGATCATGTAACATCCCGACTCCCAGGTATAATATTTTCATAATTTTCATGATTTTGACTGAGTAACTTAACGAGTTGGAGGCCCCAACTCGTCGAGTAGAGAGGAATTTGGGCCGCGTGGGTTTTACGACCGACTCGACGAGTTGGAGGGACCAACTCGACGAGTTGGCGCTGTGAGAGAAAACCCTAATTTCCCGGGGTTGTGTCCTATTTAAATGACCTTAGGCCCTCATTTCTGCCTCCCATGTCACCTTACTCCCCTGTGTGAAACCCTAATCATTCAAATTGATCTAAGAGAGAGAGAGAGAGAGAGAGAGAGAGAGAGAAGGGCTAACTTTGAGCATTCTAGTGCACTTTTGGAGGAGAAGAGAAGGGCATCAAGGCTTGGGATGAGAAGGGACCATTGGATCTAGTGTTTATCCATACTTAGCTTCTATTTGCAAGGTAAAAGTCACCACCTTGCTCATTATTTTGATTAGATCTCGGGTTTAGGAAGTTTTAGGGCTTTTTCCATCTTTCCTTGAGACTTTGAGTATTTTGAGCTTGCCAATAGATTGAGACTTCAGATCTAGACCTTGTGAGGTCCCTTAAGCCCAAAGGTTCAAGCTTTATCAATCTAGAGGAGAGCTTTTATGCTTAGGACTCTAAATGGAACTTGTTTTGGCATTTCAAGCCCTAAGTGCCATGCATGGACGTAAAGCTTGCAGCTTTACGTGGTATCTCAACCTTGGGAGGCTAGATCTAGAGTTTGGGGTTGCAACTCTGCCTTAAAATGTCTGAATGAGAAAATAGACTTAAGGGAATCGCCGAGTCGATGAGCCAACTCGATGAGTCGGCTAGGGTTTTCCCCGACGAGTCTGGACATGAGTAACTCGGCGAGTTGATGAGACAACTCGACGAGTTAAGTTGGATTTTTGCGACATTTATGAAGGAACGAGGGGACTCGACGAGTCACATAGATGCACTCGACGAGTCGGGTCAACATGGATTGTTGACTCGAGTGTTGACTTCTGTTGATTTAGGGTTTGGTCAAGCCAAGGATTATGGAGACCATGGAGGGGTAAAATGGTCTTTTACCCATCCCAAGAGATTAGAGAGAGAAAATAGCTTGGTTTATTTAGAGTTATGATTTAAGTGTTAATTAGAGATAATTATCGTATGTGTTAGGCGGAGGCTAGATCGGTGATTCGTGTACGAGGTTTATTTGCTTGCTTACGAGGTGAGTCTTCTCACTATACTTACCTTGAGTGGTAATTTGTGTGACCGGAGGGTCTTGTATGCTATTATTGAGTATTGTGATATCTTGCATTATGTCTATGTGATTTATGCTTTGTATTATTCTGAGCTTTACTGAGTTAGGACCGGAGGGTCAACCCGAGTTGTGGGACTGGAGGGTTCCACTGAGACACATTGACCGGAGGGTCTTATTCGAGATATAGCCATGAGAGGCTAATGAGATGTGTGTGGTATTTTGGGGAACACACTAAGCTTCGTGCTTACCGTGTTATGTGATATGTGTTTCAGGTACTTCTGAGGATCGCGGGAAGGCGTCGACTTGATTGTACACACGAGATGGAGTTATTGTTTGAGGGCCCTGTATTTTTATTATACAATTATGGATTTATGTTTCTGATGATTTGACACTTTGTGGTTTTGTGAAATGTGTTAATGAGAATTATGTGATTTTAAAACGAAAAATTTGTTTGAAAATTTACGGTGTTACAAATCAATTGTGATATGGTTTTCATAATCATTAAGATGATCATAAAACACGATACTAAAGTACTATCATTTCCTTTCATATTGGAGAAACTTTTATCTTTCAGCCTAATTTGATTCTTCTTATTCGTTCTGCTATACCTTGAAACTGTTTCAATGTTTCAGAATTACACTTAAACTTGTAAGCATAGCCATATTTACTAAACTTTTAGTAAATCATGACGAATAGTCTTATCAATCTTTGTGGTGGACCCGACCAGTGCACAACAATTTGTACTAGATCCCCTAGTCCTTCACTTGACTCACATCTATATGTGAACAAGGAATTAGTCTTAATTTCCCAAAGATGAAGGTTCTCATTCATCATACAATACACGTTGCATGATTCCAAGTTTCTGTCCAACTGAAACTTTGGTGATGAGAATCTTTCCTTATTTGGTAAATTTAGACACTACCACAAACGAAAGAATCAAATCCATATTGCTAAAAATGGAAACATACAAACATCAATTTTCACAAATGCCGTTGTAAGGAAATATAAAATAAGATAAAATCAAAATTTTTCTTTATTTATAAAACGCAGAAAACTTGTCCTTACAATGCAAATCCATATGAAAACTATGTTGCTACATATTTCTAAGCAATCTATCATAACTCTTAAGTAGCAGCTCACAATTCTGATCATCGAATCATGCGATCGAAATCCATCTCTTCGCGATCAGACTCAGCCTGCTCTTTCTTTATGCTTCCTTTCTCTTCTTCGATCCTTCAAAACATCAAAATGTAATCTTATCACATCATGTATTAAGAATCTACAAATAGGAACTTAATAGAGTTAGATAGTGGACTTACCTGAAGCAGAGTCAAACACTTTGACTTTACCATCCTTGTGTTCCTTCAGGTAGATACGACAGCTTTGCATCCAATGCCCCTTCTCTTGGCAGTAGAAACAAACGGACTCTTTTGTAATGGCACACGGGACAATCTCAGACTTAGCATTTATCTCTACCATTTGGTCGAACGGTTTGACCATGGCCGATCCCTTTCCATTGGGAAGAGAAGACTTTTTTGGACTTCCAATGTTTCCATTGTCAATGTCCACGGAAGTTTGGGAAGTTGATCTTCCAATCAAATTTGCATTACCAGTGCGCCAAATCATTTCTGATTCAGCAGCAATTAGCAAATAGGTAAAATCGATAAGGGTCACGTTTTGGTCTGTCATATAGTAATCTTTAACGAACTCACTATATGACTTAGGAAGTGATTGAAGAACCAAGTCAACAACCAACTACCTCGAGACAACGACACCTAACATTCCCAGCTTGTCAATGTGTGACATCATCTCTAAGACATGTGCACACACAGACCTTCCATCTTTGTGTTTGCTTACCGATAGTGTTTGAGTAACCTTGAACTTTTCAAGTCGACGAACATGTGAGTCAGGGAGAATTATTGGAGGAGGTGGAGGAAGTGAAGTATGATTTCTAGGAACATCACCTTCATGAGGAAAGCTTTTTCCAAAAGATTCGGGAAGACCATAGTTGCCAGAACTAGACATCTACAAGGGAGAAATTCAAGTTTAGTTGATTTAAGTCCTTAATATAACACCCAAATGAAATAATAAGGCTAGGACCCAACACAATAATTCACATTTCGGAAGAGGGATGCCGTAATCCAATTGTAAACTATTTGTCGGTAGGTAAATGACGATTTACCAATTCCACCACGAAAACGAAATTTTTAAACGAATTAAGTTTAAAATGAAACTCCTAAATCTTTTGAGATTCATTGAACTTTTCAATGGCATGTTTAATCTCGATTATGCCCTTCAAGTTTGTGACTGGGATACCGAGGATCACAAACAAGGTGTGAATAACCATGAAAATTAGCTTGGTAATCTCGAAGTCATTTATCACCTAATCAATGTGTCGGTTAACCACACACGCTCCATTGATATATGACAAACATCGAGCTATCCTTTGCCACCCTTACTAGTCCAAGTTAGTGTGCCGGTTAACCACACACGCTCCACTAACGACTTGGCAAGGTGCAAAGTGCAATTTCATGGATTAGCACCAAATTCACATTTTTCCTAAAGTAACTAAGATTTGGGAATTAATAAAAGTGTTTAGTTACTTTGTATTTTTTTCATTATACTTTTAATGGAAGTTTGCGTCCTATCCTACCCGTTCGGCTAACGACCCTCCACTAGTCAAGAGTGCGGTGGGTAAGAGTGGATACCCATTCAATCGCCATTTTATAGGCAATTTCCTTAAACACCCCTTATATACTAGCTTCGTGAATGAGGCCTACTAACGGTAAGACTGACCTTTTACTTATACATATATAATATATTAAACTTTCAATTTTATATAGTATAAGAGTGTATTTTAATCTTTTAAAATACTAGGTGGTTTAATCTATTAATAAATTATACTCTTAATTTAATTAATCTTCAACCATGTGATTATGGATTTTATAATACTCTTTTAATTAAACATTTAATTAACTAAATAGAATCCATAAGAGTGTAATTGAACTATTCAAAACATCAAGGTTCTAAATATAAAAATTCAAAATTAAAAACTATTTAATTAATTTTGAAGTTATGAACCCCAGAGTTGCACCTTTTGAAACTTTTCAATTACTAAAGTTAATGTTTCATAAAAGAGACTTTTTAAGTTCCAAAACTTGAGGGAAAGTTTTGTAACTCTTGAAAAACTTTTGGATTCCAAACTTGATGACAAGTTTTGTAACTCCTTAAAAAAAACTTTTGAGTTCAAAAACTTGATGGCAAGTTTTGTAACCTCTCAAAACCATTTAGATCAAATTTAAACTCATAATATAATCATATATATTTATCTTTTGCCAATTCGACCTAATGCAACTCTTGTAGCAAGATAATTTCAAATAAAAAATTACAAATAATTAGCTTTATCATATAAACTAGTAATTATCTTAAAATTTGACAAATATCTTTTAATTGGATGAGGATAATTATTTTCATAACATAAAAATTGAATTTTGATCAACAAAACAACTTATAGTAATTAGCCAAATCCAAATTAAGCCAAGAAATATAAAAAATCAGCCAGACCCGTCACCACCTCGTGGTAATTTTGACCACCTCGTGGTGATCAGGCAGAGTCCAAAAAAAATGATTTTTTCAGCTTTGAACAAACAACAATTGCATCAAATCACAGAAAACACCCTAGGCTCTGATACCAATGTTGAGTTTTATGTACTATAACACTCCTATGATGCACATACAACCCTAATGCTTTGGATCTAAGTTTTCTCTAGTTATACATGCAATAAAATTATCCAAAGCATGAATCCTACAACTAGCATACAATTTGATATTTGAAACATAAAATCAAGTTAGATGAATACCTTTATATTGTAGCTTGTAAAATTTGGCCTTTGAAGAGCTTAGCACCTCAAGTGTGATGCCTCAAACAAGTCACAAACACCATGAACAACTAGAGGATAATGAGAGAGAGGTCATGAAGCACTAAAATCGGCTAGGGTTCAACTAGGAATCATTCCACCAATTTTAGGTGCATTAGGGGTTACATTTATAGTGTGGAATTCCTAGGGTTTCAACTTGTAAACCCTAATTCACTTCCTTGGGCCTAGAATCCAATAATCCATATGATAAGCTCTTTGGACTAACTCTTAGTCCATTCTAATCAACATGGATCATCAGCCCAAACTATATGTATTACTGATTTACCTAATCAGACCCCGTTAATTTAATTAGTCTCTTTTGATCACTAAATTAATTCCAAATTAATTTTTGATCAATAATAATTAAATAATATGATTTCTCAATAAATATATTATACTTATAATATATTAATAAATCACAAATAACCTCTTTCTCAAATATCCATCCTATCAGATTGTTTTGGTGAAGGTAACCCGAAATGGACCATGCTACTCTCGGGTCAAGTACATACCAATTATAGTTATGGGCCTAGACACCTAATCCAACATTTTTCGGCCTAGGGTATTCTAGGTAGGATATTTCGGCCTTGTGTGGTCCTAAGCAAACCAAAATCTCAAGGGGGGGTACTTAGGCCAAGAGTTATAAAACAATGTTTTAGTTCCGTGCTTTTATGTTCCAATTAGTTTACTTGCTAAACTCTTATGTGTTTACTACCAACATTGGTTTTCAAAGTATAAGTATATAATAACTTATATATAACATGCCCATTATGGCTTTCAATGTTCCATCGCATCAAAGTTCCGTTGCGAAGTCACTCGTATACGGTTACAGTTTAGTCCTTGCTTGATCCAAATTTTTCGGTTGTCACAAAAACGAACCACATTTCTAAACCTCCAAATAAACCACAATATAGTGCAGAAAATAGCATTCATCACATTCTTCTTTGTAGAAGACAATTGTCTCGAATACATCCAAAAAAGAAGATCCCAAATCGAAGTGACACCAGGGATGCTGAAATATATACCTTTTGTAAATCTTAACCTTGGGTGTAAAGTCTTTTTAATTTGGGTTTTTAATCCATAGAAAAATTATTATAGAGACTGGGTGTAACATTAAGATATAGTTGAGGGTTGGTTGTATAAAGAATTGGATGTTGTTGTGTATAAAAGCTTGTATGCGGTTATTTGGAATCCTTATCGAAGTTACCACGAACATTGGGTAGCATTGTATGTCTAATATAAGTATACTAATAGTACAAAGAAGGTGACCAAGCTATCCGATGAGGTGAAATATCCAATCTTGCCCCCTATCTGATGAAGTCAATATCAAAAGTAGTTGGCCATCCGATGATAATATAGTTTGTCTTTAGTATGTAGTAAAGATAGGAAACAAGATCAACATGACATTTTTGTCAGATGTACTATACCTGTTGATCAACCTTTTTTAGTTATACCCTTTGTTCCATCTGTCCTTATCATACTTTTGTATTGCTTATAAAATGGTAGGTCAAATGTAGTTTGTATTACACCTTCTATTAGCTATTAAATAGAACATCCTTCAGATTTCTCCATCATACATTCTATTTTTTCATCATTTATTTTTCAATCATTTATTCATTTCTCTTAGTTATTGCATTAAATACTTCTTGAATTCCTTCAAGTCTTTAAAATGGATCTTTCCAGTCTCTTAAATATTACATTATCATTGATAAGTTAATTATCTTACTCTTTCATTTGGTATCAAAGCCTAAGTGGTTGTTCTTTGAACCCATTTAACCAAATTATCATTGCCTGATAATACACTGGTTTTCTCTTGTATTTATTGATCTACAGGATAAAAGTTCTTCATATTACTGTAACGTCCCAGAATTTAAAACCAAAAGTACATCATAGTCAAATAAGCGGAAAATCATGGTACGTGCAGTGCGATCATCCCGAGCTCTTCCCCTTCGAACCGTAAGTACCTGAAACATAACGAAAACCATAAACACAAAGCTTAGGGAATTCCCCAAAATACCACATACCATACATATATGTCAACTCAAGGCTGTACCGTGTCTATTTCACTCCCGGGTCTATTTCACCCCCAGTCTATTTCAACTCATATGTCAGCCCAAGGCTGTACCGGGTCTATTTCACTATCGAGTCGATTTTAACTCATATGTTAGCACAATACTATACCAGGTCTATTTCACCTCACATACATATAGAAAACTGGCACACACGCATACAACACATACATCAGGAGTCACAAAGACTACAAGCACATACAATCTCTAATGTCATACAGTATAGTGAGAAAACTCACCTCAGTCTGCTGACAATCAAATAGATGCGCGGGCTGCTGAACCGGAGAATCCCCGCACTAACCAATCAAATAAAACTCTAATTATTAATTAGGTCATAACCATAATCGGGACTTAAATCAACTAATCCTGACTTCTAGGGTAAAAGACCATTTTACCCTTCCCTCAATTGGCCCAAAAGTCGAGGCCCGAACTCAATGGTACAAAAGCCCAATAATTGCCCAATTCCAAAAGGACATTCAAGGCCCAATACGGGCCCAAATCCAAGATGGCCGAAGGCCTAACAGTGTCCCAAAATCAAAAAGACTTGTGGCCCAACAAGGGCCCAAAATCCAAAAGGTCCAAAGGCGGCCCAATAACGAAAGCCAATGACTAGGTCGAGTTTGCTAAGCGTACCCCTAGTATGCCCGACGTACTAGGTCGCTACACGGAGTCGGGGATCCAGACGCGTACGCGCAACGTACGCATTTGTATGCCTGGCGTACGCCTCCTTCAACCACTTCATCCATTAAGCCCTTATTGCTTAAGACCAACTGTCCAAATTTCAGATCCAGACCTTAGGGAACGTCTTAATCCATAAAATCACTAACTTGGTTCATTTGCATGGCTTAAATGGACCCAAACCTTAGATTTAGTATCCTACTTTCACCAAATGGACATATACTCACGCATGGTTGATCCTCAACCATCAAGATGCTAACTTTATAAAGTAGGGATCCCAGAAACATCAAGAGGAGAAACTCATAACTTCTGGAGTGACAAATTCCCACTAGAACTCATACATGGGACCAAAATGTGCTCAACACAAACCCTAAACTAGATCTAAAAATAAAGTCATCAAGATGGAAGCTTTATACCTTAATGAAGCTGAGAAATGAGAGTAGATTCTGGATCTACAAGCTCCTACTTGATAAATGTTCCTTCTCCAAGTTTCTTCTTCATCAAGGCTCACCAAACACCCACTAAAACACACATAAATGGTTAAATCTCTCTAGATGAGCCAGGGTTTCAAAATGGGACACAAAAGGGAAATGAAGGTTAGGAAATGAGAGAACCTTGGGACATAAGGTTTCTTAAATAGGTTCAAAACCCTAAAATTATGGTTTGTCCCCTGATTACGTACGCCCAACGTACTGGAGGTATGCCCAATGTACTGGAGGTACGCCCAACGTGCGCGCTCCCCTCCCAAAAATTACAATAATGCCCTAAGGACCAAAATGCAAACTAATTACACACCAAGGATCAAAATGAAAAATATCTTGAATCAGGTGTTACATTTCTCCCCCACTTGAATTATACTTCGTCCTCGAAGTCCGCTGCCGCAAATAACAATGGGTAATGCTCCCTCATCTCGTTATCAGGCTCCCACTTCCACACTGAACCCTTTCGACGCTGCCACTGCACCTTCACGAGATCCACAACCTTGTTTCATAGAGTCTTCAACCTATTGTCAAGAATCTCCACTAGTCTCTCTATATAATTCAGGCAATCATCCACCTGAATACCCTCCAATGGAACCAATGCGGAATCATCGACTTAACAATTCTGCAGCTAAGAGACATGAAAAGTGTTATGGATCTGAGTGAGCTCCTTCGACAGATCCAAACGATATGTAACCTTTCCCACCTGGGTTAATACCCTGTAATGACCAATATATTGGGGTCCTAGCTTCCTGCGCCTCCTGAATAGGATGACACCCTTCCAAGGTGACACCTTTAGGAGTACCATATCCCTAACCTGAAACTCCAAGTCTGACCGGCATCTATCTATGTAGCTTTTCTATCGGCTCTGTGTTGTCTAAAGTTTTCCACGAACCTGTTGAATCAATTATGTCGTTTTGAGTACCGCCTCCGTACTCCCCATGACTCGCTAACCAAACTCACCCCAGCCTATCAGGGTCCTACACTTCCGCCCATAGAGTATCTCAAAAGGAAGTCGGTCAATGCTGACGTGATAACTGTTGTTATACGAAAATTCTGCAAAAAGAAGATATGTATCCCAACTACCGCCAAAATCCAGTACACATGCCCTCAGCATTTCCTTCAATGTCTCGATAGTCCGCTCACTCTGACCATCAGTTTGCGGGTGGAAAGTCGTGTTGAAGTGAAGATGAGTACCCAACTCCTCGTAGAATCTCTTCCAGAATCTGGAAGTAAATTGAACGTCCCTATCAGAGAGCATAGAACCCGGTACCCCATGTCGTGCTACCACCTCCCGAATGTAGATATCAGCCATCTTCTTTGCCGATATACTCTCCTGGATCGGAATAAAATGCGCACTATTGGTCAATCGATCCACGATGACCCATATTGAATCCACTCTGAGTGTCGTCCGATCCAGCTTTGTGATAAAATCCATCGTAATCTTTTCCCATTTTCCAAACGGGAACTTCCAATGGATTCATTTTTTTGTGAGGTCTCTGATGCTCTGCTTTAACTTTCCTACAAGTCAATAACCTCTCCACATACCAGGCCACGTCTCACTTCATACATGACCACCAATAATCTTTGTCGCTCCAGGATGAATAGAGAATCTCAACTTATGTGTTTCCTCCATTAAAACCTGACGCGCACCACCCCAATATGGAACCCAAACCCTCCAATGAAGGGTCAATAATCCTCGACTATCATAATCGAAGCAAGCCACCTGACCCACTATGCCCTCACTCTTCTAGTGCTCTTCCTTTATAGCCGCAACCTGAGCCTCTCAAATCTGCTCTAAGAGTGGGGTAATCACTTTCATCCTCAGATACACATCCTTGATTGTGGCAGCAACCACCTTGCGGCTGAGAGCATCGGGCACCATGTTGGCCTTCCTCGGGTGATAAAGAATCTCACAATCATAATCCTTCACCACATCCAACCATCTATGCTCCCTCATGTTCAGATTCGACTAGTCCATCAGATACCTCAGACTTTTGTGATATGTGTAGATAGTAGAATGGACCCCATAGAGGTACTGTCGCCAAATCTTGAGGGCGAACACAACAGCCCCCAACTCTAAATCATGTGTAGGATAATTCACCTCATGAGGCTTCAGCTGCGTTGAAGTGTAAGCAATCAGATGACCTCGTTGCATCAGCACTGAACCTAAAAGCGAAATTGATGCATCACAATACTCCACAAAATCCTCAACGCCCTCTGGAACGGTCAGAATCGGCGCCTCACACAATCTCCGCCTCAGAGTCTCAAAAGCTGCCTGCTGCTCAGGCCCTCAACGAAACATGATGGTCTTCTTCGTCAATCGGGTCAAAGGAACCACTATCATGTAGAAATCCTGAATGAATCTCCAACAGTAACCTGCCAATCCAATGAAACTTCAAATCTCAGATGGAGACCTCGAAACCTCCCACCTCATCACCACCTCCACTTTGGTCGGATCGACTAGAATACCATTATGGTTGACAAGCTGTCCCAGAAACTGTACCTCGCACAACCATAATTCACACTTGGAGAACTTTGCATATAACCTCTCTCTCCTTAGAGTCTCCAATACCTCCCTCAGATGCTCTTCATGTTGCTCCTGAGTCTTGGAATAAACCAGGATGTCATCAATAAACACAATCACAAACTGATCCAGCATAGGCCTGCATACGTGATTCATGAGATCTGAGAATATAACTCGTCACACCAAATAAGGTGGAGAGACAATAGATTTATACAAAAGGAATTTACTAGATACATCCTCAAAGAATTAGAAAACATACAATTACATACACACAAAATAGAAGATGTACAGGAGACTTAATGTTGTCTAATATCCCCCTTCAAGCGAAACGGTGGCGGACCAATACGTAACATTTCTCGAAAGACCTCAAATTGATGACGCGGCAAACTCTTGGTGAAAATGTCAGCCACTTGAAGCTTGGTAGGAACAAACTCTATGAAGTTTCCCAGGCGATACGAGTTCATGGATGAAGTGGTAGTCAAGATCAATGTGCTTGGCATGTTTGTGAGAGACCGGATTTTGAGTCAGAAAAAGAGCACTTTGATTATCACACAGCAACGTTGGTCTAGAGGGTGGAAGAGCATGAAGCTCTCGTAGTAGATGAGTGATCCAAATAATTTCTGCAGCAGTGTTGGCCATAGCTCGATATTCAGATTCACAACTGGATCGAGTGACAGTTGGTTGTTTCTTGGCACTCCAGGATACAAGATTACCCCCCAGGAATATTGAGTAGCCATAAGTGGAGCAACGGGTCTCCAAACATCTAGCCCAGTCAGCATCTGAATAACCCACAATTGTTGTAAACTTTGGTTTGGAAAAAGAAAGACCAAAGGGGATAGTTCCCTTGATGTAACGAAGTAACCGTTTAACTGCCTAATAATGAGAAGTAGTGGGAGCTTGAAGAAACTGATTGAGTTGGTTAACAGCATACGAAATATCCGGTCGAGTGATTGTCAGATACTGCAAGGCACTAACAAGAGATCGATAATGTGAAGGATTGCAGTAAGGATCACCACTGGAAATAAACGGTGTCTTGGAGGCAAGCGGAGTAGGGACAGTTTTAGCATCAAGGAGACCAGCTCGTGTAAGGATGTCATGAGCATATTTAGACTGACTAAGAAATATACCAGTCGATGTGTACGACGCTTTGAGACCCAAAAAATAATTTAGTCGGCCAAGATCTTTAATGGCAAACTCTTTATCCAAACGAGTGATGACAGAGCGAAGAACGGTGGCATCATTACCGGTAAGAATGAGGTCATCAACATAGACCAATAGGTAAAGCACACATGAATCTCGTTTGAAGACAAAGAGTGAGGGGTCAGCACGAATGCACACAAAACCATTGCTCGTTAAAAAGGTACTAAGGCGATGAAACCAAGCATGAGGCGCCTGCTTTAGAACGTAGAGAGCTTTGTTTAGGCGACACACATGATTAGGATAGTAAGGATCAGAAAACCCCGGAGGTTGCTCCATGAAAACAAGATCGCTTAAAGTACCATGAAGGAATGCATTATTTACATCAAGTTGATGAAGAGGCCAATCATTAATCACCGCCAATGACAAAACAATATGAACTATAGATTCCTTGACAACCGGACTAAAGGTAATAGAATAATCAACACCCGGTAGTTGACTATAACCTTGGGCAACAAGACGTGCTTTATGGCGATCAATCGTGCCATCAGCCAGATATTTGGTTCGAAAAATCCATTTGCAACCGACCACATTACGATCATCAGGCCTAGGCACCAAGGTCCAAGTTTTATTAAGATGAAGGGCAGACATTTTAGCATTCATGGCATCTACCCAATGTGATTCTGAGGCGGCAGACTCATAGGTGGTGGGATCACTAGCAGCAAATAATGTCGAATGAAGAGCAGTGTATGACAGATCAGCTCGATACTTTGGTTTAAAAACCTCGGCTTTAGCCTGTGTAACCATAGGATGTGTTGAAGCAATTGGACGAACAATAGGAGCAAATGCTTGTGTGGCTGTGTGTGGTAGGCTAAAGGCAGGGGCAGGTGAGGTGGTGGTGTCGGTCTGAATGGATTCAATCGGTGATTGGCCCGAGGGGGCTGGTGAGTGTGTCAAGGGGGTTGGAGGTGTTTGAGATTCCTCAAGTAATGGAGATGACGGAACATGATCAGTTGGGGTTGAAGATGAGTGGTTTAAGTCATCAAGACAACCCACATGTTATGGGTTTTCATCACACAAGCCACAATTATTGAAGTTGGTGGGTGAAGGGGAAGAGGTCATGGGAGGTGAAGGTTGTGAACATAGGGTATCATCTTGAAAAGTGACCAAAAGAAGGTCATTAAGTGAAGTGGGAGAGGAAGAGCCACAAAATGGAAATGAGAATTCATCAAACTTGGCATGTCGGGTAACATAAATACGAGATGAAACAGGCTCGAGACATAGATAGCCTTTATATTGTACGGAATACCCAAGAAAGATACAAGGAAGGCTTCGCGGAGACAATTTATGATCCGCATAGTTACGTAAGTACGGATATACTCGACACCCAAACGGTCGAAAATGATCATAAGATGGAGCCCGAGTAAACAATGCTTCAAAAGGTGACTTATTTTGCAACACCCGAGTAGGGAGACGATTAATAATGTAGACTGCAGTACGAAATGCATGAACCCAATAAGAAGAAGGAACGTGCCCATTGAATAACATAGCAAGTCCGGTTTCAACGATGTGACGGTGCTTTCGTTCCACCCTCCCGTTTTCTTGTGGAGTGTACGGGCAAGAAATGCGATGAAATGTGCCATTTTTTTCAAGCAAATTGCGAACGTGATGATTTATGAATTCCGTGCCCCCATCACTCTGAAAAACCTTGATTTTTGAAGAAAATTGTGTTTGAACAAAATTGATAAAAGCCCCAAAAACCATATGAAAACTTGATTTGGTTTTGAGAGGATAGAACCACATAAATCTCGAATAATCATCCACAAAGAGAGCATAATAGCGATAACCATCAATAGAATCCACGGGTGAGGGTCCCCATAGATCACAATGAACTAAATCTAACACATGTAAAGCGCGTTTATCGTTAAGTTTAAAAGGTAAGCGATGTGCTTTAGCATGTTGACAAGAAGAACATACAACGGGTGACGGTAATAAAGATGTCACCGATAAGTGTCCCAATTTATTTAATAGAGAGAGAACATATAGTCCTTGTTCACATCGGCCCTTTGCTAGAACCCGCTTCGTTGCTCGATCCTGAATAAAAAAATTGGGTTGGGAAAACAAAACATCCACATTGTTATCAGTTGTCAACTTGCTAATAGACAATAAATTCTTGGTAATATTTGGGACTACCAACACATCTCGTAGCCGAACATTATTATGAAGGACAGATTGACCAACATGGGAGATGGGAAGAGTATTACCATCTCCAAAAAGAACATTTGCATGACCATCATAGGGAGCAGGTTGTGTAACATAATTTGTGGAAGCCGTCATAGGATTTGTAGCTCCGGAATCAACAAACCAGTCTGGAGCATTTGTAGTAACATGACACTGAGCATGGAAAGCTTTTGCTAATTCCGTATCTATACCGGGTTTATGAGTGGCATAGGAAGAAAGATGTGGACATGTATTGGCGTAGTGAGCATCCTTACGACACAACTAGCAATGTGGAGGACGGCGACCGCGACCGCGACCACCCTTATTAAACCGACCATCACGACCACGGTAGGAATTTGGTGGTCTGGTGTCAGCAGTGAATGAAACAGCAGAAGAGGTAGTTCCGTGCAAGGATTGTAAAAATAATTCATGTGCTTCCGCCTGGGCAAGAAGATCTCGAAGTGTAGTAGGAGATCGAGAAGCACGAACAGCAGTAGAAAAAGTCTCAAAAACAGACCCGAGACCACATAAAAACCAATGAATTTTGTCTGATTCATCAACCGGGTGACCAGCAGCAGATAAATGATCACAAATAGATTTAAACTTACGACCAAAATCAGCAACAGTAGACGAACCTTTGGAGTTTTGGCGAAGCTGATCACACAAGGCTTGAACACGCTCAATTGAGGAATTGCTGTAAGCACGTTCAAGTGCTGTCCAAATCTGATAGGCAGTAGATAAGCCAACAATTTCTGAGAATGCTTCCTCTGTTAGAGAGGATTGAAGGAGAATAATTGCTCGCTGATCAGCCAAGACCCAAGAAGAACAAGCCGAATTTGGTACAGATTTGCCATCAACAAGAATTCCAGGGGCTGGTTTTGAGAGAGTTCCATCCACATGTCCCATAAGATTTTGATATGTGAGAAGAAGGATCATTTGGTTTTTCCAGAGAAGATAATTAGAGGAGCATAATCGATTGGTGATAAGATGAAGGATGGTGTTCATTGGGAGGGTTGAATCTTGAGAAGAGGAAGCCATAAATGAAGAAGAAAGAGGAGACAGGAAGTAACAGAGGGAAGAAGAAGAGATACAGATGGATTGATTAGAGAAGAAAGTGAGCCGACCTAAGCTCTGATACCATGAGAATATAACTCGTCACACCAAATAAGGTGGAGAGACAATAGATTTATACAAAAGGAATTTACAAGATACATCCTCAAAGAATTAGAAAACATACAAATACATACACACAAAATAGAAGATGTACATGAGACTTAATTTTGTCTAATAAGATCCATGAATGTGGCTTGAGCATTCGTGAGCCTGAAAGGCATCACCACGAACTTGTAATGACTATAGTGAGTTCGGAAGGCCATCTTCTATGTATCCTCCTTTCTGACCCTCATCTGATGATAACCCGAACGCAGATCAATCTTGGAAAACCAATATGCACCCTGGATCTGGTTAAATAAATCAGAAATCCTCGTAAGTGGATAAACGGTTCTTCACTTTTAGCTTATTCAGCTCCCGATAGTCGATACATATCCAATGTGACCCATCCTTCTTCTTCATAGACAAGATCGGCACTCCCCATGGTGAACTACACGGCCGAATGAGTCCCTTGTCTAACAGTTCCTTCAGCTATGTAGACAACTCTTGAATCTCTAGGGGAGCTAACTGATAAGGTCCTTTCGCTATCGGAGTCGCACCTGGAACCAAGTCAATCCGAAACTCCACCTGCCTTTCCGGTGGCATTCCCGACAAATCCTCTTGGTACACATCTGGGTACTCCCGAACAATCGGTATATCACCCACGGTCATCTTACCCTTCTCCCGGGTATCCATCACATAAGCCACAAACCCAGAACAACCCTACTGAAGATAACAACTCGTCCTAACAGTTGAACATATAACCGGCCCACGCTGAACTCCCTCTCCCTGAATCACTATCTCTCCCCCACTTGGGGTCCGAATATGTACAAATTGATGCCCTCAATCAATCATTGCCCCATTGGGGCTCAACCAATCCATCCCCACAATAACCTTACTCTCACGTAGAGGAAAAGGAACCAAATCAATCAGGCCCCACTCACTAAACTGATGGGTTTTATATATTACAAAAAAACTATTTTTTGGCATAAAAACATAAACCCTAAGTTCACATGCACCCTAAAGGATCTATGTTCTCATTATGATTTGCAAAC
The DNA here is from genome assembly GCF_052849685.1 of Lactuca virosa. Lineage (NCBI taxonomy): Eukaryota > Viridiplantae > Streptophyta > Magnoliopsida > Asterales > Asteraceae > Lactuca > Lactuca virosa. The sequence continues at coordinate 325,753,817 of NC_136433.1, read as the reverse complement.
AACTATTGAATATCAAGAACACTAGAAGTACATTGCTATTTTGAAATTAATATAGGGTTATTAGAAAATACATACCTTAGTTTGTTATTGCAAATAAAATAGTAATTCTTCCTCTGTTGGTCTTTAGAAAGCAAGCACCAGGCCCGACCCAATAGGTTGGGCAAGCTGGGCGACGGCCCACGCCCAATTTTACGCCTGTTAGTAATGTATATATCTTATAGTGTACAAAACAAAATCACAAATTGATTGTTGTGTAATTGGTTAAGGCGTTTTACATAGAGGAGAATGCCCAGGTTCGATTCCCATTATTCCACATTTATGTTTCCTAATTTTTTTATCTGCTTTTTACAATTTTTGGTAATAAATTCATGTTTATTTGGCATTAAAGTTTCTTTCTGTGAAGTATACGCAGACCTAGACCTATCACGACTTAATTTAGTTTCCCAAATTTAACTCTATTAATATATATTTACACATGTTTTAGTAACTTAATTCATTTGTTTATTTGGTAATGAAATTTCTTTTTATAAAGAATACTTACCTTATATTCATATCAAATACAAAAAACTTTCCAAAATTTAAATTTGGTTTAAATTAATATAAACATATTAAAAAAACGTTGATACCTTGTAAGCAATTATCTTTTATAGAAAACATAATTTTTTAAAATACTTGGCGAAAAAACTTAAAAACCTTGATGCGTCTTAAAAAACTTTATATAAAAATTAGCTCAAAATTAAAAGTCATACGATATTTTGATATCGAGGGGCCCCTCATTTTATTTTTGCCCGGGCCCAAAAATGTTTGGACCCAACGTGGCAAGCACTAGAAGTCTGGTGCTTCTAATGGCTCACACTCAAACCCTAACAAATTGGAGGCTAAATAGGAGAGAGGAGGAGGAAGGGAATTTTCGAAATTCTATTTGGAATTAGGTGAATATAGAAATTCATAATCCAAGGGGGTTTATATAGGTGATAGGGAGACTAAGGATTACACAGATTTCCTTAAATAAGTCATTATCCCTTTTCTTGCTCCCTAAGACATTCCAAGCTTCCTTAGAGCCCAAGAATACCTCTAGAAACCCTATAACCATCTAGAACTTCCCCCCCCCCCCTCTCCTAGGGAGCTTCTAGAATTGGTCAATGTTCAACTTTTGAACATTGTCACCTTTAGTCATTCCACTTTTAATTAATCCAGTTAATCCGAAAATTAATTCCAATTAATTTCTGATTAATTCTTATTTAAACAATACAATTTCTAATTAATATATTATTCTCATAATATATTAATAAATTATTTATTTTGATTTCTAATTAATTTATTAACTATATAATGCATTAATAAACTAGGCTCTCTCTCTCTCCAAAACGCATTCCAGTCAATTACTAGGTTTGAGGGCAACCCAAAAGGACTTTGCTAATAGTTCAAGATTATTCTAATTTATTTATTGGCTTTAACACCTAATCCAACAGTCTCCCACCTAGACAAGTCTAAAACTAAATTACAGGTATAACTTCTAAATTAAACAGCAAAGGGTGCTTTCCAAAGCAACTGTCGAACTCTGATCCGATACGATATTTGTCCTTTAGATAAGTGATCAAATATTCATCTGTTGTTCTAGATATCATATGGATATGAGACATGGATTGAAATCAATATCATTGTCCAAAATTTTGTTTCTCGATTTCCCGATTTATAACGATTGAATTCATACTACTAATTTAACACATCAATTCAGTCCGGGCTCGGCCAAGCACTTCAGATGTCGACATCAAATCATAAATGGGCCCAAATATATCGCTTTTCCTGTTAGGGAAAAAGAAACGAAAAAATTTCGACTCATATACTTGTATCTTTTACTCACCAAATCATACATGACACTACGTTTTATAACATCATGTTACTGATGTATTTACGTAACACCAATGCATAACTGACTTGTAAATTACAACTCATATATATCCATTTAAAGAGTATAAGATAATATTGTCTCAGAATTACTCGTGATAGAATCTATGAAGTAATTCTCTGAGTATAGGTTTATCCAATACTCAAACTCTCCATTTTCTAAGTACTCATGAATATTGTAGCAACCATTGCAATGTCTAATCTCCATAGACAATCTACAATTCAATTCATGACAGTCTTATTTCACTACTTACTTTGAAAAGTATGAGCGATTGTGGAATTCGAATAATCAAATTATTCAGGAAGTAAAACATGCAAAGTGAAACATAATAATAAACTAATTAACAATGGTCTTAACCCTATTGAATATAAATAATATTTATTATTTAATCACCATAATAATTACGAATTTATTCATTGTACAATGTTTGGAGTAATCATCTAACCACTTGAATTAAATAACATCAGTTATGTCATGTTATGAACATGCATACTATGCTTCTCTATGGTCCTTCCTTTGTGAACAGATCGACTGTACACTATTCCAATGATGCTCATTTCACAATTTCAAATTCTTGTCACTATCTAAAATGTATTGGAATTCCAACCTTACATGCATTTACCTTCTGTGATGTCGAGGCTTCAAAGTCATAGAGACTGAGCCAACGATATTACAGAATGTTCCATTGGAAATTTGTTACTAGAAAGAATTCCATGATAATGAGGGTTCAAGGTACACTCCTTGAATACTTCTTCTTGCATTAAAGTTTCCAACTCACATGTCGACTTTTCAAATATCTCCCATTATGGAAACATTTCCATATTTCCATATGACCATCAATCATGATCAAGAACCATCTCAATCTAGAATCATGTCACTATGGTCCATCAAAATTAATACCATAATTCCAACTGTCCACAAGAAACCAATCTTCAGTAAACCTAAGAATGTTCTTGATAGTTGTTTAACCATTCTAGTCACACAAAAAATTCTAATCCTTTTCCTCTCAATGCTCAAGGCATTTGGAAAAGTCAAAATACGTGAATATTACAGCATATGCAATCGATCCTATATCCGAAGCATATGGGACTCAATACATTATATTTGATATCTGTTCAATCTCTTCTTGTAATATTTTCATATGTTCAATTTCCAATGTTGAACAATTTCAACATGATATTCACATATGTCTATGACTAAGTTCTACTAAATTATATGATCTATTCAAAACAAAGTATGAGTGCCCTCTCCCTTAAGTCTATCATAGCGAAACAATTCCTAAACTTTGAGGTTTTCAAATTGAGAACTTTTTTCCTTAAGAACATTATTGTCTACATGCAATACTAGCATAACAATTATGCTCCCACCATATTTGACATATACCCAGAAATCAACTGGACTTCCAAAAATCAATACTCTTGACTTTCTTACTGAAGTACAGATTTCTGTTATGCGATGCTCTGATAAGTCTCCAACTAGACTTCTTAAGCTTATACAACTTCATTGGATATCATATGTGTGTGTTCAAACCCTTTCATTACTTATAAAAATAAGTCTTGAATGTTTAAACAATTCCTTTCCATTCCTCATAATTCAAAATATGAAGAGGGATGTCGTAATCATATTGTACATTTGAGAATGCAATTAATACAAGCGATATCATACTGATCGTTATCAGATCCTTTATAATCTACTAGCAAAAGTGTTTCCTCATAATCATTCTCATGAATTAGAGTGAAAACTTTACCGTATAGATTTCAAGGTGCATACGTTCCCATCCATGTGAATCTATCATTTGCAACCTACAATCATAAGATAGGGTTTAGGACAAACCAAATTCAAAATTAGCTTTCCTTCATGGATTGAACTTTGTAATTCTAAATTTCTTGCCCTCTGGTAGCTCAAGGGCATACCAATGCTTCCATGTTGTTGGCAGCTCATCCATATTGGTCAATGTACTTTCACTGACCAACATGCTTTTTTCTTTTGCGGTCAAATGAAAAACATAGAAGTCATAACCATTGCCAACTCAACTAGAAGTTCACAGAAAGAAGAATGTGTCAACCAAACACGATAGGTTATCAACCTCAGGTCGCGTGTCAGTGATAACTAAAAGGTTTATTGTCGGTTGATTCTTGAAATTCTTTAGATCAAAACGACTGCTACTGACTTCTTGACATATGAGTGTTCTCTCAACAAACATTCCTTGACGAGCTAAAAAAATCTTCAAAAGTTTGTGTGGATTCCTGACAATAAAACACATCACAAAATAGGTTTCAGTTTATCCTTTGTTTCTCGATTAACGAAAAACATCACAACTCTAATTCTATATGTGCTAGAGTAAGAAGAACATTTTTACTCCAAGTATTTCGAGGTGTTTTCAACCTTATTAGTTTGAAATGAGTTTCAAGATACTATTTATAGTTACTTGAGCATGGCTCTAAAACTTGATTGGAAACAAAGTATGACTCATCTCTTGTTTGAACTAGTTTTTCAACTAAATCCAATTCCTCTTCTTAGTCATACATTTGCACTAAGATGTTCTTCGAGGATCAATTGTGATATAGTTCAACAGTCATTAAGATGATCATAAAACATGATGCTAAAGTAGTCTCCTTTCCTTTCATAGATTGGAGAAACTTTTATCTTTCTGCCTAATAGATTCTTCTTTTCGTTCTGCTATTCTTTGAAAACCTTTTCAAAAGTAGTAGAATTATGTTCAACTTTATGAACAAAACATATTTACTTTAACATCAAAAAATCATGACGAGTAGTGTTATCATCCTTTGTGGTTGATATGAATAGTCCATATCAACATGTACTAGATCCATTAGTCATTCACTTGACTCACATAAACATGTGATCAATGAAATAGTCATAATTTTCCAATGAACAAGATTCTCATATACTATACAATGCGACTTGTACAACACCAGGTATCTGTCCAGTTAGTGATGAGATTTCTTTTTCACTTGGTCAATTATGACAATACCACAAGCGATATCATAAGAATTAAATCCACAATTAATATTGCTAATATTAGAAACGTAACCAACACTTTCATAAATGCCTTTGCAAGGAAATATAAAAAATGAGGCAATCAAATAAACCAAAATTTCACTTTTATTGAAAATAAATGAAAATTTTGAATTTATCCATTCAATGCATAAAATGAAAAACTATGTTTCTAGACATCTCCTAAGAGTAATAGCAATCTATTTAATTATCCTAATTCCTTAGTAGTAGCTTCAAGCTCTAATCTTCGAACCATGTGACCAAAGTCCATTTCTCATGATCAGATTTAGCTCACTTTGCTCAAGCTTCCTTATTTCTCTTAACTCCTTTAATACTATCAAAATGTGATCATCACATCATGTATTAAGAGTCTATGAATAGGAAACTATAAAACAATGGAGTCAGATAATGGATGCACCTGAAGTAGAGTTAAACGAGTTGACTTTACTATCTCTAATATCTTTTAGGTATTTTTGGTAGCTTTGTTTCCAAAGTCCCTTAAATTGGTAGTAAAACAAATAGACTCTTTAGGGTCAACACATGGAACGATCCCAGAACTAGCCATTTCTATTTACCATATGATCAAACAATTTGATCTTGGCCAACCCCTTTCCATTGGAAAGAGAAATATTTTCTGGACCACCATTATCACCATTTTCAATGTCCATGGAAACCTTGGAACTAGAACCACTAAGCATTTCTGCTTTAGATGTGTTCTTAAGCATTTCTGCTTCAGCAGCAATCAATATTTGATTCAAATTAATTTGGGTCATGTCGATATTTCTCCTATAAAAGTTCTCAATGAACTGATCATATGTCTAGTTCCATCATTTCCTAAGGAAGCGAAAACAATTTCACCTTGACTTGAAATTGGAAGACCATCTCTAGAAGAATGAGGAAAACTATTTCCTTAAGAAGGATGAAGACCATTTCTAAAAGATATTTAAAAATAGGAGAAAAAGGGAATTCAAGTTAGTTGATTTTAATCCTTATTTATTAACCCATAAATTTAAATTAAGGTTAGGATCCATATTTTCGATTCAAACTTAGAAGAAGGATGTCGTAATCAAATTCGAATCTATTTTAGGTAGGTAAGGCTTTTACCAATTCCAATCTGATGAAACTCCTAGATCTTTTGAGATTCATTGATTCTTATCAATGACATGTTTAATCTTCGATTATACTCTCATTTTTTGACTGGGATGCCAAGGATCAGAAACAAGATGTGAATAACCATGCAAACCCGCTTGACAACCTTGATGTCATTTATCATCTCACATTGATGTGCCGGTAAACCACACACGCTCAATCAACAATGATAATTTTCAAGATGTCCATTATATCTCTTTATAGTCTCTATTAGTGTGCAGGTTAACCACACACACTCCACTAACGACATATAAAGCATTATGTGTGTTTTCCTGGATTAGCATCCTTTTCACATTTTTTTCCTAATGTAACAAAGAGTGGGATTTTAAATATGGTTTAGTTACTTTATATCATTATACTTCTAAAATACTAGGTTTAAGTTTAAATTTTTGAAAATAATTTAAAATTAATTTAATTTAAAAATAATTTTGATTTAATCTTTATCTTTTAATTAAACAATTAATTATTTTTATTTAATCTTTATCTTTTAATTAAACAATTAATTAATTTAATTAAATCAATATGGATTAAATAACTATTTACAATTAAACAACTAATAAAATAATTCAATTTAATCCTTATCCTAAGCCTTCTATTTTTCGAAAAAAAAAATGGATAAGGTTTACTAGGTTTTAATTGTTCACATTTTAAGGCTCTTAAAATAACAAATTAGGAAAAAAGGCAAACCCTAGAAGGGATCCTTAAATTTAGAAAATTAGGCAAAGGGGCTAGGGTTTCTAAAACCCTTGCAAATTTCGAAAATAATAGGGTGGAGGCTAGGGTTTCAAGAACCCTATGTAATTTTTGAAAATACCTCCTTAGGGTTTAGATTCTATAAACCCTAATTTTGATCTATTTAACTTTGTGCAAGATCAATGGGAAGAATGGCTCTTATACCACTCATGGGTTTTATATGTTATAAAAAAACTAATTTTTGGCAGAAAAACACAAACCCTAAGTTCATATGCACCCTAAAGGATCTATGTTCTCAATGTTATTTGCAAACTTTTGAATATCAAGAACCCTAGAAGTACATTGCTATTGTCGAAATTAATATAGGATTAATAAAAAATACATACCTTTGTTTATTATTGCAAATAAACTAGTAATCCTTCCTTTGTTGGTCTTCAGAATGCAAACACCAGAAGTCTTGTGCCTCTAATGGCTCATACCCAAACCATTGCAAATTGGAGGCTAAAGAGGAGAGAGGAGGAGGAAGGGAATTTTCGAAATTTTCTTTGGAATCAGGTGAATATCATAATTCATAACCCATGGGGGTTTATATAGGTGATAGGGAGGCTAAGAATAAGGCATATTTCTTAGATAAGCTTTTATATCTTTTCTTGCTCCCTAAGGCATTCGAAGCTTCCTTAGAGCCTAATAATACCTCTAGAAACCCTCTAGAAACCCTATAACCATCTAGAATTTCACCGCCTTTTGTCCTTCCACTTTTAATTAATCAAATTAATCCCAAAATTAATTCAAATTAATTTCTCATTAATTCTTAATTAAACAATACAATTTCCCATTAATATATTATTCTCATAATATATTAATAAATTATTTATTTTGATTTCTAATTAATTTATTAACTATATAATAAATTAATAAAAGAGCTCTCCAAAAAGCATTCCAGTCAATTACTAGGTTTCAGGGCAACCCAGGAGGACTTTGCTATTAATTTAAGATTATACTAGTTTAGTTATTGGCTTAGAAACATAATCCTATATAAACAACTCCAATATACATCCCCGATGAACCCTTGATACTTGCACAGGTCGATCATCAGCAATCTCAACCTCTAATGGATACCCCATCTCCCCTGAAGCATCGACAGACCTCTTGTTAAGAACGAGAGATACTAAGGATCGGGTAGCCCCCGAATCAAATAAAACCAAAGCAGAGATATTGTTCACATGGAACGACCCTATAATCAAAATACACATATAAGTATAGAACATCAATATAAATAAAGAGATAAGGAGAAGATACATACATGTCACCACAATAGGTGTTGCACGAGCCTCCTCGGTTGTCAGCTGATATGCCTTGCTCCTCACAACAGGTACCTCCGCCTTGCCCTGATGGCCATCTGTAATCCGTAAGGTCGTCGGAGCGGGTGCTGCAACCGGTCCTGTCGCTGCTAAACTCGGACAATCGCGCTTTTATGGCCCCTCTGATTGCAATGAAAGTAAATCAAACTCGATCCCTGGTGGTGGTTGTGCAATCCCGGCTAAAGTGCCTAGTCTTGTCGTACTTGTAGCAGCCTGAACCACCCCCTACAAGCTCCATCATGCGACTTTCCACACTTGCGACAACGACCCCAACCCTGCTGGCCCTTCGATCTCGTATCAAAAACCTTAGGCCCCTTGCCCGAACCATCAGAACCCTAAACCTGATTTGACTTCCTCTTATTCTCTATTTCCAAGTCAATCTCCCTCTCTCTGGCTCTCACCACCATATCCTCCAATGTCATGCAACTGGATATACTCACAAACTGCCTGATGTCGCTCCTCAGCATATCGCGATATCTCGCATTCTTCATCTCCTCGCCCACCACATACTACAGAACCAACAACGCACTCTCACGAAACATAGCGGTGATCACCACCACTGTCTCAGTAGTCTGGTGAAGGTCCTGAAACTCCCTCGCCAACTGTTGGACCTCAATCATAGATGAAAAGTCAACCTGAAACCTCGTCACGAAATCCTCCCAAGTCATCGACTGAACCGTATTGCCTCCCAAGGCGTGGCCAACCTCCTCTTACCAATATCGATCTTTGTCTTTCAGAAGACAGGATGCAAGTTTGACCTTTTCCCCTTCGGGACAACAACTAGTACGGAAGGCGTTTGTGACATCCACTAACCAACGCGTGCTCACGATCGGGTCCTTCGTCCCGAAGAACTCTGGAGCCCCGCATACCCAAAACTCTCGAAAAGTCAAAGAGTGGGCTCCCATCATCGCGGCCATCTCAGAACAAAAAGTGACCAAACGCTCATCCATATTCTCCATAATACCCTCCTTGATCGTACCGAAGATCACAGGAGTTTGCTCAAGAATATTGTGGGTAATCTCTGATGAAATGAACTCCTGCATCTGATATTCCATAAACCCGACCCCACACCCCAAACCCGAACCATCACCGGTACCAGAACCACTACCAGAACCTCCTCGAGTGACCACCATACTAAAACTAAACCATTCAAACCATCAGAATATAAATACTCAAAGAATCCGACATTCTACAAGCTTCCTGGTATCATTGTGACTTTCCTTGTCTCGAGTACTGATCCTCTGCTTCCAGTAGTACGGACCCATACTTCTTTCCACATGTATCCGTACTTTCATCAAGGATCGCCCCAAATCCCCCAAGTTACTTCCCTATCAATCTAAATGACCTCTAGCAAAGCAAAGCTCTCGGCACCGAATCACCTCCTAGATTTTCCTAGGGCTACCACCACACTACTCCCCGCCATCAGCTGCAGAAGGAACTCCCTCTAACACCCTCTAAATAACTTACGAAGAAAATTACATATCGCCGACAATAGATAATTATCTGAATGAAGGGTCTCCCCTATAACGGTTGACCTCAGACAAGAGCTGTGCAATAGGGTTAAACCTAACCTTCTAAAATTATATAATCTTAGTGATATGTAACTTAGCATATTCGCTTACTAGTTAGCTGATGTTAATGGGCACTCCTAAAAGCACAAAGCAAGCAACATTTGAGCATTGAATGATCTGAATTAATCATAACCTAAACAAGCCATCCTATCACTCGTTGAACTAGTACTAGCACGCAAGTCTACAAGCTCATATAACAGGCATATAATGGCATCTCTCCTAGCATTCTATCATGCAAAATCCTGAGCAGATCCTTAGCCCTAGTCTATCATTCGATTCACAGATTCACAATTCAAGGCATATTACAAGAGCATGTATGGGTATTTTGGGAAAACTTACTTGAGCTCGGTCGGTTGCATGCACCACACCCCTTTCTTTTATTAAAAATTTCTTTTATAAAACATTTCTTTTTATGAAAAATCTACCAAATCCTCAGTTTGACTTCAGGCACACCCGAGAGTATGCCCGAATCCCTCAAACCAAGGCTCTGGTACGAACTTGGGTCATAACCATAATCAGGACTTAAATCAATTGGCGCAAAAGCCGCGACCCGAACTCAATGCAACAAAATCCCACTAATGGCCCAATTCCTAAAGGACATTTAAGGTCCAATATGGGCCCAAATCCAAGAAGGCCCAAGGCCTAACAGTGTCCTAAAATCAAAAGACGTGTGGCCCAACAAAGGCCCAAAATCCTAAAGACCAAACGCGGCCCAACAATGAAATCCCATGACCAGGTTGAGTACGCTAAGCGTACCCCTAGTATGTCCGGCGTACTAGGTCGCTACACGGAGTCAGGGATCTAGACGCGTACGCGCAGCGTACGCATTTGTATGCCCCATGTATGCTTCATTCATCCACTTCATCCATTAAGCCCTTATTGCTTAAGAACAAATGTCCAAATTTCAGATCCAGACCTTATGGAACGTCTTAATCCAAAAGTCACTAACTTGGTGCTTTTGCATGGCTTAAATGGACCCAAACCTTAGATTTAGCATCCTACTTTCACCAAATGGACATATACTCATGCATGGTTGATCCTCAACCATCAAGATGCTAACTTTATGAAGTAGGGATTCCAGAAACATCAAGAGGAGCAACTCATAACTACTGGAGTGATAAATCCCCACTAGAACTCATGCATGGGACCAAATTGTTGTCACACCCTCGAACCGGACGGCGGAAACGTCTGAGGTCTAGTGTGACTATCAATTGAAATATCATCACAATGAATATAAATGAATCACAACATAAACATCCCCATGCATTACATGTGACAACCAGCATTGTTTACATCAAGTACATTGTTTTACATTACAACATCACAGAACCTAAATTGTTTAACGAATAGCGTATCACAAAAAAAGTTTCGGAAACACGCTTGATGATTCTTCATTCTAAAGGTTACCTGAGAATACAAGTTATTTTGAAAACGGTCATCATATATAATGTTGGTGAGTTCATAAGCATGTTTGACATAAAATGGTTTGTATTGTTTGTAAAACCCAGAAAATCCGATATTTTATGTAACAAAAGCTGTTTACGAAAAAGATGTGATGATCCCATAAGTATATATGTTTGTAATTTCAAAACATGTAAGAGTGAATGACTTTCATAATTGTTCATTTTATTGTAGTTGTTGTATGTAGAAGTGAATAATGGCATTCCCTGGAAAACCCGATGTGTTCCAATTTAATTAGTATGGCAGTTTTGTATTATTGTATAAATCACTTTGCATCGTCACAGTGTATGAATATGATTTCCCAGGAATGATGATATGGTAATGGATCTCTATGTGAGTCGTTATAACCATGCATAATAATGACTATTTCGCCTGCCTTGGCATTCTTGCGAATACCGGTATTGAATTAAAATTTTGTCACCCTAGACTGGCCGAGTCTAACTGTAGCGAACAACTCAGGTGTGGGGGAGTCACCTCCGTATAGATCTATACACAAACTCTCGCCCTCCCTCCAGGAGACTCTGGTTATAACTACAGGCTACGGCCGACACTTATTGGTGCCAACCGATAATTCTCACTAAATCCCTATTATTACCCCATGAATTTGAATAACATTGATTACAACCCGTTTGATGTTTACATGAATATGAATAAAACCTAACAAACACGAAAAAGGACAACTATGGCCCACTAATCATGTATGTTATTACAGACTGTCGAGTATGCGACAGACACGTTAGCCCGTTAAGCATATAATTGATTTGGACCATACTATTTGAAGTGTTTAGTATGGAGTTTTGGCTTCCCAATTGGATTTTGATGGAAGTTTGTTGTCTTTGGATAAACATCATACATGTTTTCAAGTTATGGTTACAATTGTTGTCATTGTTAATGTTTACATAAGTATAGAATTTCCTAGCTAATTTGCTAGTTGTGACAATTGTTCTCAAAACAAACCCTAGACTTGATCTAACAATAGAGTCATCAAGATGGAAGCTTTATACCTTAATGAAGCTGAGAATGAGAGTAGATTCTGGATCTACAAGCTCATACTTGATCAAGGTTCCTTTTCCAAGTTTCTTCTTCATACAGGCTCACCAAACACACACAAATGGTTAAATCTCTCTAGATGAGCTAAGGTTTCGAAATGGGACTCAAAAGGGTACTGAAGGATGGGAAATAAGAGAATCTTGGGACATAAGGTTGCTTAAATTGGGTCCAAACCCTAAAATTAGGGTTTGTCCCCTGATTACATATGTCCTGCGTACTGGAGATACGCCCAACGTACGCACTCCCCTCCCAAAAATTACAATAATGCCCCTAAGGACCAAAATGAAAATTAATTACACACCGAGGGTCAAAATGAAAAATACCTTGAATCAGGTGTTACGTATACCACCATCGCTGTTATTTTCTAACTTAACAATGACTAATCCTTGTAAACAATTGTATTTGATGCATATATCAAAATGTGTGGGTTTCCCTACTTGGCCCCCAATATCGTGGTTGAGGAATATCGTCACTGCAAGATCAGAATGGAATTTTTTTTATCTGAAAAGAAAAAGGAGAATAAATCTGAAGATATGTAACTAAATGTCCCTATGTTCCACTTAGAACCATGGTTAGAGATGTGGTTGCTCAACTTCTTAGTTAGGGAGAAATTCGTGAAGCTCCTCTTACAAATCTTGACATCGAGAAGATTCATTGAAATCTGGGATACTCTTAAAGATTTGTTGGAAGGATCCGAAAATGTCAAAGGCAATAGATTAACCTCTATTGGTAACAATTAGGACATTTTTCGGCCCCACCTAGAGTATTTTTTTTGCCTGCTTCTAACAAATTTTATATTTGGTTAATAATTTCCTTGCTCATGTTGTTTCGAGAACTCCTATTGACCGTAACCTTGAGTTCATTAACAGTATGCTAAAGGTTAGGGTAATGTCAAATCTTTCTTGCAAAGCAATGGTTCATTAAAGGAGTTGACCGTTTTTCAAAATTTTGAACTTCATGGACATGAATCAAATGTTGCACAAACTTTGGGAGAAATCTCTGGTGGATCCCTGGCTCATGTCAGTTTAACAAGTCATATTCCACCGAGAAATGTCCCTACGGAATCACCTGTTCAGAGTCATTTGTTTTGAATCTCATATAACCTCTTTACCTAGAAGATGATTCTGAGGAACAAGCCTTCCATCATGAGTTTACCATGTCCACCATGAAATAAAACAACATCCTCATCCTTGGTTGAATTCCTAGAATCTGAAACCTTACCAAGACAAATATCAGAACAATAGCCAACAACCGAAGTTACCTATTACCTCATCAGTCAAACCTTTAATTCTATCCTAAACCATATGGAACTCATCAAAACCAAGCACCTTACCAACCCAACCTTCTGAAAATTCTATCTTTGGTTCCCTTAAACCAACTGACACCGCAAACAACTAAATATGAGCTTATCTATCACAAATATGACATCAGAAACCATTATGCTAGTAATTATCTATCCGATAGGCAACTCAAACCGAAGATACAAGACTGAGGTTACTCTACCCAAAGGCTAAACGAGTTAGATGAGAGTGAAATAACTTTTATTGCAACAATATCAAGAATTTTGAAGTGTATTGGTCTTTTGGTGATGAAGAGTGGTGGTGAAAGAAATTTTTGCCTTATGGAAAGAGCTAGTGTTGAATGTAATTCCAGATATTGGTCCTCGGGTTAGGATGATGATGATGATGATGATGATGACAACCTTGTGGACCACAACTACTGCTACAATGCATCCAATGATCCTCCTAGATGCAACATTATACAATAGCTACGTTTCATGCTCTCTAAAAAACTTATTGATATGTCTCTCTATGAATTATACGTAATTAACATTGAATCGGATTTAGCAGCAACCTAAAGGTTTTTGATTCCGTTGTAGATAATGGAAAGGTGAATCACAATGAGTTGACCAGAATTACATTACGACATAAAGACTGATAGCTGAAGATTTATTCGTTAGAAAGCGAACTTTTAATATTTAGGGATGAATGTATAATTTCGAATGATAAATGTGAAAAGTCTGTTAGTAAACATAATATTTTAGTAGCTAGCCACATTAGACTTAATGTTGCTATTGATAAATTACGCAAAACCATTCATGCGATTGAATCAAATACACATATGACTCATAATGTTCGTTACCCTTTGTCAAGAACTACTAGTCATGGATCCAAGATTCCTACCCCTAATAAGGATCTTCAGAATCTCACTCACATGGGTGATATTACTATTCAAACATATCTTGAGTCAACTATTTCTTTTCTTTCCAAATTATTGGAAGAAACCAAGAACTTTTAGACTTTAACTCATGAGTTCACTCTGATCTCCATTTCATGTCCTGATTCCACATTGTAGCATCCCGAAAATACCGAGTGAAAATTTCATTTTAGATAATTCAGAACCATTCATTCATTATCCCAACAAAAGATCAGAATAAAAGTATTCTTAAAATATCAAAGTAAATTCATAAACAGTCAATGTGGAATAAATCTCGAGGGGATGTAGTGCGATCAAGCTGGGCCCTTCCTTTTTAAACCAGAAATACATGAAAACATTTTAAACATAAATCGTAAGCATAAAGCTTAGTGAGTTACCAAAAATATCACATACCATACAAATCAGTGGGCCCAACCATGTGGTATATTTCAACCCAAAACATACAATAGTGGGCCGAATCTTGGGGTATATTTTAACCCAAACATACAATAATAGGCCCAGCCCTGGGGGGTATTTCAACCCAAACATACAATAGTGGACCCAACCCTGGGGTATATTTCAACCTAAAACATACATGCAAGAGTCACAAACACATCAAGCATCCTACATAACATAATCCAGTGGGTCGGCATTGGTGCCTTCTGTTGGATTAATGTCTAAGTCCATAACTATATTTGGTATGTACTTGACCCGACCCGGCATGGTCCATTTGGGTTGCACTTCACCGGCACAATTTATATGGATAGTCTTTTGAGAATAGTATATTTATGATTTATATTAATATATTATAAGTTCTAATATATTAATATGGAATCATATTATTTAATTAGTATTGATCAAGAATTAATTTAGAATTAATTAAGTGATCAAAAAGAACTAATTAAATATGGACTCTTATATATATGGAATGGGCCAAGTTCATTTAGGTTGGGCTAAACTTTCATAGATGGTCCATGGAGCTTTTAACCCATGGATCCTATGTAAATGAAAGGTCATGGGTATTAGGGTTTACATGGATGTAACCCTAATCCTCCATAATATATAAATGGGTCCTTGGCTCACAAAATTGGACAAGTGTGTGAAAATAAGAGTGGGCCGATTTTAGTGTGCATACATATTCTCTCAAGTTCTTCCAAGGTGTTTTGGTGATTTGTGATTCCATTTGAGGCTTCCACACTATTGGGGCTAAGCTCTTAAAGCTTGAAGACATCAAGCTACATCAAAAGGTATGTCATCTAACTAGAACTTTGTAGTATAGGTGCTTCATAATATGCTAGTTAGGATGAAACCTTGGAATAGTTAATATTTGCATGTATAATAGAGAAAACATAGATCCAAGGTTTATAGGGTTGCATGTACACCATAGGAGTGTTAGAATGCTCAAAACCCAACAGTGGTATCAGAGCCATGGGTTGTTTTCTGTTATATTGATGCAAATGTTTTATTTTCAAGTTGGAAAAAAAAAGAAAAAAAAAACATGACGTTTGTCAAATTTTAAGATAATTACCTGTTTTGTGAAAAACGAATTATTTGTAAAATTTGAATCATTTGTTATATGAGTTGAATTAGGTCAAATTTAGTAAAAGATAAAATGATATGATTATTTTATTAGTTTTAAAAGTTTGATCTAAATGTTTTAAGGAGTTACATATTTTGTCATAAAATTTTGGAGCTCAACAGTTTTTTTAAAGTTGTGATCTTAAGGGTTTTTGTGTCACACCCCAAAACCGAGAACGGCGGAATACGTTCTGGGGTGGAGGACGTCATGTATAGTATCATAACAATGCATAATAGTAAAGACAAGCAACAACATCCATTTCATTAATATAATAATTGTAATACAAGCGTGTTCTGTACAGTTTGTTAGACACCAAAAGTAATATCAAAATAAAGAGGAGTCTTGTATGTGCTCCATCTTCTCAAAAACTGCATCTGTACCTGTCTACTGATGACCTGAGAATACAAGTTATTTTGAAAGCGAGTATCAGCATAAAGCTGGTGAGTTCATGAGTATTTAGTGTCATTGCTTGTATAAAAATATTCCCAACAATATAGTATAACGATTGATCTCAATGTTGGAAAATAGTATGCTCCCTAGGAAAACCCTAGGTTTTCCAGAAAAAGTGGTCTTCTACCAAGACCCGGTTGTATGTATGTTTGGTCCTTTGAAAGTGTAAAAGTTTTCCCAAAGAAACTATTAGTAGGAAAATATAGTTTTAGACTTCATTCATGTAAAGTAATTGGGAAAATAGTGTTTTACCCCAGTAGTATCACTGCCAACTACTGAAATGAAAATGCAGACTCCAGGTAGTATTAAATGTACAATACACCTCGGAGAGTCTGTTTTGCCTTTAATTCTTAATATATTAATTAAAGGTCGAAATGTGAACTTGTATGTAACCATGCTGATTGACGATCGAATCCCTGATGACCCTCCAAGTCATCTGTAGAAATGTGACATTTTGTCACCCCTGGGCCTAGTCGGCTCTGGCTGTAGCTAGCAGCCGGGATGTGGGAGTGTCTGTCCCGTATAGATCTATACACATAATGCCCGCTCTCCCTCCAGGAGACTCTGGTTACACGGTGATAGCACAGTGAAGTGTCGTATCGAGAGATAGTATGTCACATTCTGTTGTAGTATGTTCTCTTTGTATAATGTATAATGTACTTTCTGGTATAGTGTATAGAGTGTTCTCTTGTATAGTATATAGTATTCTCTTTTTATAGAGTTTAACATGTATTGACTCATAACTGTTCGGACTCTGGTAGGTACCATTCTAATAGTATACACGAGTAGTAATCCTTAACTATACCTATTATAGTTAAATAGTAAGGTTGGTTGCATGCCTTTGATGCACAAAGGCACTGAACTGAAATAAAGACTTTTATATCTAACACAAATATATATAATATATAACTAAGAATTCAACGACAGTTGGACAGATAACAATATACCCTAAATCCACAATCAAACAAGAACAGGAAGAAAGGTGAGCTATCAGTTCTAAGTCCTTCAAGTCTTACTTATATAAATATATTGGTGTAGACATGATTTGAGAACAAAAGAAGTTTTAAAAGAGTTTTAGAAATGGTTTTATAACCATTTAACATGAAAATGGGTTTGATAAACGTTTAAAGCAGTTTTGTTGGCAAAGCAGTTAAAAGTATAGAAAATCTTTTTGGTTGCAAGTTATAAATCACACGTAATTGATACTATAACTTGATTGATTCAACTTGTATCCCCCCCCCCATAAAAGCATTTAAAAACATTTAAAAGGTTGATTAGGGGTATGAACTCACCTGCAATGAGTGAAGTGAATGGAAGTGTCGGGTAGGATGCTAGGTGTCAAGTGAGGACTTGAACACACACACGGATCCTATGTAACATGTAGTGATACATAAATGTATCTAATTAGTTAATTAATCACTAATTAAGTCAGTAAAGACACCCTAATGTAAGAAAACACTTTGCTTCAAGTGCTAGGAGTGTTAAGGGTTGCATCTAAGGAGTGTATGGCCTCACTATGGAGTTTACACTTCAATTGGTTACACTTAAGTGTGTTTACGGTTTCTGGACCATTGTCCCCATGAGTTTATGGCCGTAAACTCATGGTAATGGTGCCATTGGGTGTTCAAAGGTCTTAAACTACTCAAGGAATTATGCTAGACTCGAATCCATGGCTTAGGAAGTGATTGGGGCTAGAAATGGACACTTCTTGGAGTTTACGGTCCTTGGACCACTCCCTTGGGAGTTTACGGTCGTAAACACTTGGGTTTACGGTCGTAAACCCATGAGTTTACAGCCGTAAACTCATGGTTACCTCAACCATTTCATGTTTTGGTGTTTCTAGCTCATGCATGCAAGTTTCCAGTCTTTTATCCAAGCTATAGAAGGTTTTTAAGGCACTTAAACATCCTTAGAAGGTGTTTACGGTTTTGGGAGGCCTTCCCAAACCGTAAACTCATGTTTGCACCATTCAATCCATGTTTTAGGGTTCTAAGATCACTCCAGCAAGTTTCTAGGTCATTAGCCAAGCATTGAAGAGGGTTTGGGGCATCAAAACCCCCTTATGGGAGTTTACGGTTTTGGGAGGTGTTCCCAAACCGTAAACACAAGTTTTTGGGTCCTTTGGAGAGTTTAATCCACAAATTTGCATGCATGTTAAGTTAAACAACAAGCTAGGAAGGATTACTTACGATTTTGGAGCTTGAATGAGTGATTCTTGAGCAAAAATCCGATTTTTAGAGAGAGAGTGTAGAGAGAGAAAGTTCTAAGGTGGGAGAAGACTCAAATGGTGGCCACTCAACCTTTATATAGGCCTTGAGTTAGTGGCCAGGTGGGGACACACCCAATCCCGACATTAAACGGAGTTTAAGATTTTACCCGATTAAGTGACCGTAACCCGACTTAGTCGTAAACTAGAAATTTTTCCAAAGGATTATCGAGGGTATTATATGTGATCTTATTGATTTCCTACACGTAGGAAATTATGACAATAACCCTAGATGAATTATTTAAGTTAAAAGTTAATGGACAATTTTTAATAATAAAATAAATTTTATTAACGGAAAGGGTTACAGTGACGGAATAAATTTCGGGTTGTCACATCATCCCCCCGTTAGAGGGAATTTCGTCCCGAAATTAGAGTTCAAGCAAACTATGTTATTATACAACAACTAAGTAAAAAGATGAGGATATTTAAGTCTCATTTGATCCTCGCGCTCCCAAGTGAACTCCGGTCCTCGTTTGGCGTTCCAGCGAACCTTCACAATTGGGATGCGGCTTTGTTTCGTTCGTTTGACCTCTCGGTCCATAATTTCCACGGGTTCTTCCACGTAGTTGAGGCTTTCGTTGATCTTGATCTCGTCGAGCGGGATTACAAGAGTCTCGTCGGATAGACACTTTTTCAAGTTCGAGACGTGGAAGGTAGGATGTACGTTACTAAGTTCGCGGGGTAGATTGAGTCTGTACGCTACGGGGCCGATTCTAGCGAGAATCTCAAAAGGCCCTATGTATCTTGGATTCAGCTTTCCACGCTTTCCGAAGCGTATCAAGCCTTTCCAGGGTGAGACTTTCAACAGGACTCGGTCTCCCACCTGGAACTCCAAAGGTTTTCTTCGTTTGTCTGCGTAGCTTTTCTGTCGGTCTCTTGAGGCCTTCAATCGTTCATGAATCTGAACAATTTTCTCTGTCGTTTCCCGAATGATTTCCGGACCCGTGAGAGTGCTGTCAGGAACTCGTCCTTTAGCTAACTGAGTGTCACCCACCTCAGCCCAGCACAGAGGGGACCTGCACTTTCGGCCGTAGAGGGCTTCGAATGGAGCAGCTTTGAGGCTCGTGTGATAGCTGTTGTTGTAAGAAAATTCGACAAGGGGTAAGTGGGTATCCCAAGCCTTACCAAAGACGATCACACAGGCTCGCAGCATATCTTCTAGAGTTTGGATGGTTCTCTCACTTTGTCCGTCAGTCTGAGGATGGTAGGCTGTACTCATGTCCAGCCTCGTTCCCAGGGAGCTTTGTAGGGACTGCCAGAACCTCGAAGTGAATCTAATATCTCTATCAGAGATAATAGATAGGGGTACACCATGCAGTCGTACTATCTCCCTAATGTAGGTTCTAGTGAGCTTCTCCATCTTGTCTGATTCCTTGATGGGTAGGAAGTGTGCGGACTTGGTCAATCTATCGACGATGACCCATATGGTATCAAGTCCACCCGTTGTCTTGGGTAACTTGGTTATGAAGTCCATAGTGATCCGCTCCCACTTCCATTCAGGTATCTCCGGTTGTTGGAGAAGACCTGAGGGTTTCTTGTATTCGACCTTGACCTTAGCGCAAGTAAGGCATTTACTTTACGAAGGTAGCGATCTCCGCTTTCATATTAGGCCACCAGTATAATTCCTTGAGATCCAGATACATTTTATCCGAACCCGGGTGGACGGAATATCGAGTGTTGTGCGCCTCCTTCATGACCAAGTCTCTGAAGCCACCGTGTCTCGGGGTCCAGATCCGGTCCATGAGATATAAGGTTCCGTTACCCTTGACATGTAGGTTCTTATCCATTCCTCGCAGGGATTCTCCTGATATATTTTTAGGTTTCAAGGCTTCGAACTGAGCCTCCTTTATTTGTGCGGAGAGACGCGAATGGATAGTCATTGTCAATGACTTGACTCGTCGATCGGAATATTCTTTCCGACTTAGGGCGTCTGCTACCACATTGGCTTTACCCGGATGATAACAAATTTCGCATTCGTAGTCATTGAGTAGTTCGACCCACCGTCGTTGTCTCATGTTGAGTTCTTTCTGGTTGAAGATGTGTTGGAGGCTTTTGTGGTCGGTATAGATGATGCTCTTCGTACCATACAGATAGTGTCTCCAGATCTTTAGGGCGAACACAATCGCTCCTAGTTCGAGGTCGTGCGTGGTGTAGTTGACCTCGTGTGTCTTCAGCTGTCTTGAGGCGTAAGCGATGACTTTACCTCGTTGCATCAGAACACAGCCGAGCCCCTGATTGGATGCATCGCAGTACACAACGAAGTCTTCTATCCCTTCGGGGAGGGACAGTATCGGTGCGGTGCATAAGGCTCGCTTCAGGGTTTGGAATGCCCTTTCTTGTTTCTCCTCCCAGTCAAAGGCCACGCCTTTCTGGGTCAATGTGGTCAGGGGTTTCGCGATTCGAGAAAAGTTTTGAATGAACCTACGGTAGTAGCGAGCGAGGCCTAGAAATTGGCGGATTTCCGTAGGCGTCTTCGGTGCTGACCAGTTCTCAATCGCTTTAATCTTGGATGGGTCCACGTGGATTCCTTCTTCGCTAACCACATGTCCTAAGAATTCGACTCTTCGGATCCAAAATTCGCACTTGGAGAACTTCGCGTATAGCTTCTCCGATCGTATGGTTTCCAGGACCTGTCGCAGATGATCGTTATGCTCTTCCTTACTTCTAGAGTAGATAAGTATATCATCAATGAAGACGATGACGAACTGATCCAAGTAAGGACGGCATACTCTATTCATCAAGTCCATGAAGACTGCGGGCGCGTTGGTTAGTCCGAAGGGCATCACTACGAACTCGTAGTGTTCGTAACGAGTTCGGAAGGTTGTCTTCGGGACATCCTCCTCTAGCACTCGTAATTGGTGATACCCGGACCTTAGATCAATCTTGGAAAAGTAACTCGCCCCTTGCAATTGGTCAAATAAATCGGCTATACGAGGAAGAGGGTAACGATTCTTGACCGTCAGCTTGTTGAGTTCTCTGTAGTCGATGCACATGCGGAACGATCCGTCTTTCTTCTTTACGAACAAGACCGGTGCTCCCCAGGGTGAGAAGCTTGGTCTTATAAAGCCCTTGCTGAGCAGTTCGTTAAGTTGACCGGACAGTTCTTGCATCTCAGCAGGCGCTAAACGGTAGGGCGCCTTGGCTACGGGGGTCGCTCCTGGGATTAAGTCGATTCGGAACTCGACTTGACGTTGTGGAGGTAAACCCGGTAGTTCTTCAGGGAAGACGTCGGGGAAATCGCGTACTACGGGGAGATCCTTTAGGTCCTTCGTTTTCTGGTTCGTATCTACAACATGCGCCAGGAATGCACGATATTCCTTACGCAGGTACTTCTGGGCTTGAATGCTCGATATGATACGAAGGCTCGTACTGGGTTTGTCTCCGTAGATCATCAAGGTTTCGTTGTTAGGTAGATTCAGGCGGATGGCCTTGTCGAAGCACAAGATATCGGTACGATGGAGACTCAGCCAGTCCATGCCTATGATGATATCGAAGCTTTTGATCGCTACTGGTATGAGGTTGATAGGAAATGAATGATTATCTAGCGTGAGGGTACAACCTATGTAGATTTCGTTAGAACTTTCCGTCTTGCCGTTAGCCATTTCTACGACGAATGTTTCTTTCAGTGATCGCGGTGTTTGTTTGAGTAAGTGTTTAAAGTTTTGATTTACGAAACTTCTTTCTGCCCCACTATCGAATAGAATACAAGCATAAGAGTTATCGAGAAGGAACGTACCCGTGACTACGGTGGGGTCTGCTACAGCCTCATTATGGCCAATAGCAAGTAGTCTACCCGCTCCTCCCGCGTTGCCAGCCTTTGGACAGTTTCTTTTGAAATGTCCGACTTCGCCACAACCATAGCAGGCCTGGCTTGCTCCCGAACTAGGAATTTGGGAAATGGGTTTGGGAGGTGCTCTGCAAAACCGGACGGTATGGCCCTTCCGGTTGCAATTGGTGCATTGCATCTCACGGCAGGGGCCGTTATGATGGAAAGAGCACTTATCGCACTTGGGTAGATTTCCCGCATATGTTTTGGCGGGTACAGGGGCCGTAGGAGTCGTGGCAGCATGGACAGCCACCGTTTGTTGGTTATTGGAAAAGGATTGGTTTGATTTGCCCTTCCTTCGGTCCCCACACTTCCTTTTGTTGTCGGATGTGTGGGTTGGTGCAGAGGTAGTTGTAGTGGTTGTTGATGGAGTGTAAGGGACTTCATGATCAATCAACCTCTGGGCCAATTCCTTGGCACTGTCAAAGGTCGCAGGTTGTGATGCTAGAACATTCCCCCGATATGGGGGTACTAATCCCCAGATGTATCGTTCGATTTTCTTGCTTTCGGTCGGCACCATGTTTGGGCACAGAGCCACCAAGTCGCAGAACCTGGCCGTATAGGCTACGATGTTGGAACCCTGCATTTTGAGGTTCCAGAGTTCCTCCTCAAGTTTCTGAATTTCGCCCCTCGGGCAGTACTCCCTCGTCATGAGGTCCTTCAGTGTGTCCCAGCCCATGGCGTTGACTGTGACCAGGGAGAGTGATTTGACATGGCCATTCCACCACGTCAAGGCCCTTTGGGTGAAGGTGCAAGAAGCAAATTTTATCTTGCTTCCTTCGGGGCATGAGCACATTTCGAAGATCGCTTCGGTTCTCTCAATCCATTGGGACAGTGCAAGGATCCCTCCGGTTCAGTTGAAGTAAGTAGGTTTGCAGCTGATGAAATCCTTATAGGTGCACTCTCGTGTACGTGGGTGGATTTCACCATGGCTGGAGTTTGTGCCAGTTCCCGTTCCACTAACACCACCAGAGTTGACTTGCGCTAGCGCGGCGGTCACAGCTGCAGTCACAACTGCTTGAAACATCACCGGGTCGAACTGCGGTGGGGGAGGTGGTGTTTGATCCACAGGCGTGCGTCTGGTCGGACGCTTGCGAGGAGGCATCTTTTACTGGAAAATTTTAAAAGATGATGACAACAGTGAGAATCAATTGTAAGTATGATGAGAGTGTCTCATGGAATAAATCGCCATAGACCAACAATTAGATAGATGCATATCAATAGAGTAAGAGAACACAAGGGCATGAACTTCCAAATAGATTAGACAACTGCCAATATTACTAGTATTACTGATGTAAAATGAGTTCAGGAATATGACCTAACAATTGGTCTTACATCAACCCATAAGGAGAATGTTGACAGTTTAGATGGCTAGTTATAGTACTTTCAAAGTCGGGAATGTTTTACAGACAGGTGAGACGGAGGTATTGAAGAGGGAGGCTATTCTTCTTAGGAAGAGAGATGATGAGTAGATAATCTTCTGCTGGCGACGGGCACCCCTCTCTGGTTTACCCTTGAATCAGCCATTGAATCTATGCGAGAATGGAGAGAAGATAGTTAGTAGACGTACTAATCCTAAGATACTTATAAGATGATCGTTATTAGTCGACCCAATACTTGCATAATGCATACCAATTACATGTAATCGAGACAGGATAGACCTTCGAATAAGCGACCCTAACTCTAAATCCACAACCAAACAAGGAACAGGAAGTAAAGCAAAGATCACAGATTCTAAGTCTATAGCGTCTTAGTCACATGTAACTGTAGTGTATCCACTTAGCAACTATTGCCCTACTAGTAACGACCTTTTTAGTTCTCACATATGTAAATTACAGGAAATGCAGAATACTCCTATAGTATTCTTGTTCAAATGTTCTTGTAGTAGTGTTGGTAAGTTTTTAGACTTGTTGCAACACCACAACCACTCTTAGGCACAGGCTAGTCACTCCTAGGTAAATGTAGTTGATCAGGCTACATCCTCCCAGATTTGACTATATGTCTCTAAGCCTAATTGTGCTGTTCAACAATCTTAATACTTTTGTTCTGTTCTAGTATGATACTGACCCTTTGTATGAATGGATGTATATATATACTTAGTTAAATATTTTATTATTAAAAAGTATATATTCTTGTTCAGAGTGTTTTAATCCCGATGTGTTTATAGTTCGTATATCTTTTATGGGTTGATATACTCGATTCACTATAAACAAGGCTCTGATACCAATCTGTCACACCCCAAAACCGAGAACGGCGGAATACGTTCTGGGGTGGAGGACGTCATGTATAGTATCATAACAATGCATAATAGTAAAGACAAGCAACAACATCCATTTCATTAATATAATAATTGTAATACAAGCGTGTTCTGTACAGTTTGTTAGACACCAAAAGTAATATCAAAATAAAGAGGAGTCTTGTATGTGCTCCATCTTCTCAAAAACTGCATCTGTACCTGTCTACTGATGACCTGAGAATACAAGTTATTTTGAAAGCGAGTATCAGCATAAAGCTGGTGAGTTCATGAGTATTTAGTGTCATTGCTTGTATAAAAATGTTCACAACAATATAGTATAACGATTGATCTCAATGTTGGAAAATAGTATGCTCCCTAGGAAAACCCTAGGTTTTCCAGAAAAAGTGGTCTTCTACCAAGACCCGGTTGTATGTATGTTTGGTCCTTTGAAAGTGTAAAAGGTTTCCCAAAGAAACTATTAGTAGGAAAATATAGTTTTAGACTTCATTCATGTAAAGTAATTGGGAAAATAGTGTTTTACCCCAGTAGTATCACTGCCAACTACTGAAATGAAAATGCAGACTCCAGGTAGTATTAAATGTACAATACACCTCGGAGAGTCTGTTTTGCCTTTAATTCTTAATATATTAATTAAAGGTCGAAATGTGAACTTGTATGTAACCATGCTGATTGACGATCGAATCCCTGATGACCCTCCAAGTCATCTGTAGAAATGTGACATTTTGTCACCCCTGGGCCTAGTCGGCTCTGGCTGTAGCTAGCAGCCGGGATGTGGGAGTGTCTGTCCCGTATAGATCTATACACATAATGCCCGCTCTCCCTCCAGGAGACTCTGGTTACACGGTGATAGCACAGTGAAGTGTCGTATCGAGAGATAGTATGTCACATTCTGTTGTAGTATGTTCTCTTTGTATAATGTATAATGTACTTTCTGGTATAGTGTATAGAGTGTTCTCTTGTATAGTATATAGTATTCTCTTTTTATAGAGTTTAACATGTATTGACTCATAACTGTTCGGACTCTGGTAGGTACCATTCTAATAGTATACACGAGTAGTAATCCTTAACTATACCTATTATAGTTAAATAGTAAGGTTGGTTGCATGCCTTTGATGCACAAAGGCACTGAACTGAAATAAAGACTTTTATATCTAACACAAATATATATAATATATAACTAAGAATTCAACGACAGTTGGACAGATAACAATATACCCTAAATCCACAATCAAACAAGAACAGGAAGAAAGGTGAGCTATCAGTTCTAAGTCCTTCAAGTCTTACTTATATAAATATATTGGTGTAGACATGATTTGAGAACAAAAGAAGTTTTAAAAGA
The DNA here is from genome assembly GCF_052849685.1 of Lactuca virosa. NCBI lineage: Eukaryota > Viridiplantae > Streptophyta > Magnoliopsida > Asterales > Asteraceae > Lactuca > Lactuca virosa. The sequence goes on along the minus strand of NC_136433.1, from coordinate 325,727,695 downwards.
GTTTTAGAAATGGTTTTATAACCATTTAACATGAAAATGGGTTTGATAAACGTTTAAAGCAGTTTTGTTGGCAAAGCAGTTAAAAGTATAGAAAATCTTTTTGGTTGCAAGTTATAAATCACACGTAATTGATACTATAACTTGATTGATTCAACTTGTATCCCCCCCCCCCCATAAAAGCATTTAAAAACATTTAAAAGGTTGATTAGGGGTATGAACTCACCTGCAATGAGTAAAGTGAATGGAAGTGTCGGGTAGGATGCTAGGTGTCAAGTGAGGACTTGAACACACACACGGATCCTATGTAACATGTAGTGATACATAAATGTATCTAATTAGTTAATTAATCACTAATTAAGTCAGTAAAGACACCCTAATGTAAGAAAACACTTTGCTTCAAGTGCTAGGAGTGTTAAGGGTTGCATCTAAGGAGTGTATGGCCTCACTATGGAGTTTACACTTCAATTGGTTACACTTAAGTGTGTTTACGGTTTCTGGACCATTGTCCCCATGAGTTTATGGCCGTAAACTCATGGTAATGGTGCCATTGGGTGTTCAAAGGTCTTAAACTACTCAAGGAATTATGCTAGACTCGAATCCATGGCTTAGGAAGTGATTGGGGCTAGAAATAGACACTTCTTGGAGTTTACGGTCCTTGGACCACTCCCTTGGGAGTTTACGGTCGTAAACACTTGGGTTTACGGTCGTAAACCCATGAGTTTACGGCCGTAAACTCATGGTTACCTCAACCATTTCATGTTTTGGTGTTTCTAGCTCATGTATGCAAGTTTCCAGTCTTTTATCCAAGCAATAGAAGGTTTTTAAGGCACTTAAACATCCTTAGAAGGTGTTTACGGTTTTGGGAGGCCTTCCCAAACCGTAAACTCATGTTTGCACCATTCAATCCATGTTTTAGGGTTCTAAGATCACTCCAGCAAGTTTCTAGGTCATTAGCCAAGCATTGAAGAGGGTTTGGGGCATCAAAACCCCCTTATGGGAGTTTACGGTTTTGGGAGGTGTTCCCAAACCGTAAACACAAGTTTTTGGGTCCTTTGGAGAGTTTAATCCACAAATTTGCATGCATGTTAAGTTAAACAACAAGCTAGGAAGGATTACTTACGATTTTGGAGCTTGAATGAGTGATTCTTGAGCAAAAATCCGATTTTTAGAGAGAGAGTGTAGAGAGAGAAAGTTCTAAGGTGGGAAAAGACTCAAATGGTGGCCACTCAACCTTTATATAGGCCTTGAGTTAGTGGCCAGGTGGGGACACACCCAATCCCGACATTAAACGGAGTTTAAGATTTTACCCGATTAAGTGACCGTAACCCGACTTAGTCGTAAACTAGAAATTTTTCCAAAAGATTATCGAGGGTATTATATGTGATTTTATTGATTTCCTACACGTAGGAAATTATGACAATAACCCTAGATGAATTATTTAAGTTAAAAGTTAATGGACAATTTTTAATAATAAAATAAATTTTATTAACGGAAAGGGTTACAGTGACGGAATAAATTTCGGGTTGTCACATCATCCCCCCGTTAGAGGGAATTTCGTCCCGAAATTAGAGTTCAAGCAAACTATGTTATTATACAACAACTAAGTAAAAAGATGAGGATATTTAAGTCTCATTTGATCCTCGCGCTCCCAAGTGAACTCCGGTCCTCGTTTGGCGTTCCAGCGAACCTTCACAATTGGGATGCGGCTTTGTTTCGTTCGTTTGACCTCTCGGTCCATAATTTCCACGGGTTCTTCCACGTAGTTGAGGCTTTCGTTGATCTCGATCTCGTCGAGCGGGATTACAAGAGTCTCGTCGGATAGACACTTTTTCAAGTTCGAGACGTCGGATAGACACAATTAGTCCTCTAAAGGTCATCTTAGTGCATTCTTATGAATAAGAAGAGGAGTCATGAATTGTTGAAATGGTTAGATCAGGAAGATGAGTCATACTTCGTTCCAAAACAATTCTTAGAGTCATACTCCAAGATTGTAACTTGAGTGACATATCTTAAAGAAAGGTTTAAAACACTTGTCAAATGTAAGAGTAAAAGTGTCCTACTCTTGTATATTTGAAGTTGGTAAGTTGTGATGTTGTGGATTAAACAAAGACCAACTAAGGCCAATTGTGTGAAGTGTTTGTCTTGATAAAGAATCCGCACTATCCCTTGAATATTTGACAAGAGAGTCTTATATGTCAAGAGGACAGTGGGAGTCTTAAAGGTCTTGAAAGTCTCAAGAACTAATCAAGAGTAAAACCTGAGGTTCTTCACTAGCACACGACTTGAGGTTTATAACCTATCGTGTTGACATATTCTGTGCCCATTCCAGTTAAAGTTGGCTTTGCATAGGAGTTCTGAAAGTTCTCAATTGGTTGCATAACAACTTGGAAACAATGGCAGGCCCTGTACTGCCAGGTGGCAAGAAGTTAAGATTGCATAAGTTCAGTCCATATGAGTTTGGATTTGTCATTATCCTTGTCTTGTGACTATGGTTTTGACGATTCACATGGATAAGAACACATACACCATAAAATCTAAGGGTCATAAGGTTTCTCTCCGATTCATGAAAATGATGGTGAGGAAACACTTCCACCAAGTAGATTTGAAGCAGATGGCAAAAGGTCTAAACAACTGAGACTATGATTACGGCATCCCTTTTCATAGTTCTGAAATTGTTTAGACACACATGCATGCTATCTAAGGAAAGGTGTATGATTTTGATAAAGTTTTATCAAAGCATCTCGTATCAGAAATCTGAACTTTGGTAAGAAAGTCAATAAAGTATTGATTTCTAGAAGTCCAGCTGATTTCTGAGTACATGTCAAAGCTAGTGGGAGCATAAGTGTTATGCTACTAATCATCATGTTAGTGGGAGCATGATAATTATTGTTAGTGTTGCAAGTTAGCAATGTTAATTATAGAAAACAAAAGTTTCAATTCGTGAGGCTGCAGGGATTGAAAAAGTTGTTTTGCTATAATTAAGGGAGATGATATACTTCATTTCAGTTCTAAAGGCTTAGATTGAGACCTTAATCATCTTTAGTCAAGAATATATATATATATATATATGAATTTCATGTTGGATTGGTTCAACTTAAGGAAATTCTATATATTGCGTTCTCAAAATTCGATTATGATTACGACATCCCTCTTCATAGTCAAATTTTGAAAACATGGCAAATAAAAATATTGTAGCAAAAGACTGGTCTAGAATCATGTCTTTATGTGAGACATCATGAATTGTGTACCATTTGCTTTGGGTACAGGATCGATTGCATGTGCTATAATATTTGTCATTTCTAAATTTTTCCAAATGCCCAGAGGCATTAAGAAGGGAAAAGGTCTAGAATTGGATATGACTAAAATGATTAAGCAATTGTCGAGGACAATCTGAGGTTTACCAAAGATTGGTTGCTCAGGGACAGTTGGAAGTATAGTGCTAATTTTGGAAGGACCATATTGACATATTCTGAAAAGAGGCATCTCTTATTCAGAAGTGATAGTCAAAATGAGAATATGGAGTTGTCTCCATAGGTGGAAGTTATATGTGTAAGATTAGAAAACTTAATGCAAGAAGCATGTCCAAAGCAATGTACTTTGAATATGAGACTTAGTTTCCATGGAGTTGATCTCCATTGGAATACCTTATAATGACTGTTGACAAGTCTTTGTGACTTTGTACATATTCATTACAGGAGGGTCAGTGCATATAAGTTTAAAATCTAAACAGATTTCGATAAATGATAGGAATTTGAAATTCTCACATTTTTCGATAAGGATTTGGGAGTGTGAAATTAGAATCATTGAAATTATGTTCAATTGGTTTATTTCACAAAGTAAGGATCATAGACAAACATAGAGTGCATACTTGGTGTATGGCAAAGCTATTGTTTAAGAAAAACATAGTGTACATGCTTGGAGCATGGGACAACTAGTGTTTTTAATTCAAGTATAAAGTTGATAAAACCGAAACAATGAATAATGAGTAATCAATATGGTGATAAATAAAAGTGTTTATTTATATTCATAGGGTTTGATACCATATTTGATTCATTTATTCTTGTGTTTCACTTTGCATGTTTTGACTTCCAGAATAACTAAGTCGCTCTTCCTGAATGATTAAGTTATTCAAACCATCCACAGTCGGTCATATGTTGGAAGTAGATATGAATCAAGACTGTCATGGGTTGGTTTGTAGAGGTCCAAGTTGGTGGACAAAGTGGTGCTACAACACTCATGAGTGCTCATAAGTTCTGAGTATTGGATTCAACCCGCGCTCATTTGAATCACTTCATGGATTTTATCACGAGTGATCATGAGACGATAATATCTTATATTCTTCAAACCTAGAGATATGAGTTGTTACTATGAGTTAGTTATACATTGATTGCACGAAAACGCATTTGGTAACTCGATGTTATAAAACGTGCCTTTGTGTATGATTCAACAAGTAGTAGAACAAGCCATATGAGTCGAAGTTTATCCATTCCTTTTACCTTCGGGATAAAAGCGATATCTGTGGGCCCCTCGATGATTTAGCGATGACACATGTGAGTGCTTGGCCAAGCCATGACTGATTTGATTTGTTCAATCAGTCAGTCATCATAAATCGAAAATCGGGAAACAACAAATGGACATAGAGAATGAGTATAATCCATGTCTCAGTCCATATGATATCTAGAATGGAGGAATATATGATCCCTTATCTAATGGACAAGTCATTGACAAGGTCAGAGTTCGACAGCGGCTTTAAGAGCTACGATTGCCAGTTAGGTTTTGAAGTCATACTCAATAATAGTTTTAGACTTATCCAAGTGGGAGACTGTTGGATTAATGTCTAAGTCCATAACTATATTTGGTATGTACTTGACCCGACCCGGCATGGTCCATTTGGGTTGCACTTCACCGGCACAATTTATATGGATAGTCTTTTGAGAATAGTATATTTATGATTTATATTAATATATTATAAGTTCTAATATATTAATATGGAATCATATTATTTAATTAGTATTGATCAAGAATTAATTTAGAATTAATTAAGTGATCAAAAAGAACTAATTAAATATGGACTCTTATATATACATATATATATGGAATGGGCCAAGTTCATTTAGGTTGGGCTAAGCTTTCATGGATGGTCCATGGAGCTTTTAACCCATGGATCCTATGTAAATGAAAGGTCATGGGTATTAGGGTTTACATGGATGTAACCCTAATCCTCCATAATATATAAAGGGGTCCTTGGCTCACAAAATTGGCACAAGTGTGTGAAAATAAGAGTGGGCCGATTTTAGTGTGCATACATATTCTCTCAAGTTCTTCCAAGGTGTTTTGGTGATTTGTGATTCCATTTGAGGCTTCCACACTATTGGGGCTAAGCTCTTAAAGCTTGAAGACATCAAGCTACATCAAAAGGTATGTCATCTAACTAGAACTTTGTAGTATAGGTGCTTTATAATATGCTAGTTAGGATGAAACCTTGGAATAGTTAATATTTGCATGTATAATAGAGAAAACATAGATCCAAGGTTTATAGGGTTGCATGCACACCATAGGAGTGTTAGAATGCTCAAAACCCAACACCTTCAACCCAGTACAGTGAAAAGACTCACCTCTCAAATGATAATCACTGCTACTGCTCTCACTGCCAGAAATACAGATGCTATACACCACCTATATAGGCACACAAGGTAAACCCTTAGCCCTCCATCCAAAACTACGAGTTTTACCAAAAGTCAACTCAATAAAAAGTTAACGGTCAAGATCAATGGTCAAAATTGTCAATCAGTAGCCCTCCATGACGTGGCCTTCCTTGGCCACGTCGTGGGCACTAAATGCCAAAACAGTCGATGATTCCCCAGTCGCCACGTCGTGGCAACCTAAGGCCTCATCATGGGGATAGGTCTGAACTGCTCCAATGATCTTAATCTAATTTTTTTCCAATTTCAAGAGCTCCAGAGCTTAGATCTCGTGCTTTCCAAGGTCTTTCTTAAGACATCACTATAAGTCTAGATCTAGGTTTTAGAGTCAAGAAAGGTAACTTAACGCATTAAGTTCTAAATCCTTTAAGCCAAACAACCAAACTTTCCAGAAAACATTCTCTATCCCATAATATAATAAAAATCATTGCTTTTTTAGACATGCATGTCCAATATATGTGTTAAACATAAGCTATGTCAAAGTAAAGGGAAAAAAGATCAAATCCCATGCATGACATCCAAAACTCAATAACTCATCAGATCCAAAGGATAAAACCACTAAGGTACCACAAGGATTCATAAAATTGCCAATTTTATGACATCCTACAATCCAAACCTTCCCAAAAGATGAGAAAAGGGACAAAAAGCATAAATCTAAGGCCCTAATGCATAAAGATTTGGATTTGATTACTCACAAGGGTCCAATAGACGCTCAAACAGAAATTCTAAGCTTGCCAAGATGATCTCACAACTACAAAAGTCTCCTTATTCTTCTACATCCACCAAGGACACAAATATGAGCACAAAAATAGAGGAAATGGATTAGGGTTTCTTCAAGAGGCTATGGAGGTGATGGAGGCTGAGGGTGAAGGAAAACCTTGCCCCCCACTTCCTTTAAATAGTGCTTAAGTCTGATAATTAAGGTTTTGGCCCAAAATGGTTTCCACTTCATGGCCACGTAGTGGCACGTCGTGGCACCCAAATAAAACATGTGGCCAAAAATTAATACGTCACGTCGTGGCGATGCCATCACCATGTCGTGGCAACCATGATGTTTATAATTAGCTAATTAAAATTATACCTCGAGATCCGGATGTTACAACTCTCTGCAACTTAAACTGGGTTTCGTCCTCGAAATCCGTGTTAGTTAGGACCCTTGAAAACAACACCAACATATTCCATAAGTTCCTTATAACCATTTTGAAATCAAGCCATCTTATAAAGAAAACTCGAGAGACCACTCGGAAATGCATAACTGCCACAAACAACCCAATAACTTGAAAATACTCAACCACAACAACTATTCTCTCCCTAACTGTAAGACCTAACTCCTAGTGAAAACCACTCAAGCTAGGAACTCCCAAAACTACAACCACAAACCAACTACATCGATATACTCCCTGAAAACTGGGAATCCATCAATCTAAACTTTAGAAACCAGAACCTAAGACTGATAATCAACCATTTGTCGTACTTACCCCTAGTTCCCTGACTAGGAACACCACTAAACCATGTAGAAAGAATACTCAAAAAATCCTGATCTTGAATTTCACTCAATCCTAAATCTGGAAAGTATACCCAAAAACCTTAAATACACACTTGACTTTCTGACAAGTCATTACCAACCCGCTGCTCCCATGAACATAATGTTGGTCAATCCAAGAATCTCATGATGTATTAAAATCCTTCATCATCTCAGGTGTACATCCACGTAACAAATCACTCGATACATTTACAACGAACTTCATGACTCGATATTTCAGAACCGATAACCAACATTAGTAACCAACCTCATAAAACAACCCACAAGTAAACAGGGTTCATAATGCAAACATTCAGTAGGAGACTTCTGATGCAAAATATATACTCCCAAAAAAATTTTGTTGTCCACATGATCCAAATCAGCTGGTCACTGAGTCTCCTGACTCGCAACAATGCACTAACACCCAAACATGACAATAAGACTAAAGATCTAAGACTTAAGAGTCTCAATCAAATGACTACCGGTTCCAACCCATATGAATCATACAACAACTGGTTCATGATACATCGTGACACCTTCTAACCACTAAACGATAGGCGCATGACACTACGTCGTTCTTGCTGCCATTCCATCATTGGCCCAAAGACTCACGACCAACACCACATGGACCTAAAGATATCCAACCATCAACCCACCGACTTGCAAGAACCCAATAAACATCCCTCTCAACGCTAACCAAAAACAAAACCAACCATACCCTTCTCTAACGGACAATTTCTTTCACATAACAGGCTACTACCAACGCAAAATCAGACGAAACAAGGTGACACACAACCAGAGAATGAGATATGATGTTGTACTCTTGTTCTAATTCAAAGTCTATAAGCAAATAAGAACCATGCCAATAATTTGAACCAAGTTTTCCTTTGCTATGTTGTTCAATCCATAAACACCCCTCATGACAAGATCTAATGAACTCACCACAATACGCATCCTCAAGAAAACCCATAACCAACCCTGGATCTACTGCATTCCTATTTCCTCATAACCTTACCCAAAGGGTGAAGTACCAGTAGATCTAACGAAATGACAAACCTCACCCGTTAATAGAAACATCATCATGAATGACTGAAACAAGATCCTACACCTTGATTGAATATGAACAGATTCCACCAATTCGTAACTTGCTTGATAAAACTTCCAAAATTATTCAAAAATGCTGCTAAAACCCTGGTCGAATCAGTCCAACTATCAACCATGTTGACATGAAATGCAAAAATGGATTCTGCCTAAATCTAAAGCCACGCCTAAAAAACTAAACAACACCGCTCTGCCGTCCTAACTCCCAATAATCAAGAACGCCTGGAAACTTGAGCCCGCTAAGAACAATACTTCCATAACCAACAATTGAGGGCACTCATACCCAGAAACCAAAATGTACAATGTACATCTATTTGATGATAGTTTGACGCATCTACTAAACTTCAACTGATAATGCACGAAAGTTTCGAAGAACCTCAACCATTGACGATGAGTGAAATGGCCAACGCTCTAGAATGCATTGAAAACTAATCCAGTGGCCCAATACACTACTGCACAAAACCCATGTGGAACTAAACATACCAAAATATGAAGTTGATTTACCGATCAACAACTGGCTAGCCTCGACTACAGATAGCAATCGATGCAACGAGCTAGAAAATCCCTCAACAAACGATACTCAACCTGAACGACCCAAACACATCTTAATCTGTTCATCAGCATTCCCGAAAGGAACCACTAGCTATAACGAGCTCCTTGTCCAACCGCTTTCTGCCGCGAAGACTACTCATGCATTCCTGAGCACATACATCTGACGGGAACTTGCTCTGCACCCCCGTCTTAACCAAATCTTAAACCAAAGTCTCGCATACCCGAATCACAGATCCTTATGACCAATTCTTCCAAAACCATAAACTCAAACATATTGATCATCCTCCACGCAGAATACCCCATTTCTTCCCCACTTAGGGTTCAAACTACCACCAACTGATATTACAAACATACCAAAATCTCAAACCGACTCAACAAGATATGGAGCATCCCTAACACTTGGAATGTATAACACAATGCAAGATGATCTTCCAGATAAAGACCAAGCAAACTTAAAGAAATTCCAAATCTCGGATGGAGACCTCGAAAACATCACAATCATAACCACCTCTAACCTCAAGAATCCCATACGGATGCACAAGTAATAATTTTGACAGTCCATTTACAGCACCAATTCTCTATCTAGGAACAAACGGACTACCACACACCTCGTCTACAAATCCCCAACCACAAATTATTTGTGAGAATCATTAATAAATACAAGAGGCATCATTCTCATAGTCGGGATACATCAAAGACAACAAAAGTTGTTGTTCCCGATTCACTTACCTGATTACCTGAAACAATCAACTAGCACCTAACCTAACTATATTCAAATAAAGTAGACCCTTGATCCCATCTCTAGCCAACCCTACCACAATAATCCTCATTACCACACTAGCATACTAGCCGCCAAAAATGACAACTATCTTGCCCCATGTTAGGTCTACATGCCAACTCTGAAAATTACATGTCTGCTCTCTCTTTCCTCCGAACGTAGAAAGCTGGAAGAACATAACCCCCGTCATAGATAGTCACATCCCAATCCATCTACCAATCACTCAGCCTCCGGCTGCAATCCTCGAGTTGATCATCACAATCGCTTCCTTCTTGAGTCCTGTGACTCAACTGTAACTACACCAAACAAGGCCCTTGAGACCTCAGAATCAACTAAATCACCTAGTTCTACACCATTCAAACCCAAACTAACATTGCCATTAAGGCCCAAACAATCACCAGGCCCATCCTCAGCCCGAACAACCATAACCGATAAACAAAATAAAATGGAAACACATTGCAATGAATCATGGTGCCAAACCATACAATCTACCCTTAATCATCTCCTTAGAATCCCCAACATTTTCCTCGATTCGAGTATGGATCTTGTGCTTCTAGTAGTAGGGGCCCAATACTACCTTCCACACCTATCTGTACTTTCCTCAATAATACTTCTGGATCCTCTAAGTAACTACTCATGTCCACTACCGTCCGTTCCAACCATATATTCCCATTCTCAAATGAATAAACACCACTAAAAAGCATACCAATTCCTCTGAGGCACTTCCTAGGCTTTGCTAGGATTCCCACCTCACCCTGTCGTGAGCTGCTGAAGAACCGCTACTAATATCAACTATCTACTTCATGAATACAATTACATGTAACAAAACATAAATAATCTTTAAAATAAAAGATCCAACCCTACAACAGTTAGATTCAAACCACACTACTAGAAAAACAGCCTTTTACGACGCACAATGCGTGTCGTAAAACGCTCAGACAACGCGCAAATGCGTGTCAAGGAAGGCCCTGTCATAACGAGAGACGACACGCTTTTGCGCGTCGTCTATTTACGACGCACATTTACGACGCACATTTATGACACGCATTTACGACGCGCAGTTATGACACACAATGCGTATCAAGGAAGGCCCTGTCATAAAGGAAGACGACACGCATTTGCGTGTCATAACCTTACGACGCACATGTTTATGACACGCAATGCGTATCAAAGAAGCCCCTGTCATAAATGAAGATGACACGCATTTGCGTGTCATAAACTTCAGTAACCATTTTCGATATGCATTTATGACGCGTCTTTACGATACTCATTTACGCATAATACAAAAATATGTAAACAAATATATACCAAAACAATCAATTTCATCCAATAACATCATGTCAAAAAATTGTAATACATTAATATTAAGGTGATCTAATTGTATATTGTTATTAAGAGGTTTTCCCTAACTACATAACCTAATACTACATTGCTATTAAGGGACACCTTCTGCAATGTAATGCTATACAAACTAAAAAGATATACACAAAGATGATAAACAACAAATTCCAACTAAATAGAGTTGCATCTTGCCTTTCATAATTCTTTAAGACTAATGAACCCCTGCTCCGATAATTCTTGTGACCTGATCAAATAATAGTCAAAAAATTAATATGCTAATATAATTATTAGAAGAATCAAACATGGAATGTTAGTTGTAAAAGACGAAATTACCCTTTTCTCCATCCAAAGAATGTGAGACCGCACTTGAGATATGATATTTGATCCATGTGGTGTTCCGGGTTCCATTAAAATATAAAGTATTTATCAAGTTTAATATTCAACCATTAAATGTAACAAAGTTAATGTTTTTTACTATAATATGTAGCTCGTTATATAAACAAGTAAAAGATTGGACTATGAAAATAGCTTTGACTGATTAAACATATACCGTTGACCATTGACTTGGACTAAAGCAAAGCCCTGCCCACCCACCTTCTCCAACTCCAAAATCCTAAGGTGATACTGAAAACGTAAGCCTTTCCACATCTGAAAATGTATAAGAAAAATTAGATAAATTTATTGACTTGAATGTTGATTATACATCAGATTATTGATTTGGAAAGACCAATAATTAATGTTTACTCGAACTGAAAAAGAAAAGAAAAAGATGGTGGAAATGAATATTGGCAATCTCAATATTTAAATAGAAATTAAACAATTCAATAGCAAAAATATAAAAAAGAACAAAAAAATATAACAAATATTATCACTAAAGTTTTCTTACATTCCCTTTACTCATTGTCTGCATGATTATTTTTAAGTTGCTCTGCAAGATGCTTTTGTTTTGCCTCATTCTCAATCCGTCTTTGGTATTCCAAAGTTTCTTCAAGCTTTCTTTCCTCCAATGTTTTGAAAACCGGACCGGACATTGAACCGGCCGTCATACCGGTTCGATGGTTCAAGTGGTCGGACCGGCCCTTAAAACCGGATAAAACCGGATATATATATATATATATATATAATCCATACAATTTATTTCCTTTAAATGCATCTTACAAACTAATTTGCAAAAATAATCTATTATTTTAATCGTAAATTTAATTATTTCTAATTAGAAAAAAAGAATAGTTACATGGTATCGTATAAATGTTATGATTATATATTTATATGTACATGTATGAGTTTGAAGAAAAAAATATGCATCATTGATACGAATTAGAGGAAAAATAAAAAACAAGAAGAGAATATGTAAGTGGTTAATTTTTTTTGCCTTGTAATTGTCCCACATCGGTGGGTAAACAAAAGAAGAGGCAGATGGTCCCTTATATAAAGCAGGCGATGGTGGTTATGTTTAAATAACGGAAGAGTGCCTTGGGTTTTCTTAATCGGGTCTTCACCTTGTGCAAAGCCCAAGTAGTTTTACAATTAGACCGGTTTTCTCTGGTTGAACAAGGCCGTTTGACCGGTTTTTTAGTGAACCGTCCGGTTTTTTCCGGTTCATAAACATCCGGTTTTTAGCCAACAAAAAACCGGTAACCTGACCGGTTTCCGGTTGAACCGGCCGGTCCGGTCCGGTTTTGTAAACAGTGCTTTCCTCAGCTTCAAGCTCAATTTTGCTACGTATTGCTTCATCTTTCGGTTGGTTAAAAGGATCTTCATTTTCATCAACAGTTTCTGCATTCTCATGGGTTAAAATATGTAGCACACTATTGTTTATAGCCTGCACACATAACAGGATTATTAGCAAGCATTCCAATCCATTGTTTTATAGAACATTAGAACATAAGTAGCACTCATTTGTTTCGAACCTTAGAATCCTTTATTTTTTTGTAATCCCTGTTCTTTCTTTTGTCTTTTAGCTTATCATTAACAGTCCCCTTTTTAGAATCTAGAGCAAGTTCTGCTAGAAAAGCTTCTCTTGCAGCATCCGACTTCTCTGTGGCATCTTTCTCTGCTAAATCTTCTAGGAGTGCCTAAAGAAAAGTCAAAATAGGGGAAAATAAGATCTCATGCATGAACATGGTAACAGTCAATAGAAACTCATAAATATACGAACCCGCAAGAAAGACTTTACTAGAGGCAAAACTATGAGTCCAAAATCATGGACAGATGCAGGACTGAGCTTAGATTCCAACTGCTGCATTCCAGTTACAGTTCGCATGATTCTTGCATCAATTTTGGTGAGCTGTATATTCAAAAAAGTACGATGAAGTATACATACTACACATAAATATAAAATATACATCTCCATAAATCAAACTAACCTCAATTGACAACTGTTCTTTCTGCTTCTGGATTGCAACTTGTATCAAGAATCCACTTGATGCAGATAGTCATCTTCACCAGATTCCAAGTCACATAGATGAGAATTCACAAACCCAAACTCGTTAACATTCAAAGATTCAGCTTCTTTTAAAACATTTGCCAAGGCATCCACCTCAAATTTGTTGACAGGTGGCTCTTCATGACGCTTCCTCATTCCTTGATGCACCCTCTCCTCTCTAGACCGCATCCAGAATGTCAACTGTTCCCCACTTGTGGGACCCGAAAATATCCATGACAATAAAGAATCATCATCATATACCAACCCATTTTCAGAGCCAACACTAGTAAGAAGACACGGCTCTAACAAGAGACATGATCTATCTTCATTGAATACTATCTTTTCAGTCATTTCAATCACACGGGTGGACCTATTCAAGTCTTCCACAAGATTACCTTTCTCAGAGTACATACTTAATCCACAAGAATCTTGCAAGAATTTGAGCACTTTCCTAAGTTCGGTTGCTCCCAGAAAGCATAAGCAAATGGGTGATTGATCCACACCGCAATTAAGGAGCCGAGAATGTAGCTCATCCACTGCAAACTGTATAAACTTAGTAAGAGAATGAGGCAAAACGGTTTTCACATTGGTTGCAAGATTACCAGGTTGTACACAGACAATTGAGTAAAGGGAATGTAAGAATCTTATGAAGTATCCAAGATTCATATATAAAATAAAATTTGTTTTTGTTTTACCCAAAATGTCCAGTTTTACATTTTTAGGAAAATGAAATTCCTTTACTAAAAGTAGATTTAGAAAACCACTTTAATGCCAATGGATTTCATGAGAAGAACCACACCATCAACCGGAATTTTTAAGATTTCAGCAGTAGAAAAGTCGGGGAATATGTTGTTGAAGACAGCAGAAGAATAGAGACGATAACAGTGGCCAGGTGCTGTTCTTCCAGCACGCTGAGCTGCAGATGCTTTGCTTATCCCATTCCAAGGATTATAACTCTTAAACCTTTCCCTTCCTTCATATCCAGGAAGCATCGCATACAGGGGCAAAACCGTCAATGCACCAGGGACCCATTATCCTTCTTTTCCTTTTCCTTTGATGAATCAGATTGTTTCAGATCAGATTTACCTGTATAGATAATATTTAAAAAAAAAAACATCAAAATTTTAGTAAGTTATAACTTATAATAATAAATAAAGAGAAAGTTGAGATGGAATCATGGCAAGAATATTGATGTGCTTTTGCATTAAGGCTCTATGAACTGATACCATTACTGTAAAAAAATGATCAAAATGTATTACCACTTCTGTTAAAAGAATGTTGAAAGTTTTAGTATTTAGTTGAAAACTAATTGCCTGGATATTGCTCTTGAATAGAACAAAAGTATAAAGATTTTATAATAGAGATGTGAATTCAAGAATGAAGTAAAGGAGATCATACCAATGGAACTATGAGTGAAAATTTGGATAGCATCAATTACTGGTGTTGACAATGTTAGCATAACCTGCTCAAGGAGATGAAAGAAAATAGGTTAAATAGAATTCATAGATTTGAAAAACAAAAGTGAATGAAAAGGTAAAGGTAAATTATATTTATACTAACACCATTTGCTGAGGCAATAAGAACAAGATTTGGCCATAGTTCACTTTCTACTAGTACAAGTGCATATGGCTTCCAGTATTCAAGAAAAGCATTCACAGCAGCAGGTGTATTAACTAGAGCAAACTGAATTAGGGTTCAATAATCATGAATGGAACTGAATTCATACAGAAAGTTAGCAAATGTAACCTGTATCATGAATATATATACCTGATATATGACATCACAAGGAAGCAAAGTCTTTAGTTGTCGTCATCAAAATAGTTAAGTACTCTTCTTGTATCGTTGAATTATGTGTCTTAAGCTCTTGCATACTCTTCATCTAATCCTCACTATCCTTTATTTCAGCTAGTTTTTTTCTTCCTAATTTTAAGTTTTTGTTACAGGGCAAGAAAAGGAGAGACATAGTCTGCATAGCCCTTGCTGATCAGTGCCGGGTATTCTGAAAAGCAAATCCAATTGCAAAAATCACTTCTCAAACACGGTGGTTGAGGGATTGAACGTATCAAAGGTTGAAACCCAGATGTAAGTTGAACATAAGTTGAACAGAAAAGATAAAATTAAGTACCTTTACAATGGAGCTTGAATAAGCCATTTTCATCTTCTTTTTCAGCTAGCACTAAAGACGGTGGTTGGGGGATTCGACGTACCAGATGTGGGTGAAGACCGAAGCTGGAAATCACCGACAGGAGACAGAGGAGTCATTGATAATCAATTAATTAGACTGGGAAGACAACCTTCATCTTCGAGACCTTATGTTGACCTAATCATCATATCAGAACAAAATTTCACTCGTAGAGGTGCGAAAACATGTGATGAGCCAAAAATCAGAATAAACAAGGTCATCAGGACAAACCTAAGGATTCGCCTTGGTGATGCTGTGTCTGTTCACCAATGTCTAGATGTCAAGTATGGAAAGCGCATCCATGTCCTTCCACTTGATGACACCATTGAAGGTGTCACATGAGACTTGTTTGATGTCTTCCCTTAATAGCTGGTGTGTGATGAGTCGAATAAAGTTCTTGTATGCCAAAACCCTAAATGGTTGTAAGATTGAAGAAGAAAACCATACGTGAGGGAAGTGTTTTTGAAACTCTGAAAATCACGATTATATGTAAGGGGGAAATAAAAGCCCTAGTTTTTGGTCGCCATTTTGTGATTTTCAGGAATGGACGCGCGTTTTTAAGAAAAAAATTATAAAACGATTATATGAGTTGTATAGCAGAGACCGTATCGTGATTAGGGTTTGCAGAGAGAAGGGAAGAAGAGAATGAAGGGGGATTTGAAGCGGGGTATTGAAAAATTTTAGAATTTTAAGAACGCGCGTTTTGAGTAAAAATCATAAAGCGACATTCACAGAGGACGCACATTTTAGATAAAGTGCCCTCCGTGGTTTTATTTTTTTACATTAGACACTAATTTAAAGGCACGCAATAATGCGTGACCTAAATCTTTAATTTTTTTGAAGAGACGACACTTTTTTAATGTCACTCTCTTTTGCGTAACATAAATCAATGAGTGTCGTGGTTTGCGCGTCGTAAAAGGGTCTTTTTCTTGTAGTGCCAGAGCTACGGAATAGGGCCAAATCCATCATTCTTAAATTTATTCACCTTTTCAACATGTAACTTAACATATTCACTTAATAGTTAGCTTACATCAATATGGGTCCCACAAAGAAAAAACAAGCAGCATTCGGACAATAACATTCTATAGGGAACAAAACATAAAAATGCATCCTCTAACTAACTTGCTTCTGCGATGCTAGGAAATCCTACCAACACTATCGGTTTCCTTATGCATGCAAATTATACACAAAACGGAATCACATAGACCGTCAAATTAATGATTCTACCATAAGCCCACAACCATACAAGGAACATGAAATAAGCCTAAATCAGTCATTCTAGGGCTATATAATCCTAATCGTATGCAATTTTTAAAGCACAGTACACACTGTAACAACCCGATATTTTAAGTCAATATAATAGTTTAGGTCAAATTGTAACTCATTTTAAAGTAATAAAGAAAATAAACCTTAAAAATAAAATGTTAAATAAACTTGATTTGAATGAATAAAGTGATAGAGATCGTAACAAGGTTTCCAAAAATATAAAGAACATCAAAATCTGAGTTATAACGAAGAAGTTATGACCTATCGAAGATCCGCGACAAAACCGGCAAAACACTGTGTAGCGTAAAAAGTGAGTTTACAATAAAACGCTTTTTAGCCTTAAAATCTAAATGAAAGTTGTAGAATACATTAAACCGAGAGTTTACATAAAAAGAACGTCCAAATCTGACTTCATATGAGGAAGTTATGATTTTTCTAAGTTTCGGCATAGCAGTGTACAGCCCGAAATTCGAATTAGAGATCTAGCGATTTTTAGCCGACACAACCTAAATGAGAATCGAAGATCTCGTCAATAATAATTCAATGGTAAAAAGACAGACGAAAACGGAAGTTGGATAAAGAAGTTATGAATTTTTAACAGACTTTTCATGTTCCGGCCTGTTAAAAATATAACATTAAAAATAAAATCAAAATTAGCCGACGGAGTCTAAACGAAAGTTATAGAGTATAATCTCACCTACGTGTGGATATAAAGAACGTCAAAAACGGAATTCGTATACAAAAGTTATAAAATTTTGAAGTATGTGGCCCAAATATCGAGACTGGTCCGAAGAGGAATGCCCCACGTAGAGGGTTACGCCCAGCGTTCGCATTGCAGGGCCTTGGATTGACTACATCGCTCGTCTTCGCATGGTATCCACATAGCAGACACGTCCGATCCACGTACCCTCTTTCCGAAAATAACATGCGTGTCTCGTACGCCCCGACTAGTATAAATAGATTGCGAGATCTCCCGGTTCCTTCACCTCTTTTACACCATTTTTCACACTTTTTCACTCCCACAAACCTCGTTACACCCCTCCCCCCCCCCCCCCCCCCCCGAAGTCCCGGTAACATATCTAACACCCGAACAACATCCCGAAGCACCAGAAGTCCACAAGAAAAGAGTCTTTCCGTTTCTAACTCGACCCTCGCAAAACCCGGTTTTCAGCAATAAAGTCTTTTCTAGCAACGAAGTGCTGTCCAAATCGCCATCTTTTTCAAGTGAGTTCATACCCTATACTTTTCCAAATTTTTCTATGTTTTTAAGGGGGGGAATACAAGTAAAAACACAAGTAATATTGTGTTTAAAATACAAATTGTTTATATCGCTCTTTTATATATATTATAAATACTGTATGTAAAAATACTAACTAAATGTTTTTGTTACCAAACTTATAAACTCTCCAGGTTGTTAAAATACAAAAGGCTCATATTACGTAAATTACACACATATAAACTATAATGGGTATAGTTTATGGAACTTATGAACTATTTTATTAAGTAAAACAAAACGATATGAAAACACACATATAAATTATAATAGGTATAATTTACGGGTCAATTCTCAATATCAATTATCTTAAACTTATATATGGAAAATTTTCATCATTTGTTGTTAAAAGGCTTTTTCCATTGTATTACTCGTAATCTCGTTGAAATAATAAATTTGTGAGACACTTCGTGGTGTACTTATCTAAGTACGACCGTAAGTCCTGACTTATTAACCAGAATCTCTTGGAGGGAGAGCGTGAATTTGTGTATAGATCTATACGGGACTGACAATCCCACACCCTGGCTGTTAGCTATAGCACGACCGGCAGGTTATGGGTGACAAATGTCATATCATTTCGACGCCTGAAGAACGTCGTGGCAGGCATATCAGTCATATAGTATGGTTATAAGAACTCACATGGACAAAACTGTAACAAACCGTTATTTCAAACCTATGTAATAATGTAGGTCAATTTGTATTTCTTTTTAAAATAATAAAGAGAAATTTTAGCATACTGTGTATATTTACATAATTGACCCTTAAAAATAATTTATTAAACAATCTCGATTGGGATGAACCAAGTGATAGAGATTATAACAAGGTTTCCAAAAACATAAAGAACACTAAAATCCGAGTTATAACGAAGAAGTTATGACCGATCGAAGATCCGCGACAAAACCGACAAAACACTGTTCAGTGTAAAAACTGAATTTTCAATAAAAGGCTTTTTAGCCTTAACAATCTAAATGAAAGTTGTAGTTTATGTTAAACCAAGAACTTTCATAAAAAGAACGGCAAAATATGACTTCGTATGAGGAAGTTACGATTTTTCTAAGTTTCAGTGTAGCAGTGTACAACTAAAAACTCGAAATAAATATCGAGTGATTTTTAGCCGACACAACCTAAACGATAATTGAAGGTCTCGTCAATAATAGTACAACGGTAAAAAGACAGACAAAAACGGACGTCGGATGAAGAAGTTATGAATTTTTAACGGATTTCCTGTCCCGGTCTGTTAAAAATAATAATATTAAAAATAAAGTCAAAATCAGCTGATGAAGTCTAAACGAAAGTCGTAGAGTATAATTTTACCTACGCGTGCATATAAAGAACGTCAAAAACGAAGCTCGTATGCGAAAGTTATGATTTTCGTAAGTTTTTGGCACAAAAATCAAGAAATATTGAAAACCGGGAAATTTCGCAAGGCTGACCTTCGGCCACGTCACCCTCGCATGCGAGGCTTCCACGTGTCACCATCGGATTGGACCGAAGTTCGCCATGTCACCATCTGATTGGACCGAGACCGAGGTCCAATAAGCAGCCGGCAATCCTTGCAGGAGACACCCCTCGGACACCCCTCGGACACCCCCTCGCACCATGCCTTCTTCTGATTCGACCGAAGTCCGGTCCAATGGCCATCTGACACGCCTCGCCAGCTGTCTGAAGCGAGCCTTCTCCCTTCGCCACCTGTCCGAACACGCGACAGCCTCCCCTTGCTTCGGATCCGAGGCTTCGGCCTATATAAGGCATGCGAGACCCTCCGGACATTTTACACTTTTCACCCCAAATTTCACACACTTTCGTATTTTTCACTTCCACAAACTTATATACAACCCCTAAAGCCCCGATATCAAGTCTAAAACCCTAATCAAGCCTCGAAGCCCCAAGATTCCCGAGAAGTTAACCTCTCTCCAGTCGAAACTCTGCCCGATTTGAGCCGGTTTTTCGTCAAATAAACTCCTTTCCGGGAAACGAAACGCTGTCCGAATCACCACCTATCATGTGAGTTCATACCCCCGTATTTTCATAATTTCTACTGTTTTAAGGGGGGGGATACAAGCATAACACAAGAACTTTGTGTTATAAAAAAATCATGATTTCAAATCATGATAAAACGACATTAAATCATCAAAAATACTCAAAACATTAAACTCTTTTATAAACTTATATTTTTCCCCAAAATTTATATTTGTATATATATATATATATATATATATATATATATATATATATATGTATATAAATAAGATTTAAAAGACTTAGGACTGATAACTCATTCTGGGTCCTTTTCCTTGTTTGGATGTGGGCTTATAGTACCGCTTATTTGTCCGAGTGTCGTTTAAATTTTACTTATATATTAAATTGTATATGTATATAAATATAAAAGTTATTTCATCAATTCAAATACCTTTGTAACATGTTGAGCAAGGGATTACATGCAAACATAGTTAAATACCGATTCAGAAAGTACATATAAATTATAATAGGTATAATTTATGATACATAGAACAATAATTCATGATTCGAGTATACTAGAATACATTGTTTTAGAAGAAACAAGGGTTTTGATTCAGAACAAATCAAGGGTTTACACTTGTCAAATACATGTTCGGAATACTAATTCAAGAACATACTGTCAATCATTTATTTCAGAATGATTGGGTTTTCATAACTAATATACATGTAACGTTTATACGCTTTTTATGACACATTCAATTCAGGTTGTTTAATTCATTTTAGACAACCAAGGTAAAGTCCTGACATTATAACCAGAATATCCAGCCCGGGGATCGAAACAAGTTGTGTGTAGATCTATATCGGGATTGACAACCCCGTACTCAGGCTGCTAGCTACAGTCAGGCATACATGCCAATGAGTGGCAATTGTTATCAACAATTTAAACGCCCACAAAGCGTTTGTTTCAGGCCATCCTGTCATAGTATGGTTATAATAACTCATTAAAAAGATATTAACAATATGTTAGTGTATAATCAACTAAACGTAAGTACACCTTCAAAGTACCAGTTTACAGAATACAAACTACAATGGTTCAATACAATTTTCAATAACAGCTGGTGAAGCCAGGCACACTCTCAATTACAAGTTTTTCATAAAGGAATACAAATACAAAACATTGATACAAAGAGAACGGTTTTATGGGAATAAAACTACTTTTCATATACAACAGAAAATATAGGATTTTCTGGAACAGTTTACATATACAAGATACAGAGACACCCTTTCAAACATAAACACTTATGCACTCACTCAACTTTATGTTGATACTCTCTTTTCAAATTACTTGTATTCTCAGGGAAATAATACACAGGTACTTCCCGAGCTTTTTGAGAAGATGGAGCTATGTTGAGTCATATCTTCTTTTGTATAATTATTTTGGTTCAATATACAATGATTGAACACATGTAAATACTTATACTTTTTAAATACAATGGTTGTTTGTACTTTGATTACTATGATGCATGTGTTGTGATACTACAATTGAAGTCCTCCACCCCCGGACGTTTTCGTCGTCTGGTTTGGGGGTGTGACAGATTGGTATCAGAGCATTGTTTATAGTGAACTAAGTATATCAATCCATAAAAGATATACAAACTATAAATACATTGGGGCTAAGAGCTCTGACTACAAGTATACTTTTTAAGAATTCTAAGTATTTTTACAAGAAGTATACTAACACTCGTACCTACAAGTATAGTATCACAGTCATAAGAACTTAAAAGTATTTGGATGTTGAACACTATAGTCAAACTGGGCAGTTATGTAATCATATCTGGAATTAATATAGCCTAATAAACTATATTGATTTGAGATATGACCAACATGTGTTTGCGAGTGATAGTAGTGTTGCGACATATCTAAAACTTACCATACATATTCAGAAGAACTATAGAACAGAACACAAAGATTAAAATACTATAGAGAGTATTTTACTAACCTTACTTCTAATACAGAACCCATGGCTGAACCCAATTTACCTGGGGACCCCTACAATCCACAAAACGCAGGCTGGATCTCAGACTCAGATGAAGAACCCTTTGAGGACAGCGAATCAAGTGGTACGGATACAGAGCCACAAGTCTGCAACCCTGGGGAGCATCCCCTGAGGTAAGAGGAAGCAGAACCCATACCCGAGTAGGGCCAATACATAAACCATTGGAGTCGACAAGACGACCAACGCCCTCCTTACGGAATGGCACGAGGTTTCTATAACATCTCGAGAGGAGGAACAGCCGATAGAGCTCTTCCAGTTATAGTAAACCGAATAGCCCGACAATTCGATAAATCAATGATGTCGATCAATCGAATCCTAGAAGTGAATACTGTTGCGCAGGAGAACACTGCAGATATCCTTCGTCTTGACGAAATGCAGGATGACACCCAACACCATACTGAAGCCCTTCAAAGGCAACTTAATGCTGTTGAATCAGAGATAAGAGAATTGAGGGAGCATCAAGCTGCCCAAGAAAGGCGCTGGAAAGCACAAGACGAAGCAGAACCCAGCAACCGTCATAGCAACCGCCGCAAGTAGTGTCCGTACTACTTCTACTTTCTACTTTCTATATCGAATGTATATACTACTTTTCATGATATGTACAAAACCGAGTATCAATAAAACAATAAGCACTTTACTTCAACAAGAGTTAGTACAATTCTCATAAACATCCTATTCCAAAGTTTTGGATCACAGAAATGTTCCAGTGTTATTTTTCATGCTTTCAATACGACTGCGGAAATTTTATTTTCGGTAGGTCGGTTTGATGTCGACACTTCCTCAGTATTGTGGTATATTATAGACCTGCTTTAAGGTCAAGTGTTCCAGATTACATATACTTAATATACCAATACAGTCGACATGTATTTTCATACTCTTTAAAAAATAACCACTTAATTTCATATTATCCGGTTGCAAGTTGTACTTGCAGTGGATTTCTATTTCCAATTCTTTACAAAATTCATGTTGAATTAAGTGTTCAGTTCAGAGATATCAAATTCATATTCATTCTTGATATCTCACTATCTTTTTATCTATTGACTTTTATAGAAAAAGATGCCTCCTCGTAGAAATCCAAGACATATCAATATCAATGAAGCACCGACGCCACCCCCACCACCTCCTCCTCAATTCGACCCCGCTATGTTTCAAGCGGCAGTCACGGCGGCTGTAGCGGCTTCCATGTCTCATATCCATACTGCTGGTGTTAGTGGGTCGTGAGTTGGTGCACATCCTTCTAACCATGGCGAAAGTCATAGGCATTCGCGAGAGTGCACTTATAAGGATTTTTCTAATGCCAAACCCAGGACCTTTAATGGGACTGGGGGAGTTATGGCACTAAGGCAGTGGATAGAGAAGACAAAAGCAATTTTCGAAATTTGCTCCTGTCCGGAGGGTAGCAAAGTTAAATTTGCTGCCTGTACTTTTTCAGATAGGTCCCTAACGTGGTGGAATGGCCACATTAAGTCACTTACTCTGGTAGTGGCTAACTCTATCAGCTGGGAGAGCCTAAAAGCCATGTTAATGCGGGAATACTGTCCGCAAGGGGAAATACAGAAACTGGAGCAAGAACTATGAGGTCTTACAATGGTTGGTTCTGACATATCAACCTATACCGGTAAGTTCTGTGATCTGGCAATTCTTTGTCCGGATATGGTTCCTATGGAGAGCAAAAAGATTGAGAGATATATTTGGGGTATGTCGCCCCAAATTCAGTCAAGTGTTTTAGCTTCGAAGCCTATTACTTTTGACAGTGCCAAAGAGCTGGCACAATCTCTTATCGACCACGGAGCCCGTCAAAAATCTGTGGTTTCTGCTCCAGAACAGCCCAAGGAGAACAACAACAACAACAAGAAGAAGGGTTGGAACAAGAGGAAGGGCAAATCTCCTCTGGAACCTGCAAAGAAGCAACAAGTAGTGGCAGTCCATGCTACTACTGTACCTGCTACCATACCCGCTACTGTACCTGCTGCTGTCCCTAATAACCTTGCACCAACTAAGCCCTATGCTGGTAGCCTCCCTAAATGCAACAAGTGCAATTTTCACCACAATGGAAATTGCCAAGAAATGCAGTGCCGTAACTGCAACAGGAAAGGGCATACTGCCCGATTCTGTAGAATACCACCCCAACCACTTAACCAAGTACCTGCCGCTGGAGTAGGCCGAGCGTGCCACCAATGCGGTGATGTGGGGCATTTCAAGAAAGATTGTCCAAAAGCTGGAAATACCGGTGGAGTTGGGAGGATTCTAGCACTGGGTCACGAAGAAGCGGTGGCAGACTCTGCGGTGGTAACGGGTACGTTCCTTCTCAACAATACTTATGCATGCATTCTATTTGATTGTGGTGCTGAGAGGAGCTTCGTGAGCCATAATTTTAAACATCTACTAAATCAAAACTCCCAACCACTAAATGAAACTTTCACAGTAGAAATGGATAACGGGAAATTTGAATCCACCAACGATATATACATAGGATATATCATTACCTTGAATAACTTGTATTTCCCCAATAGACCTTATGTCGGTCTCTATCAAAAGTTTTGACATCATAATAGGTATGGATTGGTTATGCCCCAACCATGCCGACATCTTATGTTATGAAAGAGCTATTCGATTGAACTTGCCAACTAATGAAACTCTTATTATCTATGGCGACAAACCCGAAACAAACCTTCAGATCATTTCTTGCATCAAGGCACAGAAGTACCTTCGCAAAGAGTACTGTGCTTTCTTAGCTCACGTGGTAGACAAAAAGCAAGAAGTGAAAGATATCGCGAACATTCCTGAGGTCTGCAACTTTCTCGATATTTTTCCCGATGATCATCCAGGAGTACCTCCCGAACATCAAGTCGAATTCCGAATCGACTTAATCCCTGGAGCTACCCCTGTAGCCAAATCCCCCTACCGTCTTGCACCTTCTGAAATGCAAGAATTATCCAGCCAGCTTAACGAACTCCTTAGCAAAGGTTTCATAAGACCAAGCTTCTCACCATGGGGAGCACCGGTTTTGTTCGTAAAGAAGAAGGATGGATCATTCCGCATGTGCATAGACTAACGCGAGCTGAATAAACTTACCATCAAGAATCGATATCCTTTGCCTCGCATTGACGATCTGTTCGACCAACTTCAAGGTGCGAACTACTTCTCGAAAATAGACTTAAGATCCGGGTATCACCAGGTACGGATTTTGGAGGAAGACATTCCCAAGACCGCGTTTAGAACTCGTTATGGTCATTACGAGTTTATAGTGGTGCCATTCGGATTGACGAATGCACCTGCTGTGTTCATGGATCTAATGAACAGAGTGTGTCGTCCATTCCTGGACAAATTCGTCATAGTCTTCATCGACGACATACTTATCTACTCAAGAAGCAAAGAAGAACATGGCCTACATCTTCGTCAAATATTACAAACCCTTAGGACAGAAAAACTCTATTCGAAGTTTTCAAAGTGCGAGTTTTGGATTAGGAAGGTTGAATTCCTAGGTCACGTGGTCAGTTCAGAAGGAATACATGTGGACCCTTCCAAAATCAAAGCAATTGAAAACTGGCCAGCACCCAAAACACCTATAGAAATCCGTCAATTCTTAGGTCTTGCTGGCTACTATCGCAGATTCATCCAAAATTTCTCCCGAATCGCTAAACCGCTTACCACCCTGACGCAAAAGGGTGTAACTTTTAGTTGGGGAGAGAAGCAAAAAACATCATTCCAAACGCTCAAACAAGCCTTGTGCAGTGCACCGATCTTGTCTCTACCCGAAGGGACAGAAGACTTTGTAGTGTACTGTGATGCTTCAAATCAAGGGCTTGGGTGTGTACTTATGCAAAGAGGAAAGGTTATCTCCTACGCCTCAAGACAACTTAAGACGCATGAAGTCAACTATACAACACACGACCTTGAACTAGGAGCGGTGGTGTTTGCTCTGAAGATCTGGAGACATTACTTATATGGCACGAAATGCACAATATTCACGGACCATAAAAAGTCTCCAGCACATCTTCAATCAGAAAGAGCTGAACATGAGACAACGACGATGGGTGGAGCTACTGAACGACTACGAATGTGAAATTCTTTATCACCCTGGTAAAGCAAACGTAGTAGCTAACGCTCTTAGCAGAAAAGAATACTCGGGACGCCGAGTAAAGTCGTTGACCATGACAATCCATTCACATCTGTCCACACAGATCAAAGAAGCTCAACTTGAAGCCTTGAAACCCGAAAACGTGGCAGGTGAAACTCTGAGAGGGATGGATAAGAACTTTGAAATCAAGGATGACAGAGTCTATTATTTCATGAACCGGATCTGGACACCAAAGTTCGGTGGTTACAGAGACGTGGTTATGAATGAAGCACACAAAACCCGATACTCCATTCATCCAGGTTCAGACAAGATGTATCTGGACCTTAAGAAACTATACTGGTGGCCTAACATGAAGGCCGAAATCGCTACCTTTGTGGGCAAGTGCCTTACTTGTGCCAAAGTCAAGGTAGAGTACCAAAAACCTTCAGGTTTATTACAACAACCTGAAATCCTTGAATGGAAGTGGGAGCGGATTACAATGGATTTCATAACCAAATTACCCAAGACTTCGGGTGGTTATGATACTATTTGGGTAATCGTCGACAGATTAACCAAATCCACACACTTCTTGCCAATAAAAGAAGCCGACAAGATGGAGAAGCTAACCATAACTTACCTCAGGGATATTGTTAGACTGCATGGTGTACCAATATCTATTATTTCGGACCGAGATAGTAGATTCACCTCTCGTTTCTGGCAGTCTTTACAAAACTCTTTGGGAACTAGGCTGGACATGAGTACAGCCTACCATCCACAAACTGACGGACAAAGTGAGAGGATGATTCAAACATTAGAAGACATGTTGCGAGCTTGCGTGATAGACTTTGGAAAAGCATGGGATATCCATTTACCCCTTGTTGAATTCTCTTATAACAATAGTTATCACACTAGCATAAAGGCTACTCCATTCGAACCCCTCTATGGCCGCAAGTGCAGATCCCCTCTGTGCTGCGCTGAAGTGGGTGACACGCAGCTAGCTAGAGGTCAAACTCCTGACAGTGCTCTCACTGGTCCGGAAATTATTCGAGAAACCACCGAGAAAATCGTACAAATTCGGGAGCGACTTAAAGCTTCCAGAGATAGACAGAAAAGCTACGCTGACAAAAGGAGAAAACCCTTGGAATTCCAGGTTGGTGACCGCGTCTTGTTAAAGGTCTCACCCTGGAAGGGCATGATTCACTTTAGAAAGTGTGACAAATTGAATCCAAGGTACATAGGGCCCTTCGAAATTCTTGCTAGAATTGGTCTTGTAGCTTACAAACTTCGACTACCACAAGAACTAAATAACATTCATCCTACCTTCCACGTTTCGAACTTGAAAAAGTGTCTATCCGACGAGACTCTTGTAATATCACTAGAGGAAATCGAGTTAAACGAGAGCCTCAACTTTGTGGAAGAACCTATAGAGATTCTAGACAGGGAAGTTAAGAAAACCAAACAAAGTCGTATCCCGATAGTGAAGGTTCGCTGGAATGCAAAACGGGGACCTGAATTCACTTGGGAACGGGAGGATCAAATGCAACAGAAATATCCACATCTTTCCCTAGTCTATCTGTAATGCTAATTTTGGGATGAAATTCTCTCTAACGGGGGGATAATGTAACAAACCGTTATTTCAAACCTATGTAATAATGAAGGTCAATTTGTATTTATTTTTAAAATAATAAAGAGAAATTTTAGCATACTGTGTATATTTACATGATTGACCATCAAAAATAAATTATTAAACAATCTCGATTGGGATGAACCAAGTGATAGAGATTGTAACAAGGTTTCCAAAAACATAAAGAACACTAAAATCCGAGTTATAACGAAGAAGTTATGACCAATCGAAGATCCGCGAAAAAACTGGCAAAACACTGTTCAATGTAAAAACTGCATTTTCAATAAAAGGCTTTTTAGCCTTAACAATCTAAATGAAAGTTGTAGTTTATGTTAAACCGAGAACTTTCATAAAAAGAACGGCAAAATCTGACTTCGTATGAGGAAGTTACGATTTTTCTAAGTTTCAGTGTAGCAGTGTACAGCTAAAAACTCGAAATAAAGATCGAGTGATTTTTAGCCGACACAACCTAAATGAGAATTGAAGGTCTCGTAAATAGTAGTACAACGGTAAAAAGACAGACAAAAACGGACGTCGGATGAAGAAGTTATGAATTTTTAACGGATTTCCTGTCCCGGTCTGTTAAAAATAAAGTCAAAATCAGCTGATGAAGTCTAAACGAAAGTCGTAGAGTATAATTTTACCTACGCGTGCATATAAAGAATGTCGAAAACGGAGCTCGTATGCGAAAGTTATGATTTTCGCAAGTTTTTGGCACAAAAATCAAGAAATATTGAAAACCGGGAAATTTCGCAAGGCTGACCTTCGGCCACGTAACCCTCGCATGCGAGGCTTCCACGTGTCACCATCGGAATGGACCGAAGTTCGCCGTGTCACCATCTGATTGGACCGAGACCGAGGTCCAATAAGCAGTCGACAACCCTCGCAGGAGACACCCCCGGACACCTCTCGGACACCCCCTCGCACCGTGCCTTCTTCTGATTCGACCGAAGTCCGGTCCAAT
This sequence comes from Lactuca virosa, assembly GCF_052849685.1. Taxonomy (NCBI): domain Eukaryota; kingdom Viridiplantae; phylum Streptophyta; class Magnoliopsida; order Asterales; family Asteraceae; genus Lactuca; species Lactuca virosa. The sequence goes on along the minus strand of NC_136433.1, from coordinate 325,698,890 downwards.
AGCCATCTGACACGCCTCGCCAGCTGTCCGAAGCGAGCCTTCTCCCTTCGCCACCTGTCCGAACACGCGGCAGCCTCCCCTTACTTCGGATCCGAGGCTTCGGCCTATATAAGGCATGCGAGACCCTCTGGACATTTTACACTTTTCACCCCAAATTTCACACACTTTCATATTTTTCACTTCCACAAACTTATATACAACCCCTAATGCCCCGGTATCAAGTCTAAAACCCTAATCAAGCCTTGAAGCCCTGAGATTCCCGAGAAGTTAACCTCTCTCCAGTCGAAACTCTGCCCGATTTGAGCCGATTTTTCGTCAAATAAACTCCTTTCCGGGAAACGAAACGCTGTCCGAATCACCACCTATCATGTGAGTTCATACCCCCGTATTTTCATAATTTCTACTGTTTTAAGGGGGGGACTACAAGCATAACACAAGAACTTTGTGTTATAAAAAAAATCATGATTTCAAATCATGATAAAACGACATTAAATCATCAAAAATACTCAAAACATTAAACTCTTTTATAAACTTATATTTTTCCCCAAAATTTATATTTGTATATATATATATATATATATTTATATATATATATATATATATATATATATATATATATATATATATATATATATGTATGTATATAAATAAGATTTAAAAGACTTAGGACTGATAACTCATTCTGGGTCCTTTTCCTTGTTTGGATGTGGGCTTATAGTACCGCTTATTTGTCCGAGTGTCGTTTAAATTTTACTTATATATTAAATTGTATATGTATATAAATATAAAAGTTATTTCATCAATTCAAATACCTTTGTAGCATGTTGAGCAAGGGATTACATGCAAACATAGTTAAATACCGATTCAGAAAGTACATATAAATTATAATAGGTATAATTTATGATACATAGAACAATAATTCATGATTCGAGTATACTAGAATACATTGTTTTACAAGAAACAAGGGTTTTGATTCAGAACAAATCAAGGGTTTACACTTGTCAAATACATGTTCGGAATACTAATTCAAGAACATACTGTCAATCATTTATTTCAGAATGATTGAGTTTTCATAACTAATATACATGTAACGTTTATACGCTTTTTATGACACATTCAATTCAGGTTGTTTAATTCATTTTAGACAACCAAGGTAAAGTCCTGACATTATAACCAGAATATCCAGCCCGGGGATCGAAACAAGTTGTGTGTAGATCTATATCGGGATTGACAACCCCGTACTCAGGCTGCTAGCTACAGTCAGGCATACATGCCAATGAGTGGCAATTGTTATCAACAGTTTAAACGCCCACAAAGCGTTTGTTTCAGGCCATCCTGTCATAGTATGGTTATAATAACTCATTAAAAAGATATTAACAATATGTTAGTGTATAATCAACTAAACGTAAGTACACCTTCAAAGTACCAGTTTACAGAATACAAACTACAATGGTTCAATACAATTTTCAATAACAGCTGGTGAAGCCAGGCACACTCTCAGTTACAAGTTTTTCATAAAGGAATACAAATACAAAACATTGATACAAAGAGAACGGTTTTATGGGAATAAAACTACTTTTCATATACAACAGAAAATATAGGATTTTCTGGAACAGTTTACATATACAAGATACAGAGACACCCTTTCAAACATAAACACTTATGCACTCACTCAAATTTATGTTGATACTCTCTTTTCAAATTACTTGTATTCTCAGGGAAATAATACACAAGTACTCCCCGAGCTTTTTGAGAAGATGGAGCTATGTTGAGTCATGTCTTTTTTTGTATAACTATTTTGGTTCAATATACAATGATTGAACACATGTAAATACTTATACTTTTTAAATACAATGGTTGTTTGTACTTTGATTACTATGATGCATGTGTTGTGATACTACAATTGAAGTCCTCCACCCCCGGACGTTTCCGCCGTTTGGTTTGGGGCTGTGACAAAAACAATGATTATTTTACGTAGAAATATACTTCTTACAAAATAGTAAAACAAGGTATTTACATCATATCTATTTTACAGGCCAAATATATCTTCAGTTAGTTTTACCTATGAATAAAACTACATATCATGAAATTAATTATAATATATATATATATATATATATACATATATATAAATATGTATATATATACACACACACACACACACACACATATATATATATATATATATATATATATATATATATATATATATATGTGTGTGTGTGTGTGTGTAATTATCAATTATAATTGGATTATGACTTTATTATGGATGAAGACTGATTTTTTTCGAATGAGGTCCAAGGAAAACACAATAGCAAAGACTAATACAAAATAGGATTACACTACTACTTTATAAGATGCAATCAAATATGATTGGATGAATGAATTCATTGAAAAACAATATTGAGTCTATCCATTCAAGGATAAAATAGAAATATTTTGTGAGTTCAAGAGTATACTTAATCATGTTACGAGACCCTAAATAACATCAGAACACCAATAATATTCTCTAATTTATTTAACTATTCTTAGAATAAAGATTAATATGGAGATGATAGTATTAGCAGAATTCACACAAATTAAATTTAGTTAAGAGCAGATAATAACGTCTTTCCTTTAAGCTAAGCATGAAAGGTCAGAACAACTATTATATATTGTATTTGGAGATGACTTTGTTATTTAAAAAATGGGATTTTATTTGGATTTAGTATTTGGATATTTAAACATTATGACAACAACTGTTATATCTTGTATCGATATATTGAGATGTGATCTTCACATCAATACTTTTTACATTTTATATTAACATGTTTAATGCACAAATAATCTAATTATCCTGAAAGTTCATAGTTGGTTATAATTGTGGGAACATTTCTGAAATAAGACTTATATGAATTGGATTGGTTGACTCTTATAAGATGAAAGTTGGAAATAGGTTGTAACCAAGATTCATAGGTACTTATCATAGAAGAAGTATTGGACGTGACCCACTTCAAGATTAGGTTAAGAATTATTATACTTTTACATGGTCAAATGTTATTCTTTGACCCGACAATTATAAAGTACATTTTCAAATGTTATTCTTTGACAAGTCAGTTATAAAGTCCTTTTTAGGTGTGATATGAACTATACAAAAGGCTTATGTAGTCCATACGAGATTTGTTCCTCTTATGTGTTAAGAGTTAAACATCTATCACACGTTACCCAAAGTTGAACACCAAATGAGATTGATTACAATCCAAGTCTAATGTTAAACACAATGTTTGTAACAAAGGAATAAGTGATAAACTTACATTATGCATCAATTGCAGATTTGAGCTTTTGGGAATTGGATATAGATGAATGGAATTCTTCATCGAGTGTTATTTAGAGCAGTGAAATGTTGCAATACTATCCCTATTCTCTATTTCAATCTATGACGATTCTTGTGCAAGTTGGAGATTGACCACAGTCTATTTCAATCAATATACGCTTCACATAACACAAAGAAAGCAACATTCAAGCAGAAAATTCATCAGGCAACAAGTTATCAAAAATATTAGGCCATTCTGACATGCAGTTTCTAAAAGATCGTTAGCCTAAACACTAGCATACTGATAGGTTGAAAGTTGTTGTGAGAAGTCAAATTATACTGTCTTTAGGCGAAGTGTCTATAAATAGAGAATGTCAATGTGACTTTGTTATCTTAATGTATTTACTAGGCATTAGTAAGATTCATATTTTCATATTTAGTCCTAGTATTTTTTGCTCTGCAAGTACCCTATAAATAGAGTAAGTACTTAGAGGGTAGGGTATATTTTGTATCAGACATGATCACTTGTACTCGTATCCTCTTTGTACTCTTCTGGATATATTGAGATAAACCTGTTTCTATTCTGATTTTGTAATCAATTGACCTAAACACACTTCTAACAACTCTTCAATTGGTATCCGAGAAGGAATCATTACTTCGATTGAAGAATCCTTTCACGCTTTTCATATTATTAATTCAATCATTCCGATTCAATATTTTTGCAAGTGAGAAACGTAATTCTTCTCATAATCGATTGTGATTAAGCGATTTGGCATTTAATTCATTTATCTTCAAGAAATTCCTCTTTTCACTGATTATAATGGCAAATCTCAATGTTAACACAATGATGAACTTCGCAAACTTACTTGGATATGCAACCAAGGTTCCAATGCTGATTCCAGATTAATACAATCAATGGGCGGATCGTATGGAGGATTATCTCAATGTTATCGATTTGCAATTATGGAGATCGATCGATACTAGACCTTATCGAGCTGATATGGTTCAAGCCATTGGTAATGATGGAGCTACTGAGGATATGATTGTGCAAGGGAATAAGAAAAAAGCTAACGACAAAAGATGTCTCCATGAACTGCGAGGACCTTTTCCACATGTCATTTACAATTACATTCATGGATGCAAGACAACTAATGAGATATGGGATACTTTGAAAGAAAAGTATCAAGGAAATGAACAAACAAAAAAGAGTTTGGTGACGAAGTGCATGTCTGAATTAGCAGATTTTAAGCAAACAGAGAGTGAAAGTATCGAGGCATACTATGATAGGCTGAATAAATTGATCTTTAAATGCAACAAATATGGAGTGGTTCATACAAAGTTGGACTTTAATCTCACCTTTATTTTCAGACTCTGAAAGGAATGGAGAAACATTTGTTTGATGATAAAGACACAGGAGAATTTTGACACATACTAATTGTCGAATCTCTACAACATTCTAAAAGCGCATGAATCGGAGGTGATGCATTGTTGAAGAAAACAAGACCAGTTTTAGAAGTCCAATGATGTTAGTCTCTAAGACATCAGTGAATGAAGGTGAGTCTGATGAAAAAACGAATGAAGGTGAAGAAGTTTGTCTTCTTAACTTTGATGTTGAATCTGTTACCTATTATTCGAATAATAGGGTGAAAAAGTTCTACAAAAAGCCGATAAGTGGAAATTTCAAGAACATCTTGGAGAAGAAGCCGATGAAATATGTTGGTGCCAATCAGAAAGGAGTTTCGAAAGTAGAGAAGAAAGAAGAAGAGAAGAAGGTTGAGAAGCAATTGAAGGGAGATTCAGGGTACAACTACAATCACCGCAATCGTCACAATCATCTGGAAAAATATTGTATGTTGAGGAAGAAAGAGGAGAAGAAATAGAAAGTGAATGATGAATCATATTATGCAAAGAGGCTTGAAGAATTTTGTGCTCAAACAAAGCATCTTCCATTGATGGCTAAAAGTGATGAAGATAGTGATGGAACTTATCAGATTTGGTCTTCCGGATCAGATGACGAGGAAATGCGTCATCCCACACATGGAGTGATGTTTTCTAAACATGAAGAAGGTGGATTTGAAGGAAAGATTTGGTTCAAAGATGATGACCAAGATAGTGATGAACATGGAGTATGCTAAGGGAGAGGAGAGTGATGAAGAAGATGTGGAGACAACTGGGAAGTGCTTTGTATCGACCGTACCAAAATCTCCAATGACATCAAATATGTGTGATCTTCTTGTCTCCGTTAATATCCTTTGAATTGTTATCATATTATTTTATGTGAATTTGATGAAGCTTGTTCTTATCTGAATGACACGCTGATTTCCATGAGTAATGTAGCAAAAAAATCTAAGGCTCTACTATATGATGCCAAAAATAAGATGGAGGAGAAGAATAGTTAGATATAAGGATTAGAGCTAAATGGAAAAACATTATGTGTGATAGGGATGATATTCATATGGATAACTATATCCTAGTCAAACAGCAAAATATTTATTGCAATACAACCAAACGTTTATATGGAAAATTGACAGATCTCTATCATTCGTCTGATATATGTGTTGAACAACATAGGAAGTTACTTCCCTTCACTACTTTCAAAAGAGAATTAGTTGATGATACGACCTATGACTGTGAAATTAAAGTAGCTGACTATGACACTATCCCAAATGATTCGTATCTTATGGTGTTGTTAACATAAATGAATATTTGAATGTTGATGAACTTGTTGATAATGTGAATGAGACTTTCACCAAAAACGAACAAATCATAATTTTGAACAAGACTGAGAATTCAACACAAAGTACGCAACAAAATTTTGCTGATATTGAAGATGATTATGACAACATCAATGAAATTGAGGTACAGGAATGTGTTGATTGCTTAAATTTATTTGTCATTAACGTCACTTCATTAGTTAAAGGCAAAGAAAATGTAGACTTAACAACAAAGTCAAACAATGAGTTGTCTTCGACAACAAACTTGTGATTCTCAAAACGAGACTGTTATTTTCGAAGACATAACAAACAATAAAAGTGATAGTGACGATGATTCTTGTGAAAAGGAAATTCCTCGCGTGGTTGAAGCTCAAGTGTATGGGGATTCTGAGGAATTCACAAAAATTTTAACAGAAAAAGGAAAACATTAATTGAAAACAAATACAGTTCTTTATGTGACTTGCATTAAAGGTCTTTCCAACCAAGTTTTTGTATCAAAAGGGAATGGGGATAATGTTGATCCGTAAATAAATGAGTTGTTGAAAGAGGACAATGAAAAAGTAACTGATGAATGTTTTTACTCAAATCAAAATATAGAGGAAAACAAATTAAATAAAAGATGAACTGTTTTTCAACGTCAAAAGAGTCAAAAATCCTTTTCCAAAGAAAATGAAAAGAAAACAAATAAAATTTGGTTTGCAAAAACAGATAAGGTTGATGTCGAAAGCGAAACTGAAGAAAATTGAGAGAATCCTTTACCTAACGATTATAGTAATCAAAAGGTGAAGGCTTATGGTTTCAAAACTAAGGAAAAATCAGTTTAGCAAGAAGTACCTTTTTAAAATTAAAAAGGAAAAGAGTCAAAGTATTGACAAAGAAGTTGAGAAGTCTGAATTGAAAGATGATATTTCCAAAATGAAAACACGAAAGAAGGATTATTGGAAGAAACAAAAAGATTCTCAAAAGGAAAAGATTTTGAAGCGAAAATTTCCACAAAATCCTGAAAAGAAGTTTTCTCAAACTTCAAATACTCATACTTTAAAAGAGTCTTCTAAAGATGATTCAAAAGATGTCAACAAAAATGTTGTCAACAAAAATGGTTTTCCACAAAAAGCGAAAGTTGTTCAAAGTTCGAATGAGAAAAAGAATGTTAAAGTTTCAAATCTTGTTCAGAAAAATGTTCAAACGAATGGTTTTCAAAATAACAAAATGAATTCAGAAAATCATTTTCAAAACAATGGGCAAAGGAATTTTTTTCCAAAATCGAAGAGTTTTTCAAAAGGATTCTCATTGTGGGTATCAACATCGATACAAAAATCATTTTCAACAACAAACACAAAATTCATCATCTCAAATGAATTTTACGAAAATGACAAATGTTCCAAAGAAAAATGTACCATTCAAACATGACGGTCCACGTTTTCCAAATCCCGATTTGAAGAAAAGTCAAATGTATCTTTTTTCAAACGCAAAAAATGACACAAAATTCATAATCATTGGTTGGATGGAAAAGGAAGGCAATTTCAGTCAAAAATGTATTCAGAACAAGTCCAACAGACTTTTGTGAATTACTTGAATGAATCCTTGAATGGAAGTACCCTCCTCTCAAGAATCAGTGTCAAAAGTGTCAAAATGGAAAGAAGTTAAATCCAAGAAATTTGATGTTTGTCAAAGAAATATTGAAAAAGAGATATTCAAAGTTGAAACTTCGCCATTGAATGATTACTTTTTTGTGCCAAAACTGACGAAGTTGATTTAATTGAGAAAATCAAAATAAAAGTTTGAAGTTGGATCTTTAGTTCTTAGTTGTACACTACATTCTATGATAATGTGCAATGACCCAAAAGGTATTGGGGACCTAAATCTCTCTACTTGATTGCAGGTACTATGTGACGAGCAGTATGACGAAAACGGATATATCAATAGTTGGTGCTTCGTGTCACATGATTGAAAGAAAAGAGACTATGAGAGATTTTTGTAAGCTAGAGAATGTTGGAGTACTGAAGTTTGGCAATAATCAGAAATGCAAGGTCAAGGGATATGGGAAAGTAACTAGTGGAAAGTTCACCATGAAAAGAGTCACTTATATCGAAGGGTTAAAGCACAACCTAATAAGCGTATCTCAACTTGTTGTAACTGTGAAACAAGTGCTTTTTGATGAAGAAATAAGTGTAATTTTGAACAATCAAAACAAAGGAAGTCTTGGTGAAGTCGAAGAGGAAGGGTGATATGTTCGCCATGGACATAAAACCTATAGTGGGCATTCCCTCAGTTTGTCTACAATACAAAGCTTCATCTGACCTCAGTTTGCTTTGGCATTGAAGACTTTCTCATCTCAACTTTAAGAATTTAAATAAACTTGTTTTAAATGATCTTGTTCGTGGTTTACCTATTTTGAAATTTGACAATGATTCATTATGTGCAGCGTGTGAATAGGGTAAACAACATCATCATGTTCATCCAATCATAAACAATTCAAAGATCGTCAAACCGTTGGAACTTCTACACGTTGACTTGTCGGGTCCATCGACTGTTGAGCCTCTCAATAACAAGAAGTACATACTTGTTATTATTGATGATCTTTCACGATTTAATTGGGTTTTCTTTCTTAGACAGAAATTGGAAACAGATCAAGTGATGATAGATTTTATCAAAAACATCGAATTATGTTTGAACTGAGTTTATGAATCAAAATCTTGTCTCATTTTTATGAATTTGGGAATCTCGCATAACTTTTCATCTCCTTAAACACCACAGCAAAATGTTTTTGTCTAAAAGAGGAATCGTTCACTATATGAAGCGACTAGGACGATGCTCACATATGCGAATTTGCCTCAATACTTTTGGGCAAAATCAGTTTCGACAGCTTCTTTTACACAAAATCGGTCACTCACCCATCGACGTTTTAACATCACACCTTATGAAATCATTAACAACAGGAAACCTAATGTGAAATTTTTCTATGTTTTTGGTTGCAGAGGTTTCATAATGAATCTCAAAGATAATCTTTCCAAATTTCAGACAAAAGTTGATGAACGAATTTTCTTGGGATATTCTCACAAATCTGTCGCATATACGGTGTAAAACAAGCGAACACAAAAAGTAGAAGAAACATTCAATGAAACCTATCATTTCTGAAATAAATGAAGAATCTGAATAGATGTTAACTTTTGATGTTGATCTTGATTTAATCTTTGGTATACCTGACATGTAAATTGATGCTGAAGTCAATATTGAAGATAGACAAGTATTCGAAGCATCAAAGCACTCAGATGATTCATCAATCACAAATGAAGAAAATGAAGCTCATTTTTCATCAACCTCAAAAGTAAATGACAAAATAGAACAAATTTTGACTAATGGCCAAGTGGCAGGGGAGCAGTTGATTTCTCCACCTAATTCCGAAGGGAGGAATTTGACTTCTCAATCTCAGGTCGAGGGGGAGTTATTGAATTCGCGGGAAGATGTTGAGGGGGAGTTGTTGACTTCACAAGTTGGTGTTAAGGGGGAGCCAAGTGGAAAAAACCTAATGATGATGATGCTCAAGTTAACGAATTTCATGATATTAATGATAATATTTCAATTGCAGATGAATTGTCAAAAGATGAAGAGATATTTGAGGATGCATAGTTGGAGTTTGATCCTACATTTCCTCCTATGGAGAAATGGACAAGGGATCATCGCAAAGAAAATATTATTGGTGATCCTAGTTTGGGTGTTTTAACATGGCCACATGTTCGATCTAGGAATGAGGTTCTAAATGTTCATCAGGAATATTGTATGTTTAATGTCTTTATTTCAAAAATCGAAATTAAAATAGTCAAGAATACATTAGAACATCCTGTTTCGGTTGTTGCGATGCAGTCTGAGTTGGCTGAATTCGAAAGTACCAAAGTTTGGAGGTTAATTCCCAAACATGATAATGTTTCGATTGTTGGTCTTAAAAGGGTTTTTGAAAATAAAATGCACAAAGAAGGTAATGTTGTTCGAAACAAAGCTATATTAGTCCTAAAAGGTTATTCTCAACAAGATGGATTTAATTATGAAGAAACATTTTCCCCTATCGCAAGACTTGAGGTTGTACGAATTTTTCATGCTTATGCAGCTCATAAGAATTTCAACATCTACCAGATGGATATTAAGTGCGTATTTCTTAACGGTGTTCTTGAAGAGACGGTCTATGTCGAACAACCACCTAGTTTCGTAAACAATAAGTATCCTGATCATTTTTATATCCTTAGCAAAGCTGTTTATGAGTTAAAACAAGCACCTCGTGCTTGGTATGCAATGCTAACCAATTTTTTGAAAATCTCTAAATTTAAGCAAGGCTCAGTTGATCTCACTCTATTTCGAAAGAAAGGGGATCAACTAATGCTTGTTCAAAGTTGATGACATAATATTTGGTTCTACTGACCCTCTATTGTAAAAGATGTTTGAGGAACTTATGAAGAGTCAATTTGAAATGAGCATGATGGAGAAAATCAATCATTTCATAGGATTGAATATTCATCAGAGCAGGAAAAGAATTTTTATTAATCAAGAGAACTACACGCGAAACCTGCTTGAACGATTTGGAATGACGAATTACTCAAAACCTAAGGTTCCCATGGAATTCGACACTCACTTAGGTACTTCATTGGATAAGCAAGTTGTTGATCCTAAAACATATAGAAGCATGATCGGTTCGTTATTGTACTTAACTGCAAGTCGACCTGATATAATGGGTTGGGAATAATGGAGGCTTGTTATGTTCCTAATTCTACCTAGTTTTTCTTAAATTTGATATGCGAATTTATGGAATAACTTTCGTTAATTGCCAAAATTTTGTTCAGAGGTTACTGTTCATATTCGGTGTTCCACTCACTTCGCTTTCGACATTGTCTCTGATTCGTTCAACACATGTTGACATCTAAAGAATGGGAAGTTTCTGTCAATTGGAAGCACATATTCATGTGAAGCATATGTTTATGGTAAGCTCTAGTTTTTGGTAATTATATTCTTGTGGGAAGAATTGGTTCGAATGCACACTATTTGTTACCATCAACAAATAACCAATGTTGGTGATATACTTTTTATTTTTGTTTTTTCGTTAGAAATTTAGAAATTCAAAAAAAAGATCTTTTTTAATTTTGTCTTTTGTTTATAAAATTCAAAAATCCAAAAAAAAATATTTATTTTTGTCATTTCTTATAAAATTGAAAAATCCAAAAAGATTTTATTTATTTTTGTTTTTCTTTATAAAATTCAAAAATCCAAAAATATTTTTGTTATTTTCTTTTGAGATTAGAGAAACTCATTGGAACAATGTATTGCACTTTTGCATGCCTAAAGCGAAGCTCAACAGGGAACTGGTATGATACGAAACTTTTGTACTAGTTAAGAGCCCCTAGAAGCATGCTACAACATATTGTCCAAAAGCCTCATAGACTCATTGTGTACGAAGCCTTAATGAAAATTTTATTACGAAAATGTCTTCCCGATTAGGCTGTATTCACAATAGTCGAAGGGCTACCTTTCTCTTCTCATTATGAGTAAAGAGATAAATGCAAGGTCTTATTATTTGCAGAGGTACAATGATTTTTTGCATCTAATCTTTTTCACCCAAAATTTCTAACACGAGCACACACGATGACACATGCCCAATACGTATTTGGTAAAAAAAAACAAGGATATAGGCATGTCACAATTTTGTGTTTGTGATCCTAAATCATTTTTCCATGATGAGTGTGAGACCCAACAAACCACAACTTCATGAATTGATGGTGAACATTTATGGTTCAAGATTCTAACGAAACATTTTGTTTCACTGTAGCACTTTCGATGTTCAAAATCTCATTTTCATTTCTTTTGAGTGATCTTGATGAAATGTACTAATCCCAAGTCACTTCTTCCCAATGGAACCAGATCTTTAATTTTTTTATGAAATGAAATTTCTATATGAACATTTGTCTAACTCCTTCATTACTATAAAAAGTTTTCAAAGCTTACTTGTTCTTGGCTACATTGGTCATACAAGTATTTGCATACAATTATTTTTACTTATGTCAAGTTGTGAATTTGTATGAAAATGAAGCCACCTACAAAACTTATTAACAAAGGCCCTTCGTTACTCCTCAATGATTCGATTGTACTTCACGGAAACCCACACAAGTAATTCGACGTCTCTCTTGATGATGCATGAAGAGTATCTTTTCTTTGGATCTATCTGCTGTTATATCAAATTTTCTTTGATATCACTATGTCCAAAATTTTATTAATTTGATTCTGTCTTTTCTTTTGGCACACATAAGCACTGATATCCTCGATGTCATGGGTATTACTAACTATGACCTAGATTTCGCAAAATCAGAAAATGATTTTACTTACAATTCCCATAAGTGAATGAGCCCTAACTCCATAACAACGAATGGTTGTTGATTCGCAATGAAGTGATTGAAGGTTCAATTTTTCTAGGAAGGATGGAGTTTCCGTTGCATGGAATGTTCTGTCTGACTTCTTGTGGCTCAAGAAAAGTGATCATCATTTTTTTCACGTGGCGGTTACGGTCATTGACGGTTCAATATCTCACTTTACACGTGGCATTGTTTGATTGGTGCAACGTTTGAATTTGAATTTGACGCCTGTTATTTAAGGCGACATGATCATTCAGTTTCCTTTTTCACGTTCCCGTTATTCACGCATAAAACTTAAGTTTTCTTTAAAATTAAGTTGCAAATTCTCTCTCGATTATTTATCATGGCTACTACAAACAATGTTGTTGATCAATTCAACACCAACGACGTTGCTTTGTATCAATGGATCATCACAAACTGCCCGAAAACAAACCCACAACTAGAATATTTATAACCCTGTCCTCACTCTCTCGAGAGTAACAAATACCTTCTCAACTGGCCTGCTACACCCACATACTCACTTATGATACTTCCACCAACCCTACAGTCTTTCAACTGTTGTATACAACAAAATCATATGAATTGTGTGACATCCCGAAATCTAGGTCAAAGACTGTCGACAGTCAAGTTACAATAAATCTCTTTGTAATTTGACTCATTGAGTTTTAGTGCATCTTTTTTCAAATAAATGAGTTCATTTCAACTATTATAAGATACCAAATGGTATCTTACTTCCAAATGTGTAAACTGGCAAACAAATCAAACAACTCAAATTGCAACCTTAGTTAATACGTTTGAAAAACTGAAATTTCATATTAAGCAGTTGTAAGCGAAGCAAACACTCTAGCCTTATAGTATATGTTTCCGTGTTTCCGAAAATCTAAAAAACGTCCAAAACGGAGTCCGTATGCAAAAGATACGGCTGTTTTAAGAATCCAAACTATTTCTATCCGTTGAGGCACTTGCACACCGCATATGGAGATTTTGAAAACGTTTTTGGACTCAGGTCATAATCTATTATTTAATTTCAGACTAGAAATATTTTTCGCAAAATATTTGCAAAATTCGAAAAACCGAATGTTCCGGGTCTAATTAAACGCGAATCTTTAAACACGATATCTCAGAGTTCTACAACTCGAAAAATTAATCCGTCTGAGTTTTTTGAATCCTTGTGACCGAGACCATTATTCCTAGTTTTCAGAAAAATTATTTGATTTGGAGATCGATGGCACACAAATCAAGAAAGTTAGAAAATATTTATAAAAATACGAAATAATTAGTTCTTAAATGGTTTGAGACCTATACATATGTTTGTCTACATAAGCTATTCATGAATTCCAAAGAATAATAACAATCATATATAATAAGTGTTTGAGTCATACTTATTTATAAACACACGCATTTTTATATATACATCAAAGTTATATTATTTAAAAACATTAATGAATACATAGGTATATCAAATGTATAAAATATGACTTTTAAGGTTATTAATACATAGACGTATGTTTGAAATGTATAGATATGTATCTAAGTACAAGAATGGTCAACTCCTACTCTACACTATACCACCCATACATGGACTAGTATAATACATCAATACAATACACAAATGATACACATAAAATACATACTTATTGAGCCAATACATTGCTTCAGTCTTTACCTAAGAGTACATGAATCATTAAAACATAGCATTGCTTACAAGTTTCACGCAATGTACACATATTATACACTTAAATTGACTATTACACCCCACCTCTTCCTCCCTACATTTCCAATCCCATTCTCACAAACAATTCCAAATACTAAGATTAATCAAGTGAAGATAGAGATGGTAGACAAATTGACAACTATTAATTCTTCCACACCCAAATTTACACACAAAGGAAACGTTTTGGCATCTCTCTTCTCAATTCAATTGAAGCTGTCAGGAAACACCAAGAGGCTAGTAACCCATCCTGCCTTCTTCGTTTCGAGCCAAGAACACACCACCAAAGTGGGTGTTTTTCCAGCGCAAACATAAGAGACCAGCAGCCCTTCTTCTTGCTTCATTTCTAGTGAAACATCAAACCCAAACACCCTTTTCCCTCCATCGATTTCTCTTCAACGGTTCCTTTTCAGAAACAAAAAAAAATCAAGAAGCTTCAAGGAGGCTGCTGGAACAGCCCCCATCGCACCTTCCCTTCTTCTCCTATTGAGCAGCTGCCGCCGAACACCCTCACCGGAGCTGCTGTCGATGATCATCCTTCTCCTCGCACCCGTCTCTTCCTTCTTGTCGGATACACAGCAAATCCAAAACACCCATCGCATACCAAACCTTCTCCGATTGGGAAACTACCTCTGAAGATCTTGCATGCGTTGATGTTGCTTCTCGCGACCACCTCCCCCTTCCCCCTTCGCACCTTATTAACGGAGCAGGAAGAGAGCAGCCACGCTGCTTCTTCCCTCCTTTCTTCGGTCTCGTCAACTACTGAATGCGCTCACTTCGCTTGCAATTGATCTGAAATCATTGGACCTCTCACCTTCCTCCGTGTTTTTCCTTCGTCTCTGCCATCGATCGCCCCGTTCTTTTCCCTTGCTCGATCAACAAATGACGACGAGGCACAAACGTAAAAGCCCTAAGTTCATTCGATTTTGTAAAATGAACAAATTAAACTCTCAGTTGAACCATTTATACAAAATGAGTCCATTCCCCAAACATAGGTTTATTCAAAACAAAACAGCCCCTCCTTTGGTTATTTTTAACAAAAGAAATCCCAATCTTCAAACTTTGATTTAAATTAAGCATTTCAGCCCCTTCATTGGAAATTTTTAACAAAATCAGTCCCTCCCTTGATTTATTTTAACCAAAGCAGTCCAATTTTGGTTGGTTAAATTACCAAACAACCGCAAATAGTTTAAATTCATTACGCAATGTTCCCAAAAGTATTTCAGAGTTCAAGAATTGTGTTTTTACGGTTTCTCATGTCAAACTTCTCAAAAATAAACTGATTACATACAAATCAAATTCACGCATCAAGGGTGAGTGCTTATGGCCCCTTTCTAATATTTCTAATTATTTCGGGGGGGGGGGGGGGTGGGGGTGGGAATACATGTGCCTATATACTTTTTTTATGCAACCAAAAATATTGTTTATACATGTACATATGTTTATTACTTTGTAACGTACATCTTTATAAAAGCGAGTACATTAGACGTTTACATACACACCAAGCATACTCGACTTTTATAAACTTTATACAATGAAATTCATTATGCCTAGTGACTTGCCCACAATTAAGTTAGGGTTTGAGAGATATTCACATACTTTAGTTAAGGATTGGTTTTCAAGTATATTCAAGGATTCTTAACAAACACAGTTTTAATTATGGATTTACTTATACAAAGATACATTTTAGCTTTCAAAGACTCTTTACAAACACGGTTTTAACTATTGTTATAGCTACAATGAAAATACTTTTTAGACTTTTTAAAAGTATTACTGTTGTTAGCAGAAACCTGTAACTCTCACCAACCTTGTGTTGACCCACAAAACTACATGTATTCTTAGGAAATCACTAAACATACATTCAAGACAGAATATATTACAGGCGACCTAGTTTACTAGCTGTTGTATTATCTATCTATCTGTTAAGGCAATTCATGTACTATTATTATCTATAACAACCTTGTATTCAAACATTAAGATAAAATACAAATTCTATTTTGTTTATTGTTGTACTTGTGCTATATATTCAGTTTACCTGTGATCCATGAACAGAGTTGCACAACCCAGCGTGTTCCTCAGCCTCGGCCGAGGGTGTGACAGAATGGTATCATAGCTAAATTAGTTAAAGGAAACTCGTATCCTTGAAAGGGGAATAAAACTATAGCAACTAGATTTTAAATTAAAGTATTATTATTATTAATTACACTACTTCTTGGCTACTTACTATACGGGGAATTTGGTTTGAAGGGCCGCATAGGGTTGCTGGATTCAGAATGGCTTAATTGCCAAAATCGTCCCGCCCTCCAGTGTTTCCTGTCTGGCCCTTGTCTGTGCTTGGTAGTCTTGGAGTACAAAACAAAATTTAATAATACTACAAACCTCACCAACAATAATATATAAGAGTTATATATACACTCTGGTGTGACAACCCGAAAAATTATTACCTTCTAGCCTTGTTAAGGATCATTCTATTGGGTTTTAAGCCTAGTACACTTAAGGAATGAGTGTTAGAATGTACCTGCTAGAGACACTGTGCAACATTCAAGCCTTAAGACCACCAAAAAGGAGTTCACGACCAAGACACATGAGTTTACGACCGTAAACTCAAGGCTGGCCGTAAACTCCCCCTTAAAGTCTCAATTCCTTCACTTTTCCTTCATTCTCACACTTTCAACTCAAGAACACTTGATTTCTCTCTCAAGTATCATCAAGATTTTCATTCCCGATCTTCAAAAAGTAAGTGATTCTTTCCTCTAGTTGTTGATTATCCTTCTTACTCATGAATCACCCTTTTGATTTCATCCATTGAAATCAACATTTTGCTACATCTTCATCTTTCACCAAGAACACCAAGAACACACACTTGTTCTTGGTGGCCGCAAACTCCTCTAAGGGCCTCAAAAGTGTGAGTATTCCATCTATCTTCTAGTTATCCATGTTAAACACTAGATCCTACCCTTGAAACATCACCAATCTCATCATCAATGAGAGTTTACGGCCAGGAGCAATCTCCCTTGGCCGTAAACCCTAACTATGGTCAAGTATTGAGCCCTAAACACTAGCTATCCTTTGGGACACATGAACCTCTGTGAACCCTTGCCTTTAAGACCCAAAAAGACACCATTTTGAGAGTTTACGGCCATACACTTTTGGTGTGTCCGTAAACACCTCAACACCTCCTAGAAAGTTGGTTTTGCTCATCCTCTTGTAGAGCAATAGTCCCTCAAGCTTCGCTATCATTCAAACACCCTCTTATGCACCTTTTACCATGATTTTATGGCCGTAAACTCCATGGCCGTAATCCCATGGCCGTAAACACCATTTCTTGGCCATAAACATCTCTTTGATGAATCACATGTGATTCCATCACTTAATCCAAGTCCCTAGGGGCGTTTCCTTTCATATAGTTGCTTATAAACACTATATTCATGCCAATACATGCCATATATGTCATTTAGGACTCGTTTGTGTCTCGGGACTTCATTCGTGGAACTTCTCATCCTTACGTGCATATTCGTTGAATCACCCATATAAGGTGAGTTCATACCCCTATAATGAATCTTTTAACTCTTTTAAATGCTTTTAAGGGGGGGGGGGGGGAATACAAGTTGAACACAATGATAATTGTGTAATTGTTTGTTATAAACATTTTTCAAAAGATTGCTTATGTCTTTTATAAGTGATCAAAACATTTCAAAAACTCTTTTAAAGTTATGTTACTTTATAGTTTAACAAAACTCCGTTTTTAAAGTATAAGCATAACTTAGTAGTAAAATGAGTCTTTTCAATAATAGTTCAAGTAAAATACTAGTAAACTATAAGGGGTATAGTTTAGAGGTTCAGTTCATACTAGCTGCTAGAACATACTATAAATAGAAACAGGGAGGTAGATACAATACACGATAACATAAAGAGAAACAGGGAGGTAGATACAATACACGATAACATAAAGAGAAACAGGGAGGTAGATACAATACTTCAGAAAGAACATACTAAGATACTATAACAGAACAAACATACTAAGATACTATAACAAGAACGAACATACTAAGATGCTATAGCATGGAACAACTACAGGATCTAATTATACCAATGAATCACTAACTCATTGTTCTAAACAAAAGGTGATAGTAAAGTTGGGTATACATGATCATATAACTTTAATGTCAGCCTACTTCACGGCTCAGCAATAGGTTTGCTGAAGTCGCGTTTGGTTCCTAGAATCTCTTGCAGGGAGAGCGTATAGTATGGGGACTACTCATCACATTATGACCTTAATAAAACAAATATGTTTTAAGGTAATCAGTACTGCATGATGTCAGTTCATAAGACAACTGAGTACTTATATTTTCCAAATACTTTCACTTTCTGATAGTTCCACTTGAAAGTTAAGGCAAACTATTTTCGAGTCAAGATAGTTATAAACTAGGGAAAACTTACATTTTACAAGCGACAAACAGAACAGTCGAGTCTAGTACATTCAGTAGAAAGGGGGCCTATAATGCTAACTTTATGATTCCTTAGAGTATGCATTCAGGGATATATATTAATCGGATCCGACAGGTAGTAGGATGTGTGC
The DNA here is from genome assembly GCF_052849685.1 of Lactuca virosa. NCBI lineage: Eukaryota > Viridiplantae > Streptophyta > Magnoliopsida > Asterales > Asteraceae > Lactuca > Lactuca virosa. The sequence continues at coordinate 325,680,202 of NC_136433.1, read as the reverse complement.
TTTCCGCTTCATTTCCTGTTCCTTGTTTGGTTGTGGGCTTAGAGCAGATTCACCCAGCCTACTATCTATCCGATCTTAGCTATATATATGTTCCGTATACACCAAGTAATCATAAGGGGTACCAGGTATGGGCCAGGTCATAGGACACTAATTCAATGCACCGTTTTCTAGTACAAAACAAACTTTTCAAATAAAGAACTTTTGAATACAAAACTAGAAACTTACCAGTAAAGGGTTTAATCCATTTTTATTAAAGCAGTATAACTTAAAAGACCTTAGGTAGTTAATTATATAATAACTTAGTTTATACATCAAGGTTATATATAATTAATGTCCGATAAGTAGTTAGATGTGTGCTTTCCGCCTCATTTCCTGTTCCTTGTTTGGTTGTGGGCTTAAGGCAGATTCACACAATTAACTATCTGTTCGATATTAGATTAGATATAGCTAGTATAAACTAAGTGATTATAGAAGGAACTACTGTGGTTACCATTTTTATTATAAGAAATAAGGGTTTTCTTAAAGAATCTTTTCATCAAATTAAAGGAACTATTACAGTTAACTCCGTGAGTACCAAGTGAATACACCAGGGTTATATACAACAATGATCTAACAAACAATGGGATGTGTGCCTTCCGCCTCATTTCCTGTTCCTTGTTTGGTTGTGGGCTTAGGGCAGATACACACAACCGATTGTTTGTTTACTCTGAATTTTATATAACTTGTATCCATTTAATACTCATAGAAAGGACTGTAGAGTCATTTTTACTTATCTTGCATCAAAGCAAGAAATATAGGATTTCCTGGAGGAACAGGCAAACTTTTCAAAACAGAACTTACTACAACTTACTATAACTTTCTACAACTTTCTTACAACTTACATTACATCAATAAAATCTTATGAAATCACCAGCTTAAATGCTGATCTACGCTTTCAAAATAACTTGTATTCTCAGGAGACCAGTAGACAGGTTCGCGCTTTGGGAATTCAGAAGATGGAGCAGTATAGCTTCAAGTCTTGTTTTGTTATTTACTTTGTAGTCTATGTTATGTGAACACATACGTTGTAAACACTTTCTTTCTAATGAAATGGTTGTTTATTACTTTGATTACTATGATGCATGTCTTGTGATACTAAACATGACGTCCTCCACCCCAGAATGTTTCCGCCGTTCCGGTTTTGGGGTGTGACATATTGGTATCAGAGCATTGTTTATAGTGAACTAAGTATATCAACCGATAAAAGATATACAACTATAAATACAATGGGGCCGAAGTGCTCTGGATAGTAATATATTTTAAATATATAATGATACCTTATAAAAGTATACATACGTGCTTATACAAATATACATACTAGAACAAGTATCACGAGAAGAACATAACAGAACAAGTTAAAGGTTGAACACTATGGTCAAACCTAGACAGTTATGTAATCATAGCTAGAATCAATATAGCCTGATCAACTATATTCATTCGAGATGTGACCGACATGTGTTTGGGAGTGATGTGGTGTTGCAACGGTCTTAAAACTTACCTAATACTAGTCAAGAGATTACTAGATGAAGTACATAGACTTAGAATACTATAGGAGTATTCTATGATACTATAACGCGATAACAAGTTTAAAACATACCAAGTACATTACATTAAAATACTATAGGAGTATTTTAGGCACCATATAAATAACTTATGTGATAACTTAAAAGACCCTTACGGATAGGTCTATAATCTTGCAGTGTATACTCCCAAGGTTATATATAATTAAGATTTTATAGACTTAGAATTTGTGATCTACGCTTCACTACCTGTTCCTTGTTTGGTTGTGGTTTTGGAGTAGTATCACTTATTCTAAGGTCTATTTAATCTAGGATTATATACAACTTGTATACATTGTGCAATTATAGGAGGACTCTGTAAGGATCACCCCATAATGTTTCACTTAAATCTCATAGATTCTTTAGTCACTTCCATTCTCGCACGACAAACCCAGATAGATGTAACCACTTCCTCATAGCAGTCAACAGAAGAGTCCAGGAGGAACAAGAGTAAGTTCATGAGAAGTTTTCCAAGAAAGATCAACCGAGGTATCCAAAACGTCATATACGACACACTAATAAATAATAATCTTGTTTAACTTAATGAGTTAGTGGAAACACTGCTCACATTATGTGTTAGGATTATTTCTTACATGCAGCTGGTAACAGTTATTTAGGTAACATATATTCATTCGAGGATAGTCATTTCAAATTCATAAAGTTTATTAGGTATAGACTCTTTTATGAATTGTTTCCAGAACCCTGTGGAAGTCAGGACCCGATACACTCAGAACTAGGATAACCTTGTCTTTTCAGCTTTCGGCTTATGTCCACTGCTTTAGACTTATTCCATCTCATCTTTGTATTCTTTTAGCAAAGATGCCTCCTCGTAGATCAAACAGACGCGCTACTCCGATAACTCCAACTCCACCGCCACAATTCGATCCTGCTGCTCTCCAAACAACAATATCCTCTGCAGTGGCAACTGCTCTAGCTCACTTTGGCGGAAGTGGTACCCTCGGATCTGGTAGTGGTACCCACTTAACCAACCCCGGAGTTACTCACGGGAACCCAAGGGAGTGTTCGTATAAAGACTTCATGAACTGCAAACCCAATTCCTTTAATCGAAATGGTGGAGTCATTGCTTTGATGCGATGGTTTGAGAAAACAGATTCGGTCTTCGAAATCTGTTCGTGCCCAGAAGGGAGCAGAGTGAAGTTTGCTGCCTGCACCTTCTCTGACAGAGCACTGACATGGTGGAACAGCCATGTTAAGTCACTGACCCTATAAGTGGCTAATTCAATAGGTTGGGAGAACCTAAAAGAGTTAATGCTGGAAGAATACTGCCCGTTGGGCGAAGTTCAAAAGTTGGAACAAGAACTGTGGGAGCTCACGATGATCGGCTCAGACATAGTGGCCTACACTGACTGGTTCAGCGACCTAGCAGCACTATGCCCCGGGATGGTTACCCCGGAGAGCAAGAAGATAGAAAGATACATTTGGGGTCTATCTGCCCCGATCCAAGGAGATGTGCTGTCTTCTAACCCAGCCACATTCGATAGTGCTAAACGCCTGGCCCAACGACTCATTGACCATGGAGTCCGCCATGGTGTGGAAGTCCCCGTTCCCGAGCCATTGAGGGAAGAGGACAATAGCCAGAAGTCAGGGAACAAGCGGAAGAAGAAGCGAACAACACTGGAACCCCCACAGGAGGAACAAACGAGTACAATGTACGCCGCCACAACACCTGCTACTCCAGCACCTGCCAGTCGATATGCTGGAACCCTCCCGAAGTGTGGAAAGTGCAACTATCACCACACCGGAGTATGTCGGGAAAAGCAGTGTATGAACTGCGACAGAAAGGGACACACAGTCCATTTCTGCAGGGCACCGACTCAACCGATCTCCCACGTCCGCGGAGTTGAAGAAAACCAAGCCTGCTATGGCTATGGTGAGACTGGACACTACCAGGAGGACTTCCCGATAACAAAGAACTCAGGAGCGGATGGACGAATTCTGATGATCACCGCAGGAGAATCAACCCCGGAGTCCTCAGCGAGCAGCGGTACATTTTCGAAATAGTAATTACTTTAAAAATTAATTTATACATATATATATATATATATATATATATATATATATATAAGATTAAAACTTGGGGAAAACACTTAAAAGTAATTATAATAATTCACATTTTGAAACAAGTCACAGTCTTCAAAAGAACTAAGAGGTCCGTTCTGAGAAGCTTTGATGGCTTAGTATGTACATTAGGGTTGTGCATAGCTAAGATTTTGCAGAACTAGAGTGAGTAGTTCCGCCTTAATTCCTGTTCCTTGTTTGGTTGTGGATTTGAGGCAGAGTTACTCAGTTGACCGTCTTATTCATCTTAACTATTCATAACTTGTATATGACAGACGATCATAGTGGTATCGAGTAGGATCGTAGTATAAAGTACCGACACTAGTTATCAAAGCACTTTCACGGTATGTACTCGCTCATCACGGTACGATACGTAGAAGTGTTAACATCAGAGGAAAACAGAAGGCACTAGAACATTTACAAAGAGTACATTTTCGAGCACACTAGGGAAGTACATCATCGTATAACATACATTTCTTTCAAATCAGCCAAACTTTGTTCAGTAGAGAGTCCGTTTCTATCATTCGTCATGAGTTGGCGTGGTCCTCACCATACTAAGTTCATATGATTCTATCGCCGCAACCGTCAAATTCACGAAACCTTTGTCATTCGTAACGACAGTCCGACCCAGACCTCAGTTTTGTCTTTCGTATTTTAAACCCCGAAGTACTCGTGCGAAGAATACTTTGTCCTCTGAAGCCTTGCCGTCGTATGTCCGCAGACCTTTCCGAAATACCACTCTTCCAGTAGACCAAGTTCAAGCACGGAGGCTAAGGACGAATACAGCCCACCTATCACTATTAAGTGTATACGCGAGGGTAGTATATGATTATGATTACGCAGATCTAGTATGTGTGTTTCGGCCCTATCTCCTGTTCCTTGTTCGGTTGTGGACCTGGGGCAGAGTCGCACATTCGACCGTCTTACTAATCCTAATTATATACGACTGGTATACACGAGGTAATGATAGATGGACCAAGTATGAATCCTATCATGAACAGCAGGGCAAAGTTGCCAGGTCTACGAGTGGGTATTCTGCCAATCAGAGGAGCGCAACCCCAGTAGTACTGCTAAGAAAGCTAATTTCGGAACGAAATTCCATCTAACGGGGGGATGATGTGACAAACCGAAAAATTATTACCTTCTAGCCTTGTTAAGGGTCATTCTATTGGGTTTTAAGCCTAGCACACTTAAGGAATGAGTGTTAGAATGTACCTGCTAGAGACACTGTGCAACATTCAAGCCTTAAGACCACCAAAAAGGAGTTCACGGCCAAGACACATGAGTTTACAGCCGTAAACTCAAGGCTGGCCGTAAAGTCCCCCTTAAAGTCTCAATTCCTTCACTTTTCCTTCATTCTCACACTTTCAACTCAAGAACACTTGATTTCTCTCTCAAGTATCATCGAGATTTTCATTCCCGATCTTCAAAAAGTAAGTGATTCTTCCCTCTAGTTGTTGATTATCCTTCTTACTCATGAATCACCCTTTTGATTTCATCCATTGAAATCAACATTTTGCTAGATCTTCATCTTTCACCAAGAACACCAAGAACACACACTTGTTCTTGGTGGCCGCAAACTCCTCTAAGGGCCTCAAAAGTGTGAGTATTCCATCTATCTTCTAGTTAGCCATGTTAAACACTAGATCCTAGCCTTGAAACATCACCAATCTCATCATCAATGAGAGTTCATTCGTGGAACTTCTCATCCTTACGCGCATATTTGTTGAATCACCCATATAAGGTGAGTTCATACCCCTATAATGAATCTTTTAACTGTTTTAAATGCTTTTAAGGGGGGGGGGGGAATACAAGTTGAACACAATGATAATTGTGTAATTGTTTGTTATAAACATTTTTCAAAAGATTGCTTATGTCTTTTATAAGTGATCAAAACATTTCAAAAACTCTTTTAAATTTATGTTACTTTATAGTTTAACAAAACTCCGTTTTTAAAGTACAAGCATAACTTAGTAGTAAAATGAGTCTTTTCAATAATAGTTCAAGTAAAATACTAGTAAACTATAAGGGGTATATTTTGGAGGTTCAGTTCATACTAGATGCTAGAACATACTATAAAGAGAAACAGGGAGGTAGATACAATACACGATAACATAAAGAGAAACAGGGAGGTAGATACAATACTTCAGAAAGAACATACTAAGATACTATAACAGAACGAACATACTAAGATACTATAACAAGAACGAACATACTAAGATGCTATAACATGGAACAACTACAGGATCTAATTATACCAATGAATCACTAACTCATTGTTCTAAACAAAAGGTGATAGTAAAGTTGGGTATACATGATCATATAACTTTAATGTCAGCCTACTTCACGGCTCAGCAATAGGTTTGCTGAAGTCGCGTTTGGTTCCTAGAATCTCTTGCAGGGAGAGCGTATAGTATGGGGACTACTCATCACATTATGACCTTAATAAAACAAACATGTTTTAAGGTAATCAGTACTGCAGGATGTCAGTTCATAAGACAACTGAGTACTTATATTTTCCAAATACTTTCACTTTCCGATAGTTCCACTTGAAAGTTAAGGCAAACTATTTTCGAGTCAAGATAGTTATAAACTAGGGAAAACTTACATTTTACAAGCGACAAACAGAACAGTCGAGTCTAGTACATTCAGTAGAAAGGTGGCCTATAATGCTAACTTTATGATTCCTTAGAGTATGCATTCAGGGATATATATTAATCGGATCCGGCAGGTAGTAGGATGTGTGCTTTGCGCTTCATTTCCTGTTCCTTGTTTGGTTGTGGGCTTAGAGCAGATTCACCCAGCCTACTATCTATCCGATCTTAGCTATATATATGTTCCGTATACACCAAGTAATCATAAGGGGCACCAGGTATGGGCCAAGTCATAAGACACTAATTCAATGCACCGTTTTCTAGTACAAAACAAACTTTTCAAATAAAGAACTTTTGAATACAAAACTAGAAACTTACCAGTAAAGGGTTTAATCCATTTTTATTAAAGCAGTATAACTTAAAAGACCTTAGGTAGTTAATTATATAATAACTTAGTTTATACATCAATTTTATATATAATTAATGTCCGATAAGTAGTTAGATGTGTGCTTTCCGCCTCATTTCCTGTTCCTTGTTTGGTTGTGGGCTTAAGGCAGATTCACACAATTAACTATCTGTTCGATATTAGATTATATATAGCTAGTATAAACTATGTGATTATAGAAGGAACTACTGTGGTTACCATTTTTATTATAAGAAATAAGGGTTTTCTTAAAGAATCTTTTCATCAAATTAAAGGAACTATTACAGTTAACTCCGTGAGTACCAAGTGAATACGCCAGGGTTATATACAACAATGATCTAACAAACAATGGGATGTGTGCCTTCCGCCTCATTTCCTGTTCCTTGTTTGGTTGTGGGCTTAGGGCAGATACACACAACCGATTGTTTTGTTTACTCTGAATTTTATATAACTTGTATCCATTTAATACTCATAGAATGGACTGTAGAGTCATTTTTACTTATCTTGCATCAAAGTAAGAAATATAGGATTTCCTGGAGGAACAGGCAAACTTTTCTAAACAGAACTTACTACAACTTACTATAACTTTCTACAACTTTCTTACAACTTACATTACATCAATAAAATCTTATGAACTCACCAGCTTAAATGCTGATCTACGCTTTCAAAATAACTTGTATTCTCAGGAGACCAGTAGACAGGTTCGCGCTCTGGGAATTCAGAAGATGGAGCAGTATAGCTTCAAGTCTTGTTTTGTTATTTACTTTGTAGTCTATGTTATGTGAACACATACGTTGTAAACACTTTCTTTCTAATGAAATGGTTGTTTATTACTTTGATTACTATGATGCATGTCTTGTGATACTAAACATGACGTCCTCCACCCCTGAACGTTTCCGCCGTTCCGGTTTTGGGGTGTGACATCTGGCCCCCGGTGAGAACACTTAATAAGATTCTAACATACCTTTAACTAAAACTACCAACTCAACCCTTTAGATCAAACACCTCGACTAAGGTTAGTACTGTACGTAAGTCATACCATAAATAAACCTGGAATGTACGCCTATGTTATTTATGGTCGAGCCGGTGCACAATCAACCTTGAGCAAGGAGTTTGACGGACTACAATGGTTGAAAGTTTTAGAGATTGAAGGATGTTCTCAAGATTCGTTGCATAAACCTATTACCTTAGAAACCTTATATCAACTCCAAAACAACGTATACATTTTAAATACTTAAAAATTTGGGATAACGTTCAGATTTTCCTATTTCACCTAATCCCAAAGAAGAACAAAGAACCAATAGCTCAACTACCATCGTAGCAGAGAAACCTATAGTTCCCAATCAATCATTTAGTAGTCTCCAAACTTCTCTCTCTCTCTATCATTTGAAATAACTAGGATTTCAATTCTCTCTTTATAATTTGGAAATTTGTAGGATTTCTGGAATCAATCACTCTCTATAATTTGAAAACTTTACCATGAAAGGATTGGAGGTGACTGCTTAGACCTCCCGATTTAACGAGCTCGCAAACCTTTGCCCGAGAATGGTGAACCCCGAATACAAAGAAACCGAAAGCTACATTTAGGGATTAGCCTCACCAGTTCAAGGTTTGGTTACTGTATCCAGACCCACTACCTTTGATAGTGTCAAACAATTGGCCTATCAATTGACTGAGCAGTGTATCCGTCAGGGTACCATGACCCCACAAACTGAAAAGAACCACGTTGGGAGTACAAAAAGGAAGTTCCATGGCAAGTCAAAGGGGAACTTCAAGCACCACAAACCCAATCCAGAACATATGGCTATGTATGCCACAATCACAAACACCCCCCTCCATCAAAGCCCTACTATGGGAATTTGCCCCATTATACCAAGTGCAATTTCCACCAAGTCAGAAATTGTATGGTCTATAGCATTTGTAACGAAATAGGTCACATCTCTAAGTACTATAGAAAGGCACAATACATCCTCAACCACTGTTCGAGGAGGAAGATGTAGCTGATTCGAATGTAATTAACGAGGGCATTTTAAGAACGACTGCCTGAAACTGAAGAATCAGGGTGGCCAAGGAGGAGCGTTTATGACAGGTGTTGGAGATGTTTGCCAAGAACCAACTATGGTTACTGATACGTTTCCTATCAACAATATTTACGCTTCCGTATTATTTGATACTGGTGCCGATATAAACTTTATTTCCCATAAGTTTAGGTTTATTTCAAACAAAACAACCCCTCCTTTGGTTATTTTTAACAAAATAAATCCCAATCTTCAAACTTTGATTTAAATTAAGCATTACACCCTCTTCATTGGAAATTCTTAACAAAATTAGTCCCTCCCTTGATTTATTTTAACCAAAGCAGTCCTATTTTGGTTAGTTAAATTACCAAACAACCCCAAATAGTTTAAATTCGTTATGAAACGGTCCCGAAAGTATTTCAAAGTTCAAGAATTTTGATTTTGAGTTTTCTCATGTCAAACTTCTCAAAAATAAACTGATTCCTTACAAATCAAATTCACGCATCAAGGGTGAGTGCTTGCAGTCCCTTTTTAATATTTCTAATTATTTCCCGGGGGGGGGGGATACATGTGCCTATATACTTTGTTTATGCAAACAAATTATCGTTTTATGCAAAAATACAATAAGTCTAGTTTATAAATATGTTATTTGACAATGTAACAATTGTAACAAATAAACTAGTATAAACTTTTCATATACTAGTCCACACAAAAAATGCTACACAATACAAAAATAAATGATTTTATGTGACATTGTATGTCATAAAAAGCACGTTAAAAAACATTGTAGTATTTCAAGGATTCAAGGTATTACTATGTATGTATATTTATATGTTTAAATACATAAAGTTTATACCTGTACATATGTTTATTACTTTGGAACGTACATCTTTATAAAACCGAGTACATTACACTTTACATACATACCAAGCATACTCAGCTTTTATAAACTTTATACAATGAAATTCATTATGCTTAGTGACTTAACCAAACTTAAGTTAGGGCTGAGAGCTATTCACATAGTTTAGTTAAGGGTTTTTTAGTGAGACTATATTCATTAGCTGAGTCTAAACACTTAGCATACCTATACTACTATAACAATTAATCTTCGGAGCGATATATATATATATATATATATATATATATATATATATATATATATATATAGGGTTGACATGCCCACCTACGGTTGATAGCTACAACCTCGACCGATCAATCGAAGCGGGTGATAAGTGTCTACTATTGTTACTACAACATCCAATGAAGCATTGTCAGGGGGTACATTCAATCACATAGCTCAGTTATAGGACTCACTATAAACATTAACTAGAATATATTTCTCTCTCCCTCTCTCTCTCTCTCTCACTACAAATAATGGGCTTTGTTGCTTTCAAAATATTTTAAGTATGGATTTAATTATGCAACAATACATTTTGATTTTCAAGTATATTCAAGGATTCTTTACAAAAACAGTTTTAAGTACGGATTTACTTATATAAAGATACATTTTAGCTTTCAAAGACTTTTTACAAACACAATTTTAAGTATGGATTTACTTATACAAAGATACATTTTGGCTTTCAAAGACTCTTTACAAACACAGTTTTAAGTATTGTTATACCTAAAAAGAAAATACTTTTTAGACTTTTTAAAAGTATTACTGTTGTTAACAGAAAACCAGTAACTCCAACCAACCTAGTGTTGACCCTCAATACTACATGTATTCTCAGGAAATCACTAAATAGACATTCAAAATTGAATGGATTACAGGCGACCTAGTTTACTAGATGTTGTATTATCTGCCTATATGTTAAGGCAATGCATGTACTATTATTATCTATAAGAACCTTGTATTCAAACATCAACATGGAATACAAATGCTATTTTTTTTATTGTTATACGTATGATATATATTTAGTTTACCTGTGATCCATGAACTTAGTCGCACAACTCGACGTGTTCCGCCACCTCGGCTGGGGGTGTGATGAATTATCACTTTTCAGTTGACAACTAACAAGAGAAAACGATTGACCAAGAAGTAGTTTACCCAAATCTTGAATTTACCATCTGATGGTGAGTTTGACGAAGTTACCGGTGAATAGGCTATTCACATGTTTAATTAAATGGGGCATCAACCAACTCTTTTAGTTATTAGCCACTTCAATAAGTCGTGTCTTCCTGGGGTATGGAGTTTCTTCTTTGGTGTTACTCTTTGTTGTTTAACAGGTAGGAGTTTTGGATTGGATAAGGCGAAACTCAAGTTCTATTTATTTATAGATGGTTTGTACTATGGCTTGAATGTTGATTATGCCTCATTTGTAAGGTCAGACCTTATGATTTGATGAGTCAAATACTCTACCCTATTTGTCCGTGTCAGCATCAACTACATCGACATCCACAACATATCAAGCTTATCAACGTCATTGTATAGCGTAGTTATTTTATGTAATCTTGTGTATATTAGGTAATTATATAGATAATTATAGAGTAGATCACAGATCTGGTATCTTTGTGATAACATCGGTTCTTGGTATAGATTATATACAATTCTTTAATCATGGGATTGATATGTATAGATTAGTATATATACAACATTAGGAAAATTCTTAATGTTGTACAACACGACTTGGTGTAGTAATCGTCTTTGTGACAAACTGTATTCTTGGTGAAGACAAAACTCTTTCTTGGTGAAAGAACAATTTGGAGAACACTGTGTCATTTACTTTCTGTTCTTTATTTTCTTTGATTAAGTTTTTTTTCGTCTTTATACTTGAAGTGTGTCCAATTGATACAAACCTTCAACTGGTATCGGATTAGGTTTGTGATACACTCAAGTAATCATGTAGAATCTCAAATCCTTTGGCCTCAACAAAATTCCTCCCTTTGATGAATACAGTTGCACTATGTGGAAGACAAAGGCCATGGTTATTCTTGAAACCATTGACTATGAGATGAGAAATATTGTTGAAAAAGGCCCCCATGTTCCTACGTACCAACCCATGGTCAACAACGCTCCCATTGCCTCCTAAAGAAAAATCTAGAAACGAGTTATGATGACGATGACAAGAGACTGCTCAGACTTGATGTGAAATCCAGGGTTGCTATTGGAAACTCTCTTCCCTACCACATGTATCATCTCGTACAAAATTGTGAGTCAGCACAAGTGATGATGGATACGGTGACAATGGCTTATGAAGACACCGTGGAAGTCCAAGCTACGACCATCAACAACCTTAATCATAGATACGAGCATTACTGTGCTTAACAAGGTGATTCACTTATCCTAAGCCTTCAATAGGTTTAACTGCTTGGTTAATGATATGTGCAGGCTGGGAATCATCAAGCATTCATTTCAGTTGGTTCTAAAAGTTCTCGATTCTCTTGGAAAAAGTTGGGAACATCACGCTGATGTTCTAAAGAATGGTGAAAAGATCGATACCATGGATCTGAATTCTTTTTTTGGTAATCTACGAAATTATGGACAGACCAAAGCCCTTTGTAAAGAAATCATGAAGGACTCAAACAAGGAAAATTATGTTGTACTTGTATCTCGAAAGGAAGCAATGAAGCACATCAGCGACTCAGATAAATCAAATCAAGGTGAAGAGAGTGATGAAGATCTCACTGATGGGTTGTTGCCAGCGCTGCACTTATCGTCAAGAACTATGAAGAAAGCAGAGAAAACGGGGTTAGAAGAGCTCATTTAAGGGAACAGTTCAACAAGGAGATTCATTTCTGAGAAAAGAAACTCGGGTAATTGCTTTAATTGTGGAATCCCTGACCATTTTTCCAGGGACTGCAAGGATCAGAAAGAAGCCCAAAGCCCTGAGAACTATGAAGTCTTGTACAAGAAGCTGGTGACTCAAATGAAGAAGGAAAACATTTCTCTACCGAAAGCTTTCATTTCAAGACAAGAGGATCATGAAGAATGGGTAGAAGAAGAGGAGACTTCTGAAGATGAGGGGATGAATGTCAAGGTTCTTATGGTTGTTATAAATGATTCCCCTGATGGCATATGTGACACTGATGGTTCTCACGCTGACACTGAATCAAGTACAAATCTAGGACAAACTTGGTACCTAGACAGTGGAAGCTCTAGACACTTGACAGGTTACAAGTCCCTCCTAACAAATTTTTCAGAGAAGGATGATCCAGTGGAAACCTTTGGTGACAATAGTGGAACTTTTTAATGCAGGACGATTAAGTTGGAGGATGTGTTTTATGTAGAAGGTCAGAAAGGCAACTTCATATCCATCAGTCAACTTTGTGATGCTGGTTACAAAGTTTTCTTCAACCGTCATGAGGGAAAAGTGTTTAATTCTGAAAACAAAATCGTGCTTTTTTCTCTCAGTGAGAACGATATTTATATGGTTTGATTTATTGGTTTGACGTTGATACTTTATTTTTGTTTTATGCTTTGCTACTTTTAAAAAATTTTGAACATAAGCTGCTCTTTTTATTTACAATATCTTTTTGTGCATTAAAATTTTATTTTGCTTTACCAAAGGAGTATACATTGTACATTTTTCTACTAACATTGCCTACATGTTCTTTTCTATCAATAGTGACCTTATCTGACCGGTCTACTATGAAGGAATCAACGTATCATTCCTTGAATGCATCACCCTCCTTGAAAGGGCTAGTTGACGCCCTCTCATTTACATTGATGCTCACGCTGATGAGACCAGATGGTGGATAACTGTGCCACCAGGTGTTCTTATGGGCACATATCTCTTCTATCTTGAAAATCCTATTTCGGTTGAAATGAGATGAAGCGGAGTTCCGTGAAATGGCATGACTAATTTCCAGAGACGCTGTCACTGCAACTCCATCACCTCAAAGATCTAATGCGTCTTCAACAAGACAGTGATTCTATCTTCTCTTTCTTCATGGATCACAATGAATGAGACCTTCAAGTATTATCTTGGTGACTCTCATAAATCGAAGCTTACAAATTGTCACACCCCAAAACCGGAACGACGGAAACGTTCGGGGGTGGAGGACGTCATGTACAGTATCACAACAATGCAAAGTAGTAAACAAGCAACAACATCATCCATTGCATTAATAATATAATTTAATACAAGTGTGTTCTGTCAAGTTATATAGACACCAAAAATATACATCAAAATAAAAGATGAGTCTTGAACGAGCTCCATCTTCTCAAAACCTGGCACCGGTACCTGTCTACTGGTGACCTGAGAATACAAGTTATTTTGAAAGAGTTTATTAGCTTTAAAGCTGGTGAGATCATAAGTATATTAATGTCTGTGTTTGTATGAAAGTGTTTGTAAGTCTGTAATGTATAAGTTTTGTAAAAGTTTGTAATTGTTTGAACTCTCCTAGAAAAACCTGTGTTTCCTACTAAAAGTAGCCTTCTACCAAGGCATCTAGTGTCTGTGTGTGTGTCTCTTGTCAGAGTATGTATTTTCCCAAATCTAACTATCATTAACCAAAAATATAGTTTCTACATTATTGTTTATTGTGTGAATATCACAAAGTAAATGTAAAGGGAAAATGATATAGTACTGTAGTGTTGTATTAAGTAACTACTGCTGTACTAACTACTTTAAACCAATTGTTATTTAAAGTACCATGTGATCGGCCTGTATCCTGCTACTGACTCTAGTAAAACGACGATGTAAGACGTCGTAAGAAATGACGTTTGGCACCCGTAGACTTGCAAGTCCCACTGTAGCGAGCAACAAGGTGTAGGATAGTCAATCCAGTATAGATCTATACACAAACTCATACGCTCTCCACTTAAGGAGATTCTGGATACAAAATGGGTCATGACAGGTAGTGCCATGCCCCCGTTAAGTGGCTCACATAACTGTAAGTAATGTATATGTATGTGCTAGCTGTATTGTGTGTTCTTTCTCTGTCTAGCCTGTATGTTTTGTTTCTCATAACTGTGTATTATGTTTGTTTCTCATCACTATGTATTATGTTTGTTTCTCATCACTATGTATTATGTTTGTTTCTCATCACTATGTATTATGTTTGTTTCTCATCACTATGTATTACTCATGAATGAACTGACTCATTGTATGTTTCATTGTTCTAGTAATAGTATCTTCCTAAACTATACCTATTATAGTTTACTAGTAATGTTGTTTGTGTATATGAACATGTTTGTATACCTTTGCTACCCAAAGGCATTGAACTGAATGAAAGAAGTAACCTTTTATATCTATACACATATACATGATATATAACTAGGATTCAAACGACCTTCGGACAAATAACCCGAATACCCTAAGTCCACAACCAAACAAGGAACAGGAAGTAAGGCGAGCAATCAGTCCTAAGTCCTTTCAATCCTACTTATATAATTATATCCATATAGATACACAGAATATAAGTTAAAAGAGTTTAATAAAAGTATTTGATATGTAAAAGAGTTTGTAAAACAGTTTGAAAAGTAAGAAATCCACTTGGTTGGTAGTTATTAATCACATGTGATTGATATAATAACTATAATAGTTCAACTTGTATCCCCCCATAAAAGCATTTAAAAACATTTAAAAGGTTAATTAAGGGGTATGAACTCACCTGTAGTGAGTGGTTTGGATGAACGGAATGTATAGGATGCTAGGTGTCAAGTGAAGACTTGTATACACACGATGATCCTAGTTAACATATAATATCACATATATGTATCCAATTAGTCTTTAAACAACTAATTAACAAAGTTAAAGACATCCTAGGACATGTAAAACACCTTATTTAAGTGCTATAAGTCCTAACGATTGCATCTAAGTGTTGTAGGACATTGCTATTGAGTTTAGGGTTCAAGGGGACCCTTTATTGGAGTTTACGGTTTTGTGACCATAACTCATTGAGTTTACGGTCGTAAACCCATGAGTTTATGGCCGTAAACTCATGGTACTTTTACCATGTTGAGTTTTGAAGCTTTACAAGTCCTAAGAAGCATTCCTACTTCATGTATAAGCCTTAGGAAGAGATTAGGGCACCATTTTACTCCTTTAGGGAGTTTACGGTCCTTGGACCATTTGTCATTGGGTTTACGGCCGTAAACCCAAATGATTTATGGTATTTTGATGTTTTCAAGTCCTAAACACATTAAGGAAGGGGTCTAGGCTAGTTTCCAAAGCTTGGTAAGGGTTAGGGCACACTTTGGCACCCTTTTTAGGGTTTACGGTCCAAGGTGTTCTTGGACCGTAAACACCTTTGATCCTTCGATTCTTGGTGTTTTCTAGTTGATTAAGAAGTATAACAAGCCCTATAACACACTAGGGTAAGAGTACTTACAAGTAGAAGCTTGAAAAGGTGCTAAAAGTCCAAGAACACTAGTGTGTGTTCTTGGTGAAACTTGAAGATCTACACTTTTGGAATGATTTCACGGATGGAATCATGTTAGATCACTAGATTAAGTAAGATATCAACTTTTTAGGGCTAGAAACACTTACAATGTTGAAGATCAAGAAGAAAAGTCGATGATACTTGAGAGAGAATTGAGTTTTGGATCTTGAAATTGTGAAAAGTGATAAATAATGACTAAGTGTTATATTTATACCCTCTTTTAGGGTTTACGGCCGTAAACACCTTTGTTTAGGCCGTAAACTCCAAACTCTTGGAGTTTTGGGACATTATTGTTGCACAATAAACCCTAGGGCATCCTCTCTCCTGTTATCTCCTGAAGTACTAATCTTAAAATACTCAAACTTATTCCAAAAAGCTTGAAAATTAGCAGAAACAGTTTTGACTCCTATTGAAGTGAATGGTTGTACAGAATAGAAATTTCGGGTTGTCACATCATCCCCCCGTTAGAAGGAATTTCGTCCTGAAATTAGAATTTAAGCAAATAAGTAGTTACAAATAACTAAGCAAAAAGACAAGGATATTTCAGTTTCATCTGATCCTCTCGTTCCCAAGTGAATTCAGGTCCTCGCTTGGCGTTCCAGCGAACCTTCACTATCGGCGATGGCATAGGCGATGACCTTACCTCACTGCATCAGAACACATCCGAGTCCTTGATTTGACGCATCGCAATAGACAACGAAGTCTTCTATCCGTTCGGGGAGGGATAGTATTGGTGCGGTGCACAAGGCTCGCTTGAGCGTTTGGAACGCTCTCTCCTGCTTCTCTTCCCATTCAAAGGCCACGCCCTTCTGGGTCAGTGTCGTAAGAGGTTTCGCAATGCGGGAGAAGTTCTGAATGAACCTGCGATAGTAGCCAGCGAGGCCTAGAAATTGACGAATTTCTGTAGGCGTCTTCGATGCTGACCAGCTCTCAATGACTTTAATTTTGGAAGGGTCCACGTGTATTCCCTCTTTGCTAACCACGTGCCCTAAGAATTCGACTCTTCGGATCCAAAATTCACATTTCGAGAACTTCGCATAAAGCTTCTCCGCACGCAGGGTTTCTAAGACTAGTCGCAGATGTTGACTATGCTCCTCCTCACTACGAGAGTAGATAAGTATGTCATCGATGAAGACGATGATGAACTGATCCAAGTAAGGACGACACACCCTATTCATTAAGTCCATGAATACTGCGGGCACGTTTGTTAATCCGAACGGCATCACTACGAATTCGTAGTACCCATAACGAGTTCGGAAGGCTGTCTTCGGAACATCCTCCCCTAGCACTCGTAGTTGGTGATATCCGGACCTTAAGTCGAATTTTGAAAAGAAGTTCGCCCCTTGAAGTTGATCGAATAAATCGTCAATCCGAGGCAAAGGATAACGATTTTTGATGGTCAGTTTGTTGAGCTCCATGTAGTCGATGCACATACGAAACGATCCGTCTTTCTTCTTGACGAACAAGACTGGAGCTCCCCAGGGTGAGAAGCTTGGTCGATTCTGAACTCTTGCTGAGCAGTTCGTTAAGGTTACAGGACAGTTCTTGCATCTCTGCAGGTGCTATACGATAGGGCGATTTGGCTACGGGGGTAGCCCCTGGAACTAAGTCGATTCTGAACTCGACTTGACGTTGCGGAGGTAATCCTGGGAGTTATTCTGGAAAGATGTCGGGAAAGTCGCGTACTACTGGAATGTTCTGAATGACTTTCGTTTCTTGGCTCACATCGACCACATGAGCAAGGAATGCGCGACATTCCTTTCGCAAGAGTTTCTGAGCTTGAATGCTCGAGATGATACGAAGGTTCGTGCCGAGTTTGTTGCCATAAACTACTAGAGTTTCGCCAGACGGCAGATTAAGGCGTACAGCCTTTTCGTAACACATGATGTCGGCACGATGAAGACTCAACCAATCCATGCCGATAATGACGTCGAAACTTTTAATTGAGACCGACATGAGATCGATTGAAAAAGAATGGCCATCTAAAGTTAGGGTACACCCTATGTATATACTGCTAGTGCTCTCTGTCTTTCCATTATCCATTTCTACAGTGAACGGTTCTTTAAGTGTTCGTGATTTTGCTTAAGTAAATGAGCAAATTTTTGGTTCACAAAACTCCTCTCCGCTCCACTATCAAACAGTATGCATGCATAAGAGTTATCGAGGAGAAACGTACCAGTGACCACTGTGGGGTCGGCAACCGCTTCCTCGTGGCCTATGGCCAGAACTCTTGCCACTCCACCGGCATTCCCTGCCTTCGGGCAGTTCCTTTTGTAGTGGCCTACCTCGCCACAACCGTAGCAAGCTTGGCCCACTCCTGTGCCGGGGACTTGGTTGATTGGCCTAGCCGGAGCTTTGCAGAAACGGGCAGTGTGCCCCTTCCTGTTGCAGTTCAAACACTGCATTTCCTGGCAGGCACCGACGTGGTGGAAGTTGCATTTGTTGCACTTAGGCAAACTTCCTGCGTACTGCTTTACCGGAGCAGCGGCGGCAGGTGCTATCGCAGTATGAACTGCCACGACCTGCTGCTTTTTGGCAGCCTTCGTCTTTCTCTTGTCATCCCAAAACTTCCGCTTGGAATCAACGGTTCTGGCGGGTTCCGAGATGGCCAGGGTTGTTGTTGCGGCCGGGGTACGAATCCAATGGTCTATAAGCCGCTGTGCCAATCGCTTGGCACTATCGAATGTAGTGGGGTTTGAAGCCAAAACATTTCCCAAGAATGGAGGCACCAGCCCCCATATGTATCTTCAATCTTCTTCCCCTCTGTATGAACCATGTTGGGATAGAGGGCCACCAGTTCACAGAACCTGGCGGTGTAGGAGACTATGTTGGAGCCCTTCATGGTTAGGCTCCACAGTTCTTCCTCCAGTTTTTGGATTTCGCCCCTCGGGCAGTACTCTTCAACCATTAGCTCTCTCAAGGCTTCCCAGACCATAGCATTTGCCACTATAAGGGATAGTGACTTGACATGGCTATTCCACCATGTTAGGGCTTTTGCCTCAAAGGTGCAAGAAACAAACTTGACCTTGCTTCCCTCCGGGCATGAGCAGATCTCAAAGACCGACTCTGTCTTTTCGAACCATTGCGAGAGGGCAATGACTCCGCCAGTCCCCTTAAAGGAGAATGGCTTGCAGTTTGTGAAGTCCTTGTAGGAGCACTCTCTGGAGCGCACAGAGATTTCACCATGAGTAGATAGGACAGGGGTTCCTCCTCCAGTGGAACCAGAAGAATGATATTGTGCCATGGCTGTAGCCACAGCCGCAGCTACAACAGCATTTAGAGCTGCTGTATCAAATTGAGGAGCAGGTGATGTTGGTGCAGGAGGATCGCGTCTTGTCGATCGACGTGGAGGCATCTTTCAACCATAAGTTTACAAAGACGAAGATATTGATAAGAATTTAATCGGAAATAGATAAGAATGACTCATGGACTAACTCTCCATAGTCCAACAGCACAAATGAATAACACGATTGATTGTAAACGAAAGCATTTGGATATAATTTCCATGAGATTAGATATCTATCAATAATACTGGAATTACAGATGTAATGAGTTCGGGAAAAATGACCTAGATGTAGGTCTTACATCAACCAAGATGGGAAAATTTTGACAGACTACTACCAAATCAAGACCTAATGGGTCTAAGATTTACAAAGATAGGAAATTAGACTAGAGTTTTTACACTAACTAGGTTACATCCAAAAGAGAAGTCGATGAGACTCTAACGGTGACGAGAACTACTAGAGTGAGTTCTTGAATCCGACAGTAGACGTTCTATGTCCCTCATATGCCTTTCAGACCTTGCCTGCTGAGCTCGAAGTTCCCTGAATTCAGCTTGGGTTTCAGCAAGTTCCCTCTGTAGAAGTGCATTGCGGACCTGAGTCCTTTCATGAGCAGACTCTAGTTGGCGAATGCGGACTGTGTTAACGCCAGAGTTGGCGTCAATCTCCATGACTCGGTCGATAGCTGCTCGACCTTGCACAGTGTTCCGAGCAATCCTACGAACCATTATGGGTAGGACCCTGTTGTTGGATTAATGTCTAAGTCCATAACTATATTTGGTATGTACTTGACCCGACCCAGCATGGTCCATTTGGGTTGCACTTCACCGGCACAATTTATATGGATAGTCTTTTGAGAATAGTATATTTATGATTTATATTAATATATTATAAGTTCTAATATATTAATATGGAATCATATTATTTAATTAGTATTGATCAAGAATTAATTTAGAATTAATTAAGTGATCAAAAAGAACTAATTAAATATGGACTCTTATATATATGGAATGGGCCAAGTTCATTTAGGTTGGGCTAAGCTTTCATGGATGGTCCATGGAGCTTTTAACCCATGGATCCTATGTAAATGAAAGGTCATGGGTATTAGGGTTTACATGGATGTAACCCTAATCCTCCATAATATATAAAGGGGTCCTTGGCTCACAAAATTGATACAAGTGTGTGAAAATAAGAGTGGGCCGATTTTAGTGTGCATACATATTCTCTCAAGTTCTTTCAAGGTGTTTTGGTGATTTGTGATTCCATTTGAGGCTTCCACACTATTGGGGCAAAGCTCTTAAAGCTTGAAGACATCAAGCTACATCAAAATGTATGTCATCTAACTAGAACTTTGTAGTATAGGTGCTTCATAATATGCTAGTTAGGATGAAGCCTTGGAATAGTTAATATTTGCATGTATAATAGAGAAAACATATATCCAAGGTTTATAGGGTTGCATGTACACCATATGAGTATTAGAATGCTCAAAACCCAACAGTGGTATCAGATCCATGGGTTGTTTTCTGTTATATTGATGCAAATGTTTTATTTTCAAGTTGGAAAAAAAAGGAAAAAAAAAACATGACGTTTGTCAAATTTTAAGATAAGTACTTGTTTTATGAAAAACGAATTATTTGTAAAATTTAAATAATTTGTTATATGAGTTGAATTAGGTCAAATTTAGTAAAAGATAAAATGATATGATTATTTTATTAGTTTTAAAAGTTTGATCTAAATGTTTTAAGGAGTTACATATTTTGTCATAAAATTTTGGAGCTCAAAAGTTTTTTTTTAAAGTTGTGATCTTAAGGGTTTTTGAAACTTCCATAAGTTATGGATGTGAAAGTTTTTTTTTAAATTTTTTTTTTTTGATTCAAAGTTTTTATGGAGTTACAAAATTTGGTGTTAATGTTTTAAAGAATTCCATAACTTGTTCTTAAGTTATGGAACATGGAAAGTTTCATCATAAAACACCATTAATTCCATAAGTTATGGAATCCAAAGGTTTTCAAGAATTACAAAACTTGCCCTCAAGTTTTGGAATTTGAGAAAAGATTTTTATGAAAAAAAAGAATTGAATTCTAAAACTCTTGGGTTCATAACTTAAACAATTAATTAAATGGTTTTAATTTTGAGTTTAATAATTGGAATTATGATGTTTTGTTGAATAGTTCAAATTAACTCTTATGGACTTTATTAATAGTTAATTAAAGCGTTTAATTAAAAGAGTATTATTAATCCATAAATATATGGTTTGAGTTTAATTAAATTAAAAGTCTAGTTTAATTAATAGATTAAACCACCAACTATTTTAAATGTCTAAAATACACCCTTATACTATTATAATATTAAAAGTTTAATATATTATATGTATAAGAGCAAGTCGTCTTACCATTAGTAGGCCTCATTCACGAAGCTGGTCTATAAGGGGGGGTATAAAGTTACTGCCTATAAAATGACAGTTTAATGGGTGTCCACTCTCACTCACCGCTTCCTTGACCGGTGGAGGGTCGTTAGCCGAACAGGTAGGACAAGGACTATAATTCTCCCTTCATTATAAGTATAATGATAAATACTAAGTAACTAAACACTTATAAATACCCAATCTTAGTTACTTAGGAAAATGTGAATAAGGTGCTAATCCATGAATATACACTTTGCACTTTGTTTAAGCTGTTAGTGGAGCGTGTGTGGTTAACCGGCACACTAACCTGGACTTAACAAGGTAGGCAAAGGGTAACTTAATGTTTATCATAGTATCGTTGGAGCGTGTGTGGTTAACCGGCACATCGATTGAGGGGTAAATATTAAGGGTACCAAGTATATTTGCATGGTTACTTCACACCTTGTTTTGTGATCCTCGACATCCCAGTCACAAAACCTGAAGGGCACACTCGAGATTGAAACATGCCATTGAAAAGTTCAATGAATCTCAAAAGAATCTAGGAGTTTCAAAACCAATTAAAACCTAATAATACATTTCGTTTATCTTGGTGGAAATTGGTGAATCGTCATTCACCTACCTTCAAATATTTTATAGCTTGGATTACGGCATCCCTCTTCCAAGTTATAAAATAGTTTGTTGGGTCCTAGCCTTAATATATCATATTGGGTGTTATATTAAGGACTTAAATCAACTTTACGTGAATTTATCCCATTGTTGATGTCTGGTTTAGACAACAATGATCTTCCCAAACCAAGCTTTCCTAATGAATATGACTTCCCGAGTTTGGCTCATGGAAGTCATACTTCTCTTCCTCCACCTCCTCCAATTATTCTCCCTAACCCACAAGTTCAAGGTCACTCAAGCCCTAATGGCAAGCAAGGTCTATGTGTGATCACATCTTAGAGATGAAGTCACATATTGACAAGCCGGGAGAGTTGGGTGTCAAAGTCTTGAGAAAGTTGGATGTTCAATCACTTTCTAAGTCACATAGTGAGTTCCTTTGGGACTACTATGAAACAGACTATGACATGAACCTTAATGATCATATCTATTTGCTTGGTGTTGCTAAATCAGCAATGATTTGGAACGATAGTAAAGCAAATTTGATTAGAAGATCAACTTCCAAAAAAACTTTATGGACAGTGACAATGGTGACACTGGAAATCCAGAAAAAGCATTCTCTTCCCAATGGAAAGGGATTGGCCATAGTCAACCCGGTTGACCAAATGGTAAAGAGAAAGGCTAAGTCTGAGATAGTCCCATTACCAAAGGGTCCATATGTTTAATTTGCCAAAGGAAGGGGCGTTGATTGCAAAGCTGCCAAATTTACCTAAGGATGTTAAAGTCAATAAGTTTGACTCTACATCAGGTAGAGCCCATTATCTAACTCTGTTAAGTTCTATTCTGTGATCCTCATTACATGATGTGACTGGGTCACATGTTGATGTTTTAAGAATCAAAGAATAGAGAGAAATCTTAAAGGAAGTATATGTTGATTCTGATCGCGAAGGTGGATTTCGATCGCATCAGAATTTTGAGCAGTTGCTTAAGAAGTTATGATATATTGTTAAGGAATAGATAACAACAATTTTCCATGTGGATTGTAAGGATAAGTTTTTCCGCAAAGTTTTAAAATAAAAGAAAATTGTTTAATTTTATTTATTTGAAGTATCCTTACAATGGCATTTGTGAAAAATTGTTGCTTATATGATTCCACTGACAGCAATATTGGAAAATGGATTTGATTCTTTCATTTGTGGTAGTGTCTAAATTTACCAAATCAGGAAAGTTCCTCATCGCCCAAGTTTCAATTGGACCGAAACTTGGAATCATGCAAGTTGAATAGTATGATGAATGAGAACTTTCAAGCATTGGAAAATCAAGACTAATTACTTGTTCACATGGATGTGTGAGTCAAGTGAAGGACTAAAGGGATCGAGTACACATTCTTGTGCACTGGTCATGTCCACCACAAAGCTCGTTAAGACTATTTGATTTAATAAAGTTTAGTAAATATGTTTATATTTACAAGTTTAAGTATAATTCTGAAACATTGGAAAAGTCTCAATGTATGGCAGAACGAATGGGAAGAATCAAATTAGGCAGAAAGATAAAAGTTTCTCAAATCTGAAAAGATGGGAGAGTACTTTAGTATCATGTTTGTGATCATCTTAATGATTTAGAAATCATATCACAATTGGTCCTCTAAAGGTCATCTTAGTGCATTCTTATGACTAAGAAGAGGAGTCATGAATTGTTGAAATGGTTAGATCAGGAAGATGAGTCATACTTCGTTCCAAAACAATTCTTAGAGTCATACTCCAAGATTGTAACTTGAGTGACATATCTTAAAGAAAGGTTTAAAACACTTGTCAAATGTAAGAGTAAAAGTGTCCTACTCTTGTACATTTGAAATTGGTAAGTTGTGATGTTTTGGATAAAACAAAGACCAACTAAGGCCAATTGTGTGAAGTGTTTGTCTTGATAAAGAATCCGCACTATCTCTTGAATATTTGGCAAGATAGTCTTATATGTCAAGAGGATAGTGGGAGTCTTAAAGATCCTAAAAAGAATTTCAAGAACTAATCAAGAATAAAACCTGAGGTTCTTCACTAGCACACGACTTGAGGTTTATAACCTATCGTGTTGACATATTCTGTGCCCATTCCAGTTAAAGTTGGCTTTGCATAGGAGTTCTGAAAGTTCTCAATTGGTTGCATAACAACCTGGAAGCAATGGCAGGCCCTGTACTGCCAGGTGACAAGAAGTTAAGATTGCATAAGTTCAGTCCATATGAGTTTGGATTTGTCATTATCCTTGTCTTGTGACTATGGTTTTGACGATTCACATGGATAAGAACACATACACCATAAAATCTAAGGGTCATAAGGTTTCTCTCCGATTCATGAAAATGATGGTGAGGAAACACTTCCACCAAGTAGATTTGAAGCAGATGGCAAAAGGTCTAAACAATTGAGACTATGATTACGACATCCCTTTTCATAGTTCTGAAATTGTTTAGACACACATGCATGCTATCTAAGGAAAGGTGTATGATTTTGATAAAGTTTTATCAAAGCATCTCGTATCAGAAATCTGAACTTTGGTAAGAAAGTCAATAAAGTATTGATTTCTAGAAGTCCAGCTGATTTCTGAGTACATGTCAAAGCTAGTGGGAGCATAAGTGTTATGCTAATAATCATCATGTTAGTGGGAGCATGATAATTATTGTTAGTGTTGCAAGTTAGCAATGTTAATTATAGAAAACAAAAGTTTCAATTCGTGAGGCTGCAGGGATTGAAAAAGTTGTTTTGCTATAATTAAGGGAGAGGATATACTTCATTTCAGTTCTAAAGGCTTAGATTGAGACCTTAATCATCTTTAGTCAAGAATATATATATGAATTTCATGTTGGATTGGTTCAACTTAAGGAAATTCTATATATTGCGTTCTCAAAATTCGATTATGATTACGGCATCCCTCTTCATAGTCAAATTTTGAAAACATGGCAAATAAAAATATTGTAGCAAAAGACTGGTCTAGAATCATGTCTTTATGTGAGACATCATGAATCGTGTACCATTTGCTTTGGGTACAGGATCGATTGCATGTGCTATAATATTTGTCATTTCTAAATTTTTCCAAATGCCCAGAGGCATTAAGAAGGGAAAAGGTCTAGAATTGGATATGACTAAAATGATTAAGCAATTGTCGAGGACAATCTGAGGTTTACCAAAGATTGGTTGCTCAGGGACAGTTGGAAGTATAGTGCTAATTTTGGAAGGACCATATTGACATATTCTGAAAAGAGGCATCTCTTATTCAGAATTGATAGTCAAAATGAGAATATGGAGTTGTCTCCATAGGTGGAAGTTATGTGTGTAAGATTAGAAAACTTAATGCAAGAAGCATGTCCAAAGCAATGTACTTTGAATATGAGACTTAGTTTCCATGGAGTTGATCTCCATTGGAATACCTTATAATGACTGTTGACAAGTCTTTGTGACTTTGTACATATTCATTACAGGAGGGTCAGTGCATATAAGTTTAAAATCTAAACAGATTTCGATAAATGATAGGAATTTGAAATTCTCACATTTTTCGATAAGGATTTGGGAGTGTGAAATTAGAATCATTGAAATTATGTTCAATTGGTTTATTTCACAAAGTAAGGATCATAGACAAACATAGAGTGCATACTTGGTGTATGGCAAAGCTATTGTTTAAGAAAAACATAGTGTACATGCTTGGAGCATGGGACAACTAGTGTTTTTAATTCAAGTATAAAGTTGATAAAACCGAAACAATGAATAATGAGTAATCAGTATGGTGATAAATAAAAGTGTTTATTTATATTCATAGGGTTTGATACCATATTTGATTCATTTATTCTTGTGTTTCACTTTGCATGTTTTGACTTCCAGAATAACTAAGTCGCTCTTCCTGAATGATTAAGTTATTCAAACCATCCACAGTCGGTCATATGTTGGAAGTAGATATGAATCAAGACTGTCATGGGTTGGTTTGTAGAGGTTCAAGTTGGTGGACAAAGTGGTGCTACAACACTCATGAGTGCTCATAAGTTCTGAGTATTGGATTCAACCCGCGCTCATTTGAATCACTTCATGGATTTTATCACGAGTGATCATGAGACGATAATATCTTATATTCTTCAAACCTAGAGATATGAGTTGTTACTATGAGTTGGTTATACATTGATTGCACGAAAACGCATTTGGTAACTCGATGTTATAAAACGTGCCTTTGTGTATGATTCAACAAGTAGTAGAACAAGCCATATGAGTCGAAGTTTATCCATTCCTTTTACCTTCGGGATAAAAGCGATATTTGTGGGCCCCTCGATGATTTAGCGATGACACATGTGAGTGCTTGGCCAAGCCAGGACTGATTTGATTTGTTCAATCAGTCAGTCATCATAAATCGAAAATCGGGAAACAACAAATGGACAGAGAGAATGATTATAATCCATGTCTCAGTCCATATGATATCTAGAATGGAGGAATATATGATCCCTTATCTAATGGACAAGTCATTGACAAGGTCAGAGTTCGACAGCGGCTTTAAGAGCTACGATTGCCAGTTAGGTTTTGAAGTCATACTCAATAATAGTTTTAGACTTATCCAAGTGGGAGACTGTTGGATTAATGTCTAAGTCCATAACTATATTTGGTATGTACTTGACCCGACCCGACATGGTCCATTTGGGTTGCACTTCACCGACACAATTTATATGGATAGTCTTTTGAGAATAGTATATTTATGATTTATATTAATATATTATAAGTTCTAATATATTAATATGTAATCATATTATTTAATTAGTATTGATCAAGAATTAATTTAGAATTAATTAAGTGATCAAAAAGAACTAATTAAATATGGACTCTTATATATATGGAATGGGCCAAGTTCATTTAGGTTGGGCTAAGCTTTCATGGATGGTCCATGGAGCTTTTAACCCATGGATCCTATGTAAATGAAAGGTCATGGGTATTAGGGTTTACATGGATGTAACCCTAATCCTCCATAATATATAAAGGGGTCCTTGGCTCACAAAATTGGCACAAGTGTGTGAAAATAAGAGTGGGCCGATTTTAGTATGCATACATATTCTCTCAAGTTTTTCCAAGGTGTTTTGGTGATTTGTGATTCCATTTGAGGCTTCCACACTATTGGGGCTAAGCTCTTAAAGCTTGAAGACATCAAGCTACATCAAAAGGTATGTCATCTAACTAGAACTTTGTAGTATAGGTGCTTCATAATATGCTAGTTAGGATGAAACCTTGGAATAGTTAATATTTGCATGTATAATAGAGAAAACATAGATCCAAGGTTTATATGGTTGCATGTACACCATAGGAGTGTTAGAATGCTCAAAACGCAACACCTGTCAGCTGAACCTCCCTCGGTGAGGTTGTAGAAGCTTCTGTCTCCATTGTAGGGTATGGGTTGACCTTGTTCCTGACTCCATCTGTTCAAGTTTGTGGCCCACAGAGGTGTGGGTGCTTGAAATGCTGGACGAGGGTTCAGGTTTGGGTGTTGAGCAGCTGGGGGTAGGTTGTTGACTTCAGGCTCTGAGTCAGAACCATCAGAAAAGCCTTCAGCTTCGTGATCATCCAAAGGGATTGGGTGATCATCTTCTGGCTCTTCTCCCAGCCATCCTGCATTTCCGTGGTTGGGATAGTACGGGTCTCCGGGGATATGGAATCTAGCCATGAAATCTACGCGAGAAAAGGGATAAAGAAATAACTAAATAGACGAACTAATTAGATAATTGTAAGATGATCTTTATCAGTTACTCCAACATTTGCGTAGTGCATACCAGACATATGTAACCTAGACAGGATAGACCTTCGAATAAGCGACCCTAACTCTAAGCCCACAACCAAACAAGGAACAGGAAGTAAAGCAAAGATCACAGATTCTAAGTCTATGATATCCTAGACACATATAACCTTAGCGTATCCACTCCGCAACTATTGACATACTTAATAAAGACCTTTAGTTCTCAGATAGGTAATTAATAGCAACAAAAAATACTCCTATAGTATTTTAAGTTTATGTTATGTTCTACTGTTCTCGTTGTAGTAGTGTTGGTAAGTGTTTAGACTTGTTGCAACCTCACAACCATACTTAGGCACATGCTAATCACTCCTCAGATAATGTAGTTGATCAGGCTACATCTTCCCAAGGTTGACCATATGTCTCTAAGTCTACTTGTGCTGTCCAACAATCGTAATACTTTTGTTCTGTCCTAGTGACACTGATTTTAGTATGAATGCAAGTATGTATACTTAGTTAAATATTTTATTATTTAAAAGTATAAACTCTTTATCATAGTATTTTAATCCCGCTGTGTTTATAGTTCGTATATCTTTTATGGGTTGATATACTCGATTCACTATAAACAATGCTCTGATACCAATCTGTCACACCCCAAAACCGAAACGGTGGAAACGTTTCGGGGTGGAGGACGTCATGTACAGTATCACAACAATGCAAAGTAGTAAACAAGCAACAACATCATCCATTGCATTAATAATATAATTTAATACAAGTGTGTTCTGTCAAGTTATATAGACACCAAAAATATACATCAAAATAAAAGATGAGTCTTGAACGAGCTCCATCTTCTCAAAACCTGGCACCGGTACCTGTCTACTGGTGACCTGAGAATACAAGTTATTTTGAAAGAGTTTATCAGCTTTAAAGCTGGTGAGATCATAAGTATATTAATGTCTGTGTTTGTATGAAAGTGTTTGTAAGTCTGTAATGTATAAGTTTTGTAAAAGTTTCTAATTGTTTGAACTCTCCTAGAAAAACCTGTGTTTCCTACTAAAAGTAGCCTTCTACCAAGGCATCTAGTGTCTGTGTGTGTGTCTCTTGTAAGAGTATGTATTTTCCCAAATCGGACTATCATTAACCAAAAATATAGTTTCTACATTATTGTTTATTGTGTGAATATCACAAAGTAAATGTAAAGGGAAAATGATATAGTACTGTAGTGTTGTATTAAATAACTACTGCTGTACTAACTACTTTAAACCAATTGTTATTTAAAGTACCATGTGATCGGCCTGTATCCTGCTACCGAATCTAGTAAAACGACGATGTAAGACGTCGTAAGAAATGACGTTTGGCACCCGTAGACTTGCAAGTCCCGCTGTAGCGAGCAGCAAGGTGTAGGATAGTCAATCCAGTATAGATCTATACACAAACTCATACGCTCTCCACTTAAGGAGATTCTGGATACAAAACGGGTCATGACAGGTAGTGCCATGCCCCCGTTAAGTGGCTCACATAACTGTAAGTAATGTATATGTATATGTATATGTATGTGCTAGCTGTATTGTGTGTTCTTTCTCTGTCTAGCCTGTATGTTTTGTTTCTCATAACTGTATATTATGTTTGTTTCTCATCACTATGTATTATGTTTGTTTCTCATCACTATGTATTATGTTTGTTTCTCATCACTATGTATTATGTTTGTTTCTCATCACTATGTATTATGTTTGTTTCTCATCACTATGTATTACTCATGAATGAACTGACTCATTGTATGTTTCATTGTTCTAGTAATAGTATCTTCCTAAACTATACCTATTATAGTTTACTAGTAATGTTGTTTGTGTATATGAACATGTTTGTATACCTTTGCTACCCAAAGGCATTGAACTGAATGAAAGAAGTAACCTTTTATATCTATACACATATACATGATATATAACTCGGATTCAAACGACCTTCGGACAAATAACCCGAATACCCTAAGTCCACAACCAAACAAGGAACAGGAAGTAAGGTGAGCTATCAGTCCTAAGTCCTTTCAATCCTACTTATATAATTATATCCATATAGATACACAGAATATAAGTTAAAAGAGTTTAATAAAAGTATTTGATATGTAAAAGAGTTTGTAAAACAGTTTGAAGTAAAACAGTTTGAAAAGTAAGAAATCCACTTGTTTGGTAGTTATTAATCACATGTGATTGATATAATAACTATAATAGTTCAACTTGTATCCCCCCATAAAAGCATTTAAAAACATTTAAAAGGTTAATTAAGGGGTATGAACTCACCTGTAGTGAGTGGTTTGGATGAACGGAATGTATAGGATGCTAGGTGTCAAGTGAAGACTTGTACACACACGATGATCCTAGTTAACATATAATATCACATGTATGTATCCAATTAGTCTTTAAACAACTAATTAACAAAGTTAAAGACATCCTAGGACATGTAAAACACCTTATTTAAGTGCTATAAGTCCTAAGGATTGCATCTAAGTGTTGTAGGACATTGCTATTGAGTTTAGGGTTCAAGGGGACCCTTTATTGGAGTTTACGGTTTTGTGACCATAACTCATTGAGTTTACGGTCGTAAACCCATGAGTTTACGGCCGTAAACTCATGGTACTTTTACCATGTTGAGTTTTGAAGCTTTACAAGTCCTAAGAAGCATTCCTACTTCATGTATAAGCCTTAGGAAGAGATTAGGGCACCATTTTACTCCTTTAGGGAGTTTACGGTCCTTGGACCATTTGTCTTTGGGTTTACGGCCGTAAACCCAAATGATTTATGGTCTTTTGATGTTTTCAAGTCCTAAACACATTAAGGAAGGGGTCTAGGCTAGTTTCCAAAGCTTGGTAAGGGTTAGGGCACACTTTGGAACCCTTTTTAGGGTTTACGGTCCAAGGTGTTCTTGGACCGTAAACACCTTTGATCCTTCGATTCTTGGTGTTTTCTAGTTGATTAAGAAGTATAACAAGCCCTATAACACACTAGGGTAAGAGTACATACAAGTAGAAGCTTGAAAAGGTGCTAAAAGTCCAAGAACACTAGTGTGTATTCTTGGTGAAACTTGAAGATCTACACTTTTGGAATGATTTCACGGATGGAATCATGTTAGATCACTAGATTAAGTAAGATATCAACTTTTTAGGGCTAGAAACACTTACAATGTTGAAGATCAAGAAGAAAAGTCGATGATACTTGAGAGAGAATTGAGTTTTGGATCTTGAAATTGTGAAAAGTGATAAATAATGACTAAGTGTCATATTTATACCCTCTTTTAGGGTTTACGGCCGTAAACACCTTTGTTTAGGCTGTAAACTCCAAACTCTTGGAGTTTTGGGACATTATTGTTGCACAATAAACCCTAGGGCATCCTCTCTCCTGTTATCTCCTGAAGTACTAATCTTAAAATACTCAAACTTATTCTAAAAAGCTTGAAAATTAGCAGAAACAGTTTTGACTCCTATTGAAGTGAATGGTTGTACATAATAGAAATTTCGGGTTGTCACATCATCCCCCCGTTAGAAGGAATTTCGTCCTGAAATTAGAATTTAAGCAAATAAGTAGTTACAAATAACTAAGTAAAAAGACAAGGATATTTCAGTTTCATCTGATCCTCTCGTTCCCAAGTGAATTCAGGTCCTCGCTTGGCGTTCCAGCGAACCTTCACTGTCGGGATACGACTTTGTTTCGTTTTCTTGACCTCTCGGTCCATGATCTCTACAGGTTCTTCCACGAAGTTGAGGCTCTCGTTGATCTCGATTTCGTCGAGTGGGATTACAAGAGTCTCGTCGGACAGACACTTTTTCAAGTTCGAAACGTGGAAAGTAGAATGTACGTTACTGAGCTCGCGGGGTAAGTTAAGTTAGTAAGCTACAGGGCCGATTCTTGCGAGAATCTCGAAAGGCCCTATGTACCTTCGATTTAGCTTTCCACGCTTTCCGAAGCGTATCAAGCCCTTCCAGGGTGAGACCTTCAGTAGAACACGGTCGCCCACCTGGAATTCCAACGGTTTCCTTCGTTTATCAGCGTAGCTTTTCTGTCGGTCTCTAGAGGCTTTCAATCGTTCACGAATCTGAACGATCTTCTCTGTTGTTTCCCGTATGATCTCCGGGCCCGTGAGAGTGCTTTCAGGAACTCGTCCTTTAGCTAACTGGGTATCACCCACCTCAGCCCAGCATAGAGGGGATCTGCACTTTCGGCCATAGAGGGCCTCGAATGGAGCAGCCTTTATGCTCGTGTGATAACTGTTGTTGTAGGAAAATTCTACAAGGGGTAAATGAGTATCCCATGCTTTCCCAAAGTCGATCACACAGGCTCGCAACATATCTTCCAAGGTTTGGATAGTCCTCTCACTTTGCCCGTCTGTCCCTGGATGGTAGGCTGTACTCATGTCCAGCCTAGTTCCTAGGGAACTTTGTAACGACTGCCAGAACCTCGAAGTGAATCTACTATCTCTGCTGAGATAATGGATATGGGAACACCGTGAAGTCGTACAATCTCCCTAATGTAAGTTCTTGTAAGCTTCTCCATCTTGTCTGTTTCCGTGATAGGCAGGAAGTGTGCGGACTTGGTCAACCTGTCGACGATGACCCATATGGTATCAAGTCCACCCGTTGTCTTGGGCAACTTGGTTATGAAATCCATAGTGATCCGCTCCCACTTCCATTCCGGTATCTCTGGCTGTTGTAGTAGACCGGAGGGTTTCTGGTATTCGACCTTGACCTTGGCGCAAGTAAGGCATTTACTCACCAAGGTAGCAATATCTGCTTTCATGTTAGGCCACCAGTATAGCTTTTTAAGATCCAGATACATCTTATCTGAACCTGGGTGGACGGAATAACGAGTGTTGTGCGCCTCGTTCATGACCAAGTCTCTGAAACCTCTAAGTTTCTGGGTCCAGATCCGATCCATGAAATAATAAGCTCCGCCACCCTTAACCTCCAAGTTCTTATCCATCCCTCTCAAGGATTCACCCGCCACATTTTCAGGTTTCAAAGCTTCGAGCTGAGCCTCCTTAATTTGTGTGGACAAGTGCGAATGGATAGTCATAGTCAATGATTTGACTCTACGACCAGAATATTCTTTCCGACTTAGGGCGTCAGCTACTACGTTGGCTTTACCTGGATGATAACGAATTTCGCATTCGTAATCACTGAGTAGCTCGACCCACCGTCGTTGTCTCATGTTGAGCTCCTTCTGGTCGAATATGTGTTGTAGGCTTTTGTGGTCTGTAAAGATAGTGCTTTTTGTACCGTACAGGTAGTGTCTCCAGATCTTCAGAGCAAACACAACTGCTCCTAGCTCAAGATCGTGGGTAGTGTAGTTGACCTCATGTGTCTTTAGCTGTCTCGAGGCATAGGCGATGACCTTACCTCGCTGCATCAGAACACATCCGAGTCCTTGATTTGACGCATCGCAATAGACAACGAAGTCTTCTATCCCTTCGGGGAGGGATAGTATTGGTGCGGTGCATAAGGCTCGCTTGAGCGTTTGGAACGCTCTCTCCTGCTTCTCTTCCCAGTCAAAGGCCACGCCCTTCTGGGTCAGTGTCATAAGAGGTTTCGCAATGCGGGAGAAGTTCTGAATGAACCTGCGATAGTAGCCAGCGAGGCCTAGAAATTGATGAATTTTTGTAGGCGTCTTCGGTGCTGACCAGCTCTCAATGACTTTATTTTGGAAGGGTCCACGTGTATTCCCTCTTTGCTAACCACGTGCCCTAAGAATTCGACTCTTCGGATCCAAAATTCGCATTTCGAGAACTTCGCATAAAGGTTCTCCGCACGCAGGGTTTCTAAGACTAGTCGCAGATGTTGACTATGCTCCTCCTCACTACGAGAATAGATAAGTATGTCATCGATGAAGACGATGACGAACTGATCCAAGTAAGGACGACACACCCTATTCATTAAGTCCATGAATACTGCGGGCGTGTTTGTTAATCCGAACGGCATCACTACGAATTCGTAGTGCCCATAACGAGTTCGGAAGGCTGTCTTCGGAACATCCTCCCCTAGCACTCGTAGTTGGTGATATCCGGACCTTAAGTCGATTTTTGAAAAGAAGTTCGCCCCTTGAAGTTGATCGAATAAATCGTCAATCCGAGGCAAAGGATAACGATTTTTGATGGTCAGTTTGTTGAGCTCCCTGTAGTCGATGCACATACGAAACGATCCGTCTTTCTTCTTGACGAACAAGACTGGAGCTCCCCAGGGTGAGAAGCTTGGTCGATTCTGAACTCTTGCTGAGCAGTTCGTTAAGTTGACAGGACAGTTCTTGCATCTCTGCAGGTGCTATACGATAGGGCGATTTGGCTACGGGGGTAGCCCCTGGAACTAAGTCGATTCTGAACTCGACTTGACGTTGCGGAGGTAATTCTGGGAGTTCTTCTGGAAAGATTTCGGGAAAGTCGCGTACTACTGGAATGTTCTGAATGACTTTCGTTTCTTGGCTCACATCGACCACATGAGCAAGGAATGCGCGACATTCCTTTCGCAAGAGTTTCTGAGCTTGAATGCTCGAGATGATACGAAGGTTCGTGCCGGGTTTGTTGCCATAAACTACTAGAGTTTCGCCAGACGGAAGATTAAGGCGTACAGCCTTTTCGTAACACATGATGTCGGCACGATGAAGACTCAACCAATCCATGCCGATAATGACGTCGAAACTTTTAATTGAGACCGGCATGAGATCGATTGAAAAATAATGGCCATCTAAAGTTAGGGTACACCCTATGTATATACTGCTAGTGCTCTCTATCTTTCCATTAGCCATTTCTACAGTGAACGGTTCTTTAAGTGTTCGTGATTTTTGCTTAAGTAAATGAGCAAATTTTTGGTTCACAAAACTCCTCTCCGCTCCACTATCAAACAGTATGCATGCATAAGAGTTATCGAGGAGAAACGTACCAGTGACCACTGTGGGGTCGGCAACTGCTTCCTCGTGGCCTATAGCCAGAACTCTTGCCACTCCACCGGCATTCCCTGCCTTCAGGCAGTTCCTTTTGTAGTGGCCTACCTCGCCACAACCGTAGCAACCTTGGCCCACTCCTATGTCGGGGACTTGGTTGATTAGCCTAGCCGGAGCTTTGCAGAAACGGGCACTGTGCCCCTTCCTGTTGCAGTTCAAACACTGCATTTCCCGGCAGGCACCGACGTGGTGGAAGTTGCATTTGTTGCACTTAGGCAAACTTCCTGCGTACTGCTTTACCGGAGCGGCGGCGACAGGTGCTATCGCAGTATGAACTGCCACGACCTGCTACTTTTTGGCAGCCTTCGTCTTTCTCTTGTCATCCCAAAACTTCCTCTTGGAATCAGCGGTTCTGGCGGGTTCCGAGATGGCCAGGGTTGTTGTTGCGGCCGGGGTACGAATCCCATGGTCTATAAGCCGCTGTGCCAATCGCTTGGCACTATCGAATGTAGTGGGGTTTGAAGCCAAAACATTTCCTTGGAATGGAGGCACCAGCCCCCATATGTATCTTTCAATCTTCTTCCCCTTTGTATGAACCATGTTGGGACAGAGGGCCACCAGTTCACAGAACCTGGCGGTGTAGGAGACTATGTTGGAGCCCTTCATGGTTAGGCTCCACATCTTCCTCTAGTTTTTGGATTTCGCCCCTCGGGCAGTACTCTTCAACCATTAGCTCTCTTAAGGCTTCCCAGCCCATAACATTTGCCACTATAAGGGATAGTGACTTGACATGGCTATTCCACCATGTTAGGGCTTTTGCCTCAAAGGTGCAAGCAGCAAACTTGACCTTGCTTCCCTCCGGGCATGAGCAGATCTCAAAGACCGACTCTGTCTTTTCGAACCATTGCGAGAGGGCAATGACTCCGCCAGTCCCCTTAAAGGAGAATGGCTTGAAGTTTGTGAAGTCCTTGTAGGAGCATTCTCTGGAGCGCACATGGATTTCACCATGAGTAGATAGGACAGGGGTTCCTCCTCCAGTGGAACCAAAAGAATGATATTGTGCCATAGTTGTAGCCACAGCCGCAGCTACAGCAGCATTTAGAGCTGCCGTATCGAATTGAGGAGCAGGTGGTGTTGGTGCAGGAGGATCGCGTCTTGTCGATCGACGTGGAGGCATCTTTCAACTATAAGTTTACAAAGACGAAGATATTGATAAGAATTTAATAGGAAATAGATAATAATGACTCATGGACTAACTCTCCATAGTCCAACAGCACAAATGAATAACACGATTGATTGTAAACGAAAGCATTTGGATATAATTTCCATGAGATTAGATATCTGTCAATAATACTGGAATTACAGATGTAATGAGTTCGGGAAAAATGACCTAGATGTAGGTCTTACATCAACCAAGATGGGAAAATTTTGACAGACTACTACCAAATCAAGATCTAACGGGTCTAAGATTTACAAAGATAGGAAATTAGACTAGAGTTTTTACACTAACTAGGTTACATCAAAAAGAGAAGTCGATGAGACTCTAACGGCGACGAGAACTACTAGAGTGAGTTCTTGAATCCGACAGTAGACGTTCTATAGAACTGCATTGCGGAAATCAGACCTTGCCTGCTGAGCTCGAAGTCCCCTGACTTCAGCTTGGGTTTCAGCAAGTTCCCTCTATAGAACTGCATTGCGGACCTGAGTCCTTTCATGAGCAGACTCTAGTTGGCGAATGCGGACTGTGTTAACGCCAGAGTTGGCGTCAATCTCCATGACTCGGTCGATAGCTGCTCGACCTTGCTCAGTGTTCCGAGCAATCCTACAGACCATTATGGGTAGGACCCTGTCAGCTGAACCTCCCACGGCGAGGTTGTAGAAGCTTCTGTCTCCATTGTAGGGTATGGGTTGACCCTGTTCCTGACTCCATCTGTTCAAGTTTGTGGCCCACAGAGGTGTGGGTCCTTGAAATGCTGGACGAAGGTTCAGGTTTGGGTCTTGAGCAGCTGGGGGTAGGTTGTTGACTTCAGGCTCTGAGTCAGAACCATCAGAAAAGCCTTCAGCTTCGTGATCATCCAAAGGTATTGGGTGATCATCTTCTGGCTCTTCTCCCAGCCATCCTGCATTGCCGTGGTTGGGATAGTACGGGTCTCCGGGGATATGGAATCCAGCCATGAAATCTACGCGAGAAAAGGGATAAAGAAATAACTAAATAGACGAACTAATTAGATAATTGTAAGATGATCTTTATCAGTTACTCCAACATTTGCGTAGTGCATACCAGTCATATGTAACCTAGACAGGATAGACCTTCGAATAAGCGACCCTAACTCTAAGCCCACAACCAAACAAGGAACAGGAAGTAAAGCAAAGATCACAGATTCTAAGTCTATGATATCCTAGACACATATAACCTTAGCGTATCCACTCCGCAACTATTGACATACTTAATAAAGACCTTTAGTTCTCAGATAGGTAATTAATAGCAACACAAAATACTCCTATAGTATTTTAAGTTTATGTTCTGTTCTACTGTTCTCGTTGTAGTAGTGTTGGTAAGTTTTTAGACTTGTTGCAACCTCACAACCATACTTAGGCACATGCTAATCACTCCTCGGATAATGTAGTTGATCAGGCTACATCTTCCCAGGGTTGACCATATGTCTCTAAGTCTACTTGTGCTGTCCAACAATCGTAATACTTTTGTTCTGTCCTAGTGACACTGATTTTAGTATGAATGCAGGTATGTATACTTAGTTAAATATTTTATTATTTAAAAGTATAAACTCTTTATCAGAGTATTTTAATCCCGCTGTGTTTATAGTTCGTATATCTTTTATGGGTTGATATACTCGATTCACTATAAACAATGCTCTGATACCAATTTGTCACACCCCAAAACCGGAACGACGGAAACGTTCGGTGGTGGAGGATGTCATGTACAGTATCACAACAATGCAAAGTAGTAAACAAGCAACAACATCATCCATTGCATTAATAATATAATTTAATACAAGTGTGTTCTGTCAAGTTATATAAACACCAAAAATATACATCAAAATAAAAGATGACTCTTGAACGAGCTCCATCTTCTTAAAACCTGGCACCGGTACCTGTCTACTGGTGACCTGAGAATACAAGTTATTTTGAAAGAGTTTATCAGCTTTAAAGCTGGTGAGATCATAAGTATATTAATGTCTGTGTTTGTATGAAAGTGTTTGTAAGTCTGTAATGTATAAGTTTTGTAAAAGTTTGTAATTGTTTGAACTCTCCTAGAAAACCCTATGTTTCCTACTAAAAGTAGCCTTCTACCAAGGCATCTAGTGTCTGTGTGTGTGTCTCTTGTAAGAGTATGTATTTTCTAAAATCTTACTATCATTAACCAAAAATGTAGTTTCTACATTATTGTTTATTGTGTGAATATCACAAAGTAAATGTAAAGGGAAAATGATATAGTACTGTAGTGTTGTATTAAGTAACTACTGCTGTACTAACTACTTTTAACCAATTGTTATTTGAAGTACCATGTGATCGGCCTGTATCCTGCTACCGACTCTAGTAAAACGACGATGTAAGACGTCGTAAGAAATGACGTTTGGCACCCGTAGACTTGCAAGTCCCGCTGTAGCGAGCAGCAAGGTGTAGGATAGTCAATCCAGTATAGATCTATATACAAACTCATACGCTCTCCACTTAAGGAGATTCTGGATACAAAACGGGTCATGACAGGTAGTGCCATGCCCCCGTTAAGTGGCTCACATAACTGTAAGTAATGTATATGTATATGTATATGTATGTGCTAGCTGTATTGTGTGTTCTTTCTCTGTCTAGCCTGTATGTTTTGTTTCTCATAACTGTGTATTATGTTTGTTTCTCATCACTATGTATTATGTTTGTTTCTCATCACTATGTATTATGTTTGTTTCTCATCACTATGTATTATGTTTGTTTCTCATCACTATGTATTACTCATGAATGAACTGACTCATTGTATGTTTCATTGTTCTAGTAATAGTATCTTCCTAAACTATACCTATTATAGTTTACTAGTAATGTTGTTTGTGTATATGAACATGTTTGTATACCTTTGCTACCCAAAGGCATTGAACTGAATGAAAGAAGTAACCTTTTATATCTATACACATATACATGATATATAACTAGGATTCAAACGACCTTCGGACAAATAACCCGAATACCCTAAGTCCACAACCAAACAAGGAACAGGAAGCAAGGTGAGCTATCAGTCCTAAGTCCTTTCAATCCTACTTATATAATTATATCCATATAGATACACAGAATATAAGTTAAAAGAGTTTAATAAAAGTATTTAATATGTAAAAGAGTTTGTAAAACAGTTTGATAACACAGTTTGAAAAGTAAGAAATCCACTTGTTTGGTAGTTATTAATCACATGTGATTGATATAATAACTATAATAGTTCAACTTGTATCCCCCCCATAAAATCATTTAAAAACATTTAAAAGGTTAATTAAGGGGTATGAACTCACCTGTAGTGAGTGGTTTGGATGAACAGAATGTATAGGATGCTAGGTGTCAAGTGAAGACTTGTACACACACGATGATCCTAGTTAACATATAATATCACATATATGTATCCAATTAGTCTTTAAAAAACTAATTAAAAAAGTTAAAGACATCCTAGGACATGTAAAACACCTTATTTAAGTGCTATAAGTCCTAAGGATTGCATCTAAGTGTTGTAGGACATTGCTATTGAGTTTAGGGTTCAAGGGGACCCTTTATTGGAGTTTACGGTTTTGTGACCATAACTCATTGAGTTTTCGGTCGTAAACCCATGAGTTTACTGCCGTAAACTCATGGTACTTTTACCATGTTGAGTTTTGAAGCTTTACAAGTCCTAAGAAGCATTCCTACTTCATGTATAAGCCTTAGGAAGAGATTAGGGCACCATTTCACTCCTTTAGGGAGTTTACGGTCCTTGGACCATTTGTCTTTGGGTTTACGGCCGTAAACCCAAATGATTTATGGTCTTTTGATGTTTTCAAGTCCTAAACACATTAAGGAAGGGGTCTAGGCTAGTTTCCAAAGCTTTGTAAGGGCTAGGGCACACTTTGGCACCCTTTTTAGGGTGTACGGTCCAAGGTGTTCTTGGACCGTAAACACCTTTGATCCTTCGATTCTTGGTGTTTTCTAGTTGATTAAGAAGTATAACAAGCCCTATAACACACTAGGGTAAGAGTACTTACAAGTAGAAGCTTGAAAAGGTGCTAAAAGTCCAAGAACACTAGTGTGTGTTCTT
Organism: Lactuca virosa; assembly: GCF_052849685.1. Taxonomy (NCBI): domain Eukaryota; kingdom Viridiplantae; phylum Streptophyta; class Magnoliopsida; order Asterales; family Asteraceae; genus Lactuca; species Lactuca virosa. The sequence goes on along the minus strand of NC_136433.1, from coordinate 325,639,929 downwards.
GGTGTTCTTGGTGAAACTTGAAGATCTACACTTTTGGAATGATTTCACGGATGGAATCATGTTAGATCACTAGATTAAGTAAGATATCAACTTTTTAGGGCTAGAAACACTTACAATGTTGAAGATCAAGAAGAAAAGTCGATGATACTTGAGAGAGAATTGAGTTTTGGATCTTGAAATTGTGAAAAGTGATAAATAATGACTAAGTGTCATATTTATACCCTCTTTTAGGGTTTACGGCCGTAAACACCTTTGTTTAGACCGTAAACTCCAAAATCTTGGAGTTTTGGGACATTATTGTTGCACAATAAACCCTAGGGCATCCTCTCTCCTGTTATCTCCTGAAGTACTAATCTTAAAATACTCAAACTTATTCCAAAAAGCTTGAAAATTAGCAGAAACAGTTTTGACTCCTATTGAAGTGAATGGTTGTACAGAATAGAAATTTCGGGTTGTCACACAAATATTGGATCCTTGTAACTCGTTGGCTACAAAGACTTGTTCATGTTCTTCTTTTGTTCTTGGTGAACATGAAGCTTGGAATCAATCTGCAAAATCTCAACGATTAAAGGCATTCTCTCTTTGTTTACTATGAATTGTGTTGTTTTTGTGTGATATGGTTGATCTTGTTCGTTCTCTTTTATAGATAAAAATTAAAAGGGTAGATATCTTGAAAAATGGAAAAGCATTTATGACCATTCAATTCCAAATATTTGATGGAACGAGTCTTAATCTCCTTTCTGAAAAAGTTGTACATATTTCCTTGTTTAAACTATTTTCTTGTTTGACTAATTCTTTTGTTTGTATTATTATATTGTTTATTTTATACCATTTTTTTAAAAAAGGAATCTGACAGTGGCAACTTTAAGCCTAGTATGCAACTTTTGACACGTCATCGTCCCCAGAAGCATGTTGTTGTATGTGAAAAAATCTCTCTATGTTTCTCATCAGCGAGACCATCTGCTGAGAACATTGAGTCACCACCTCACGCTGATTGTCTAGCAATGTCTAAAATTTGTAAGTGAGATTGTCTGGTCCAAATAACAAATCAATAAAAAGTCTTGGGTGTTAATCTTTTATTAAAATTATCTCTCACCTGACCCTGTCCCTGGAAGCATGCTTATTGTATGCATCAAGTCTCATGTTCTGCTGAAACATTGATCAAAACCCAATGGCTTATCCTGATTGCATAGTCATCAGCATAAAAGATACTTGTCTGGTCCTTAAATGACAAAGGGGTTTTCATGTCCCTGGCCTCCTAATCTGAGGTATGACATGGTACCATTATTATTTAACAATGAATCTTTGATTCTAGATTGCAACTTACTCTATGATACGAAAGTGTAAACCACTTCTTCTAGATGGATTAACTGTTAATGATTCACGTTGATTTCACCTCAGCTTGACTAAAACAATCCATTCTCTCCACAAGTCTTCTAAAACAGAACTTGATGATTCACTTTGTAAAACCACACACTGATAAAGTTTCAAAAGTTTTTGTCGATGGTTATTCTATGTACCGTAGGCTATCACACGCACCAATCCATTCTTTCCCTTATATTCTTCTTTAAATTTTTATGATTTAGCATAATTTACCATACGCTGATGAGAGCTTGACAAATCTATGTCGATGGGTATTTCATTGTCCGTGATATGTTACACGCATCTATCCAATCTTGCCATTTTTATTCTAATAAAAGTTATTTATGATTTAACATATGAAACCACACGCTGATGAGATCTCGCATTACTATGGCGATGAATTGTAGTTTTAGCCCACACTATCAGGAGACATCACAAACAAAATATATGATCATCATAAGTTCATTCGTTGATCGCTTAAGCTGATACTCGTTGTTGCTGATGATATGTCTCACTGATGTAAATTCCTTGTCTCAATGGTAACTTTTTCGATATCTTCTAAAAAGATTCTTCATTATCTTGGGATATGAGATCGTTACGACACATATATCGTCACTGATGATTACGTAAAAAGGAAGAAATTTTTTGCGTATAAGTTGGAAATTCATCATCCTAGGTCACTTTTACAACAAATTCAAGCAATTAAGCTCTCTCTCTCTCTCTAAAAAAGATTCCAAATCGTCATATCCCTCAAAGCTTTCACCATGTCAAAGCCCTTGTACGAGTTTGCCCCCAAAGCTAACATCATCAAAGGTCCTCATGCTCCTGACTCTACCATCATCATTCAATCGACAAATGTGGCATTCTCGGATGAAATCCCAAAGCAATTCGCAAACTCAGGAATCGAAGATTTTGTCGACTATGTCAAGAGCGGTCCTCTTCGGTATGTATTCTGTGACTTCCCAGACCCTCCTACCTTAAACAAGTATGTGGGTTTTACAATACATGCTCTGTTGATACTGTTGCTCGAACCATCACTGGAACCATTGGAGATAGTCAATATAGGGTTACCATTGACGTGAAATCCTTTCGAACTGCTCTTCGTCTTCCTTAATTTGAAAGTTACTCTGAAAATCCCTCTGATGAAAGTTGCAAATCTGTTCGTGAAAAATTAGGGTATAATTTCAATTTCAGGGCCTCACTTGTGATCCATACAAGAACACTCTTTTTCAGTGTTTAATGTGGGGTGGAAGTACTTAACAGGTGTGATTGGAAAATGTCTTGGTCAAGAGACTGGAATTTTGGATCAACTGAATCTCTTTGAGAAAAGGATTTTATATTCTATTGTTTACAACAAGAAACTAGATTTTGGTCAAATTTTTGTTGATCAAATGGTTGACTGCATTACTGGGAACAAGAAGCCATTGAATGTTCCTTACCCTCGTTGGCTTGGTCTGATCTTGTCTCGAAAAGAAGGCTATATTGAAAGTCATGGGATTATTATTCCAATTCCTGCCATTTCCTTAAAAATTATTAATGTTGCTCCATCTCAGGGTGACTTGCCTATTACTGCAAGGGTGCAAAAGTGGATTGAAAAACCCTATGTGATTGAATCCTCGGACTCTGAAGATGATGGTAATGATAATGATGATGCTGGCAGTGAAGAAGAGAATAATGAGGATGATGATGATGATGAGAATGATAGTGATCGAGAAGCTGGTAATAAAGAAGGGGCTGAGGAGGAAGAAGATAATGATAAAGATGAAGAAGAATTAGTAGTTGATGTGGGAGAAGACTTCACTCAGAAAATGAACTCTCCTCCAAGGATGAACAAACACATTCGTTTTTCAATTACCTCTTCATCCTCTTCCTCTGATGATGATGTTACACAACGTGGGTTAACCCCTCCTATTATGGAAACTACTGAGCCAATGATTCAAGATGACAATTCTCCAAAGCTAATGTCTTCTCCTCCTCAAGTTGAGACTGTTCTTATCATGATTGTTGCCTTTCATCAAGATAATCAGGGAGAATCCAGCTCCAACTTTGAAACTGTTGTCCTTTCTCAAATTTCCTTAATTGTGAAGTTAACTCAGTCAATGAATAAAAGGTTAACTAAAGTTGAAAGCGATGTGGCTATAATGAAGAGACTTATGGCCTTAAGGGGGAGAATAATCAAGGGGGTGAATAATCAAGGGGATCCTCCTAGAAGTCCTCCACCACCTCCTAACTCTCCTCTGCAATCCGATGTTGCCAAAAAGGGGGAGAATAATCAAGGGGATCCTCAGCCAATGCAAATTTAGGTGATGATTGTACAAACTCCATATCAACCTGAAATAACTGGAAGGGTTGAAGCTGAAGTTGATCCTCAAAAGCAACGACACCTAGTGTCCTACAATATAGTGATGAGACTCACCAGATCAAAAGAGATGAAATCCATTACCCGAAGTCCGATGAATAGGCTACACGAACCGCCTAACCAAACATAGACTAAACATTATTATATATCTCAAACCCTTCAATTTGATCAAAATTCAACTTCCAATGGTAAAAGTCTATGGTCAAAAGTCAATTCTTGGTCAACCAGGCATGCCACACCCTCTCATAGGCACCCCGCACCCACTATAGGACAAAACAGACAGACTTTAAGGCTAAAGAGGCGTGATTCAATATTCTTCAAAATCACTCGTGTACGGGAAATATGAATCGCACCCAGACCATAATCATAAGCTAAAACGACTTATTCCATTAAGTCAATCCCCCAAACTTCCAGATTAGGTCCTTAACAATGTGATACTGGATAAAGTTCCAAATTTAACCATTAAGACACTCCAGTCCATCAACATCTAAACTTTAATACACCAAAACGGCCTAAAGGACAAGATACCTTGCATGGCTTAAAGAGAAGGAAAAATATCACAACTTTCCTAGTCCATGAGGTCTAAGAATCATTCCAAACTAATCAAAAGGTGTTAGAGTCCTCTCAACTCCAAGCTCATCTACAAAATGGACTAAAAGTGTCAAAAACCCCAAATGACTATATCTACAGAACTTAATCTATAAGACTTTGTTATTCTAGAAATGGGATTTGATTTGGATTTAGTATTTGGAAATTAGAAAATTATGACAACAACTATTATATATCGTTTTGATATATTGGGATATGATCTTCACATCAATACTTGTTATGCTTAATATTAACATGTTTAATCCATAAATAATATAATTATTCTAAAAGTTAATAGCCGGTTACAATTTTGGGAACAACTATGAAATAAGACTAATATGATTTGCATTGGTTGACATCAGAGTAACAAAAGGTAGTAAATCAAAAGTACAGAAATCTCCATAACAATGAATACAACTGTGCTTTTCCTATTCCATCGAAACAACCTAAAATAATTATACTAAATCCATTTTTCACTAAGCTTAGTGAGTTCTGCAAAATACCACACACTTATGTGAATGCTATCATACCATCATAGTCTTACAGTTACTTTCATTGCTACAATACTATTGTAGTCTTTCTTACTTTGATCTCCCTATAGTCTTTCATATAACTACTATTGTACCACCATAGTATTTTATACAAGTGTTATGGTACTACCATAGTCTATTATACACGTGTTATGGTACCTCAATATTCATTCATAGAAGTGTTGCGGTACCACCAAAGTCTTGCATGCAATAGTCACAAAGACAATCTAGCATACATAGACACTTAGTGTCCTACATAGTATAGTTAGAAAATTCACATAAATCAAAGACTTGAATCCCAACTACTCAAAGTCCTATAGAATTAGTTACATGAATCTCCTAAACTAATCAGTGGCTAAAACTCAGGCTATAGGTCAAAACCTCCAATTTGACCAAAAGTGAAACTAGTCAAAAAGTCAATGGTCACGGTCACAGTCAACAGTCATTGGTCAACTGGAACTCGCGTCGTGACTAGCTCCTTGCCGATGTCGTGACTACTAGATTCCAAAGCATTTGCGATTGCTCATCACGACTCGCGTTGCAAAACACACAAGGATCGTGTCACGACACACGTCCAAACATCTTAATCAATTAACTTTTAGTACTTAATGTCCAAAGCTTAAAAGCATACATCTGATTCTTCTATAAATTTACATGTATAAAATTTTCAACTTTATCAATTTCCCAAGTCTAAACATCCTAGATCTAAAACCCTAACTCTCAAAATGACCAAAATGGCAAAGAATTATGCATAGCTGGAAATGAGTGTCAAACTTACAAATTTATAACACCAAAAAGATTCATAAATCACTCAGAACTTTGACAATGGTTTTAGAGCTATTCAAACTCTAAGAACATTCCTCAAATGACTATTCAAGGGCTTCATAGGATGAATAAACAACCAAGAAGCAATAAAATTATGAACTTTATATATTTCCTAACTTTAAGAGGTATAGGAGGTTTAAATTTTGATGTTGAAAATACTCCTCAACCAACAAGCTCACCACCTTCTTCTTCCAGAATGTACTCCAAAGCTCCAAACATGAAGAACACACACTAGAGCACAAACAATGGTAAGGGTTTTCTCTCTAAATGATGGATGATAAAAACAAGAGGTAAACCTAAAAGTTAGGTCCAATAAATAGAGATCAAGGCTTGAGATCTAGGGTTTTGAGACCATCAATCATTGTGTTGCGACCCCTGCCTGACCATATCACGAATTAAATGATGTGACCCATCTCACGATATCTAGAAGTCACTTCGTGCTCTTCCAGAAATCCATAAACTCAAACTTAGATGAATTAACTTAATCCACAAACATTCCTAGAAAACGGGTGTTACATCCTATGATGAATTCGTACCCTAATTGTAGGCTCTATAGCTAGTAAGAATAAGTTCAAACTAAGAGTTTCCTTGTTGAAGTCTTGGGGTGATGTAAGGAAGATTTTGGTGGTGATTGTGAAGATCCATAGTGTGAAGTCTCTTTTCCTACTCTCATCTTTCCACATCCTTGTATTCTATAAAGTTCTAGAAGGTAAGAACTACATCCATGATTTATTTTTTATTTTCAATCATTAATAACATGTACGTTGTTAGTTTTTTGGAATAAATATAATTTTTAGTGTAAATTGTGTCCATTATTTTTTATGAATGATTTGGTTTGATGGGGTCTCGAACGACTAGGGTAATGAATTCGACAATTAAACTGTTATAGAAAATGTGGTGCATATGCTTTAGTTACGGGACACATATTGTGCATGAAGCATGATTTGTTACAACAAAATGTGACGCGTTCTTATGGCTTACATGAGGCATAGTGTTTCCAATACATGAATGACACCATATACCTGCCTTGAGGATGATATGTTTGCTTTTTATATACATGATGCATATGGTGGTTTGATTCATATCCCATCACAACGCAATATGTGTTCTGCCCTTGGATGTGACACATAGATGTCACTGTTTGGCTTTTGTTCACTCTTTTGGTGGTAGTTTCTTATATGACTTCTGTGTGATTATTTAGAGTGTCCAGTAGCGTTGTTGGGGACTTGGTTGGTGGCTTAACACTTATCTAACGGGACTTGAGGTGACTCAATATTTTTCCTAAAAATAATACATAGTCGAAAACTACATACTTGGTTTGCTTGTATTTGCAAATTAGGGTATTGCCTTTTATGCTTATACTAGTGAATAAATGTGTAATAACCTATTGTTTGCATCTTGTGGTAATTGTTATGTGTTGGAACTTATTAGTATGACAAGTCATATGTAGTGTACTATTTGTTATTTCATGCTATGATATGTATGCATCTTGAAACTGTAGACAAATGATTATGCTTGGATGATTAGTTGTCGAATTTTTGTACATGGTGTATATATTAATTTATGATTGGTTTTCTGAGTATGTTTATATAGAATACGTAGTACCTTGAGATCTTATTTGGTTGAAAGTTAACATCATAGGAATAGAGCTTCAACCATATAGTCCGGGTTGCCTGCTCCTTCTAGTTAGCTGTGTGACACATGGTTTGTAGGCACTTTGGTGTTCGTGGATTGGAATGATGCTAGTCCTTCATTCATGACCAGATCAATCATCATGTGGGTGTCAGGGAGTGTTACAGTAGATATGATACCATTCAAAATAAATCTTAAACAACATCAAAAAGTACTTGTACCTTGTAGAGTCAGAGTACTACAAGTGGAGTCTTGAGGTTAGTGTGTTGGGTGGGAGTCATGAATCACTTAAGGCATTTGACTGACTGAGTACACAAGTACTTAACGACGTAATTTTATTGGGTTAGATATTGTAACGCCCGCGTTTCTCGCTAAGCATTATTATAATGATGTAATAGTTAGGGTAAACAATTGTAACCTATTTTGAAGTAATGAAGAAGAATTATTTGAGTATTATGTGCTTTATGTGATTTATATGCAACATATGTGCTTATAACGATATAATAAAATAATAATAAAAATATGTGTCAAACATAGAATGAAAATTAGACCCAATATCTTTGAAGAAAGTTGAAGTAGTCGTGACAAGGATTCCAGAGATATAAAGAACACTGAAATCCGACTTATAACGAAGAAGTTATGACCCGTCGAAGTTTCGCGACTAAACCGGCACGGTGCCACGTATTGTAAAAAGTGAATTTTGGATAAACTACTTTTTAGCTTTAGCGATCTAAACAAAAGTCGTAGTATACGTTAAACCGAGAACGTACATAAAAAGAACGTCCAAATCTGACTTCGTTACAAGAAGTTATGAATTTTCCAAGATTTAGCATAACAATATACAGCTCGGAAATCGAATTTTAGATCGATCGATTTTTATCCAACACAATCTAAACGAGAATTGAAGATCTCATTAATAGAAGGCTTAACGATATAAAGCCAGTCGAAAATGGATGTCGGATGACAAAGTTATGATTTTTTAACGGACTTTAAATGTCTAAGCCTGTTAAAATATAACTTTAAAAATAAAGTCAAAATTAGCCGACGGAATCTAAACGAAAGTTGTCACATCGCTACCTACGCTTGGATATAAAGAACATCAAAAACGGAGCTCCTATGCGAAAGTTACGGATTTTAGAAGATAATTAATTTTTGGGCTAATCCAACGAGTGACACGTGGCACGATCTGAGCCACTACTTCTTCCCCATGGCTTTGCACCAGATAATGACATGTGGCAAATTACGCCCAACGTAATTCTTAGGTACGCCCAACGTATTGCTGTTTTAGCCATTACGCCCCGCGTGATTTTGAGTACGCCCAACGTACTGGGCACTAGGCAGCCTATAAATAGAGCTCGTTTTTCACTCATTTCTCCACACCTCTTCAACTCATTCTCTCTCAAACACCCCCAAACCCTCTAATCCTTTCCCTAGCACCTCCTAGGTGTTAGAAGCGAGTCCCGGAGCACCAGAAGGCCCCAAGAAGAAGAGCTATCGTCTCGGAAGTTCTGCCCGCGCAGAGCTCGGTTCCTCGCTAAATCCCCATGTAAGTGAGTTATGCTTACCATAATTTAAGTATAAATTATGTTTAAGTTCATTATCATTATTATGAACCTATAAACAAGATTTATCAGTGATTCCAAGTCGTTATACTGATTGAACTACTTACGGGGATGATGTCTAGGTTGTGATTTAGTGAGGTGTTTAAAGTGGGATTTCCAAACAGTATACTTCGTATACCAAACGAACCCTACCTCTGATATGATCCTACCTGGTTGTTCCTTACTTGATAGATCATGAAAGTAGACTTTGAGTAAATGATGAATATAGACTAATAATTAGTCGCAATAAATATTAGACTAAGAATTAATAATAATGATACTAGGTTTCGTTAAAGGAAAAGACAATTGTTAGAAGCGAAGCGCTGCCTGAATTTCGAGTCATCACTTTAAGAAGTGAGTGCATCGTTACTTTAATCTTACACATAGATATGAAGTATTTAATATAAATTATGTGTTATACGTGCCTATTATCTGTGTTGTTGATATCTATGTTGGATGAGCGATTTATACATGTTTAATTTGATTTAAACTGTATACGTATTTTATACCTATAAATATGTTGGGTAAAAATCGGTAGACGAAGGAATATGAAAAAAAAGAGATGAGAAAAATGATGAGAGGCCTTGATGTTAAAGTTGATCCAGTCATCTAGCGGATTATAGATGACGACCACAGACTATTCTAGACAGTCCAGTGGCACGCTGGTAGGCTCGCAACCTGTAGGTGATTTTGAACTACATGTTCACCAGGTGTACTCCATCCCCCTCATGGTTGCCTTACTGGCATATATTGCTGAGGAATCCCCTAATCATTATTGTCAATCCTGAAGATAATCCTTAGACTAGGTCCCTTAAATTAGATACTTTAGGGACAGAAAGTGAGGAGAACGGGAACGGGTAATCAGGTTGAATGATTTAATCAAAATAAAGAATTTAATTATTATGGGTTGAAAACCCTATGCGCTCACCAGGCTCCCAAGTCTGACCCACTCTGTTTCTTGTATTATAGGTAGTGTCATAAGAGCACATGTGTGATGATCGGATGAGAAATCTATGGATTATAGGACGTTAGAATAATAGATGTTTGTAAGGCCTGTACTATTTCTGTTTATGCTTATGCACTGTATTGACGATGACATCCCAATGTTTTTAATATAATTAAAATACATTTCTTCGGAAATGCTTTGATAATATTTTTATAATATTTTGGGAACAAATTTCGCAATATTATTCTTTAAAATGATACTCTGATTTTTAAATAAAGCATAAACAAATCAGTCTTTTCTAGCCATGAAATTGGGGATGTCACAGTTGGTATCAGAGCATTAGTTTAAGCGAACTATGAATTTGTAGGATTTCTAGACTTAAACTTAGAATGCTAAGTGATGATTTTGAGATGAGTGTCTGCTATATTTAGGAAATATACCTGAATAGACACGAGCATTAGCTTATTTTAGGAAAGATGCATAAATTGCTTTTTTGTGCTAAATGATTTATGTATAGCTATAAAATGTCTTATGATGCTATTATTTGCTCGGATCTATGGTCTATTGCCGACCGGATCTGGAATCTTTATGTGTTCAGATTTCTAAACGTCTAATTATGGTATTAGAATTGGCATGTAACTTTTCGGAGTGACAAGGCGGATTTACATGTCTATCATAAATAAAGATCTAAATTCGCCTGCTTTGGCGTATAGATCGTCATGGTGAGAACTCGCAGCAGGTTAGGAAATGCTAATGGAAACCTGTAGCCTAACCCACAAGTGATTGAGCTTGCACCAGAAGTAGCAGTCACACCCGAGCCAATCACGATGGTAGGAGTCCAAGCAATGATTCGGGCTATGATGGTCGAACAGAAGGAGGAGATGAGGCAAATGTTGCTTAATAGCAATGAACATACTGTACCAGTTGTGCAACATGAACTGAATGAGGGATAGTCAAAAGAAGGAAAATATAGTAGAACCGTTACTCAAGCCGAACCACAAGTGGTGAGAAGAAATAGCCAGAATGAAGGAATTGAAAGGAACGGATGCAAGTATATAGACTTTACAACTTACAAACCATAAACTTTTACTGGGAAAGAAGATCCAATCGGAGTCATGGACTGGATCTCTGAGATGAGCTAGCTTTCATAATATGTGGTTGCAAAGGCAAGCTACAAACCACTTATGTTGTGTGCCAGTTTAAGGGTGGGGATGTTCGTTGGTGGAACACTTTGGGAAAGACCATAAGCCCCAATGAGCCACTACAACTGACATGGGCAAAATTCTTGGTACACTTTAAACGCAAGTTCTGCTCAGCCCAAAACATGCTACAACTAGAGAACCGGTTTCTAACGTTGAAAAAGGGCAACATGTCCATTGACGAGTATACCAATGCCTTCATGGAAAATATTGAATTTCCTTTGCGCATCGTCCCTAACGAGCTAACAAAAATCGATAAGTATACGAAGGGACTACCATGGGAGTACACTGTGCCAGTACGCCAGGCACCTACTCTTGAGGCGGGCATCTGGACTGCTAAGTTTGTTGAAGAAATGATCAAAGACAAAACCACCAACATGTTTGAAGTTGGCAAGAAGAGGAAATTTAAGGGATCTTCAAGGTTCAACAAAAAAGCAGGTTCTCAAAGTATGGTTCTAAGAAGTTTGGAGGAGAAGGAGGTGAAGCAAAATGGTGTGAGAAGAGAAAAAAGAAACACACTGGAAAATGTAGCGAAGAGGTGACTTGTTTCAAGTGTGGAAAGACTGAGCATTACGCCAATGAGTGTACATCCAACAAGAGGGTGTGATACAGATGTAATAAACAAGGGCATATTTCTAGGGACTGCCCGAAAAAGAAATAGGCGGCAAGGCCTAATGTTCCGCCAAGGCCAAAGGCAAGAGCATTCTAGATGACCCTGGAAGCAGTAAGGGATGAAGCAGATGTCGCTTTAGGTACCATTCTTGTAAATGGATTTCCTGCCAATATATTGTTTGATTCTGGAGCTAATGAATCCCTTATATCGCATAAATTTGGTGGAAGACTAGCATTGCCTGTAAATAAACTTGATAATGCTCTATTTGTAGAAGTTTCTAGTGGAAAATTCATACCTGTTAGCGATTGCATTAAAAAAATCGACATCGACTTTAACGGGAATAAATTCCATGAGGAGTTGTTGCCCATTGAGTTGAACGGTTTCGACATTGTACTAGGAATGGATTGGCTTAGTGCGAACGATGCCGAGATACTATGTAGAAAGAAGATGGTGAGAGTAAACCCACCAGGAAAAGAGTCGTTTATGGTGTACGGGGACAAACATAGAGTAAATTCTGGAATCATTTCCCTGATGAAAGCCAGAAAATGTTTGTCCAAAGGATGCACATCATACTTGGAATTTGTGATCGACGCAAAGAAGGAGAAGAAAGAAATGAAAAGAATACCAGTGGCGTGTGACTATCCGGAAGTCTTTCCTGAAGATCTTCCTGTATTTCCGCCTGATAGACAAGTAGAGTTTCGAATAGATCTGTTGCTAGGATCGACACCAATAGCGAAAGCTCCATACTTGTTAGCACCGACAGAGATGAAGGAGCTTATGATGCAACTTCAGGAGTTGTTGGACAACAATTTCATTAGATCTAGTTCTTCAACCTGTGGAGCTCCGGTGTTATTCGTGAAGAAGAATGATGGGAGCATGAGAATGTACATAGACTATAGATAACTGAACAAGGGAACGATAAAGAACAAGTATCCATTTCCAAGGATTGATGACCCGTTCGATCAACTGCAAGGTTCAAGCTATTTCTCAAAGATCGATCTTAGGTCAGGATATCATCAGCTGAAGGTGACAGAGCAAGATATTTAGAAGACCGCATTCAGAACGAGATACGGACACTATGAGTTCTTGGTTATGTCATTTGGACTAACCAATGCTTCAGCAGCAGTTATGGATTTGATGAATAAGGTTTGTAAACCGTTCCTCGATAAGTCTGTAATAGTGTTCATAGATGACATTCTAATTTACTCAAAGAGCCAGCAAGAGCATGGCAAGCACTAGTGATAAGTGTTAGAAGTTTTGAAGAAGGAGAAGTTGTACGCAAAGTTCTCCAAATGTGATTTTTGGATTCAAGAAGTCCAATTCTTGGTTCATGTGGTTAACCAGGAAGGAATAATGGGAACGACCAAAAAGTCCCACGAGATTCGAAGCTTTTTGGGATTAGCTGGATATTACTGTAGGTTTATCCAAGGCTTTTCTTCGATATTTGCCCCATTAACAGCTTTGACCCATAAGGGAGATACATATACATGGAGTGCGAAACATGAAGAAGCATTCGAGAAATTAAAGAAAAGTTATGTGAAGCACCGATTCTTTCTTTACCTGAAGGAGTTGAAGACTTCGCAGTCTATAGCGATGCATCTAGAGTTGGGTTAAGTTGTGTTCTGACCCAAAGAGATAATGTGATAGGATATGCATTCGATAATTGAAAGTGCACGAAAAGAACTACCCCACTCATGATATGGAGTTCACAGCGATAGTATTCGCATTAAAGATATGGAGGTATTACCTTTATGGCACAAAGTGCAAACTCTTCATTGATCATAAAAGTCTCTAGTATCTCTTTGATCAAAAGGAATTAAATATGAGACAAAGAAGCTGGCTAGAGTTACTCGAGGATTACGACTGTGAGATACTTTAACACCCTGGTAAAGAAAATGTTGTAGCTGATGCTCTAAGTTAAAAATTGAGGAAAGCATTAAGAAAGCTCAGGAAGAAGCTTTGGAGAAAAATGACCTAAAGGAAGAACGATTAGGCAAGACGTTGGTATTCGATACAAGTAGTCAAGGATTGAAGGTATTCTAAAACATGATTTGGGTGCCTAAGATGGGAGGAATAAGGGATCTTCTGATGGAAGAAGCTCACAAGACCATGTACTCGATTCATCCCGGCAACACTAAGATGCATAGGGATCTGAAACCTTACTTCTGGTGGCCGACGATGAAGCTCGATGTTGCAAAGTATGTGGCAGAGTGTGTAGCATGTGCAAGAGTTAAAGCACAACATCAGAAACCATATAGGAGTTTAGAACCTTTACATGTACCCTTGGGTAAATGGGAAGACATCACGATGGATTTTATGACTAAACTACCCAGGACGAAGAACGGTTATGACATGATTTGGGTAGTCATGGATTGGTTCACAAAGAGTGCACACTTCATAGCAGCCAATGAGAGATGGTCTATGGATAAGCTTGCAAATGCCTACATGAAGGAGATAGTAAGACTTCACGGTGTTCCCTTAACGAATGTATCGGATCGTGATAGTAATATTTTTGAAGAGTCTACAAGAGGAAATGGGTATGAAGTTGTGTTTAAGTATAGCCTACCATCCGCAACCTGATGGTCAGAGTGAAAGGACAATTCAAACACTAGAAGATATGTTAAGATCATGTAGAATTTAAGGGTAATTGGGATGAGCATTTACCCCTGGTAGAATTTTCCTACAACAATAGTTACCATTCAAACATTAAGATGGCACCGTATCAAGCCTTGCACGGACAGAAGTGTCGTACGCCATCTTGTTGGCTTGAGGCGGGAGAAAATCAGTTTATGGATCCCAAAATAGTCCATTAGACTACTGAAAAGCTAAAGGTGATTAGAGAAAGGATGTTAGCAGCTCAGGATCGCCAAAAGAGCTATGCTGACAAGAAGCGATGACCAATGAAATTCGAAGTTGGAGATTCGGTGTTGCTCAAAGTCTCATCGTGGAAGGGACTTATAAGATTTGGAAAGAGAGGAAAGTTGAGTCCAAGATTTATTAGGTCATTCAAGGTTCTTCAGAGGATTTGGAACAAAGCTTACAAACTAGAATTGCCAGAAGGATTGGATTGTATTCATAACACTTTCCATGTATGTTATTTAAGGAAGTTTACGGGAGAAGTTCCCGATATAATGCCACTTTCGGAGTTAAGGATTGATGAAGATAATAGGTTAATCGAAGAGCCTGAAGAAATTGTTGACCATAACACGAAGAAGTTGCAATGCAAGATGGTCGAATTAGTGCTAGTACAATGGAGACACTCGAATGGGCCAAACCTCACCTAGGAGACAGAGAGTGACATGATGAGTCGCTATCCACATATGTTCGATGATGCATGATTCCGGGACAGAAGCATCCTAAGGGGGAGAGAATTGTAACTCCCACATTTCTGGGTAAGCATTATTATAATGATGTAATAGTTAGGGTCAACAATTGTCACCTATTTTGAAGTAATAAAGAAGAATTATTTGAGTATTATGTGATTTATGTGAAACATATGTGCTTATAACGATATAATAAAATAATAATAAAAATATGCATAAAAAATATAATGAAAATTAGACCCAATATCTTTGAAGAAAGTTGAAGTAATCGTGAAAAGGATTCCGGAGATATAAAGAACACTGAAATCCGACTTATAACGAAGAAGTTATGATCCGTCGAAGTTTCGTGACTATACAGGCACGGCGCCGTGTATTGTAAAAAATGAATTTTTTATAAACTACTTTTTAGCCTTAGCGATCTGAACGAAATTCGTATTATACGTTAAACCGAGAACGTACATAAAAATAACATCCAAATTTGACTTCGTTAGAAGAAGTTATAAATTATCCAAGATTTAGCATATCAGTATACAACCCGAAAATTGAATTTTAGATTGATCAATTTTTAGCCAACACAATCTATACGAGAATTGAGGATCTCGTTAATAGGAGCTCAACGATTTATAGACAGTCGAAAACGGATATCGGATGACAAAGTTATGAATTTTTAACGGACTTTAAATGTCTAAGCCTGTTAAAATATAACTTTAAAAATAAAATCAAAATTAGCCAACGGAATCTAAACAAAAGTTTTAGATCACGTCGCTACCTATGCGTGGATATAATGAACGTTGAAAACGTAGCTCGTATGCGAAAGTTACGGATTTTAGAAGATAGTTAATTTTTAGGCTAAACCAGCAAGTGACACGTGACACGATCTGAGCCACTACTTCTTCCCCACGGCTTTGCACCAAATACTGACATGTGGCAAATTACGCCCAACATAATTCTTGGGTACGCCTAGCGTACTGCTATTTTAGCCATTATGCCCCGCGTAATTTTGAGTACGTCTAGCGTACTGGGCACTGGGCAACCTATAAATAGAGCTCGTTTTTCACTCATTTCTCCACACCTCTTCAACCCATTCTCTCTCCACACCTCAGAAACGTTCGGGGATGGAGGACGTCATGTATAGTATCAGAACAATTGAATAATAGTAATCAAAGCAACAACAACCATTGTATTAATAGTATAGTGTTTACATTTCATTTAAATCATACACGATTGACTCCAAAAGTAAATAACAAGTAAAGACTCAAAGCTACTATGCTCCATCTTCTTGAACCCGGTCCATGTACCTGTCTACTAATGTCCTGAGAATACAAGTAGGTTTTGAAAGAGCATCAGCATAAAGCTGGTGAGTTCATAAGCATTTTGTTTTGGAAAAACTGTTCTTTGTTCCTTTGAAAAGTACGTTATCTTTCTCCAGAAAACCTTATATTTTCTGATGTAATGAATGTATAAACCTTAAGTAAAAATGATTTTTACCAGTTCCTCCTGCGAGTACTTAGTGTATACAAATCATATACAATCCAGATCGAACAAACAATCGATTGTGTGGTTCTGCCCCAAGCCCACAACCAAACAAAGAACATGAAATGAGGCGGAGGCCACACATTCCACTGGTTGTCGGATCCTTATGTACATAATCCTGAAGTATTCACTAGATACTTACAAAGTTAACTGTATTGGTCCTTTAATATCTGTTGAAAGTGTTCCTCAAGAAAATCCATTATTTTCTTATTGAATGCATGATTAACCAATTCTTTTTATAACTACTTAACTCATACTAGCTATGTATAAACCAATATTGAACAGACGATTGATTGTGTGGATCTGCCCTAAGTCCACAACCAAACAAGGAACAGGAAATGAGGCGGAAACCACACATTCCATGGTTTGTCGGACATTCTTCACGCATAGCTTGGATGCACAAACTAAGGAATTATAGAATTATTAGTGAATGTTCATTAGTGAAATGAATAACCGATTGCTTGTAGAGTACTAATGTTTACCCTGGAAAATACTATATTTTCCCTAAGTGTAAGTTATTGAATTATCTGTTCCAAACCAAGTAGTGTAAGCATCTACCATACTTATTTTGTTAAGCATTTTTCTGTTTGAAAACCAATATGAATACCTTTGTATGAATACCCTTGTATGAAAACCTTTGTATGAAAACCTTTGTATGAATTGAATACCGTAGTGTGAATACCCTTGTATGAAAACCTTTGTATGAATACCGTAGTGTAAATACCGTAGTGTGAATACCCTCCTGCGGTCACTTAGTACATACGAGTTATAGAAATCTGGATGGAACAGACAGTCGATTGGGTGATTCCGCCCTAAGCCCACAACCAAACAAGGAACAGGAAATGAGGCGGAGATCACACATCCCACTACAAGTTGGATGTTAATTTCATATTACCCTAGTGTATATACTAAGTAATCACATAGTCACTAACCCTAGTGTTTGTTCATTAGGTATATTATTACGTGAACGAGTCGTTGTTTCACCTGTGGATTCTTATAACCATACTATGGACGATCAACATTACGACGTACTCGGACGTACGTCGTGAAAAATGACGTTTCTCACCCTAGGTTGACTGTAGCTAATAGTCAGGGTGCGGGATTGTCACTCCCGTATTGATCTATACACAAACTCACGCTCTCCCTTTCAGGAGACTCTGGTTACAAGGCGTCTCACACTGTAGTTCTCTCAACGAATTCACTAATAATACCATGAAAATCCATTTTGTTATTAACATGAAATCTTATAAAATAATATCTTTTATTTTATAATTCATAAGTTTGTTTCCTTTGTTCTGAAAACTTCTTTTTGTAATGTTTATATCTTAACATGTTTTATAAACTGATTTCAAGTCTAGTAGTGACGATGTTTACCACGTATGCAAGTTCTATGTTCAATGTATACTAGTGATAGGAAAATA
Source organism: Lactuca virosa (assembly GCF_052849685.1). Taxonomy (NCBI): domain Eukaryota; kingdom Viridiplantae; phylum Streptophyta; class Magnoliopsida; order Asterales; family Asteraceae; genus Lactuca; species Lactuca virosa. Next base: position 325,621,997 of record NC_136433.1, on the reverse strand, counting down.
TAATAAACCAAATTATATTTTAAACACAAGATTACTTGTGATTTTACTTGTATCCTCCCCCTGAAAACATTGAAAACGTTGGAAAAATATAGGGGTATGAACTCACCGTTAATTGTGTGCAAGCGTCGAATCAATGAACTGGAAACGAAGACCCTCGAGTTGTTGTACGTGGCACTTAACGGAATCCTAATAACAATTAAATACATATATGTATCTATATTAGCGATTTCATTAAATAAAGTGTTGGAAAACGCTTGCTTTCGATTAAGGAATGTTACCGGGACTTGAGTGAATCGAGGAAAGCGGGTTTTTAGCCTAATATACCACTTAAGGAGTGTGTATGGCCGTGAAAGGGAGTGTACGGCCGTAGACTGCCTTGAAGGGTGTACGGCCTTTGAAGGTGTATGGTCGTGAATGAGTGTACGGTCAACGAACTTGAAGGTATACGGCCGTACACTCAAGAACAAGAGTGCTAGAATCGATGAATACATGTCCTAGATGCTCCGAAATGAACTCCCAATGGTGTTTTTCGATGTTTTACGGAAGAATAAAGGTGTTTTAGGGGTGTACGGTCGATAGTCTAAAGAGGGAAGTAGAGGGTGTTCGGCCAGAAAAGTGTTAATGAGGGGATAGGGTCTCGTATTTATAGGGGTTTTTGTGGTCGGTGGTGGGGTCCACCCGACATTGGCCGTAAACGAGTGTACGGCCGTACACGGGTGTACGACCATGAACCCAAGTCAGGCCGAGAATGGTTGTTTTGATCGACTAAAAACTCGAAATTTCACGTAGTTTTGGTCCCGACTCATATATGAAGCTCAATTTTATAACAAAATGACTTTCCAAGCCAAAGGAATTCGACGGGACTCAATAAAAATACAAGTTTTTATTAACGGAATTTGGATAACGGAAATGGAAAAACGTTCGGGTTGTCACATCCCCAAACCCTATAAGCCTTTCTCTAGCACCTCCTAGGTTTTAGAAGCGAGTCTCGGAGCACCAGAAGGCCCCGAGAAGAAGATTTTCCGGCTCAGAAGTTCTACCCGCGCAGAGCCCGATTCCTCGCTAAACCCCCTATAAGTGAGTTATGCTTACCATACTTTAAGTATAACTTATGTTTAAGTTCATTATCGTTATTACGAACATATAAACAAGATTTATCAGTTATTCCAAGTCGTTATACTTAATGATCTACTTACGCGGATAATGTCTAGGCTGTGATTTAGTGAAGTGTTTAAAGTGGGATTCCAAACAGTATACTTCGTATACCAAACGGACCCTACCTCCGATATGAGTCTACCTGGTTGTTCCTTACTTGATAGATCAAGAAGTAGACTTTGAGTTAATTATGAATCTAGACTAATAATTAGTCACAATAAATATTATACTAAAAATTAATATTAATGATACTAGGTTTCGTCAAAGGAAAAGACAATTGTTAGAAGCGAAGCGCTGCCCGAATTTCGAGTCCTCACTTTAACAAGTGAGTGCATAGTTACTTTCATCTTACACATAGATATGAAGTATTTAATATAAATTACGTGCTATACGTGCCTATTATCTGTGTTCTTGATATCTATGTTGGATGAGCGATTAATACATGTTTTATTTGATTTAAACTGTATATGTATTTTATACCTATAAATATGTCTGGTAAAAATCGATAGACGAAGGAATATGAGAGATAAATGATGAGAGGCCTCGATGTTAAAGCTGATTCAGTCATCTAGCGGATTATAGATGACGACCACAGACTATTCTAGACAGTCCAGTGGAACACTGGTAGGCTCGCAACCTGTAGGTGATTTTGAACTACGTGTGCACCAGGTGTACTCCATCCCCCTCATGGTTGCCTTACTGACATATATTGCTGAGGAATCTCCTAAGCATTATTGTCAATCCCGAAGATAATCCTTATACTAGGTCCCTTAAATTAGATACTTTAGGGACAGAAAATGAGGATAACGGGAACGGGTAATCGGGTTGAATGATTTGATGAAAATAAAAAATTTAATTATTATGGGTTAAAAACCCTATGTGCTCACCAGGCTCCCCAGTCTGACCCACTCAGTTTCTTGTATTTTAGGTAGTGGCATAAGAGCACATGTGTGATGATCGGATGAGAAATCTATGGATTATAGGACGTTAGAATAATAGATGTTTGTAAGGCCTGTACTATTTCTGTTTATGCTTATGCACTGTATTGACGATGACATCCCAACATTTTTAATATAATTAAAATATATTTCTTCGGAAATGCTTTGATAATATTTTTATCATATTTGGGGAACAAATTCCGCAATAATTTTTATTTAAAAAGATACTCTGATTTTTAAATAAAGCATAAACAAATCGGTCTTTTCTAGCCATGAAATTGGGGATGTCACATGTATCACTTTGAGACACCTATCTAGATATACGGTTGAAATGATATATGATATGCAGTTGAATGATTTATGACATATGGTTGAAATGTTAAATAAGATGCGGTTGAAATAATATATGTTATATGGTGGAACTGATATGCTATTGATATATGTTGGAAATAATTTGTATCAATGACCCATTAGGAGATTTTATATTTTCTCTTTGATTCTGTACAACCTTCTATTCGTTTACTAGGCATTTGTTGACCCTTGTTTCTTTTACTTTGTGTCATGTGATTGGTTTAGGTATCTTAGGAGCATGACTTGGTAAGATTTGGCCACTTATTGAGTAGAATGCCTTTATATAAATGATTTCATTTTAACTCATTTTGTTTACTTGAGTATTATGCTTTTACATTTAAATGGTTTGGTTTATTGGTTTTTAACGAATGTAACATTGTGGTTTGTATTCGAAATGTTTGAAATAAACAAATAAAGTCTTTCGTTGTGTATTTCTGTTAAAAGGTTTTAAAATTTTAAAAACAAATTGAGTAAAAAACACGATGTTGTCTCTCGATCTCGATCTCGATCTCGAATATGAAACTTGAATAATGAGAACGAGCCTCAAGATATTTTACATATATAACATAGTTTGTCTCTTCTTGAAGTTTTCACTTTCATCTTTTTGGCTGTCCATTTTTAGTTCGTAGCTCCAGAAAAGATCCTTTTATCCCTCTAGTTTACAACATCTTTACAAATAAACTCGTATAACATATTTCAGTGATAAATGGACCAAGTTTGTAAACTTAACATCTATTATTAATTAAATTAATCCTTTCGTTAAAGCTTACTGAATACATTTTTAAGGATCAAGAAAACTCGAGAAACAATAAACGATTTCACACAAAGTAATAGATGCAAAATGAAAACATGAGCATAATAATTTACGTGGTTTATACGATCGGGGTGATCGGTTATGTCCACATGAAAATACAAAAGAGAGTTTTATTATTACTATCGAAAATAACTTTAGTCTTACATAGGGTTACATGAACTCATGGAGTTTAAATACCGGTGAGATGGTTTAAAAGTAAGGGCATGCCTAGAAACACTGACGAAACTGACCTATGAAGAAATCTAGCTTTTGCTTCAGCAGTGTCAACGACAACTTGAGCATCAACAACAACCTCATCTACTGAAATAGAAAGTACCATTCGAAAAATTCTCCCCGGAGCTATAGGTTCAAAGATGAAACAGTCTCCACAACTTAACATACATGACATAACTCATCATAACACTTAATCAAAATTTGGATAGATAGAGTGTTGAGAGAAGAACATAAGTGATAAATAGATTATGGTGCGGAATTATAAGTTATTCTTGTGGATCTTGATGAAGCTCAACAATAAAAGATAGCGTAAATGTAAAGGAAACATAACAACAACATATATCATTAAATGTAAGCAAGTTATAAGAATACTTGTTGAAACATAACTTGGTTTGCAATCAAACATTAGTTATTATATAGTGAACAAAAAAGTATGAACAATGAAGAACAAAAGATAAATGATAAGTAGATTTGTATTTCACTAGATACGATTACAAGGACGAAGGAAATCAGACACACATTCAACATTTTACAAGACTGTCTATTTATAGGAAGAAATACTACAAGTCCCTAAATAGGATAATATACAAGTAATCTTGATTAAGACGTCCATGCTTACCATGCTTGGACTGGCAGAACCATGTTAGCAAACAATGTCAGAAAATGTGATCATTACTTTTCTGAAACGCGGTATCACAAAAGACAAAAGGCTTTAACTCTTTGTATCTCCTTATCTCCGGTATTCATGTCTTCAGTCAAGTTTTTAGACAAGCAACTCTTCACTGTCACTTCTCTTCTTGAACTCTTCGCTACTCCAAAACAAGTATTTGCTTCTAGAAACTCTTTATAGCTGTCGAGGGTCAGTCGATGGTCACTTTATGTATCAACATAGAGTATAAGTAAGTACTAATAAAACATCGTTGTTAACAATCCTACACAACATAAATACATTCTTTTTTTTAATTTTTTTGCATAAATTTGAATTATTCTTTTGTGGATTATTTTAGATTGAATTTTGTGCAACTCATACATAAGGTCAAAATATCAATTAGAAAAATGAAGTCAACATCATCCATAGACTCATAATGTCAAAATATCAATTAGAAAAATGAAGTCAACATCATCCATAGACTCGACCCGGCAAAAAGAGATAAACCCACCAACGCAACATGAACCCAACCGAATAATTACCAATTTATGTTAAATCTTTAAACATGTTGGATTGGAAAAAAAATCAATTTTATTTCAATCCTATTTCAATCAATTTAACAAACACCTTTGCTTGGGTTGAAAATTGCCGATTCATTACTTAAAGATGTTAGATTGAGTCAGCAATTCTCATTCTGTTACTTACAACACATATGTTAGATTGGATTGAAATTGGACTGAGATTGGCCATCATGTTAAATAAATAAGTAAACCAGAAACTGAGTCAACATGTCCCTTGCAACCATTAATAGAAATTATCAAAGAGACAACGAATAATTAAATTATCAAAACTGACCTAATCTTTATCCCTTATTCAAAAGGTGTTTCCCATAAATTCGCTCAAATTGAAATTAGAATTATACCAAAAACAATCAAATCAATACTATTCGGTTATCAAACCTTATGAAAATAAACAAAATCCAATAGCTAAAAGAATTATTGCATCAAAATGATAGCATTAAATGACGTCTTTTCAATCGAACAACCTCCAAGTGACGAGAGAAGAGAAACAAACCACGATCCAAATTTGGTATTGTAATTTATTATTCGGTAGTGACATTGGGAGGAATACATTTCCTTTATTCCATGGATGCCCCACTGATACATATTTTAATGAATTATGTACACCACCTAATGCACAGATGGACGCTTAGGCCCACTTCAGACAATACTCGAATGAATTCCAATAAATATTCTTTTACACTTTACTAAAAGACAAACTTTTATTTAGTTTTAATTAATTTATTATTTTTTGAACATTTTTTCTTAATATCAATGTATAAAATCTGTTACACGTTTACATTTTTTAGATAATTCGTTTCTCTTTTTATTATGAATTTATTGCATCTGATATTTAATCGTAATTCCTAGCACCATTTTTTCAAAACCTGCAATTATTTGAAAGTAAAACTATAATTATTTTGGGTGTCTTTAACTTTTATTGAGTTTTAGATCTTCAAACCAATATCATAACCGGGAAAAAATTATTATCGAACATTTTTTATAGCAAAGTTCGTCTTCAATGTTTTTTAGAACCGATTTAATTCAATTAAATTAACTGATGTCAACTGCACATAACGAATCCAAATAAACACTTATTCGATTGATTTTTTATATAAAATTTATATTTTTATTAAAAAAAACTAAATTGCACAGATACTAATCTAGTATTCAACTACATATTGGTTTGTGTTTTGCAAGCAACAGTTTAGTTAATATGTTAGCTTATTTTTTTAGCTTTTTAAAATTATTATATTTGGGAAATAAAAAGTAACTAAAAAACTATAAGATCTTATAGTTTTTCATGAGGTTTTTGAAAATTTTCCAAATATACTCTTAATTAACGGGCTTTTGCGATTGATTTTTAAACTTTAATATTACTTTTGGTAAAATGACTTATTGGCTTATGATTTTTTAAAAAGAAGTTTATAAAAAAATGTTTAGATTAATTTTTGTAATTGGAAAAGTCGATAAGTTAAAAAGTGGGGAAATTGATAAATCAAACCATTTTTTTGGGTTTTTTTTTTAAATATAACTTTTTTTTTGCAAAATAACCACTTATTCCAGAATTTGTCGTTCCGGAACGAATTCCGGATTATTTTTCGGGTGGCCCGACCCATTTCATTGGATCCGGAGTGTCTATTTCGGAGCAACCGTATATGTTCCGGATCCGGATTTTGAAATTCAAAATCCAAAATATAATTTGACACGGCAACTTCAGTCCGGAAAGACACATTCCGATTCCGACGTTCCGACTAGATTACGACGTTCCGACACGATTCTGACACGCAACTCGTATCTCCGACACGCATTGACACCCATCTCCGACATGGAAAATGAGTACTACGATCCTGTTCTTTTACGGGTATATTCTTCGTTTTCTACTGTTACTTACGGTTCTGTATGTAGTAGACCACCTCCGGAATGAACTGTAAACCTTCCGGAGTTTAAATTAAAGATGTCATTGTTGTAGGACCAATTGAAAAGTAGTTTAGATGTTTAGTGTTTATTTACATTGAAATGTCGTGTTCCAGATCTTAAACTTCATTCTGGAAGCCTTCGGAACTCGAAGAACCATTTCGGAACACGATGAACTCATCCGCAACATGAAGAACACGTCTGGAATATTGGTCATTTCCATTTTAGAATGAAGTGCTAACACCTTTTTTTATTTGTGTTGCACGACATGATTGTTGATGCATCAATTACACTCTCGTGTAAACCCAAAATCCGCAGGGAAATCCTTGCGGCATTCAGAAACAGACCCGAATGTGAGACTATGTTCTGGAATACATGTTTTGGGAGTTGGTTAGACATTCCTAACGTAGATGGGGATCGTTTGCTTCTACATTGCGTCTTTTTCCACGAAGTTGTCACCGACCCCGAAGCCAAGTAGAGGAAATGGTTTTTGAGACTAGGGGTTACAAGCTGTATTTCGGGAAGAAAGAATTTTGTCTCTTCACCAGCTTTCGTGTTGGTGACTATTTTCCTGCTTCTGCATCCGGTGCCGCCTTTCGTTCCCATGTCTTGCCTATGGTCCCGACGAATGTCTCGGTCAAATTACACCATGTTACAGATGTGTTTAAACAAACACTTAATGAGTTATCAGACGAAGATGCAGTTTGTGTATGTCTTCTATAACTCTTAAAGAAGGGTTTGAATGGACGGTTGGCTAAACAGCCTGTTACAGAAGAGTATTTCGCTTTGTTATCCAACCTTGATGAATTCAACAGGTATAATGTCCTCTGTTTTATAACTATTGCTTATAATTACTTATCGTTATTAATATTTTTTAGATATTTAATTATTAACTAATATTTTATGTGGCAGATATCCATAGGGAAGGATAATTTGGGATCAACTGTACAAACAGATTTTTACAGTATTCAATAAGGTTGAGAAGCTTATACATTCAGACGAATCGAAAGAGAACGAACCTCAAAATTTTACCTACACCCTACAGGGGTCTTTATACGCTTTTAAGGTAACTATATCATGAAAATTTTAATATTTATTTTTGTTTGCTAACATTCTAACTATTTTTTATTTGTTTGTTTGCTAAGATTCAGATATGGATTCTTGATACTTTATCGGTGAGTAGTTTATTTGGTACCCGACAACAAAATGTGATCCCTCAGGCTGTTGGATGGTCAAAACTGAGGGCATTACAAAAGACTCATTACAACGAGTTTTTACAAATAGTTGGCGTATGGTTACTTTATTATTTAAATATTTATTTATTTTATAATTTATAATTTTATAATTTTGTTAGCAGGGTAATAGACTCATACCTCAGTTAGAGCCAATGAAAGATAAGATGTGTGTTGAATGGTGGATTGTTAGCTCGGCGTGGATTGATCGCCCTGATTTTCCCGACACTGAAGTTCACATGGCACCTTCCCTAACACCATCACCTAAAAACTCCTCTACCCATGAGCATCGAGAAAAGAAGGAACGGATAGATGATCCCTCTCACCCGCCACCACCACCACCGCCGACCACTGACCCATCAATTGACAAGGACCAAATTATTAGTGACTTGCAGAATGAGGTCGGTTAATTGAAAAATGAGGTTTGTGAATATTGCAAGCAGTTGCAGTCTCAGGAGGAGCGTTTAGCAGAGCATGATGCTACTTTATCCATGGTTCTAAAACAATAAGACTCTCGGAGACGATGTTGGTACCTCGAAGAGGATGGAGGTACATTTTCGATTATTTCTTCGTTTATGGCCGTTATGTTTTTGCATCGTTTACAAGTATACATTATTGAACCGTACATGGATACTACAACCGCTAAATGTCGGCCCTGAGCAGCCGCTGAATGATGGCCCTGAACAGTCGCTGAATGTCGGCCATTCGCTCGTCGGATGTAATAGAGGTTTTGCGGGATGAATACAAAACACCGGCGCGAGCACCTCTTAGGCGTTCTAAACTCCAAAAAGTTATGTCCATATGGTGTAAGTCGTCGTGAATACAAATGAAGAGGAAAGGTGTTACACGACAACAACTAGCACTGTTGGACAATCTTGTAGATCCTACCGTACATAATGTATATAAAGAACGGGATGGTTCGTTGTTGTTTGGTCACAATTATTTGACCGATTTTGCAACGCTTGAGTTTTGGACACGGTTACATGCGGATAGTCAAGGAGGATGGTTGTCATGTTATGTAAGTAATATAATTATTTGCTTATTACATACTACACTTATAATAATAATACTTACTTTACTTCAAAAAAATTAATTGGCAGCACATCATTATGTGAATCTCATTGATGCTAGAGCGTGGAGTGGATGATTCTCGGTAGACGGTTGTGTCGTCAACTTTCAACACTGATAAATATCACTGGAGTGACATGGTTGACGGACCCGTTTACCCAGCTTGGACAAAGTGTGATAAAATATAATTTTGTTTGGATTACATTACCTGAGTATTTATATACTAATTAATTATTTCTAAGCTTTTTTGTAGCTTTACATCCCAATCAACATACCACAAGCTCATTTGTTTTTGGGTTCTTTGGATTTGAAGAAATTCAAAATGACTATATACGATATTCATTGGAAGGACGGCTACTGTTCGGAAAATAAGGATTGGTTTATAAGTATAACAACCCGCTTCCACAAACTACTAGTGGGAGTCAACTACCGGGGTACCGAACAACCTGATTCAATTCCACTTGAGAGCTTCAAGATGACCCTAGAAAAGGCCCCAGACGTACCACAACAGGTTGACAGTAGAGGGGATTGCGGGGTGTTTTTTTTGTTGGTTCCTGGAGGCGTTGATCATCGGGAAATCGATTTCTATAGAGGGTAAAACCACCGGTCCATGGGCTATGAGTTATAGAAAACAACTAGCGGAAATATTTTAGGGTACAAGGACAAAGATAATTTGAACATCGTATTTGTAATATTATCTACAGACACATCATTTATTTTTTTTATGTATTTATTAGTTTTTTGTTCATTTTAATTGCATTTTATTTTATAGAACCAAAAATTATACATTTTATGAAAGAAAAACTTATACAATTTATGAAAGCAAAACTTACATGCAAAAAAAAGTCATATCTATTCTGGAACCATGGTTCGGAATCGTACTCCGGAATTCCGGAGACCTCTCCAGAACAATGTGTTCCGGAGACTGTGGTTACTTTACCAAAAAAAAATTTATGGTCATTTTTGTCAAAAATATCGTTTATAAGTGGTAGATTACTCAATTTTCCTAAAAAGTGTTTGGTTATCTTTTATATGTAAAATGACCTAAAAATGACTTGCATGACATTTTCAAAAAGCCTTGTTTTTATAACTTTTTGAAGCCGGTACTTTCTCCCTTGCCAAAAAAATTATTTCAAAAGGATTTTTTTTAAAAAGCAAGCTCCTTTTTAACGTATTGGTTTTTTGAAAAAGTCAATAAGTTAATAAGGAAACAATCTCAAACACCTAATAATTAAAAAAACATATTTTTAATGTATTTTTATGTAATTTGATATCTTTGAACTATGATATTAGCCAGTTTTTAGCAAAGATCGTTTTTGTCAACTAGTTTATAAGCTAGCAGCTATATTCAGTTAATATGTTAAATATAGCTTTAGTATCCATATGATATATATATATATATATATATATATATATATATATATATATATATATATATATATATATATATATATATATATATATATATATATATATATATATATATATATATATATATATATATATATATACACACTAATGGTTATTAATCGTAGTCTTATTTCTAATTTACTTTAAAATTTTATTTATAAACATTTAAAGTATACAAATTTATATATTAATAATTCAAGTATTTTATGGTAATTGAAATAAAAAGAAAAAAAAACTAAATGGGTGATAGCTGCATAGCCTATTCAATTTAGATATCAAAATAACTAAAATCAATACAATCCAAATGAAATGAATATGTAAATTTCTAGGTACCTCTAATAAATTTTAATAAACCTTTTGATTTTTTTGTGAAACGGCGAATATTTAAAAATACCACATGACTAGCAATAGTCTAGCTCGGTGGGGAAGGCAAACAACAAGAGTTATATGTTACAACATAAAAACGGAGAACAACACCACTCGAACCATTTATGCGTGCTATGTGAACCCCTAAATTTATGCCAAGTATAGACCATAGAGATGATATCATCAACAATCAAGGTAGGGGATTGCACCAGGTTGCTAAAAGTTTGTAATTTCTAGACTTCCAGATTCACCAAATAAGCCCATATATTATGGCTAATAATCTTTTGCATTTTTGGGCAACTTGCCCATCGAACTCTAAAGTTTAGAAAGTCTTCCACACTTGTAAAATGTTGTTGAGGAATCCCACACCACTTAAGTATCCATTTAATCACCTCTAAAGCAAAAGAGCAGCTCGTAAGCTCATAATGAGTTGATTCTTCTTCTGTATCACATAGTTTCTAGATCAATGATGCAGTTTGAACATCCCTCTTTGATAGAGCAACAACTACCTGATCTTGTCTTGCGTCCCTCTCCATATAAAACATGACACCTTTATCGTGACAATTTTGGGCCATTCCATTAAATCTCTGTTGTTATACGTGATTTTTTTAGTCAATCAATCTACGTATAACCTCCACAATAAACCTTCCATTTGCATTTAGAGAGTATCAAATTTATCATGTCCGTGTAAGAATCTGAAATCACATAACGTTGAATTCAAGGTAATTAGTTCATGTTTGGCCTAATCAGAACATGGATTGATTCACCATGCCCATTGAAAATTTTCGCCCACCCTTCTCTCTTTGATGAAACAGGATTTCCGAGATTTTAATACATATAAGTTTGGGAATTGTTCTTGGAGTGTGTTGTATTCAAGCCACCAATCTTTCTAGAGCAAGGTCTTATCCCCAGAGACGACATGGTATTGAAAAATGTCATCAGCATCTATGTTCATCATAGCTAGGTCGTTGAGTACTTTCGATATATTATGCCATACCACATGCATAGTTTTTTTTAGAGGAGTTCTTCCATGGTTTACTTTCTAAATTATGGACCCCATAAGTGACAAAGCACCACAAGGAACTGTATTCATGTCGAAGTCTCCATATGCAACGTCCTAAAAATTTCAACAAATTTAAACTTTTCAAAACGATCCTTTCACTAATAAAATGTTTACAAAAATAGTGTTCTCAAACATTATTTTGAAAATCAGAGTTTCCCATGATCCAATCTGTAAAACCAAGGATGTGTACGGTCACGCCTCCGCCTTGCCACTCTGATAATCTGAAGAACCTGAAACCATAAACAAAACTGTAAGCACAAAGCTTAGTGAGTTTTCCCCAAAGTACCACCACACAACAGATAACATATACAAATAACAACACGTAATGGGTCCACAACTCAAAGACTGGATTACCCCTTGAGCCCTCAGTATGAGTATGACTTGCCTTTCCGGCCCACATATCATATCTGGCTTGCTCTCGAGCCCACAACATAAGTCTGGCTTGCCCTCGGGCCCATAACTTATGTCTGGCTTGCTCCCCCAGTCCTCGGACTGGAATACAATTGATTAGCCCTCAGTACGAGTCTGGCATGCCCTGTCCGGCCCTCAGCTCGCATCTGGAATGCTTATGTGTCCTCAGTATGAGTCTGGCATACCTTCCCTGGCCCTCAGCTCATATCTGGCATACTCTAGGGTTTGTTGGCTACAACACGGAGCAGTACAACCTCAACCCAACTCACACAACATGTCGACTGGAATACAATTGATTAGCCCTCAGTACGAGTCTGGGATGCCCTTTCCGGCCCTCAGCGCGCATTTGGAATGCTAATGAGTCCTCAGTATGAGTCTGGCATGCCCTCCCTGGCCCTCAGCTCATATCTGGCATACTCCGGGGTTTGTTGGCTACAGCACGAAGCAGTATAACCTCAACCCAACCCATACAATGTATCGACATATAAATAATCAATATCAAGTAGGCACATAATACAGGCAAACAACAATGATACAACTCACTACTGCCTACTAACCCTCTCACAACATACAACCCTGATACCAGCTAACCTCCGTAGAATGTGTAACCATAGGTGAGATAGCCACTCGAACAGATGGTCCTACTCTAGAGCCACAACCAAACAAGGAATAGGCAGGAGAGCCTAAACCAAGAGTTCTCAGGCTATCCTACATGCCCACAGGCATTCCATAAGGCACTCCATAGATGATAACCAGCAAACACATATACATGCAGTCCTATAGATTATTACAGCAAGGAAACATACTCAATATAACCAGCTAATAACCAGACATAAAGATCTAACAGATCACTACAACATAGCAGCATACTCGATACCAGAAGGCAGATCTAACATATCACTAATGCATCCCTCTACTACCAAATAACCAAAACTAGTGGGCTGACATTGGTGCATTCGACCCACGAGTACAGTGAGGCGAAACTCACCTCGATATGCGTGTAGATAATCACTGCCGTAATGAAGGACTCTACCATCTTCAACTCACTTCCAAACACCTATAGGATGATACATGAGTCAATACCTGATCACAAGTTATAGTCACTTGCAACAGTGACCACCTCACATGAAATGACGATTAGGGTTAAGTAAGAACACTTAACCCATTAAGGACTTAATCCATTAAGTCCAATATTGCATCAAGTTAATTGTGGAGAATTATTAAGTTATTATTTTAGGTATAATTAATAGTTTTAATGCGGGTCCCAACCAACTCCAAAATTAGGGTTTTCTTGATATTAGGGTTTTCTTGATATTAGGGTTTTCTAAACCCTAATTAGGGTTTCTAACCCCTAAAGTTAATTGATTATCTAATTAAATAAATATATAATTAATAAATTGGGAACAACCCACTGCCACCTCGGGCAGTGGTGGTCGGCAGCTGTCCATGGCGGCAGGTGGCGGCAGCCACCCGCACACGGCGGCGGTTTGAGTCATCGCATCCCTCTGCTCAGCAGTATAAGAACTAGTTACCAGTCTCCACCAATCCCTTGCCCCCCAACCTGAGAAGGTTCATGGCCCACTTGACCTTTTGTTCATCTAGACAAGAACATGTGAAGAAACAACCCTCCACGTCAGACAACCATCTCATCGCCATGATCAGGTCTGAGACCCCTTCAAACTCGGGGGCTTCGTACGATAAAAATCCTAATACTGGAAGTCTTTCTCTCCCCGAGCCCCAACGGCAGCAACAGTTGTAGTTGCTGCAGCAGCAAAAACCTCAGAAAGTATAGCATATCGGTCATCAAAGTACTCCATCATATCAGCATTGACAGATTCAACCAGCTCCAATATCTGCCTCTGGATAAAGGAATAACCTCCTCAAGAATGATCTCCCTGACATGGTCCTCGGTCAATGCTATCTCATCCTGACCATCTGCTCCTGATCCTGATCCGGATCCAACCTCAAATCGTCACGTACTCGCCATAACGGAAACAAACCATGGGCATATCAGACAAAACACATATAACACCAGGGGAACCAATTCCCAAAAAAACTCTAGGGTTTGTGACTTCCCTGATACGCGTACGGGTCCTGTGTTTTCAGTAGTACGGGCCCATAGTACCTTCCACACCTACTCGTAGTTGTCTCAGAGGATCATCTCGACAACCCTAACAATACAATGCACTCAAGCATACTCATGCACTCTATCCTCACTTCCTATAGGAAAGGTGTTGGATTAGTGTCTAAGTCCGTAACCATATTTGGTAAGTACTTGCCCCGTTTTGCATGGTCCTTTTGGGTTGCCTTCACCAAAGCAACTTGACTGGAGAAATAATAGAGAAAGAGGTTATTATGGTTTATTAATATATTATAAGAATAATATATTAAGAGAGAAATCATATTTGTTTAGTTAACATTGGTCAAGAATTAATTAAGAATTAATTTTGTGATCAAAAGAAATTAACTAAACTAGGGGGACTGAACTGCAATTATGTGATAGTTGGAAAGTAGGGCAAAGGATGCTCTATAGGATAGGGTGGACGAATTCAAGGAGATAAGGCCCTAGAACTCGTCTAAGGCAAGGGTTCTAGAATTATCCTTGGGCTGCTTGGTGGTTAAGCAACCAGATAAGGATAAGGACTGAAAACCTAATCCCTACACCTATATAAGGACCCCTTGGCTTAGGAAAACCGGCCACTTGATCCTAGAAGTTCCCAGAGCCGATTTTCTGCCTCTCCTCTCTCTCTCTCTCTCTCTCTTGCCTCTCCATTTGCTCTTGGTGTTTGTGAGCCGTTAGAGGTACTACACTTGTGGTACTTGCTTTCAAAGACAAGAAGATTGAAGATACAAGTTGTTATTACTACATAACAACAACAGGTATGAAATCTTTCTCCTTTCTAAATTTCGAAATTACTAGGAGCATGCTAGGGTTCTTCATGTGTTCATAATGTTGTGTAACTAATAGCAAAACATAGATCCAAAACTAGGGTTGCATGCACACATAGGATTGTTTGTATAAAACCTATCAGTGGTATCAGAGCCTTTGGTTTTTGTTTTCAATTAGCATTATACAAATGTATGAATTTTACACTTTAGGGTTTATGGCCAATAAACCCTAGGAGGCATGGTTTTCGAAATTAGGGTTCTTAAACCCTAAATTTCGAAATTGATAAGGGTTTCCCAAAACCCTTTCCTTAGCCCCCAAGATTTCGAATTTTAGGGTTTGCCAACCCAAGGGTTTCGAATTTGGCCTCCTTCCCCAAGATAAGATCCTAAATTTTAGGGATTAGGATAATTCCTTAACTTATAATTATCTTTTAATTGTTTAAAATGTGATAATTAAAGATTTTGAATTATCCCATCCCATATTTTCGATTTTAGGGGATTTAAGGGATTAGGTTAAAATTAATTGTTTAATTTAAAAGATAATCCTTCAAGATTTGATAATTAAAATAAATTGTTTATTTTTGGGATAATTATTAAATCAAGAGTTTTAATATTTAAAATTTTAAATTAAAAAGTTTTAAATTTCAAAAATTTTAAATTGAATTAAAACCCTAGTGTTTTAATATGTTTAAAATACACCTTACACTATTATAATATTACAAGATTAATATATATATATATATATATATATATATATATATAACTTAAAATGCTAGTCTTATCGTTAGTAGGCCTCATTCACGAAGCCAATATATAAGGGGGGTATAAGGTTATGGTCTATAAAATGGCTGTTTAATGGGTGTCCATTCTCACCCACCGCTTTCCTTGATTGGTGGAGGGTCGTTAGCCGAACGGGTAGGATAGGACAAACCCTTCCTCATTAAAAGTATAATGAATTATAAAAGTAACTAAATGTTTTTCAACAATTCCCAATCTTGTTACTTTAGGAAAAGTGAATTAGTGCAACTCCATGAAATTACACTTTGCACCCTTGCTAAGACGTTAGTGGAGCGCGTGTGGTTAACCGGCACACTAATTGGACTCTAAGCATAGGTGGCAAAGGGTGACTCATTGTTTGTCATAGTTCGATGGAGCGTGTGTGGCTAACCGACACATCGAATAGGTGACTGTAACAATGAGGGCACCATGTACATTTGCATGGTTATTCACACCCGCTTTGTGATCCTCGGCATTCCAGTCACAAATTAGAGGGGCACATCGAGATTTAAACATGCCATTGAAAAGTTCAATGAATCTCAAAAGATCTAGGAGTTTTCAGTACATTTAAAACTTAGCTTTAATTTTTCATGGCGGAAAATTAGTGAATCGTCATTCACTTACCTTCAAATTATTTACTTGTTAGATTACGGCATCCCTCTTCTAATTTGTAAATAATGTTGTTGGATCCTAGCCCTAATTTCTCATTTGGGTGTTTAATTGGGGATTCATTTCTAATCAAACTTTGTTCTTTTCCTTTTCAGATGTCGAACAACAACAACAACAACGCTTCTGGATCAAACTCCTCTGGCTCATTCTCACTCATGAACTTGTGTGGGAGAGTGATCTTTGATGGGTCCAATTTCAACGATTGCATCCGCAACATTCGGATGATCACTCGTTACGAGGACAAAGAGTATGTCCTCGATGAGAAATTGAAGGAGATTGACATCAACACTGCCTCTGCTGAAGAGATCGCGGCCTTTGAGGCCCACGAGCGTGATGCCACGAAAGTCCATTGCATCATGCGAGCGACTATGACTGCAGAACTCCAGAAGTCCTATGAGGACATGTACCCCTACGAGATGCACCAAGATCTGCTGGACCGGTACCACCAGAGCGCTAGGCAAGAAAGGTACGAGATCATCACCTCGATGATCACTACCAAAATGGGTAATGGAGAGTCCCTTACCGCTCATCTGCAAAAGATGCAGAGATATGTCGATCGCCTGCTAAAGTTGAATGTGAACTTTGATGAAGAGCTGGAAATTGATATTATCCTTCACTCCTTGCCTCCCTGCTATAGCCAGTTCCGCATGACCTACCACATGAACAAGGAGGAGGTCTCTTTGAGCAAGCTTCAGGGCTTGTTGAGGACTTCTGAGAGCAACCTCAAGGACAAATCTGTTGCATCAACTCCAACTCCCGCTGCTGCCCCTGTCTTGGCAATAGGACAAGGGAAGGGTAAGAAGAGGAAGGCTCCCTCAAAGAGCCACCACAAGGGAAAGTCCCAAGATGGTACCTCTTCTAGTGGAACCAAAGTTGGTTCTGCTAAACCCAACTCTAACCCTAAGGAGGCAGAGTGCCACTACTGCCACAAGATAGGGCATTGGAAGAGAAGCTGCCTAGAATATCTGCAGGCCATCAAGGATGGGAAGATCAAGCCATCTTTCGCAGGTATTTACACAATTAAATCTAATGGTTTATCACATGCTACTTCTTGGGTTCTTGATACAGGATGTGGTTTTCACATATGTTCTGATTTGCAGGGACTAAGAAGCAATAGGGATGTGGAGCATGGAAGGATGAATCTGATCATGGGAAACAAAAGATCATCGTCTGTCACCAAGATTGGAGTTTATTCCTTAGTGCTTAGTAATGGATTAGATCTAAATTTAAACAATTGTTGTTCTTCGCCAGATATGGCAAGAAACATCATTTCATTTCATGGTTTATATAGACCAGATTTTAGATATTCATTTGATAATGAAAAGGGTTCTATTTATGCTTATCTTAATAATGTTTTATATTTTGAAGCATTGCCTTGTAATGGAATATATGAGACTGTGATGGTTGTAGATAACTTAGGAAATGATGTGGTGTGTGTGGATTCTTCCAATAGTATGGATAAAGCATGCTTGTGGCATTGTCGTCTTGGAAATATCAACAAGAAACGTATAGCCCAACTCCAAAAGGATGGAGTGTTGGAGTCATTCGACCTTAGGGACGATGACGTGTGCGAGTCTTGTTTACTTGGAAAGATGACCAAGTCACCCTTCACTGGCACTTGTGCGAGGGGTGAGGGTTTATTGGATCTCATACATACAGATGTATGTGGACCCTTTAGATCCACCACAAGGGATACGAACCGCTTCTATGTGACTTTCACCGACGATTATAGCAGATATGGGTATATCTACTTAATCAAGCACAAGTCAGAAACCTTTGAAAAGTTCAAAGAGTTTAAACAAGAAGTGGAGAATCAGTTGGGCAGGAAAATCAAGATACTTCAATCCGATCGAGGAGGAGAGTGATGGGTTTCAAGCAATACATCAATCCTATGGTGTACATGCAAACCCTAATAGCTTTGGATCTAGTTTGTCTAATGAACATGCAATTGATAATCCAAAGCCATAAACCCTAGATTTAATAAACTATAACTCAAATTAGGGTTTAGATCTTACCTTTGATTGTTATATAGCAATAACAATTAATCCTTGGCTTCATAAAGGTTAGTGCCTCAAGTGTTGCACCTCTAATGGAGTCACAAACACCACTAAGCAACTTGGATGAAGAGGGAGGAGAGAGGAGGCACCAAAAACGGATGGAAACCCTAAAGGATTAGTTGTACATGTTTTTGGGGCTTAGGGGCTCCTTAAATAGGTAGGCTATTAGGGTTATCTATCAAGGAAACCCTAATTTGACTGCTTAAGCTCTAAGCAGCCCATGTACCCCTTCTAGAACATGCCTTGGACGATTTCTAATGGGCTTCCCCATAGAATTCGTCCAACCTATTATTCCAAGGTGATCCATAACCCAATTATGTAATTATCTTATAATTACACAATAAGTCCCTTCAGTTTAATTAATCTCTTTTAGCCACAAAATTAATTCTTAATTAATTCTTGACTAATATCAATTAAACATTATGATTTCTCCTTTAATATATTATTCTTATAATATATTAGTAAATCATAATTAAACCTTTCTCTCCTTAATTCATCCTACATATTGCTATGGTGAAGGCAACCAAAAAGGACCATGCTCATAATTGTCACACCCCCAAACCAAGGATGGCGGAAACGTCCGGGGGTGGAGGACTTCATGTATAGTATCACAACAACGAGTATAATAGTGATCAAAGTAAATACAACCATCATAAATATAATTGAAAATGTTACACCATAGAATAAGTTTACATGTTTCAAAATCAATTACATTATGATGACAAAATGAACTGTTTGACGATTTATCGTCCCATCCTCAAAATGCTGTTGGTTTTCCTGTTTCACTTATTTCCTGAGAATACAAGTAGTTTTGAAAAAGTGTCAACAATTAAGTTGGTGAGTTCATAAGAGTTTTGTTTGAGAAAGAAATCGTTTTCCTTGTAAAAGCGACAAAGTATGCTTCCAGAAAACCCAATATTTTCTTTATTAAGTGTGGAATGAATGCTTCTATGTTATGCGATAATGAACTCTAGAAGGACCCATAGATTCCTTCTATGATCACTCAGCGTGTATAAGTTATATATAATTTGAGTTAAATAAACCGTTGAAGTCTAACAATTCTAGACGAGATGTAGTGTCAATAGAAATATGTTTCCAAAGAAAATCCAATATTTTCCTTATAAAAGTTATGTAGTCCTAAATCCCAGGACCGAGAGTAAACAAGTGTTTTTCCATACTTAAAGTAATTCATGCAAGTTTAAATCGACATAAACTCGTTTAGTTTAGAAGTAAAACCCCTTTTTAAAGTAAAATTTTCCATGTAAACTTGAAAGGTTGTTAACTACCTATGTGAGTCGCTATAACCATACTATGACGAGAAATAACTTGCACAACGTTTTTCAGACGTTAAGATACTATGACTCTTGTCACTCGCAGACCTGCCGGTCCGGCTGTAGCTAGCAGCGAGGTGTGGGGTGTCAATCCCAATATAGATCTATACACAATTATCACGCTCTCCCTACAAGAGAGTCTGGTTATAACTTACAGGAATTGGGATCCCGTACTCGAACGTACGAGGAGAGAATTGCCTCACAACCTAAGTTAACTAGTTTACACATGGTTTGATATTAAAACCTCTTCCGTGGAGGAAGTAAAATCACCTTTTATGAAATAAATTAGTGATATGATATCCTTAAACTATTACTATTATAGTTTATCACGTAGGATATGAAAAACCCATTCGTTTTGAGAGTAAAACCTTTTTCATGTAGTAAAATCCATAAACTATGCTTATTGAAGTTTATTATATGTGTTCGAAATGAATGAGTAAATCTTATCATGAATGACTAAATTTCAGTTTATGATGATAAACTAACAAGAAAATACATTCAATATTTAGAACTTATTTTATACACTTTGCTCAACATAATACAAAGTGTTATGAAAGTTATAAGCTGTTAACTAGTTTTTAACCGTTCTGCACTATTTTAGAAAAATCATAGAAAAATCATACGAAGTCGAAAACTGAATCCGTAAATTCTGAGAGTTCATAAAATGTGTCTAGTTTGTTCATAATTTTTATTATGATTTTTGGAAGTTTTAACTTGTGTTAAAATGTTCATATTCACAGACTGGTCCGAATTCTTTTCTGACATGATAGACAGTTTTGTAAAAATCACCATAAATCATAGAAAACTTGTATGGAGATGTGCAAGTAGTCATTTTAAAGGTATGAACCTGAAATATTTGCATATTAAACAGTTTTGAAAGATATTAAGTTTAAGATAGTCAAAACAGTCCGTGAATAAGACTCAACGTTTCTGATGAAAGCTGTTGTTTGAGTTTAGTTAAGCTTTTGGTGTTTTAACTTGTATTCCCCCCCTAAAACTTGAAGAAGACATGAAAATGTAGGGGTATGAACTCACCTTGTGTGTTCTTAGTGGATGGATGTTGAAGAAAAGAAGTGTTCTACTCAAGAACACTAAGAAGATGCCTTGAAGGTTCGAAGATCTAACATGAATGTGATGATGTTTGTGTAAGATATCTATGATTTGAGTAGAAGGAAGTGAAATAATCATAAGGAGGATAATATCACTTACCAAAACTGAAAGAAAACTTGATGATCAGCCCTTGAATCTCGAATTTGAGAGAGAGAGAGAGAAGTGAGAGAGAAAGGTGTTTGTTCTTTGGTGGAAGTGTGAGAAATAAGAGAGGAGAGATAATGATTCAACCTTTTGTTCAAGTGTATGGATGGAAGAAAATGATGGGAAGTACGATGGAAGTGACTAGGTATGGTGGAAGGACAATGGTTGGTCATGGAGTGGGCATGGGGTGGTTACTTGTGTCATACACTAAGGCAAAGTCAACACTCCACCACAAGATCTAACTTAATAGATTTTTATTCTTAAATAAGGATTTCCCTAAAAATATGCTTAATTTATGAATATATGGGGTCTTATATGTCAAAATATAAGTTTGGGTGAAAATCCCTCGTTAAAATAATTAAAAACGGGCTTAAAACGGAGTCGTGGTCGAAAACCGGGTGGAAAATGGGAAAATCCGCAATCAGGGGCGAGGTTCCAGTCTTAGCAGCCTTAGAACCGGAGGGGAAGGGACTTCGGTCCGAGCAGGTACCGCAGGAGGACTCATCAGAAGGGACCGAAGACGGGGGTCAGGTCCGGTGCTCCAGTCTCGGATTCGGTTCAGCGCTGCGGTCTTCATCAGCCTCGGTCCTCAGCAGTTCCGGTCCTTAGTCGTTCCGGTTCGATGGCTGCGGTTCCTTAAGGGGACTTCGGTTTTGGTTCTTGGAGCTTCGGCTCAAGGAGGGTTTGGTCCCTATAGAGAGACTTCGGCCCTAAAAGGCTATTTTCCAAGGTATTATCCCATTTCGAATGGTTTTTCACCAAGTCAAGTGTCGGGATGCCCCAAATGATTAAAAAAAATCAAAAGAGGTTTTGAGAGAGATTTGGGAGAGATTTGACATACTTGGAGAGATTTCACATACTTGGAGAGATTTGGCATACTTGGAGAGATTTGGGAGAGATTTGAGATACTTGGAGAGATTTGGGAGAGATTTGACATACTTGGAGAGATTTGGCATACTTGGAGAGATTTAGGAGAGATTTGAGATACTTGGAGAGATTTGGCATACTTGGAGATATTTGGGAGAGATTTGACATACTTCGAGAGATTTGGGAGAGATTTGACATACTTGGAGAGATTTGGGAGAGATTTGACATACTTGGAGACATTTGGGAGAGATTCCTTTTGTGGCCCTTTTGAGTGTTTGGATTTGAAACACAAGGTTCATAAACCTCTTTAAGTCTTGTTATGATTGTTATATGCCCCCGAGGGTCAAGGAATAATGTTTTATCGAGTAGTTTCATCACTTGCCCTGATTAGGGTTTAGAATTTCCGAACACGTGAAAACTCTAAGTGATACTTTGTATTAAGATTGCGAGTTGTTCAATAAGAAACATAATGGAAACCCTAATATACAAGGGTTAGATGAGTTGACCGGTTTGACTTGTTGACTTTAGTTGACTTTGACTTGGCCAAAATTGACGGTTGTCACATCATCCCCCCGTTAGAAAGAATTTCGTCCCAAAATTAGTGTTTCAACTGGGACTTCAAGAATTTGGAGGAAAGATGGGGAAACTTTTCGTAGTATAAGAAATTGATATGGTGGGGAAACAACCCGCCTGATGTTAAATGACGACCTTGGAATTTCTTATTGTAACTTGAGCTGAGTCGATTTAAAGGAGTCATTGTTTTGGAATGATAGTGTATTCTACGTGTGCCTTTATGCTCTCCGCTTTGTACTTGGTATTACCCCTATGAATATTTTATAATGTAGTTAGCGAGTTCCAGTATTACGACTGTTTCAACAAATTGCGATGAAATTCGCATTATAAGCCCTACCAGTTCTTTTATAATCGCTTGATGTAAACTAGTCGTATATCATTAAGATTACAAGGGCATTCGGATGGGTGGCCCTGCCTTAAGCCCACAACCAAACAAGGAACAGGAAAATGAGGCGGAATCACACATTCTAAGTCCATAAAAACTTAATGATACATGACCATAATGTTTACACTAGCCATCATAGATTCACTAGTAAAAACCCTGCGTTTTTATATAGATGATAAGACTTATTCGGGTTTTGTCGTGTTCTCGAGATGCTTTCAGCCTTCCTCGAATTTGTACTAAGTCCTAAGTGATAACTTCTCCTCGGAGCGCTGCATAGGGTCTGCTTTAGGGTTTCTCGTTTGATTAGATGGGTAGGGAACATATGGGTTCGACCCCAAAACCGGAATGGCGGAATCGTTCGGGGGTGGAGGACGTCATGTACAGTATCACAACAATGCAAAGTAGTAAACAAGCAACAACATCATCCATTGCATTAATAATATAATTTAATACAAGTGTGTCCTGTCAAGTTATATAGACACCAAAAATATGAATCAAAATAAAAGATGAGTCTTGAACGAGCTCCATCTTCTCAAAACCTGGCACCGGTACCTGTCTACTGGTGACCTGAGAATACAAGTTATTTTGAAAGAGTTTATCAGCTTTAAAGCTGGTGAGATCATAAGTATATTAGTGTCTGTGTTTGTATGAAAGTGTTTGTAAGTATGTAATGTATAAGTTTGAAAATGTTGTAAGTGTTTGAATTCTCCTAGAAAACCCTATGTTTCCTACTAAAAGTAGCCTTCTACCAAGGCATCTAGTGGTCGTGTGTGTGTCTCTTGTAAGAGTATGTATTTTCCCAAATCTGACTATCATTAACCAAAAATGTAGTTTTTACATTACTCTTTATTGTGTGAAGATAACAAAGTGAATGCAATGGGAAAATGAAATAGTACTGTAGTGTTGTATTAAGTAACTACTGCTGTACTAACTACCTTAAACCAATTGTTATTTAAGGTACCATGTGATCGGCCTGTACCATACTACCGACTATAAACACGACGATGTAAGACGTCGGAAGAAATGACGTTTGGCACCCGTAGACTTGCAAGTCCCACTGTAGCGAGCAGCAAGGTGTAGGATAGTCAATCCAGTATAGATCTATACACAAACTCAATGCTCTCCATTTAAGGATATTCTGGATACAAAACGGGCCATGACAGGTGATGTCATGCCCCGTTACGTGGCTCACATAACTGTATTAGTGCACTTGTGAATGTATTGTATGTACTAGCTGTATTGTATGTTCTCTACCTGTCTAGTATGTATGTATGTTCTCTCTGTATGGTATTGTTTGTTCTCTCTGTATGGTATTGTTTGTTTCTCATCATAGTATTCTCTATCTGTATGTTATGTTCTCTATGTATAGTATTGTTTGTTCTCTCTGTATGGTATTGAGTCATGTATGAACTGACTCTTTGTATGTTTCACTATTCTAGTAATAGTATTAGTATCTCCCTAAAGTATACCTATTATAGCTTACTAGTAATGTTGTTTGAATGTGTGAACATGTTTGTATACCTTTGCTACCCAAAGGTATTGAATAGAAAGAAGTAACCTTTTATATCTATACACATATACATGATATATGACTAGGATTCAAACGACCTTCGGACAAACAACCGATACCCTAAGTCCACAACCAAACAAGGAACAGGAGGTAAGGTGAGCTATCAGTCCTAAGTCCTTTAAATCCTACTTATATAACTATATCCATATAGATACACATTTAACAGGATATAAGTTCAAAAGAGTTTAATAAAACAGTTTGAAGTAAAACAGTTTGATAACACAGTTTGAAAGGTAAGAAATCCACTTGTTTGGTGGTTATTAATCACATGTGATTGATATAATAACTATAATAGTTCAACTTGTATTCCCCCCCCCCCCCATAAAAGCATTTAAAATCATTTAAAAGGTTGATTAAGGGGTATGAACTCACTTGTAGTGAGTGGTTTGGATGAACGGATGGTATAGGATGCTAAGTGTCAAGTGAAGACTTGTACACACACAAGGATCCTAGTTAACATATAATAACACATATATGTATCCAATTAGTCATTAAACAACTAATTAACCAAGTTAAGACATCCTAAGACATGTAAAACACTTGATTCAAGTGCTATAAGTACTAAGGATTGCATCTAAGGGTTGTAGGGCTTGGCTATTGAGTTTAGGGTCCAAGGGTAAACTCTTTATGAGTTTACAGTTTTGGGACCAACTCCCTTGGAGTTTACGGTCGTAAACCCATGAGTTTACGACCGTAAACTCATGGTACTTCTACCATTTTGTGTTTTGAAGTCCTAAAAGTCATAATGAAGCATCCTAACTTCAAGTCTAAGTCTTAGGAAGTGATTAGGGCACCATTTCACCCCTTTGTAGAGTTTACGGCCCATGGACCATTTCTCCATGAGTTTACGGCCGTAAACTCATATGGTTCATGGTCTTTTTGATGTTTAAGTTCCTAAGCACATCAAGGATGGGATCTAGACTAGTATCCAAGGCTTGGTAAGGGACTAGGGCACACAATGGCCCCTTCATTAGGGTTTACGGTCCAAGAACATGTTAGACCGTAAACACCTTTGATCTTGTGTTTCCTTGTGTTTTCTAGTTGATTAAGATGTGTAACAAGCCTTATAACACACTAGGGTAAGAGTACTTACAATAAAGAAGCTTGAAAGGGTGTTAAAAGTCCAAGAACACTAGTGTGTGTTCTTAGTGTTCTTGGTGAAACTAAGAACACTTGAAGATCTACACAAATGGAATGATTTCATGGATGGAATCATGTAAGATCACTAGATTAAGTAAGATATCAACTTATTAGGGAAAGAAACACTTACAAAGTTGAAGATCAAGAAGGAAAATCGGATGATACTTGAGAGGATTTGAGTTCTAGTTCTTGAAATGGTGAAAAAGTGATAAAAATGGTTAAGTGCCATATTTATAACCCTTGGGGTTTACGGCCGTAAACACCATGTTTAGGCCGTAAACTCCGAACTCTTGGAGTTTTGAGACTTTATTGTTGCACAATAAACCCTAGGGCATCCTCTCTCCAGTTAACTCTTGAAGTACTAACTTTAAAACACTCAAACTGACTCCAAAAAGCTTGAAAGTTAGCAGAAACAGTTCTGACTTCTAATGAAGTGAATGGTTGTACAGAATAGAAATTTCGGGTTGTCACATCATCCCCCCGTTAGAAGGAATTTCGTCCCGAAATTAGAGTTTAAGCAAATAAGTAGTTACAAATAACTAAGTAAATAGACGAGGATATTTCAGTTTCATCTGATCCTCTCGCTCCCAAGTGAATTCAGGTCCTCGCTTGGCGTTCTAGCGAACCTTCACTACCGGGTTACGGCTTTGTTTCGTTTGCTTGACCTCCCGGTCCATGATCTCTACAGGTTCTTCCACGAAGTTGAGGCTCTCGTTGATCTCGATCTCGTCGAGTGGGATTACAAGAGTCTCGTCGGACAGACACTTTTTCAAGTTCGAGACGTGGAAAGTAGAATGTACGTTACTGAGTTCGCGTGGTAAGTTAAGTTTGTAAGCTACAGGGCCGATTCTAGCGAGAATCTCGAAAGGCCCTATGTATCTTGGATTTAGCTTTCCACGCTTTCCAAAGCGTATTAAGCCCTTCCAGGGTGAGACCTTCAATAGAACACGGTCGCCCACCTGGAATTCTAACGGTTTCCTTCGTTTATCTGCGTAGCTTTTCTGTCGGTCTCTAGAGGCTTTCAATCATTCACGAATCTGAACGATCTTCTCTGTCGTTTCCCGAATGATCTCCGGACCCGTGAGAGTGCTTTCAGGAACTCGTCCTTTAGCTAACTGGGTATCATCCACCTCTGCCCAGCACAGAGGGGATCTGCACTTTCGGCCATAGAGGGCCTCGAATAGAGCAGCCTTTATGCTCGTGTGATAACTGTTGTTGTAGGAAACTTCGACAAGGGGTAAATGAGTATCCCATGCTTTCCCAAAGTCGATCACACAGGCTCGCAACATATCTTCCAAGGTTTGGATAGTTCTCTCACTTTGTCCGTCGGTCTGTGGATGGTAGGCTGTACTCATGTCCAACTTAGTTCCTAGGGAACTTTGTAGCGACTGCCAGAACCTCGAAGTGAATCTACTATCTATGTCCGAGATAATGGATATGGGAACACCGTGCAGTCGTACAATCTCCCGAATGTAGGTTCTTGTAAGCTTCTCCATCTTGTTTGTTTCTTTGATAGGCAGGAAGTGTGCAGACTTGGTCAATTTGTCGACGATGACCCATATGGTATCAAGGCCACCCGTTGTCTTGGGCAACTTGGTTATGAAGTCCATAGTGATCCGCTCCCACTTCCATTCCGGTATCTCCGGCTGTTGTAGTAGACCTGAGGGTTTCTGGTATTCGACCTTGACCTTGGCGCAAGTAAGGCATTTACTTACGAAGGTAGCAATCTCTGCTTTCATGTTAGGCCACCAGTATAGCTTTTTAAGATCCAGATACATCTTATCAGAACCCGGGTGGACGGAATAACGAGTGTTGTGCGCCTCGTTCATGACCAAGTCTCTGAAACCACCGAGTTTCGGTGTCCAGATCCGATCCATGAGATAATAAGCTCCGCCACCCTTGACTTCCAAGTTCTTATCCATCCCTCGCAGGGATTCACCCGCCACGTTTTCAGGTTTCAAAGCGTCGAGCTGAGCCTCCTTAATTTGTGTGGACAAGTGTGAATGGATAGTCATAGTCAATGATTTGACTCTACGACCAGAGTATTCTTTCCGACTTAGGGCGTCAGCTACTACGTTGGCTTTACCCGGATGATAAAGAATTTCGCATTCGTAGTCACTGAGTAGCTCGACCCACCGTCGTTGTCTCATGTTGAGCTCCTTCTGGTCGAATATATGTTGTAGGCTTTTGTGGTCTGTAAAGATAGTGCTTTTTGTACCATACAGGTAGTGTCTCCAGATCTTCAGAGCAAACACAACTGCTCCTAGCTCAAGATCGTGGGTAGTGTAGTTGACCTCGTATGTCTTTAGCTGTCTCGAGGCATAGGCGATGACCTTAACTCGCTGCATCAGAACACATCCAAGCCCTTGATTTGACGCATCGCAATAGACAACGAAGTCTTCTATCCCTTCGGGGAGGGATAGTATAGGTGCGGTGCACAAGGCTCGCTTGAGCATGTGGAACGCTCTCTCCTGCTTCTCTTCCCAGTCAAAGGCCACGCCCTTCTGGGTCAGTGTTGTAAGAGGTTTTGCAATTCGTGAGAAGTTCTGAATGAACCTGCTATATTAGCCAGCGAGGCCTAGAAATTGACGAATTTCAGTAGGCGTCTTCGGTGCTGACCATCTCTCAGTGGCTTTGATTTTGGAAGGGTCCACGTGTATTCCATCTTCGCTAACCACGTGCCCTAAGAATTCGACTCTTCGGATCCAAAATTCGCATTTTGAGAAGTTCGCATAGAGCTTCTCCGAACGCAGTGTTTCTAAGACTTGTCGAAGATGTTGACTATGCTCCTCCTTACTACGAGAGTAGATAAATATGTCATCGATGAAGACGATGATGAACTGATCCAAGTAAGAACGACACACCCTATTCATTAAATCCATGAATACTGCGGGCGCGTTTGTTAATCCGAACGGCATTACTACGAATTCGTAGTGCCCATAACGAGTTTGGAAGGCTGTCTTCGGAACATCCTCCCCTAGTACTCGTAGTTGGTGATATCCGGACCTTAAGTCGATTTTTGAAAAGAAGTTCGCCCCTTGAAGTTGGTCAAATAAATCGTCAATACGAGGCAGAGGGTAACGATTCTTGACGGTCAGTTTGTTGAGCTCCCTCTAGTCGATGCACATTCGAACCGATCCGTCTTTCTTCTTGACGAACAAGACTGGAGCTCCCCAGGGTGAGAAGCTTGGTCTTATAAAGCCCTTGCTGAGCAGTTCGTTAAGTTGACAGGATAGTTCTTGCATCTCTGCAGGTGCTAGACGATAGGGCGATTTGGCTACGGGAGTAGCCCCTGGAACTAAGTCGATTCTGAACTCGACTTGACGTTGCGGAGGTAATCCTGGGAGTTCTTCTGGAAAGATGTCGGGAAAGTCGCGTACTACTGGAATGTTCTGAATGTCTTTCGTTTCTTGTCTCACATCGACCACATGAGCAAGGAATGCGCGACATTCCTTTCGCAAGAATTTCTGAGTTTGAATGCTCGAGATGATACGAAGGTTTGTGCCGGGTTTGTCGCCATAAACTACTAGAGTTTCACCTGACGGCAGATTAAGGCGAACAGCCTTTTCATAACACATGATGTCGGCACGATGAAGACTCAACCAATCCATGCCGATAATGACGTCGAAACTTTTAATTGAGACCGGCATGAGGTCGATCGAAAATGAATGGATATATAGTGTTAGGGTACACCCTATGAATATACTGCTAGTGCTCTCCGTCTTTCCATTAGCCATTTCTACAGTGAACGGTTCTTGAAGTGCTCGTGATTTTTGCTTAAGTAAATGAGCAAATTTTTGGTTCACGAAACTCCTCTCCGCTCCACTATCAAACAAAATGCATGCATAAGAGTTATCGAGGAGAAACGTACCCGTGACCACTGTGGGGTCGGCAACCGCTTCCTCGTGGCCTATGGCCAGAACCCTTCCCACTCTACCGACATTCCCTGCCTTTGGGCAGTCCCTCTTGTAGTGGCCCACCTCGCCACAACCGTAGCAAGCTTGGCCCACTCCAGCGCCGGGGACTTGGTTGAGTGGCCTCGCCGGAGCTTTGCAGAAACGGGCAGTGTGCCCCTTCCTGTTGCAGTTAGAACACTGCATTTCCCGGCAGGCTCTTGTGTGGTGGAAGTTGCATTTGTTGCACTTAGGCAAACTTCCAACGTACTACTTTACCGGAGCAGCAGCGGCAGGTGCTATCGCAACATGAACTGCCACGACCTGCTGCTTTTTGGCAGCCTTCTTCTTCTTTTTGTCATCCCAGAATTTCCGCTTGGAATCAGCGGTTTTGGAAGGTTCTGAGATGGCCAGGGTTGTTGTTGCGGCCGGGGTACGAACCCCATGGTCAATAAGCCGCTGTGCCAATCGCTTGGCACTATCGAATGTAGTGGGGTTTGAAGCCAAAACATTTCCCTGGAATGGAGGCACCAGTCCCCATATGTATCTTTCAATTTTCTTTCCCTCTGTGTGAACCATGTTGGGACAGAGGGCCACCAGCTCGCAGAACCTGGCGGTGTAGGAGACTATGTCGGAGCCCTTCATGGTTAGGCTCCACAGTTCTTCCTCCAGTTTTAGGATTTCGCCCCTCGGGCTGTACTCGTCGATCATTAGCTCCTTCAGAGCTTCCCAGCCCATGACATTAGCCACCACAAGAGATAGTGACTTGACATGGCTATTCCACCATGTCAGGGTTTTTTCCTCAAAGGTGCAGGCAACGAATTTCACCTTGCTCCCTTCTGGACAGGAGCAGATTTCAAAAACTGATTCGGTCTTCTCGAACCATTGCGAGAGGGCAATGACTCCGGCAGTCCCTCTAAAGGACTTGGGCTGGCAGTTAGTGAAGTCCTTATAGGAGCACTATCTCAAGCGCACATGAGCTTCACCAAGCGTAGATTGAACAGGGGTTCCTCCTCCAGTGGAACCAGAAGAGTGATATTGAGCCATGGCTGTAGCCACAGCCGCAGCTACATCAGCATTCAGAGCTGCCGTATCGATTTGAGGAGCAGGCGGTGTTGCAGTTATCGGAGGATCGCGTGTTGTTGATCGACGTGGAGGCATCTTTTAACTATAAGTTTAGAAAGATGAAGATATTGATAAGAATTTAATAGGAAAATTGATGAGAATGACTCATGGACTAACTCTCCATACCCCAACAGCACAATTGAATAGTATGATTGATTGTAGATGAAAGCATTTGGATATAATTTCCATGAGATTAGATATCTGTCAATAATACTAGAGTTACAGATGTAACAAGTTTGGGAAAAATGGCCTAGCAGTAGGCCTTACATCAACCACGATGGGAAAATTTTGACAGAACTACGACCTAATCAAGACCTAACAGGTCTAAGATTTACAAAGATAAGAAATTAGACTAGAGTTTTTACATAAACTAGGTTATATCCAAAAAGAGAAGTCGATGGGACTCTATCGGTGACGAGAACTACTAGAGTGAGTTCTTGACTCTGACAGAAGGTGTTCTATGTCCCTCATACGCCTATTCAGATCTTGCTTGCTGAGCTCGAAGTTCTCTGACTTCAGCTTGGGTTTCAGCAAGTTCTCTCTGCAGAGCTGCATTGCGGACCTGAGTCCTTTCATGAGCAGACTCTAGCTGGTGAATACGGACTGTGTTAACGCCAGAGTTGGCGTCAATCTCCACGACTCGGTCGATAGCTGCTCGACCTTGCTCGGTGTTCCGGGAAATCCTACGAACCATGATGGGTAGGACCCTGTCAGCTAAACCTCCCTCGGTGAGGTTGTAGAAGCTTCTGTCTCCATTGTAGGGCATGGGTTGGCCCTGTTCTTGACTCCACCTGTTCAAGTTTGTGGCCCACAGAGGTGTGAGTCCTTGAAATGCTGGACGAGGGTTTGGGTTTTGGTTTTGAGCAGCTGGGGGTAGGTTGTTGACTTCAGGTTCTGAGTCAGAACCATCAGAAAAACCTTTAGCTTGGTGATCATCCAAAGGGATTGGGTGATCATCTTCTGGCTCTTCTCCTAGCCATCCAGCATTGCCGTGGTTGGGATAGTACGGGTCTCCGGGGATATGGAATCCAGCCATGAAATCTATGCGAGAAAAGGGATAAAGAAATAATTAATAGACGAACTAACTAGATAATTATAAGAGGATCTTTATCAGTTACTCCAATACTTGTTTAGTACATACCAGTTATATGTACTCAAAATAGGATAGACCTTCGAATAGGTGACCCTAACTCTAAGCCCACAACCAAACAAGGAACAGGAAGTAGAGCAAAGATCACAGATTCTAAGTCTATGACATCCTAGTACATATAACCTTGGTGTATCCACTCAACAATCATTGGCATACTAATAAAGACCTTTTTAGTTCTCAGATAAGTAATTATAGTAACACAAAATACTCCTATAGTATTTTCAGTTTATGTTTTGTTCTAGTGTTTTCGTTGTAGTAGTGTTGGTAAGTTTTTAGACTTGTTGCAACCTCACAACCTCACTTAGGCACATGCTAGTCACTCCTCGGATAATATAGTTGATCAGGCTATATCTTCCTAGGGTTGACCATATGTCTCTAAGTCTAATTGTGTTGCCCAACAATCGTAATACTTTTGTTCTGTCCTAGTGACATTGATTTTAGTATGAATGCAGGCATGTATTAAATATTTTATTATTCAAAAGTCTAAACTCTTTATCAGAGTATATTAATCCCGCTGTGTTTATAGTTCGTATATCTTTTATGGGTTGATACACTCGATTCACTATAAACAATGCTCTGATACCAATCTGTCACACCCCAAAACCGGAACGGCGGAAATAGTTCGGGGTGGAGGACGTCATGTACAGTATCACAACAATGCAAAGTAGTAAACAAGCAACAACATCATCCATTGCATTAATAATATAATTTAATACAAGTGTGTTCTGTCAAGTTATATAGACACCAAAAATATGAATCAAAATAAAAGATAAGTCTTGAACGAGCTCCATCTTCTCAAAACCTGGCACCGGTACCTGTCTACTGGTGACCTGAGAATACAAGTTATTTTGAAAGAGTTTATCAGCTTTAAAGCTGGTGAGATCATAAGTATATTAGTGTCTGTGTTTGTATGAAAGTGTTTGTAAGTATGTAATGTATAAGTTTGAAAATGTTGTAAGTGTTTGAATTCTCCTAGAAAACCCTATGTTTCCTACTAAAAGTAGCCTTCTACCAAGGCATCTAGTGGTCGTGTGTGTGTCTCTTGTAAGAGTATGTATTTTCCCAAATCTGACTATCATTAACCAAAAATGTAGTTTTTACATTACTCTTTATTGTGTGAAGATCACAAAGTGAATGCAATGGGAAAATGAAATAGTATTGTAGTGTTGTATTAAGTAACGACTGCTGTACTAATTACCTTAAACCAATTGTTATTTAAAGTACCATGTGATCGGCCTGTACCATACTACCGACTATAAACACGACGATGTAAGACGTCGGAAGAAATGACGTTTGGCACCCGTAGACTTGCAAGTCCCACTGTAGCGAGCAGCAAGGTGTAGGATAGTCAATCCAGTATAGATCTATACACAAACTCAACGCTCTCCATTTAAGGAGATTCCGGATACAAAACGGGCCATGACAGGTGATGTCATGCCCCATTACGTGGCTCACATAACTGTATTAGTGCACTTGTGAATGTATTGTATGTACTGGTTGTATTGTATGTTCTCTACCTGTCTAGTATGTATGTATGTTCTCTCTGTATGGTATTGTTTGTTCTCTCTGTATGGTATTGTTTGTTTCTCATCATAGTATTCTCTATCTGTATGTTATGTTCTGTCTGTATGGTATTGTTTTTTCTCTCTGTATGGTATTGACTCATGTATGAACTGACTCTTTGTATGTTTCACTGTTCTAGTAATAATATTAGTATCTCCCTAAACTATACCTATTATAGCTTACTAGTAATGTTGTTTGAATGTGTGAACATGTTTGTATACCTTTGCTACCCAAAGGTATTGAATAGAAAGAAGTAACCTTTTATATCTATACACATATACATGATATATGACTAGGATTCAAACGACCTTCGGACAAACAACCGATACCCTAAGTCCACAACCAAACAAGGAACAGGAGGTAAGGTGAGCTATCAGTCCTAAGTCCTTTAAATCCTACTTATATAACTATATCCATATAGATACACATTTAACAGGATATAAGTTTAAAAGAGTTTAATAAAACAGTTTGAAGTAAAACAGTTTGATAACACAGTTTGAAAGGTAAGAAATCCACTTGTTTGGTAGTTATTAATCACATGTGATTGATATAATAACTATAATAGTTCAACTTGTATTCCCCCCCACCCATAAAAGCATTTAAAATCATTTAAAAGGTTGATTAAGGGGTATGAACTCACCTGTAGTGAGTGGTTTGGATGAACGGATGGTATAGGATGCTAAGTGTCAAGTGAAGACTTGTACACACACAAGGATCCTAGTTAACATATAATAACACATATATGTATCCAATTAGTCATTAAACAACTAATTAACCAAGTTAAGACATCCTAAGACATGTAAAACACTTGATTCAAGTGCTATAAGTACTAAGGATTGCATCTAAGGGTTGTAGGGCTTGGCTATTGAGTTTAGGGTCCAAGGGTAAACTCTTTATGAGTTTACGGTTTTAGGACCAACTCCCTTGGAGTTTACGATCGTAAAACCATGAGTTTACGGCCGTAAACTCATGGTACTTCTACCATTTTGTGTTTTGAAGTCCTAAAAGTCATAATGAAGCATCCTAACTTCAAGTCTAAGTCTTAGGAAGTGATTAGGGCGCCATTTCACCCCTTTGTAGAGTTTACGGCCCATGGACCATTTCTCCATGAGTTTACGGCCGTAAACTCATATGGTTCATGGTCTTTTTGATGTTTAAGGTCCTAAGCACATCAAGGATGGGATCTAGACTAGTATCCAAGGCTTGGTAAAGTACTAGGGCACACAATGGCCCCTTCATTAGGGTTTACGGTCCAAGAACATGTTGGACCGTAAACACCTTTGATCTTGTGTTTCCTTGTGTTTTCTAGTTGATTAAGATGTGTAACAAGCCTTATAACACACTAGGGTAAGAGTACTTACAATAAAGAAGCTTGAAAGGGTGTTAAAAGTCCAAGAACACTAGTATGTGTTCTTGGTGAAACTAAGAACACTTGAAGATCTACACAAATGGAATGATTTCACGGATGGAATCATGTAAGATCACTAGATTAAGTAAGATATCAACTTATTAGGGAAAGAAACACTTACAAAGTTGAAGATCAAGAAGGAAAATCGGATGATACTTGAGAGGATTTGAGTTCTAGTTTTTGAAATGGTGAAAAAGTGATTAAAATGGCTAAGTGCCATATTTATACCCCTTGGGGTTTACGGCCGTAAACACCATGTTTAGGCCGTAAACTCCAAACTCTTGGAGTTTTGAGACTTTATTGTTGCATAATAAACCCTAGGGCATCCTCTCTCCAGTTAAATCTTGAAGTACTAACTTTAAAACACTCAAACTGACTCCAAAAAGCTTGAAAGTTAGCAGAAACAGTTCTGACTTCTAATGAAGTGAATGGTTGTACAGAATAGAAATTTCGAGTTGTCACAGTTTACACGACTAGACTTATTCGGATGATAGGGCGTTCACTTGCACTCCTGGGTAATCTGGTCCCGAAGTTCATGGCAGGACTCGTACCTGGTCCATCTATCATTAACTTGCGCATATAGGTCGTATGTACTTAAGTTTGGCACGACAGTTGGATGGGTGACTCTGCCCCAAGTCCACAACCAAGAAAGGAACAGGAAATAGGGCGGAAGCACACATCCAATGTCCGTAGAATCTTAATTATACATTATCCTCGCGTATACACGTAGTAGTGGTAGACTAACCGTATTCGTCCCAAGCTTCTGTACTTGAGCCTTATCTGTTGCATGCGTGACATTCCAGAAGGGTCTTCTGGAATTACTTGTGGTAAGGTTTCGGAGGGTATAATACCCCTCTGGTGAGTGTTTTGGGGTTTCGCGGCGAGAGATGGCCCGGAGGTCCGTGTTGGATTTGTGTTTATGAGGGACGAAGGTTTTTCGAGATTAGGTGAAAGGTCTTTTCGTAGCCGTTTAGTCAGGAAAGTGAGGACTATATCAATCGAAATCGAATGACGACAACAATATCTTTTTAGGTAAAACATGTGTTAAGCTGTATTTGTAAGAAATGCTCATTAGAGGGATAGAGTATCTTGTGTTTCTTTTCAGTGTGTTCCGTTTTTCTCGATGTTATTATTACCACAGATGGTTCATACTACAACAACTAGCACTGGTAGTGAGTGGGTTCTGATAGCCAGCAATAATACTTGATATCATGATCCCTGACAGGTCACTCTATGATCGAGCGGTATATGTACGTCGTATGTAATTTGATATTGGTGAAATCGTCGAGTGGGTGGCTCTACCCCAACCCCACTACTAATCATGGAACAGAGGTCAGGATGGAATTATTTGCTTTAAGTCTTTAGTACTTGATTATAATTAACCCTGATGTATACCCAAGGTCGACACAGCTCACCGGTAATGATCTTAAAGTCATATACGAGTGTCTTTGATTTGATTTGAACAAGGGAGTATTTTAACTACTCTTAGAAAGGCGGTAATTTTAGCAAGCATACCAAATTCATTACAAACATATGGTACCTAAACATTTTTGTCGTTAGAAACATTACAAAAGTCCTAAAAAGGTTCCCTTGTTTCTCCTGCTGGTTTGTTCATCACACTCCTCCTGCTCCCCTGTCATTCTTCTCAGTTGGACATTCCCTCTTGAAGTGTCCCGTTTCACCGCACAGGTAGCATACTGGGCCTACCTTGGTGTTGGTGATTGAAGGGAGGTGCTGGGTTTGGTTCCTGCAGAAACGGGCAGTATGTCCGTTCTTGTTGCAGTTTTTACAGTGCCTCACCCGACAAACCCCATTGTGATGGAAGCCACACTTGTTACACTTTGGGAGTGATCCCTTATATGGTCTGGCCGGCGCTTGGGTGACAGGCCTTGTGGCTAGTGCCGAGGCATGTGTCGTGACTGCTGTTGTAATAGCAGGGGTGGCCATGGGTTGTTGTCTTTTAGCGAATCTTTGAGATAGGTTGCGCTCCTTTTTGTTCCAAAACTTTCGTTTATTACTCTTAGGTTTGTGGTCTGAGGCGTCTTTGTTGGTAGACACTCGCTGGTGTCCCTCATTGTTGCGGTAATTAGTATTTCCGACATCGCTTCCACCTCCGTTGGCTTTGTTAGCATTGATTTGCGCCATGGCGGCTGTCACGGCTGCCGTGACTGCCGCTTGAAAAGTAGCAGAGTCTATCTGCAGGGTTGGCGCCTTGCTAGTTGGTTGGTTGCCTCTTGGTGAAGACATAGCTCTGTTTCACGATTAAAAAAAAATGACTTCGTGAGTGGGGATAATTATCTCAAGTGCATTCTTACGATTTATATTCACATATATAAATTTGCACATTGCTGTACTATTCTTAGTGTTTCTGCTAACGTTCCTGAGACGGAGTTATGGTAGTGGGTAGAAGTAGGTTTCGTACAAGCGTTAAGCTTTACTCATCTTAGGATCATGTTTGTCCAAACACACTTAGCTGAGGAGTTTTGATGGGATCCGGTGTATTAGTGCTGGTATTATCGCACCCTATAGGTCTACGAAGAAGGCACCTCTCAACCAAAATGTTTAAAGGTGAGACGGTAATGAGTCTTTAGAATGGCTATACGTCGCGAGTTTTTCGAAATAAGTTTATCTTAGTTCAAATTGTAACGTATTCCGTTGTTTATGGTGTTCTGAAAGCCATTCATAATGAAAGCATATATATATAATAAACCCATGTATTTTAGTAGTTATGTATCCAAGTGAAACCTTGTAATTTGATCCAAGCTAGGTCCTTCTTACGACCAATTGATGTATGCTTAGTTATATAATTAAGACTAAATAGACCTTCGAGTCTGTTAGGTATGTCCTAAGCCCATCTTGTTAATATGATTCTAGTAATTATGGTTTCAGAGAAAATTTTGACCTCGATGCAGGTCTACCTCACATCCATGCAAGGAAAAGTTTTGATAGCAAATAGATCTCTTGATTAGTATAACCGCTTAAATCGCAGTGTTGTGCTTACACCTAGAGTAGAGTACCACCAACGCATACTTATGAACCTAATTTACAAGGTCTTGTGAGCGGTATGAACTCTACTCACGACGATCCGTCCCTTGCGATGCCTGAGGCAAAGTCGATGCACCTTGCAGCTCTGCCAATCGACGCTTGGCTGCAACCATTCTCTCTTCGAATGTCGTTTGCCTACCCTGTTACTCTTTTGCCTCTGCCCGAGCGGCGATAAGGTCCTAAAAAGAAAGTTGGTCTCTAAAATAGCAGTCTCTTTCCAAGTGTCGGGTACGTGAGACGGTAGGGTCTGTAGTAGCGCGCAGTTTCCGAACTCGGTTTGTAGTCTCCCTGTTTTAATCCCTCGCGATCTGCCGGGTCTTTGCCGGGAGGGCTCTGTCAGTCGGTCCCCCGTGGTTGAGTTCATAGCAATCTCTTTGGTCTCAACATGGTGATTGCTGTCATTGCTGTCGACTCCAACCCTCGATCACGGTTTCCCAACGGGGCACAGGTCCGATGTAGTCGAAACGGTTCGCGGGAACCCTGGCTATGCATGGAGGGTTGATTACCTCTGGTTCCGCTTCTGATTCTTCTCATAACCATCCACCATTTCCCTGGTTGGGAAAGTAGGGTTCGCCTGGTAAGTAGGATCTTGCTATGTTATACGTGCGAGAATAGGAGTGGAAGAGATAATTAATAGGCGTCTAACCCTATAATTAATTACTTATAGGGGGTGATCCTTATCAGTCATGTCTATAATCACATAGTGCATACCAGTTATACATAATATGAGATAGAATAGACCTTCGAATAAATGACTCTACTCTAAGTCCACAACCAAACAAGGAACATGAAGTAGAGCAATAGTCATAGATTCTGAGTCTATAATATCTTTAATTATGTATAACCTTGGCGTATGCACTGATTCGTTAAAGACCTACTAATAGGGGTCTTTAGTTTTCACATAAGTTGGTTATATTAGCACAAAATACTCCTATAGTATTTTAATGTTTGACTTATGCTTTTCAATGTTTGTTTGTAGATAGAATTGGTAAGTTTTTAGACTTGTTGTAACATCACAACCATTCTTGGGCATATGCTAATCACTTATGGGTTAGACATAGTTGATCAGGCTATGTCATTCCCAGACCTGACTATACATCCCCAAGCCTACTTGGGCCATTCAACAATCATTACTTTTGTTTTGTTCTAGAATGATGCTGACCTTAGTATGTATGCATGCATGTATACTTTTAACAAGAAACTATTTATTTCTAAAAGTATAGTTATTTGAAAAATGTTAAATAAGAGACCTTAGACCCAATGCATTTATAGTTTGTATATTTTATGTGGTTCGATATACTTAGTTCACTATAAACAATGCGCTGATACCAATCTATCACACCCCCAAACCAAGGATGGCGGAAACGTCCGGGGGTGGAGGACTTCATGTATAGTATCACAACAACTAGTATAATAGTGCTCAAAGTAAATACAACCATCATAAATATAATTGAAAAGGTTACGCCATAGAATAAGTTTACATGTTTGAAAATCAATTACATTATGATGACAAAATGAACTGTTTGACGATTTATCGTCCCATCCTCAAAATGCTGTTGGTTTTCCTATTTCACTGATTTCCTGAGAATACAAGTAGTTTTGAAAAAGTGTCAACAATTAATTTGGTGAGTTCATACCCCTACATTTTCATGTTTTCTTCAAGTTTTAGGGGGAATACAAGTTAAAACACCAAAAGCTTAACTAAACTCAAACAACAGCTTTCATCAGAAAAGTTGAGTCTTATTCACGGACTGTTTTGACTATCTTAAACTTCATATCTTTCAAAACTGTTTAATATTCAAATAGTTCAGGTTCATACCTTTAAAATGACTACTTGCACATCTCCATACGATTTTTCTACGATTTATGGTGATTTTTACAAAACTGTCTATCATGTTAGAAACGAATTCGGACCAGTCTGTGAATATGAACATTTTAACACAAGTTAAAGACTTCCAAAAATCATAATAAAAATTATGAACAAACTAGACACATTTTATGAACTCTAAGGATTTACGGATTCAGTTTTCGACTTTGTATGATTTTTCTAAAACAGTGCAGAACGGTTAAAAACTAGTTAACAGCTTATAACTTTCATAACACTTTGTATTATGTTGAGCAAAGTGTATAACAATAAGTTCTAAATATTGAATGTATTTTCTTGTTAGTTTATCATCATAAACTAAAATTTAGTCATTCATGATAAGGTTTACTCATTCATTTCGAACACATATAATAAACTTCAATAAGCATAGTTTATGGATTTTACTACATGAAAAAGGTTTTACTCTCAAAACGGATGGGTTTTTCATATCCTACGTGATAAACTATAATAGTAATAGTTTAAGGATTTCATATCACTAATTTATTTCAGAAAATGTGATTTTACTTCCTCCACGGAAGAGGTTTTAATATCAAACCATGTGTAAACTAGTTAACTTAGGTTGTGAGGCAATTCTCTCCCCGTACGTTCGAGTACGGGATCCCAATTCCTATAAGTGATAACCAGAGTCTCTTGTAGGGAGAGCGTGATATTTGTGTATAGATCTATATTGGGATTGACACCCCACACCTCACTGCTAGCTACAGCCGGACCGGCAGGTCTGCGGGTGACAAGAGTCATAGTATCTTAACGTCTGAAAAACGTTGTGCAGGTTATTTCTCGTCATAGTATGGTTATAGCGACTCACATAGGTAGTTAACAACCTTTCAAGTTTACATGGAAAATTTTACTTTAAAAAGGGGTTTTACTTCTAAACTAAACGAGTTTATATCGATTTAAACTTGCATGAATTACTTTAAGTATGGAAAAACACTTGTTTACTCTCGGTCCTGGGATTTAGGACTACATAACTTTTATAAGGAAAATATTGGATTTTCTTTGGAAACATATTTCTATTAACACTACATCTCGTCTAGAATTGTTGGACTTCAACGGTTTATTTAACTCAAATTATATATAACTTATACACGCTGAGTGATCATAGAAGGAATCTATGGGTCCTTCTAGAGTTCATTATCGCATAACATAGAAGCATTCATTCCACACTTAATAAAGAAAATATTAGGTTTTCTGGAAACATACTTTGTCGCTTTTACAAGGAAAACAGTTTCTTTCTCAAACAAAACTCTTATGAACTCACCAACTTAATTGTTGACACTTTTTCAAAACTACTTGTATTCTCAGGAAATCAGTGAAACAGGAAAACCAACAGCATTTTGAGGATGGGACGATAAATCGTCAAACAGTTCATTTTGTCATCATAATGTAATTGATTTTGAAACATGTAAACTTATTCTATGGTGTAACCTTTTCAATTATATTTATGATGGTTGTATTTACTTTGAGCACTATTATACTCGTTGTTGTGATACTATACATGAAGTCCTCCACCCCCGGACGTTTCCGCCATCCTTGGTTTGGGGGTGTGACAATAATCGGGTCAAGCACATACCAAAATAGTTATGGACTTAGACACTAATCCAACAGTTTCCCACTTGGATAAGTCTAATAACTATTTTGCATGACTTCAGAACCTAATCAGCAATCGTAGCTTTCAAAAGCCGCTGTCAACTCTGATCTTATCAGATACGCGTGTCCTTTAGATAAGGGATCATATATTCCTCCATTCTCAAGATATCGTATAGACACAAGACATGAATTTCGATCATTCTCTCTATACTGTTTCCCGACTTCTGATTTATGACGACTGAACAACAGACTACAATTGAACACATCAACTTAGTCCCGGCTTGGCCAAGCGCTTAGGGTGTCATCACTAAATCATCGAGGGGCCCACATATATCGCTTTTATCCCACTTTGGGTAAAAGGAATGGATAAACTTCGACTCAAGTGCTCGCTTGCATTTACTGATCGAATCACACACAACAATAAGTTTTATAACACCAAGTTACTGGTGTGTTTTCTTATTATCGATGCGCAACCGACCAACAAATAACAACTCACACGTCTCGGTTTCAAGAATATACAATGTTATCGTCTCACAATTACTCATGATAAAAACCATGAAGTGATTCAAGTGAGCGTGGGTTTGATCCAATACTCTAATCTTATTAAAGCACTCATGAACTCTGCAACAAACTTGTGCTATGTCCAAACACTTAGACAATCTACAGACAGATTCATGACAATCTTCCTTCATACCTACTTCCAACGTATGACCGACTGTGGAGGCTCGAATAACCCAGTTATTCTGGAAGTCAAAACATGCAAAATGAAACACAACGATAATACTTAATCCTATATGGCCCCAAAACTTTTGAGCGTAAATAAAACACTTTTATTTAAACACCATATTGATTACTCATTATTCATTGCTTACTGTTTCAGAAAATCAACTTATTACTTGAATTACAACAATAATTGTCCCATGCTCTAAGCATGCACACTTTGTTTCCTATGGTCCATGCTTTGTGAAATAGATCAATTGAAAACTTTTCCAATGATGCTCATTTCACAATTCCTAATCCTCATCGTTAGTGTAAGAATACAAGGTT
Source organism: Lactuca virosa (assembly GCF_052849685.1). Classification (NCBI taxonomy): domain Eukaryota; kingdom Viridiplantae; phylum Streptophyta; class Magnoliopsida; order Asterales; family Asteraceae; genus Lactuca; species Lactuca virosa. The sequence goes on along the minus strand of NC_136433.1, from coordinate 325,579,635 downwards.
CTTGCCACTACTAGAATATGTTAGATTCTAACATTTTATGCAACGATCCTTTCGCAAAGTCATAACACAAAAGTCACCAGGACTTGGCTAATGAAATTACAAGGTCTCTATCAGAAATTGTTACAAACAATTCTATAGATGTGATGTCTCTCACTCAAAGTACATTCCTTTGAACATCCTTTTGCATAAAGTTTTCTAATCTAGACATAAATTCTCAATTTCCAACTCCCAATATGGAAACATTTCCATATTTGCCATATGACAACTCATTCTAAATAGAATCTTATCTATTCATAATAATGTCAATATGGTCCATCCAATACTATACTTCCAACTACTCACAAGCAACAAATCCTTGGCGAACCTTAGATCGTCCTTTGATAGTTGTTTAATTATTTTAGTCAAATCCAGTTCTAGTCCCTTTTCCCTCTTAATGCCCTAGGCATTTGGAAAATTTTAGAATGGTCAAATATTATAGCATTTGCAATCGATCCTATACCCTAAGCGTATGGGACACGATGCATAATGTCTTACATAAAGATATGATACTTTATCAATCTTCTGCCATAATATTTAATGTGTCACGTTCTCACAATTCGAACTATGAAGAGGGATGCCGTAATCATCATCGAAATTTGAGAACACACTATGTATCCTTTGACTAAATTTATTAAAATTTCTCAATCTAAGCTTTAGATATTGAAACGAAGTATAATATTCTCTCCCTTAATTATAGCAAAACAATATTTCAACCCTTGCGACGTTGCAAAGTATAACTCTTGTTTTCTATAATTAATATCGCTAACTTGCAATACTTACCATAATAATAATGCTCCCACTATCATGATGATTATTTTCTTACCTGCATAACACTTATGCTCCCACTAGCTTTGACATGTATTCAGAAAACAGCTGAACTTCCAGAGAACAATGCTTATTGAATTCCTTAAGTTCATATTTCTAATACTTGATGCTTTGATAAGCCTTTATCTAAGCTTCTTAAACTCATACACCTTTGCCTTAGAAAGCTCATATGTGTGTCTAGACAAATTCAGAACTTATGTTACTAAGTCCCAAATGTTCAGACTAATTGCCAAATCTCACAATTCGAACTATGAAGAGGGATGTCGTAATCATAATCGAATTTGAGAATACAATTTTCACAATTGCCATCTTCTTAAAATCTCTCTTAGTGAAAGAATTTCCTCACAATCATTTTCATGAAGGAGGGAACCTTATGTCACTTAGATTTTATGGTGTATGTGTTCCTATCCATGTGAATTTGCCAAAACGAAGGTTTGCGACAAATCCAAAAACATATGAACTGAACTTTCTCAATCTTGATTTCTTGCCTCATGGTAACACGAGTGCCCACCATGTCTTCCAAGTAGTTTAGCAACTCACCCTTACATATCAATGTACCTTCCATTGATCAAGGTGCTTGCCTTTATGCATACAAATGAGAACTCATAGAACTCAGATGCATAATTAACTTAACTGGAATGGCGCAGAAAACAAAATTATGTCATCCACGATAGGTTACAAACCTCAAGTCGTGCGCTAGTGATGATCAATTAGGTTTATTCTTGATTTATTCTTGAAACTTTTCAAGACCATTAAGACTCCCACTGACTCCTTGAAATATAAGGTTCTCTTGTCAAGAAACATTTCTTGACAAACAAATATTCAAGAGTTAGTGTAGCTTCTTATCAAGCTTAACACTTCACACAATTGGTCTTAGTTGGTCTTTGACTTATCCAAGACATCACAACTTACCAATTTCAAATGTGCAAGAATATGAAAACTTTTCCAAATTCCACATTTGATGAGTGTCATAAACCTTCTTAAGACTTGTCACTCAATTCACAATCTTACAGTATGACTCTAAGACTTGATTTTGGAACGAAGTATGATTGACTTCTTGATTTAACCATTTTTCACAATTCTCGATTCCTCTTCTTAGACATACAAATGTACTAAGACTCACTTAGAGGATCAATTGAGATATGGTTCTTAATCATTAAGACTTATCATAAAACACAATAAAAGGTACTCTCCCTTTTTCTTAGAATAGAGAAACTTTTATCTTTCTGCCTACTTGATTCCTCTTATTCGTTCTGCTATTCATTGAAACTCTTTCAATCAACTCAGAATTACACTTAATCTTATAAGTGTAATCATATTTACTAAACTTTAGTAAACCATGACGAATATCTTTATCACTCTTGTGGTGGACTTGATCAACGCACAACCTAGTGTACTCGATCTCCTAGTCCTTCACTTGACACTTTGTCAAAGAATTAGTCTAATTTCCAAATATGACGTTTCTCATTCATCACGCAACTAGGTTGTATGATTCCATGTTTCTGTCCAATTGAAACTTGGGTGATGAGAAACTCTCCCTATTTGGTAAATTTTTGACATTTCCACAAATAACACAATCAAGAATTAAACCCATCATTGCTAATAATAGATATATTCAAACATCAATTTTTCATACACGCCATTGCAAGGATAAATAAATAAGATAAAATCAAATTTTATTTTATTGCAGAAAAATTTGTCCTTACAACGCAATTCAACTGAAAACTATGCTATTACATATTCCTAAGCAATCTATTCTAACTCCAAGTAGTAGCTCAAGAATCCAATCTTCAAGCAATGCGATCGAAATCCATTTCTTCACGATTAGATTCAGCTCACTTCTTCCCTTAAGCTTCCTCTCTTTTCTTCAATCCTACAAAACATCAAAATGTAATCTTATCACATCATGTATTAGGAATCTAGAATAGGAACTTAAAAGAGTTAGATGGTGGATTTTACCTGAAGTAGAGCCATACGTCTTGACTCTCCCATCTCTTAGATCTCTCAGGTAGCTAGGGCAGCTTCGTCTCCAATGCCCCTTCTCTTGGCAGTAAAAGCAAATGGACTCCTTTGGTACATAGCAAGGGACAATCTCAGTCTTTTCTGGACTTCCAATGTAGCCAGTGTCCAATGAAGTATGGGAGTTTGATCGACCAATCAAGTTTGCTTGACCAGTGTGCCAAATCATCGCTGATTCAGCAGCAATAAGCAAATATGTCAAATCAATGAGGGTCACGTCGTGAACCATCGTATAGTACTCTCTTACGAACTCACTATACGAATCAGGAAGTGACTGAAGAACCCAGTCAACAGCCAACTCGCCTGAAATCTCGACACCCAACATCCTTAACCTGTCAATGTGTGACTTTATCTCTAAGACATGTGCACACACAAGTTTCCCATCTTCGTGTTTACTTGCCAAAAGGGCTTGAGTGAGCTTGAACTTTTCAAGCCTTCGAACTTGTGGGTTAGGGAGAACAATTTGAGGAGGTGGAGGAATTGAAGCATGACTCTCATTTCCTTGATCGTATCGTGGAACGTCATCTTCATTTGGAAAGCTTGTTCCAATGGATTTGGGAAGACCATTGTTAGATTCAGACATCTACAAAACGGAAGAAATTCAAGTCAAGTTGATTAGAATCCTTGATGTAACAACCAAACGAAACATCAAGGCTAGGATCCAACACAATACTCTACAACCTAGAAGAGGGATGCCGTAATCTAGTTGCAGAATATTTGAATGTAGGTAAATGACGATTTACCAATTTCCACCATAAAAAACGAAAAAGAAATTTAAGTTTTAAATGAATTGAAACTCCTAGATCTTTTGAGATTCATTGAAATTTTCAATGGCGTGTTTAATCTCGATTATGCCCTTCAGGTTTGGGACTGGGATGCCGAGGATCACAAACAAGGTGTGAATAACCGTGCGAATCACGTGGTGCACCCAATGCTACTATCACCTAATCAATGTGCCGGTTAGCCACACACGCTCCATTGATCTACGATAAACACCGAGCCACCCTTCGCCACCAATGTCAATCCCAAATTAGTGTGCTGGTTAACCACACACGCTCCACTAACGTTTGACAAGGGTATGGAGTGTAATTCCATGGATTAGCATACAATTTCACATTTTGCCTAAAGTAACTAGAATTTGGGAATTTGTAAAAGCATGTAGTTACTTTGTACTTCATTATACTTATAATGGAAGGTTTCGTCCTATCCTACCCGTTCGGCTAACGACCCTCCACTAGTCAAGAGTGCGGTGGGTAAGAGTGGATACCCATTCAATCGCCATATTATAGGCAATTTCCTTAAACACCCCTTATAGACCAGCTTCGTGAATGAAGCCTACTAACGGTAAGACTGACTGTTTACTTATACATATATAATATTAGACTTTTAATGTCATATATACATAGTATAGGGTGTATTTTACACTTTTAAAATACTAGGTGGTCTAATTTAATAAATTATACTTTTAATTTAATTAAATGTAAACCAAAACTTTATGGATTTATTAACTCTCTTTTAATTATACACTTTAATTAATTAACAAAACCATAAGGGTGTAATTTGAACTTTTCAAAATGCGAGGGTTTTAGAATTTAACATTTCAAAATCAAACTTTTAATCAACTTTTAAATTCCAAAACTTGAGGGCAAGTTTTGAAACTTTTCAAAACATTTGGGATTAGAATTTAAATATTTCAAAATTAACTTTTAATCAAAAATTTAAATTCCAAAACTTGAGGGCAAGTTTTGAAACTTTTCAAAACATTAGGGTTTAACTATTCAAATTTCAAAAACAAAACTTTTAAGTTCAAATTTAAACTATAAAACCTAAAGGGGAAAATTAAAACTTTTTCACAAGATAATTCAAATCTAAATTACAAATAATCAATCTTTATCTAATAAAACAAAAGATTATCTAAATTTTGACAATTATCTTCTATTTTGGCCAGGATAATCACCATATATATATATATATATATATATATATATATATATATATAAAATTCAGATTTTATTGATAAAAACTGTTTTGGTAATTATCCCACAGCAAAATAGGCAAGAAAATCGCAAAAACAGGCTGCCAGATCCATGGACTCGCCGAGTCAGGGACTAGACTCGCCGAGTTCATCCACTGACTCGCCGAGTCAGTGATGCAGAGGGCAAAAAACTTCGTTTTCATGCAAAAATCGATCAATCAAGCATCAAATTCACTAACAAACAGCCCTAGGCTCTGATACCACTGATGGTTTTCAAGCAATACATCAATCCTATGGTGTACATGCAAACCCTAATAGCTTTGGATCTAGTTTGTCTAATGAACATGTAATTGATAATCCAAAGCCATAAACCTTAGATCTAATAAACTATAACTGAAATTAGGGTTTAGATCTTACCTTTGATTGTTATATAGCAATAACAATTAATCCTTGGCTTCAGAAAGCTTAGTGCCTCAAGTGTTGCACCTCTAATGGAGTCACAAACACCACTAAGCAACTTGGATGAAGAGGAAGGAGAGAGGAGGCACCAAAAACGGCTGGAAACCCTAAAGGATTAGTTGTCCACGTTTTTGGGGCTTAGGGGCTCCTTAAATAGGTAGGTTATTAGGGTTATCTATCAAGGAAACCCTAATTTGACTGCTTAAGCTCTAAGCAGCCCATGGACCCCTTCTCGAACATGCCTTGGACGATTTCTAATGGGCTTCCCCATAGAATTCGTCCAACCTATTATTCCAAGGTGATCCATAACCCAATTATGTAATTATCTTATAATTACACAATAAGTCCCTTAAGTTTAATTAATCTCTTTTAGCCACAAAATTAATTCTTAATTAATTCTTGACTAATATCAATTAAACATTATGATTTCTCCTTTAATATATTATTCTTATAATATATTAATAAATCATAATTAAACCTTTCTCTCCTTAATTCATCCTACATATTGCTATGGTGAAGGCAACCCAAAAGGACCATGCTCATAATCGGGTCAAGTACATACCAAAATAGTTATGGACTTAGACACTAATCCAACAGAGAGTACCTGAGTCTTGAATTCCACGACTACCTCAAGGAATGCGGAATAGTTTCGCAATTGACGCCACCTAGGACACCGCAGTTGAATGGTGTAGCTGAAAGGCGTAATCGAACCTTGCTAGACATGGTTCAATCCATGATGAGTCGTGCTTCACTACCTATCTCATTCTGGGGGTATGCCTTAGAGACTGCCGCCCATATCCTTAACTTAGTCCCTACGAAGAAGGTTGCCAAAACACCTCACGAAATGTGGACAGGGAAGGCTCCCTCGTTGGCACATATCAAGGTTTGGGGTTGCGAGGCTTTCGTAAGACGAGAGACTCACGACAAGCTCGAACCTCGTAGTGAGCGATGTATTTTCATCGGCTACCCGCAGAAATCCTTTGGATATCTCTTCTATAGACCGACTGACAATGTTGTCTTCGTTGCGAGGAGAGGGGTTTTCCGAGAGCGAGAACTCATAAGCCAAGGAGACAGTGGGAGGCAAATCGATCTTAAATAGCTTCAAGAGTCGAGCGATGAAGGAACCTCTAACACTGGCGCTCAACCAGAGGAGGAAAATCTAGTTGAACCGATTGACGAGTCCTTACCTCTTAGACGTTCCGAAAGGGTTAGTGTTCCACCCCAGTTTTATGGTTTTCATAACGAACCTGACAACTATAATGAAGCCATGGCAGGCCCGGAGTCTGCGAAATGGAAAGAGGCTATAGACAGCGAGATTCAGTCCATGTATGACAACCTAGTTTGGAATTTGGTTGACAATGTACCAGGTCGGAAGACGGTCGGGTACAAGTGGATCTTTAAGAAGAAGACCGACATAGATGGGAATGTACAAACCTATAAGGCGCGATTGGTTGCGAAGGGCTTTACTCAAACTCATAGAGTTGACTATGATGAGACCTTCTCACCAGTTGCGAAGATAAAGTCTATCAGGGTGATGCTGGCCATTGCTGCATTTCATGACTATGAAATATGGCAAATGAATGTCAAAACTGCTTTCCTTAATGGGAAGTTAGCTGAGGATGTTTACATGGCTCAGCCAGAGGGTTTTGTCAATGCGAAGCATCCCAGTAGAGTGTGTAAGATTGAGAAGTCCATATGGACTTAAGCAAGCGTCTCGCAGATGGAATCTTTGTTTTGATGAGAAGGTCAAAGAGTTTGGTTTTCTGCGAAGCGAGGATGAATCATGTGTATATGTCAAAGCCAGTGGGAGTATAGTAAGCTTCCTCGTATTGTATGTCGATGGCATACTACTCATAGGAAACGACATCCTGACACTGCAGGAAGTTAAGTCCTGGCTCGGGAAGTGCTTCGCTATGAAGGACCTCGGAGAAGCTGCCTATATATTGGGAATAAGGATAGTGAGAGACAGAAGTAAGAGACTAATAGGACTTAGTCAGAATACTTACTTGGACAAGGTACTAAAACGTTTTAGTATGGAGAATTCAAAGAAAGGGGAGTTACCAATCCAAAGTAATGCCAAGTTGAGTAAGACTCAAAGTCCGAGTACTGAAGTCGAGATAGCAGAGATGATCCGAGTACCTTACGCTTCCGCAGTTGGCTCGATCATGTATGCCATGACTTATACTCGCCCTGATGTGGCCTTCGCTTTGAGCATGGTCAGCAGATATCAAGGGAACCCTGGCAAATCACATTGGACCACAGTCAAGAATATTCTTAAGTACCTTCGGAGGACCAAGGAATGGTTTCTAGTCCTCAGTGGGAGTGATGACTTAAAGGTGCGAGGGTATAGTGACGCCAGTTTTCAGACCGACAGGGACAACTACCGTTCGTAGCTGGGCTGGGTCTTTACCCTTAATGGAGGAGCAGTGACTTGGAAAAGTTCCAAACAGGAGACCGTAGCTGATTCAACGTGCGAATCAGAGTATATAGCGGCAAGTGAAGCATTAAAGTAGGTAATATGGTTGAAGAACTTCATCGGATACCTTGGAGTTTTCCGGCCATAAAAGAGCCTATGGAAATTTTCTGTGATAATGAAGGAGCGGTTGCCTTGACCAAGGAACTGAGGGATCATGGTAGATCTCGACATATCGACATAAAATATCACTTTATTCGACATCGGGTGGAAGAAGGACTCATCGTAGTAAAGAGGGTATCATCGGAGGATAACCCAACAGATCCCCTTACGAAGGGACTGAGTAGGGTTAAACACTTGCAACACTCTAGGAGCATAGAGCTGAAGGACGATATTAGTTTAGATTAGATAGTTTAGAAACGTGTAATAGATCAATGTAATTAATATTTGATGATTAAATAAAAGGGTATTATTTATTAGTAAAGTTACTGTCTTATGTTAGTTGTTTACCTATTGTTTCATTTTGCATGTTTTGACTTCATGAATAATAAATTTACTTAAATGGTCCACAGTCGTTCATATGTTGGAAGTAGGTATGAATGAAGACTGTCATGAATTGGTATGTAGATTGTTTAAAGAGTATTAGACATAGCAAAAGTTTGCTACAACGTTCATGAGTGCTTAGGAACAAGTTTTGACCATTGGAATAAACCCACGCTTGCTGGAATCACTTCATAGAATTTGTCACGAGTGATCGCAAGACGATAATATCATATGGTCTTAAAACCTAGATATATGGTTTATTGTTTGCTAATTGGTTGTGCATTGATAATGCATAAATGCATCAGTAACTTGATGTTATAAAACGCATTGTTGTGTATGATTTAATTAGTGAATAGTAAATGCATATAAGTCGAAGTTTATCTGTTCCTTTTATCCTAAGAGGGTAAAAGCGATATCGGGACCCCTCGATGATTTGGTTTGATTTATGTGCCGGGCCCGGTCAGGACTGAATTGATGTGTTCAATTAAGTTCTATGTCAAACGAATATGAGATCGTGAAACAAACTGCTGGACAATAAGTATAACTAAGTTCCATGTATTTGTCCGCACGATATCTAGAACGGAGGACTATACGATCCCTTATCTAAAGGATAGGTTACTGATAAGATCAGAGTTCGACAACGTCTTTGAGAGCTACGATTGCTAATCGGGTTCTACTTGCATTTATAGTTACTAGACTTATCCAAGTGGGAGACTGTTGGATAAGTGTCTAAGCCTGTAACCATATTTGGTAAGTACTTGACCCGGTTGTGCATGGTCCTTTTGGGTTGCCTTCACCAAAGCAACTTGACTGGAGAAATAATAGAGAAAGAGGTTATTATGGTTTAGTAATATATTATAAGAATAATATATTAAGAGAGAAATCATATTTGTTTAGTTAACATTGGTCAATAATTAATTAAGAATTAATTTTGTGATCAAAAGAAATTAACTAAACTAGGGGGACTGAACTGCAATTATGTGATAGTGGGAAAGTAGGGCAAAGGATGCCCTATAGGATAGGGTGGACAAATTCAAGGAGATAAGGCCCTAGAATTCGTCCAAGGAAAGGGTTCTAGAATTATCCTTGGGCTGCTTGGTGGTTAAGCAACCAGATAAGGATAAGGACTGAAACCCTAATCCCTACACCTATATAAGGACCCCTTGGCTTAGGAAAATCGGCCACTTGATCCTAGAAGTTCCCAGAGCTGATTTTCTGCCTCTCCCCTCTCTCTGTCTTGCCTCTCCATTTGCTCTTGGTGTTTGTGAGCCATTAGAGGTATTACACTTGTGGTACTTGCTTTCAAAGACAAGAAGATTGAAGATACAAGTTGTTATTACTACATAACAACAAGAGGTATGAAATCCTTTCTCCTTTCTAAATTTCGAAATTACTAGGAGCATGCTAGGGTTCTTCATGTGTTCATAATGTTGTGTAACTAATAGCAAAACATAGATCCAAAACTAGGGTTGCATGCATACATAGGATTGTTTGTATAAAACCTATCAAAAGGAACTCATATCACGACTGACCGGCTGACCCCACATAACTCATTCTACCATCAACTGCCACACGACCCTCCATTGGTGCCAGATAACTATTGCATGGACACTATCACATACTACACAACTTAAACAATCTTAGGTTAAAGGATTCAATCCTACAACAGTTGGACTCAAACGAGAGCTGCGTAGCAGGACCAAATCCCCCAACCTAAGACAATTTAACCCATGCAGTATGTGACTTAGCGCATCCACTCAATAGTTAGTTCACACACGAAAGAGTCATACCATAATCAATAAGGTATTCTACAATAGATAAGGCATCAAATATCAGGAAATTCTATCATACGATTCCTGAGGATCCCTATCCTATCATTAGCATGTTGTTCTAACATTACATAATATAATCTCATATAAAAGTGTGGTAATTTGGGGTCTACTTACTGGCTTCGACTGATCGTACACATCTCATCCTCCTTGATTGTTTTGAAAACCATTTAAAAAAATTTTTAAAAATCTTTTTCCTTAGTTTGAGACTAGATCCACACGAGTGTTTCTCCAATTCACTCAAACCAAGGCTCAGATACCAACTTGTAACGTCCCAAAAATTTCAACAAATTTAAACTTTTCAAAACGATCCTTTTACTAATAAAATGTTTACAAAAATAGTGTTCTTAAACATTATTTTGAAAATAAGAGTTTCCCATGATCCAATCTGTAAAACCAAGGATGTGTGCGGTCACGCCTCCGCCTTGCCACTCTGATCATCTGAAGAACCTGAAACCATAAACAAAACTGTAAGCACAAAGCTTAGTGAGTTTCCCCCAAAGTACCACCACACAACATATAACATATACAAATAACAGAACGTAATGGGTCCACAACTCAAAGACTGGATTACCCCTTGAGCCCACAGTATATGCGTCTGGCTTGCCTTTCCGGCCCACAACTCATATATGGCTTGCTCTCGAGCCCACAGCATAAATCTGGCTTGCCCTCGGGCCCACAACTTATGTATGGCTTGCTCCCTCAGTCCTTAGACTGGAATACAATTGATTAGCCTTCAGTATGAGTCTGGCATGCCTGTCCAGCCCTCAGCTCGCATCTGGAATGCTCATAAGTCCTCAGTAGGCGTCTGACATGCCTTCCCTAGCCCTCAGCTCATATTTGGCATACCTAGGGTTTGTTGGCTATAGCACAGAGCAGTACAACCTCAACCCAACTCACACAAAATGTCGACTGGAATACAATTGATTAGCCCTCAGTACGAGTCTGGCATGCCATGTCCGACCCTCAGCTTGCATCTAGAATGCTCATGAGTCCTCAGTATGAGTCTGGTATGCCCTCCCTGTCCCTCAGCTCATATTTGGCATACTCCAAGGTTTGTTGGCTACAACACGAAGCAGTACAACCTCAACCCAACCCATACAATATGCCGACATATAAATAATCAAGATCAAGTTGGCACATAATACAGGAAAACAACAATCATATAGCTCACTACTGCCTACTAACCCACTCACAACATACAACCATGATACCAGCGAACCTCCATAGACTGTGTAACCATAAGTGACCATAGGTGAGATAGCCACCCGAACATATGGTCCTACTCTAGAGCCACAACCAAACAAGGAACAGACAGGAGAGCGTAAACCAAGAGTTATTAAGCTATCATACATGTCCACAGACAGTCCATAAGGCACTCCATAGATGATAACCAGCAAGCACATATACATGCAGTCATATAGATTATTACAGCAAGCCAACATACTCAATATAACCAGCCAATAACCAGATAGAAAGATCTAACAGATCACTACATCATAGTAGCATACTCAATACCAGAAGGCAGATCTAATATATCACTAAGGCATCCCTCTACTACCAAATAACCAAAAATAGTGAGCGGACATTGGTGCCTACGACCCACGGGTACAGTGAGGCAAAACTTACCTCGATATGCACGTAGATAACCACTGCAGCAATGAAGGACTCTACCAGCTTCAACTCACTTCCAAACACCTACAGGATGATACTTGAGTCAATACCCGATTACAAGTTATAGTCACTTGCAACAGTGACCACCTCACATTAAATGACGATTAGGGTTTCACATAAAATAACGATTAGGGTTAAGTAAGAACACTTAACCCATTAAGGAATTAATCCATTAAGTCCAATATTGCATCAAGTTAATTGTGGAGAATTATTAAGTTATTATTTTAGGTTTAATTAATAGTTTTAACGCGGGTCCCGACCAACTCCACAATTAGGGTTTTCTTGATATTAGGGGTTTCTAAACCCTAATTAGGGTTTCCAAACCCTAAAGTTAATTGATTATCTAATTAAATAAATATATAATTAATAAATTGGGCACCACCCACTGCCACCTCGGGTAGTGGTGGTCGGCGGCGGTCCATGGCGGCAGGAGGCGGTAGCCACCCGCACACGGCGGCGGTTTGACCGTTTGAGTAATAATTCTAACAATCCAATACACATATAATTTCTTACAACACACACACACACACACTAGCACCAAAAGAACAAGGAAAAATCCCAATACAACCACAAAAAACGGTGGTCGGCGGCGGCAGGAGGTGGCAGCCACCACCTCACGGTGGTGGTGGTGGTGGGGTTTCTTTGGTTTTCCGGCCAAACAAAGACCATACAACATCATACCAACCAAATACGTTCACACACACACACACACTACATGACATACACCATAACTCACACACACAGCCACCACATACGGTGGTTGGTGGTGGCAGAAAAGGCAATATGGGCGGCAGCCACCATGGTTGGGTGCCATGGTGGTTCTTCATATTTTTGGGCCAACAACCACATCTACACCCATGAGATATAAGGCTCCGTCACCCTTCATGACCAGGTCTCTGAAGCCACCGTGTTTTGGGGTCCAGATCCGGTCCATGAGATATAAGGCTCCGTCACCCTTGGCTTCCAGGTTCTTATCCATTCCTCGCAGGGATTCTCCCGCTACATTTTCAAGTTTCAAGGCTTCGAGCTGAGCCTCCTTAACTTGTGCGGGTAGATGCGAATAGATAGTCATCGTTAATGACCTGACACTTCGACCAGAATATTCTTTCCGACTTAGGGCGTCTGCTACCATGTTGGCTTTACCCGGATGATAACGAATTTCGCATTCGTAGTCATTGAGTAGCTTGACCCACCGTCGTTGTCTCATATTGAGCTCCTTCTGGTTGAATATGTGTTGTAGTCTTTTGTGGTCTGTAAAGATAGTGCTCTTCGTACCATACAGGTAGTGTCTCCATATCTTTAGGGCGAACACAACCGCTCCTAATTCAAGATCGTGGGTGGTATAGTTGACCTCGTGTGTCTTCAGCTGTCTTGAGGCGTAGGCGATGGACTTACCTCGTTGCATCAGAACACAGCCGAGCCCCTGGTTGGATGCATCGCAATATACCACGAAGTCTTCTATCCCTTCGGGGAGGGACAATATCGGTGCGGTGGATAAGGCTCGTTTCAGGGTTTGGAATGCCTTCTCTTTCTTCTCTTCCCAGTCAAAGGCCACGCCTTTCTAGGTCAATGTAGTAAGGGGTTTCGTGATTCGAGAGAAATTCTGTATGAACCTGCGGTAGTAGGCAGCGAGGCCTAGAAATTGACGTATTTCTGTAGGCGTCTTTGGTGCTGACCAGTTCTCAATACCCTTAATTTTGGAGGGGTCCACGTGGATTCCTTCTTCACTAACCACGTGCCCTAAGAATTCGACTCTCCGGATCCAAAATTCGCACTTAGAGAACTTCGCATAGAGTTTCTCTGATCGTAAAGTTTCCAGGACTTCTCGTAGATGATCGCTATGCTCCTCCTTACTTCGAGAGTAGATAAGTATGTCATCAATGAAGACGATGACGAACTGATCCAAGTAAGGACGACAGACTCTATTCATCAAGTCCATGAATACTGCGGGCGCATTGGTCAATCCGAATGGCATCACTACGAACTCGTAGTGTCCGTAACGAGTTCGGAAGGCTGTCTTCGGGACATCCTCCTCAAGCACTCGTAACTGGTGATACCCGGACCTCAGATCAATCTTGGAAAAATAACTCGCCCCTTGCAGTTGGTCAAATAAATCGTCTATGCGAGGAAGAGGTTAACGATTCTTGACTGTAAGCTTGTTGAGTTCCCTGTAATCGATGCACATACGGAATGATCCGTCTTTCTTCTTCACGAACAAGATGATGGGTTTTGAGCATTCTAACACTTCCTAAGTGTACATGCAACCCTAATAACCTTGGATCTATGTTTGTCTAATAATCATGCAAAGTAGTAAACGTTGAGAGAATCTTACACTTGCAAAATCGGCTCTAGCCCTCTTGTTTCTTAGTGTAGCCGATTTTGGTGGAGAATGGGTTTCTTATATAGTGTTGACACATCTAGGGTTACACCATGTAAACCCTAATGTGTCATGACTCTTCATTTCCATGACCCATGGGTTTGTAACTCCCATGGAGCATCCATGGAGCATCCTATGGGTGGAACCCAACTTGATAATCCATGGAGCCTCTTAGCCCACTATATAAGATATGGAAGATTTACATAATCTACCCATATATTTAATTAGTTATCTTTTGATCACTTAATTAATTCTAAATTAATTCTTGATCAAACTAATTAAATAATATTATTAATATATTAGAACTTATAATATATTAATAAACCATAAGTGTTATTTCTCTCATTTTAGTTTATCCAATTGCATGGTGCCATGCAACCTAAATGGACCATGCCGGGTCGGGTCAAGTACATACCAGAAATAGTTATGGACTTAGACACCTTATCCAACAGTCTCCCACTTGGATAAGTCTAATAACTATAACTGCAAGTATGACTTCAGGAACCGATCAGCAATCGTAGCTCTTTTCAAGGTTTCTCGGAACTGAGAAGATGATGATACGCCATTTCAGATAAGTGATCATATAATCCTCTGTTCTAGATATCAGCCGGATAAATACATGAAACAGTGTCTTACATTGTGTCCAGCAGTTTGTTTCCCGATTTCCGATTTGTTTGACATAGAACTCAATTGAACACATCAACTTAGTTCTGACCGGGCCCGGTACATAGGTCAAAACAAAATCATCGAGGGGCCCAGATATCAGCTTCTAATCCAAGAAGGAACAGATAAACTTCGACTCATATGTTTGTTCTACTACTCATTGAATTATACACAAGAGCACGTTCTATAACATCGAGTTACCAATGCATTTTCGTACAATCAATGCATAACCAACTCATAAGTAACAAATCATATATCTAGGTTTGAAGACTTATATGATATTACCGTCTCACGATCACTCGAGATAAATTCCATGAAGTGATTCCAGTGAGCGTGGGTTGAGTCCAATGCTCAGAACTTATGAGCACTCATGAGTGTTGTAGCCATGTCCAAGAACTTAGACCTCTGCAACCAATCATGACAGTCTTGATTCATACCTACTTCCGACATATGACCGACTGTGGAGGTTCGAATAATATGATATATCAAACATAATTATTCTGGAAGTCAAAACATGCAAAAGAAATATAGTAAACGATCGACAAGAGATAGCAACACTTTACTCATAAATAAAACACCTTTTATTCATCATCTAATGTCAATTACACTTTACAAATTTCAAGGTTATCTAACTACTAAATCTAATATCATCCTTCATCCCTATGCTCCGAGCATGCTGGAGATGCTTAACCCGAGTCAGTCCCTTCGTGAGGGGATCTGCTGGATTCTCATCCGATGATACCCTCTTTGCCACGAGGAGTCCTTCTTCTATTCGATGTCTGATGAAATGGTATTTTCTGTCGATGTGTCTGGATCTCCCGTGATCCCTTGGTTCCTTGGCTAAGGCAACTGCACTTTAACTATCACAGAAAATTTCCATTGGCTCTTTAATAGCTGGTACAACTACAAGGTCTCCAATGAAGTTCTTCAGCCATATCGCCTCCTTTGCTACCTCGCTAGCTGCTATATACTCTGATTCGCAAGTTGAATCAGCCACTGTCTCTTGCTTGGAACTCTTCCAAGAAATTGCTCCTCCATTTAAGGTAAAGACCCAGCCTGACTGAGAGCGGAAATTATCCCTATCAGTCTGAAAGCTAGCATCACTATACCCTACAACTCTCATGTCTTCACTCCCACCGAGGGTAAGGACCCAGTCCTTAGTCCTCCGTAGGTACTTGAGGATATTCTTTACCGCAGTCCAGTGTGCCTTGCCAGGGTTCCCCTGATACCTGCTAACCATGCTCAAAGAAAAGGCTACATCAGGTCGAGTACACGTCATAGCATACATGATCGATCCTACAGCCGAAGCATAAGGTATTTGACTCATTTCTGCTATCTCAGCCTCAGTACTAGGGCTTTGTGTCTTACTCAATCTGGCGTTACTCTGGATGGGTAACTCTCCTTTCTTGGAGTCCTGCATGCCGAATCTCTTCAGCACCTTATCCAAGTAGGTACTCTGATTAAGTCCAATTAGTCTTTTACTCCGGTCTCTCAAGATCCTTATCCCTAGAATATAGGCAGCTTCTCCTAGGTCCTTCGTAGAGAAACACTTCCCAAGCCAGGACTTAACTTCCTGCAGAGTTGGGATGTCATTTCCTATGAGTAGTATGTCATCCACATACAATACCAAAAATCTAACTATACTCCCACTAGCCTTGACATATACACAAGATTCATCTTCACTCCTAGAAAAGCCAATTCTTTGACTTTCTCATCAAAGCAAAGATTCCATCTGCGAGGTGCTTGCTTTAACCCATAAATGGATTTCTCAAGCTTACACACTTTATTAGGGTACTCTGTATTGATAAAACCCTCTGGCTGACTCATGTAAACATCCTCAGCCAACTTTCCATTAAGGAAAGCGGTTTTGACATCCATTTGCCATATTTCATAGTCATGAAATGCAGCTATGGCTAACAGAACCCTAATAGACTTAATCTTGGCCACTAGAGAAAAGGTCTCATCATAATCAACTCCCGGAGTTTGTGAGAAACCCTTTGCAACCAGTCGTGCCTTATAAGTGTGTACATTACCATCCATGTCGGTCTTCTTCTTGAAGATCCATTTGCACCCTATAGTCTTACGACCTGGTACATTCTCAACCAAGTTCCAAACTTGATTGTCATACATGGACTGTATCTCGCTATCCATTGCCTCTTTCCACTTGGCTGACTCAGGGCCTGCCATGGCTTCCGCATAACTGTTAGGTTCATCCAGACCTATCAGTGTCTCATCACTGATAAGTGTATCACCTTACGCAGTAATATGGAATCAATAGTAATGCTCAGGTGCATTCCTAACCCTTGTGGAATGCCTCAGAGGTACAGACTTGTCAATTGGCTCAACAGGAGTTTCCTCCTCAAGTTGAGTGCTAGGGTTTGAAGTTCCTTCACCACTTGACTCTTGAATTTCTTCAAGGTTAACTTGCCTCCCACTGTCTCCTTGGCTTATGAACTCTCTCTCTCGAAAGAAAGCCCTCCTAGCTACAAAGACCACATTCTCACTAGGTCTGTAGAAGAGGTAACCAAAGGATTTATGTGGGTAGCCGATGAAAATACACCTCTCACTTCGAGGTTCGAGCTTATCATGAGTCTCGCGTCTCACGAAAGCCTCGCAACCCCAAATCTTAATGTGGTCTAGTTTGGGTACTTTACCAGTCCACATCTCATGAGGAGTTTTGGCAACTTTCTTTGTGGGAACTAGATTAAGGATATGGGCGGCAGTCTCTAAGGCATACCCCCAAAATGAGATTGGTAGCGAAGCTCGACTCATCATGGAACGAACCATATCCAACAAGGTTCGATTACGCCTCTCAGCTACACCATTCAACTGCGGTGTCCTGGGAGGTGTCAATTGTGAGACAATCCCACATTCCCTAAGATAGTCGAGGAACTCTGAACTAAGATACTCACCACCTCGATCGGATCGAAGCATCTTAATGTTCCTGCCCAATTGATTCTCGACTTCCTGTTTAAACTCTTTAAACCTCTCAAAAGTCTCTGACTTATGCTTGATTAAGTAGACATATCCATATCTACTGTAATCATTAGTAAAAGTCAAATAATAACGATTAGCATCCCTTGTGGCATGTTTGAAGGGCCCACACACATCCGTGTGTATAAGATCCAACAAACCTTCACCCCTCTCACAAGAACCTGTGAAGGGTGACTTTGTCATTTTTCCAAGTAAGCATGATTCGCAACTATCATCTGACTTTAGGTCAAATGACTCCAATACTCCATCCTTTTGGAGTTGGCCTATGCATTTCTTGCTTATATGTCGAATACGACAATGCCATAATGATGCTTTATCCAAGTTATTATCATTAACAGAATCAATACACAATACATTATATCCTAAGTTATCAACCACAGATACAGTTTCATACACGCCATCACAAGGTAATGCTTTAAAATAAAGAACATTATTAAAGAAAGCATTAATCGAACCAACTTCATTATCAAATGAAAAGGTGAAACCTTGTTTATACAATGCATGAAAGGAAATAATGTTTCTTGCCATTTCTGGCGAATAACAACACTTATTCAAATCTAAACTAAACCCACTACTTAGCGATAAAGTATAAACTCCAATCTTGGTGACAGGTAAAGCTTTCCTATTCCCCATGATTAAATTTATTCTTCCATGCTCCACATTCTCACTTCTTCTTAGTCCCTGCAAATTAGAACAAATATGAATACCACAACCGGTATCAAGGACCCAAGAGTTAGAATGGGGTGAGTTATTAGATAAGATAGTGTAAATACCTGCATGGTTGGGTTTAACTTTCCCATCCTTCACATCTTGCTGGTACTTTGGGCAGTTCCGCTTCCAATGTGACTTTTCATGGCAATAGAAGCATTCAGCCTCTTTAGGGTCAGAAGAAGGAGTGACAAAACCTTTCTTGGTTCCACTTGAAGAAGAGCCATCAAGGGTCCTAGCCTTGGTACCCTTCGAAGAGCTCTTCCTCTTCTTCCCTCTACCTTTCCCGATTGCCAAAACCGGGGCGGAGTTTGGAGTAGGAGTGTTAACAACCGACTTACCCTTAAGACCTGTTTCTGCGGTCTTGAGGAGTCCCTGAAGTTTGCTGAGTGTGACCTCTTCCTTATTCATGTGATATGTCATGCGGAATTGATCATAGCACGATGGTAAGGAGTGCAAAATGATATCTATTGCAAGCTCCTCAGGGAAGTTCACATTAAGCTTCAGCAACCGATCCACATACCTTTGCATTTTCTGCATGTGGCTCGTGACGGATTCCCCGTCCTTCATCATGGTTGTTATGATAGAGCATATGATTTCATACCTCTCTTGTCGTGCACTTTGATGGTATCTTTCCATCAGATCTTGGTGCATTTCAAAAGGGTAGAAGTCCTCATAGGACTTTTGGAGTTCCGCTGTCATGGTGGCCAACATGATGCATGCCACTTTTGTAGCATCCCTTTCATGTGCCCGGAAGTCAACGATCTCCTGGGGAGTTGCAGTGGTCTCATCAATCTCCTTAAGCTCCTTGTCAAGGACATATTCTTTGTCCTCGTAGCGGGTAATCATCCTGATGTTTCTGATCCATTCATTGAAGTTGGATCCATCAAAAGTGACTTTCCCACACAAGTTCATAAGGGTAAAGGAGCCATTAGGATTAGAGCCAGAAGCAGCATTGTTTGAAGACATCTGAAAGAAGAGAACAAGATTAGTTTAGATATTAAGAGAGTCCTTAATAAAACACCCAAATGTAATATTAAGGCTAGGATCCAATCACAATATATTATAACTTAGAAGAGGCATGCCGTAATCCAAGCTATAACATATTTGAAAGGTAGGTGAATGATGATTCACCAATTTCCACCATGAAAAACGAAATATAAATATTAGGTTTTTAATTGGTTCTTAGAAATTCCTAGATTCTTTTGAGATTCAATGAACTTTTCAAAGGCATGTTTCAATCTCGAGTGTGCCCTCCAAGTTTTGTGACTGGGATACCGAGGATCACAAAACGAGGTGTGAAGTAACCATGCAAATCACTTGGTACCCTCAAGGTTTATCACTCAATCGATGTGCCGGTAAACCACACACACTCCACCGATGCTATGGTAAACCTTAAGTCACCCTTTACCTACCTTGTTCAGTCCAAGTTAGTGTGCCGGTTAACCACACACGCTCCACCGACGACTTAAACAAAGTGTAAAGTGTAATTTCATGGATTAGCACCTTATTCACATTTTCCTAAAGTAACTAAGATTGGGAATTTAATAAAAGCATTTAGTTACTTTATCATATTCATCATACTTTTAATGAGAATTTATAAGTCCTTGTCTTACCCATTCGGCTAACGACCCTCCACCGATCAAGGAAGCGGTGGGTGAGAGTGGACACCCATTAAGTTGCCATTTTATAGGCAACAACCTTATACCCCCCCCCCTTATAGACCGACTTCGTGAATGAGGCGTACTAGCGGTAAGACGACTTGACGTTATACATATATATATTAGTAACTTATAATATTATAAAGTATAAGGGTTGAATTTTAACTTTTAAAATTCTAAGGGTTGGAACTAAAGTTTTAATCAAGACTTTACATGTTCCAAAACTTGAGGGCAAGTTTTGTAAACTTCCAAAACTTTTCATTTCTTATAACTTATGAATTAATTGAGTAATAAAAATGAAGACTCTTCATTTTTATAACTCTTATGTTCTTTTAATGGCTTTAATAAAAGTGAGACTTTTGGTTTTCCATAACTTGAGGACAAGTTATGGACTCCATTAAAACACATTATGATCATGAATTAAACTACCATGAAGGTTACAAACAATTCCTATGATCATCTAATCTTCATAAGTTCAAGAACATGAATATGAACACTTTCAAGAATCAAAAAATTACACTTAAAAAAAAACTTGTAATTTTAATAATTGCCATTGTAAATGGATTAGCATAAACATTACACCATCTAAAACAAGCTTTAAAACATCAAAACAGTTTAGGGTAATGTTTCTAGTCCATTTCCAGCAACAAATGTGCAAACTTTCATACGAGCAGAAAAAAAAAAAACGATTTTTTTTCAAGCTGTTTGCACAAAAAAAAAACAACAACAAACAAACCTAGTCTCTGATACCACTGATAGGTTTTGAGCATTCTAACACTTCCTAAGTGTTCATGCAACCCTAATAACCTTGGATCTATGTTTGTCTAATAATCATGCAAAGTAGTAAACTTTGAGAGAATCTTACACTTGCAAAATCGGCTCTAGCCCTCTTGTTTCTTAGTGTAGCCGATTTTGGTGGAGAATGGGTTTCTTATATAGTGTTGACACATCTAGGGTTACACCATGTAAACCCTAATGTGTCATGACTCTTCATTTCCATGACCCATGGGTTTGTAACTCCCATGGAGCATCCATGGAGCATCCTATGGGTGGAACCCAACTTGATAATCCATGGAGCCTCTTAGCCCACTATATAAGATATGGAAGATTTACATAATCTACCCATATATTTAATTAGTTATCTTTTGATCACTTAATTAATTCTAAATTAATTCTTGATCAAACTAATTAAATAATATTATTAATATATTAGAACTTATAATATATTAATAAACCATAAGTGTTATTTCTCTCATTTTAGTTTATCCAATTGCATGGTGCCATGCAACCCAAATGGACCATGCCGGGTCGGGTCAAGTACATACCAGAAATAGTTATGGACTTAGACACCTTATCCAACACAAGACTGGTGCTCCCCAGGGTGAGAAGTTTGGCCTTATAAAGCCCTTGCTGAGCAGTTCGTTAAGCTGACCGGACAATTCTTGCATTTCAGCAGGTGCTAGACGATAGGGCGATTTGGCTACTGGGGTCGCTCCTGGAATTAAGTCGATTCGGAACTCGACTTGACGTTGGGGAGGTAAACCCGTTAGTTCTTCCGGAAAGACGTCGGGAAAATCGCGTACTACGGGGAGGTCTTTCAGGTCTTTTGCTTTCCGGCTCGTGTTGACAATGTGCGCCAGGAATGCACGATATTCCTTACGTAAGTACTTCTGGGCTTGAATACTCGAGATGATACGAAGACTCGTACTAGGTTTGTCTCCGTAGATCAACAAGGTTTCGTTATTCGGTAGATTCAGGCGGACTGCTTTTTCGAAGCACAGAATGTCGGCACGATAAAGACTCAGCCAGTCCATGCCTATGATGACGTCGAAACTCTGGATAGCTACTGGTATGAGGTCGATTGGGAACGAATGATTATCTAGCGTGAGGGAACATCCTAAGTAAATCTCGTGAGAACTCTCTGTCTTGTCGTTAGCCATTTCTACGACGAAGGTTTCTTTTAGTGTTTGTGGTGATTGTTTAAGTAGGTGTTTAAATTTTTGGTTTACGAAGCTTCTTTTTGCCCCACTATCGAATAGGATACAAGCATAAGAGTTATCAAGAAGGAACGTACCCATGACTACCGTGGGGTCTGCCACGGCTTCATTGTGGCCAATAGCAAGTAGTCTTCCTGCTCATCCCGCATTCCTAGCTTTAGGGCAGTTTCTTTTGAAGTGTCCTGTCTCGCCGCATCCGTAGCAGGCTTGACTCACTCCGGTACCGGGAAGCTGAGTGATGGGTTTGGGTTGTGATCTGCAAAACCGGGCGGTATGGCCCTTCCGGTCGCAATTAGTGCAGTGCATCTCACGGCAGGGGCCGTTATGATGGAAAGAGCACTTAGTGCACTTGGGTAGGCTCCCTGCATATGTTTTGGCTGGTACACGGGCAGCAGGAGTAGTGGCAGCATGGACAGCCACCATCTGTAGGTTCTTGGAAGAGGATTGAGCTGATTTGCCCTTCTTGCGGTCCCACCGCTTCCTCTTGTTGTCAGATGACTTGGTTGATGCGGGGGTAGTTGTTGTGGTTGTTGATGGAGTAGAGGGAACTTCATGATCAATCAGCCTTTGGGCCAATTCCTTGGCACTATCAAAGGTCGCAGGGTGTGATGTTAGAACATTCCCTCGATATGGGGGTACCAGACCCCAGATGTATCTTTCGATCTTTTTGTTTTTGGTGGGGACCATGTTAGGACATAGAGCCACCAGGTCGCAGAACCTGGCTGTATAAGCCACTATGTCGGAACCCTGCATTTTGAGGTTCCACAGTTCCTCCTCGAGTTTCTGAATTTCGCTCCTCGGGCAGTACTCCCTTGTCAGGAGGTCCTTCAGTGTATCCCAGCCCATGGCGTTAGCTGTTACTAGTGATAGGGATTTGACATGGCCATTCCACAACGTCAGGGCCCTTTCGAGGAAGGTGCAAGCAGCGAACTTTATCTTGCTTCCTTCAGGGCATGAGCACATCTCAAAGACCGCTTCTGTTCTCTCGATCCATTGGCACAGTGCAAGGATCCCTCCGGTTCCGTTGAAGTATGTAGGTTTGCAGCTGATGAAATCTTTATAAGTACACTCCCATGCACGTTGATGGATTTCACCATGGCTAGAGTTAGTGCCAGTCCCCGTTCCACTAACGCCCCCAGAGTTTACTTGGGCCATGGCGGCGGTCACAGCTGCCTGGAACATCACCGCATCGAACTGCGGAGGGGGTGGTGGTGGTGGGGTTTGATTTGCAGGCGTGTTTCTAGTTGGGCGCTTGCGAGGCGACATCTTTTACTGAAAGTTTAGAAAGGGTACAGGCTTTCCCATAGATTAGACAAGTGCCAATATTACTGGTATTAATGATGTACAATGAGTTCAGGAAGAATGACCTAACAGTAGGTCTCACATCAAACCATAAGGGAAAATGTTTGCAGTCTAGTAGTCTGGTTAGAGTACTTTCAAGGTTAGGAATGTTTACAGACAAGTGAAACAGAGATACTGAAGAGGAAGGCGATTCTTTTAAGAAGAGAGAGAGGATGAGCAGATAATCTTCTACTGGCGACGGGCACCCTTTGGGCTAACCCTTAAGTCAGCCGTGGTATCTACGCGAGAATGGATAAAGAATAGTTAATAGACGTACTAACCTAAGATACTTATAAGATGATCGTTATTAGTTGACTCAATACTTGCATAGTGCATACCAATTACATGCAACCAAAACAGGATAGACCTTCGAATAAGTGACCCTAACTCTAAATCCACAACCAAACAAGGAACAGGAAATAAAGCAAAGATCACAGATTCTGAGTCTATAGCGCCTTAGTCGCATGTAACCTTAGAGTATCCACTTAGCAACTATTTCCCTACTAGTAACGACCTTTTTAGTTCTCACATATGTAATCTATAGTAATACAGAATACTCCTATAGTATTCTGTTCTAATGTTCTCGTTGTGGTAGTGTTGGTAAGTTTTTAGACTTGTTGCAACATTACAATCATTCTTAGGCACATGCTAGTCACTCCTCAGAAAATATAGTTGATCAGGCTATATCCCCTTAGGTTTGACTATATGTCTCTAAACCTAATTGTGATGTTCAACAATCATAATACTTTTGTTCTGTTCTAGTATAATACTGACCCTGGTACAAATAGATGTATATATATACTTAGTTAAATATTTTATTATTTAAAAGTATATATTCTTGGTCAGAGTTTTTTAATCCCGATGTGTTTATAGTTCGTATATCTTTTATGGATTGATATACTTGATTCACTATAAACAGTGCTCTGATACCAATCTGTCACACCCTAAAACCAAGAACGGTGGAAACGTTCTGGGGTGGAAGACGTCATGTATAGTATCACAACAATGCATAATAGTAAAGACAAGGAACAACATCCATTGCATTAATATAATAATTGTAATACAAGCGTGTTCTGTATAGTTTGTAAGAAACCAAAAGTATAATCAAAATAAAAGATGAGTCTGGTATGTGCTCCATCTTCTCAAAAGCTTCATCTGTACCTGTCTACTGATGACCTGAGAATACAAGTTATTTTGAAAGAGTTTATCAGCATAAAGCTGGTGAGTTCATAAGTATTTAGTGTCATTGCTTGTATAAAAATGTTAATAACAATGTAGTGTAGTAATTGATTTCAAATGTTTTGTAAATAGTATACTCCCTAGAAAGCCCTATGTTTTCCAGTAAAAAGGTAGTCTTCTACCAAGACCCGATTTTTCGTATAATTGTTCTTTTGTAAATATAATGTTTTTCCCCAGTGAAACTATCTGTATGAAAATATAGTTTTAGACTTCACTCTTGTAAGGTGATTACAAAATAAACGTAATAGGGGAAATTAATATTTTTCCTCAGTAGTGACACTGCTGATCGTAAAGTAATAAAATACGGACTCCAGGTAGTACTAGATGTACAGCACACCTCGGGGAGTCTAAAGTAATGAAAATGTAGACCCCAGGTGGTATTAAATGAATTATACGCCTCAAAAAGTCTATTTTTGCCTTCAATTCTTATTTAGTTAATTTAAGGTTTGAATGTGAACTCGTATGTAACCATGCTGATCGACGACTGAATAACGGATGACCCTCCAGGTCATAAATAGCGAGGTAGCATTTTGTCACCCCTTGGCCCTTCGGCTAGGACTGTAGCTAGCAGTCAGGATGTGGGAGTGTCTGTCCCGTATAAATCTATACATACAATGCCCGCTCTCCCTCCAGGAGACTCTGGTTACAAAGTGATACCACGATGAAGTGTCGTATCGAGAAGTAGTATGTCACATTCTGTTATAGTATTCAACGTTTGTATAGTGTATAGTATATTCTCTTGTATAGTGTATAGTATGTTCTCTTATATAGTGTATAGCATGTATTGATACTCAATGTAGTACTTATTTAGTGACTCATAAATGTACTGACTCTTGTATGGGTCGTTGTAATAGTAGTCGTGAGTAGTAATCCCTTAACTATACCTATTATAGTTAAATAGTAAGGTTGTTTGGATGCCTTTGTTACACAAAGGTACTGAACTGAAGTGAAAGCTTTTATATCCAACATATATATATATATATATATATATATATATATATATATATATATATATATATATATATATATATATATATATATATATATATATATATATATATATATATATATATATAACTAAGAATTCAACGACCTTCGGACAGATAACATGATACCCTAAGCCCACAACCAAACAAGGAACAGGAAATAAGGTGAGCTATCAGTCCTAAGTCCTTCAAGTCTTACTTATATAAATATATGGGTGTATGAACTCACCTGCAGTGAGTGGTTTGGATGGAAGTGCCGGGTAGGATGCTAGGTGTTAAGTGAGGACTTGAACACACACACGGAATCCTATGTAACATGTAGTGATACATAAATGTATCTAATTAGTCATTTAACAACTAATTAATCAAGTAAAGACATCCTAATACATGGAAACACTTTGTTTCAAGTTCTAGGAGTGCTAAAGGGTTGCATCTAAGGAGAGTATGGCCTCACATTGGAGTTTACTTCTCATTTGGTAACCCTACATGTGTTTACGGTTTTTGGTCATTTCCCCCATGAGTTTACGGCCGTAAACTCATGGTAATTTGTACCATTGTGTTTTCTAAGGTCTTATACCCCTCAAGGAAGTGTTCTAGGTTTGTATCAAAGGCTTAGGAAGGGACTAGGGATCAAAATGGCTCATCTTTGGAGTTTACGGTCCTTGGACCACTCCTTGGGAGTTTACGATCGTAAACCCATGTGTTTACGGTCGTAAACCCATGAGTTTACGGCCGTAAACTCATGGTCACTCCTACCATTTCGTGATTTGGGGTTTCTAGCTCATGCATGCAAGGTTCTAGTCCAATATCCAAGCCCTAGAAGGTGTTAGTGGCACTTAAACACCACTTGATGGTGTTTACGCTTCAAGGATATCCCTTGACCGTAAACACATGTGTTCTTGGGGATTTTTGATGTTTTCCAATGGATTAACAAGTATACTAAGCAAATAACTAGTTAGGAGGAGTGTACTTACTTATTGGAAGCTTGTAAGAGTGTTTAGGGCCCAAGAACACTAGTGTGTGTTCTTGGTGTTCTTGGTGTTTTGAAGAACACTTGAAGATCTAAGTAGAAATGAAGAATTCATGGATGAAATGATGTATAAACACTAGATAAGGTGTTATAACAACAAAACAAGTGAAGAAACACTTATATTTTTGGAAGATTTGGAAGATGATCCTATGATAGTTGAGAGAAAAGTTGGGTGTTCTTGAGCTAGGAAGTGAGAAGTGGGTAAAATGAGCAGTAAACTCATGCTATATGCATGAGTTCTTGGTCAAAGAGGAGTTTACGGCCCAAACTCCTCATGTTTGGCCGTAAACACCTAACCAAGGTGTTGTTTGTTTATTTGATCCCCAACACTCCTAAAAGATACTTCCAATCATTTATTCGTTTGACGAAACTTAAAATAAAAACAGCTAAACGGACTTTAAACCGGCTAAAAACTTCCAAAAATGAATTTGACTATTATTTGTAGTGCTTGACTGTAGAGTTTATACAAATGAAAATTCCGGGTTGTCACATGACACCCATCCTACCCAATTTTTCAATGTACGACTTCATTTCAGAACGTGCACACACACAAAATTTCCATCTTCATGTTTACATGTCAAAAGGGATTGAGTTGTTTCATATCTTTCAACTTGTGACGTTGGGAGAATCATAGGAAGAGGAGGATGTGGAGGAGTTGAAAAGAGACGACGTCTAGTTCCACCATTTCCTAAGGAAGGGAAGACATTTTCACCTTAGCTTGAAAGTGGAAGATCATCTCCAGAAGATTGAGGAAAACTATTTCCATAAGAACGAGGAAGATCATTATTATCTTGATTTGACATCTAAAATTAGGAGAAGAGAGAATTAATGTTAGTTGATTTTAATCATTAATTATTAATCCATAATTAAATTAACGCTAGGATCCATATTTTCAATTCAACCTTTAAAGAGGGATGTCGTAATCAAATTCGAATCTGTTTTAGGTAAGTAGAGTCATCTCACCAATTTCAATCACACGAAACTCCTAGATGTTTTGAGATTCATTGAATTTTATCAATGGCATGTTTAATCTGGATTATGCTCTTACTAAATGTGATTGGGATGCCGAAGATCACAATTAAGATGTGAATAATCATGCAAACTCGCTCAAACACCCTCAATCGATTTATGATCTACCATTGATATGTTGGTTAACCACACACGCTCCATCAACAATCATAAACATGAGTTGTTTCAGTATTTCACCTTTATATTCTGAAATTAGTGTGTTGGTTAACCACACACGCTCCATTAACAACTCATAAGGAAACAATGTGCGTTTTCATGGATTAACAGACAATTTCACTTTTTTCCTAAAGTAACTAGAGTGGGATTTATAAAAAGTTTAGTTAGTTTATAGTATCATACTTTTAAGAGGTTATGTCCTATCAAATTCGTTTTGCTAACAGTCCTCCACCATACAAGGGAGCGGTGGATGAGAGTGGATACCCATTCAGCGGTCATTTTATAGGCCGCTTCTTTATACCACCCTTAGATTATGGCTTCGTGAATGAGGTGTACTAGCGATTTGACTGACTTATCTTATACATATAATATATTAAACTTTATATATATATATATATATATATATATATATATATATATATATATATATATATATATATATCATATAAGGTGTATTTTAAATTTTTCAAAATACTAGAGTTTAAATTTAATCTTTTGAATTAAACAATTAATAATAATTAATTTTAACCTAATAATGATTTAATATTTTATCTTAATTAAACAATTAATTAAATAAATCTAAAACATATTATTTACTAATTAAACAATTAATCAAATAATTTAATTTCATGGATTAAATAATTATTTACCAATTAATTAATTTAAATAATTCAAATTTAATCCTAATTCCTTATCCTTCTTTTGATTAATTCATTTTAATGCACGATGAAATAGAAACCTATGACTCTTATACTACTGATGAGTTTTCTAGGTTATGAACAAAAAAATACATGTGGCAGAAAAACACTTAAACCCTTAAATCCACATGCAACCTAGAAATGATTTATGTTTTCTCTATTGATAGCACTAACTATGAATATCAAGAAACCTTAGGAGAGAGAGGTTGTGAAATCAAAATTCATATAAAAATTAGGGTTACATAACTTTTCATTATTATTGTAAATAATCAAAGTTGAATATTTCTTCTACATCTTGGAAAGCTAGTACTGAAGGAATGGATGCCTCTAATGACTTATACCCAAAACCCTAGTAGCAAGAAGACTTGAGGAGAGAGGAGGCTTGAGAAAAAATTCGGCTCTATGAAGGCAAGCCAAGGTGTACAAAAATAGGCACCCATGGTGTCCTATTTATACTTGCTTAAGGAAACTCTCATGGAAACCAAAGAGTCCTTGAATGATTAATTCTAATTAATCCTAGAATTAAATCCAAATTAATTCTAAGTAATCAGTTAATCATTACTATTTCCTATTAATATATTAATTATACAATATATTAATAAATCATATATTTAAATTTCCAATTAGTTTATTATTTGTATAATAAGCTAACAAATTATCCTCTATCTCCAACTATCATTCTAATTAGTTACTAGTTTTGAGGGAAACCCAAAAAGGACTTCGCTTCTAATTTAAGAATATGTCAATTTAGTTATAGGCTTAGACACCTTAATCCAACAATGTTTTGGTAAGCATTTCCATCTTATCGGTGTCTTTGATTTGTAAGAAGTGGGTGGACTTTGTTAGTCAATCGACTACTACCCAGATTGTGTCAAAACCACTAGGCGTTTTGGGTAGTTTTGTGATGAAGTCCATTGTGATTTGTTCCCACTTCCACTTGGGTATCTATGGTTTTTGCAATAAACCCAAGGGCTTTTGATGTTCTTCCTTGACCATAGAGAAAGTTAGGTATTTACCCACATAAGTGGCAATTTCATCTTTCATGTTTGGCCACCAATACAATTTCCCTTCAAATCTAGGTACATTTTGTAGGAGCCGGGATGAACAAAATACCTTGATCTATGAGCTTCGTCCAAAACTAAGCTTCTAATATCACCGAATTTTGTGTCCAAATCTATTTCATGAGGTATCGTGTTCTCTCATCTCTATGTTCAAATTACTTATACATTCCTGGAAAACCTTAATCCGAAATGTTTTCTTCTTTGAGTTGGGCTTCACAGATTTGTGCAGCAAGGTTGGAATGGATAGTCACGGTTAGCGCCCGTACCCATCGGGGTTTCACGTATTCCTTCTGGCTCAATGAATTCACCATAATGTTTTCCTTGTCAGGATGATAACGAATCTCACACTCATAATCATATAGTAGATCGACCCATTTTTGTTGCCTTATGTTGAGTTCATTTTTATCAAAGATGTGTTGAAGTATCTTGTGATCTGTAAAGATAGTACATTTTGTACCATACAAGTAAAGTCTCTAAATTTTTAGGGCAAAGACTATAGCTCCTAGTTCAAGGTCGTGGGTAATGTAGTTATTTTTGTGCAACTGAGTTGTCGAGAGGTATAAGTAATCACCTTGTCCCTTTGCAACAGCATGCAACCCAGTCCTTGATAAGATATGTTGCAGTACACGACAAACTCTTCAGTTCCTTTAGGAAGCGATAGGATCGGTGCACTACACAACATGTGTTTTAATTTCTAGAATGTAGTTTCCTGCTTGTCTTCCCAGTTGAAATTTACTTCCTTGTGTGTTAATTATATGAGGGGTTTGGCTATTTTGGATAAGTTCTCAATGAATCTCCTTTAGTATCCAACAACGCCCAAAAATTTGCATACCTCGGTTGGCGTTTTTAGTGCTTCCCAATTCCTGATTGCTTCTATATTTGAAGGGTCTACATGGATCCCCTTGTCTCTCACAACATGCCCTAGGAAGTGTACTTCTCATACCCAAAATTCACATTTAGAGAATTTAGCGTACAACTTCTCATTTCTCAACAATTCCAGTATTTGTTTCAAGTGTTGGTTGTGTTCTTCTTTGGTTTGTGATTATATCAATATATCATTGATGAATACAATCACGATTTATCCAAATAAGGTTTTCAAACACAGTTCATGAGGTCCATGAATACTTTTGGGGCATTTGTTAGTCCAAAATGCATAACTAGGAACTCGTAGTGACCAGACCAGTTTTGAATGTTGTCTTTGGGATGTATACTCCCAATACCATGGGTTGATGGTATCCGGGTCTCAGGTCTATTTTGGAGTAGTAGCTTGATCCTTGGAGTTGATAGAATAAGCCATCGATTCTTGGGAGTGGGTAAAGGTTTTTGATCGTCAGTTTGTTCAACTCCCTATAATCGATACATATCCAGAAGGATCCATATTTCTTATTGACAAGATAAAACCGGTGCTCCCTAAGGTGAGAAGCTTGGTCTGATAAACCCCTTTGTCAAGAAGTTCTTGGAGCTAGGTTAATAGTTCTTGTATTTATGAGGGTGAAAATCTATACGATAACTTTGCTACTAATGTTTCCCCTGTAAATAGGTCGATTCGAAATCCGACCTATCGTGTCAGGGGTACTCCAGGCAGGTCTTCAGGGAACACGTCTGGGTAATGACATACTCGGGGTATGTCTTTGATTTCTTTTGTATTGCTCTTCTTATCTACAATGTGAGCCAAGAAAGCATAACATTTGTTGTGTATATATTTCTGAGCTCTTGTGCAAGAAACTAGTTTCAAGTTCTTCCCAGACTTATTGTCGTAGATGTTTAATTCTTTGCCGTTAGGCAAGGGTAGTCGAATGGCTTTCTCATAACACAGGATTTTGGCACTGTGTGGGGATAACCAATCAATACTGATGATGATCTCGAAGCTTCCAATGGTCATCAACATAAGGTTGACGTGGAATGTGTGGTTTTTTTTAGGGTTAATAGGCAATTTAATAAGATTTCCTTATAGCTTCCTATCGGTTAATTAGACATTTTTACTTCATATGCTACATCTAACTTACTAGACTCGTGATTTAAGAGTTGTCTAAATGCAAGAGTTAAAAACTTTTATCAACACCTGAATCGAAGAGTATTTTAGCATATAAGTTATTGATGAGGAACGTACCAGTCACCACTGATGGGTCCTAAATGGCATCCATATTCATGATCACAAATGCTCGACCTCGAGTGTTCCCATCCCTATTTTTCAGTTTCAGGCAATCACCTTTGAAATGCCCTGTTTCCCCACGTTCATAACAAGCTCTTCCTCCTCCACCGGATGATCCTGTACTAATCCTTGGATTTCTTGCAACAGGTGTTGAGCGCTTACAGAAATTGACAGTATGTCCCTTTCTGTTACACTTGGTGCAATGAAAGCATTCACCAACATGATATTGGTTGCACTTCTTGCATTATGGGTGCTTCCTGATGGGTTTTACATGCAATAACACTGATAAATCCTTATACACTTATGGGTACATGCAACCTATTAGATCTGGTCATAACTCTATAGAAGTAACATTCTATTGAACAAAAAGAACCTTATAAACCTAGGTAATTTCGAAAATATAAGAATTACATACCTTTTTGATTGTTGTAGTAAACAATCAAACAATCCTTCTTGAAATGACTTGGGGCCAAAGCTAGGGTGTTTGGGATAAGGCCTAGTTTAATTAATATAATAATCAAGTTGCCTTATCTACTCATCCTAACCCCCATGGACGAAAATTCTAGGCTATTCCTAGCCAATTTTCGTCCATCCCATCCCACGGGGTTCTACAGTCTTCCTGCTTCAATTTTCAATAAATAACCAAACAGTCCATGTACTTTTAATTAATCCAATTAATCTCAAAATTAATTCTAATTAATTTCTGATTAATTATTATTTAAATAATACAATTTCTAATTAATATATTATTTTCATAACATATTAATAAATTCATTTTGATTTTTATTTAATTTATAATCACATAATAAATTAATAAATCAGTCTCTCTCTCTAAAAGTCATCCTTTTCAATTACTAGGTTTGAAGGTAACCCAAAAGGATTTTGCTAATAATTAAAGATTATACTAATTTAGTTATTGGGTTAGACACCTAATCCAACAATCTCCCACTTGGATAAGTCTAAAACTAAATTACTGGTATACTAAATTAAACAACAAAGAGTGCTTCCATAGCAAGTGTCGAACTCTAAACTAAACAGACATTGGTCCTAAGATAAGTGATCCAATATTCCTACATTCTACAAGATATCATACAGACATGAGACATGGATTAGAATCAATCTCATTGTCCAAATTTGTTTCCCGATTTCCTGATTTGTGATGAAAACATAAGACTTCAAATTGAACACATCAATTGAGTCTTGGTTGGGCCCCGCATAATAAGTCAACACCAAATCACCGAGGGGCCCAAATATATAGCGTTTCTCGTTAGGGTAAAAAGAACGAATAAACTTTGACTTATATGCTTGTATCCTTTATTCACCAAATAATACATGATACTGGGTTTTATAACATCATGTTACTGACGTGTTTTCACGATACCAATGCACAACCGAATTGTAAATTACAACTAATATATCTCAGTTTTAAGAATATAAGATATTATCGTCTCAGAATTACTCGTGATATAATCCAGGAAGTAGTTATTTGAGCGTGGGTTTATCCAATATTTAAATATCCATTTCTAAGTACTCAGGAATGTTGTAGCAATACAATTGCTATGTCTAATCTCCTTAGACAATCTACAATCCAATTCATGATAGTCTTGATTCACTACTTACTTCCCGAAGTATGAGTGACTGCGGAATTTGAATAATTAATTTATTCGGGAAGTAAAACATGCAAAACGAAAAACAAGAATAAATGATTGACAAATGCAGTAAACAAACTCATAAATAATCTCTATTATTTAATCACCAAAAATCAATTACATTTATTTTGTTACAAGTTTCAAACTAATCATCTAATTACTAAAACTAATGTCATCTCTCAGAACAATGCTCCTAGCATGCTGACTATGCTTAATCCTACTCAAAACCTTTGTGAGAGGATCTGCAGGATTATCTTCTGACGAAATTCTCTTCACTATGAGATGACCTTCTTCAAATCTATGTCTGATATAATGCTACTTTCTGTCGATATGTCTTGATTTACCATGATCTCTCGGTTCTTTGGTGAAAGAAACAACTCCTTCATTATTGCAGAAGAGTTACATTGGTTCCTGAATGGTTGGGACTACTCCAAAGTCTCCGATGAAGTTCTTCAACCAAGGTGCTTCCTTTGATGATTAACTTTCCGCTATGTACTCTGATTCACAAGTAGAATAAGCCATTGTGTCTATCTTGGAACTTTT
Source organism: Lactuca virosa (assembly GCF_052849685.1). Classification (NCBI taxonomy): domain Eukaryota; kingdom Viridiplantae; phylum Streptophyta; class Magnoliopsida; order Asterales; family Asteraceae; genus Lactuca; species Lactuca virosa. The sequence goes on along the minus strand of NC_136433.1, from coordinate 325,545,575 downwards.
CCAAGTAACTGCTCCACCATTTAATGTAAACACCCAGCCAGATTGAGAATGAAAGTTGTCTCTATCTGTTTGAAAGATTACGTCACTATACCCTATCACTGCCAACATATCACTGCCTCCAAGAACAAGGATTATGTGCTTTGTCCTTTGCAAATACTTGAGAATGTTCTTAACTGTTGTCCAATGAGCTCTGTCAGGATTTCCCTGAAAGCGACTGACCATTCTTAAAGAAAAGGACACATCAGGGCGAGTACATGTCATAACATACGTGATCGATCCTACAGCCAAAGCATAAGGGACTCAACTCATATCAACTATCTCTTCACCCGTACTTGGGCTTTAATTCTTATTTAATTTGGCATTTCTCTGAATAGGTAGCTCTCCTTTCTTGTAATTTTCCATACTAAACCGTTTTAGTACCTTGTCTAAGTATGTACTTTGACTAAGTCCAATTATTCTGTTCTTTCTATCTCTCAAAATTCTTATCTGGAGAATATAGGCTGCCTCTCCTAGATTCTTCATAGTGAAACACTTTCCAAGCCAAGATTTTACTACTTGAAAGGTTGGAATGTCGTTTCCCAAGAGTAGTGTCACACCCCCCAAACCAGAACGGTGGAAATGTCTGGGATGGAGGACTTTCATGTACAGTATCATAACAATTGAATAGTAGCGATCAAAGCATTACAACCATTGTATTAAATTTTTGATAAGCTTACATTGTACTAAAAAACATTGTCTATTTGACATCAAATGTATATGACAAAGATAAATAACGTGATGCGACGATGCCTCATCCTCCAAAACGCTTTGATTACCTGTTTACTGATTTCCTGAGAATACAAGTGATTTTGAAAAGTGTCAACAATTAAGTTGGTGAGTTCATAAGTGTTTTCTATGATAAATATTTGTAACTGTTTCATGTAAAATGATAGTGTATACTTCCAGAAAATCCAATATTTTCTTGAAAAGCGAGATGTAAGTCTTAATTCCCAAGACTAAAAATGTACGTAATGTTGCACTAGAAAATAGTGTTATGAAGTTTTATCATTATATAAAACAACTTGAACGTATGTTAACCCGTAAGCCAATTGTTTTGTTAATACTCCATGTGAGTTATTATAACCATACTAATGCGACTAGTGGCCTGAACGACATGCTTCGGGCGTCGGAACTGTTACCACATTTGTCACCCAAGACCTGCCGGTCTAAATGTAGCTAACAGCTTAGGTGCGGGGTTGTCAATCCCGTATAGATCAATACACAAGTGTCACGCTCTCCCTACAAGAGACTCTAGTTATAATTCAGGACTTTAGTGTGTACTCTGGTAGGTACAGTAAAGCCAAACGTCTCATAAAATTGTATCAACCGGTTTACGTCTAGTGTAATGAAAACCCTTTTTGTAAGTGGAAATATTTCCTTTTCCATAGTAATTACATAGTTTAAAATAATTATAGGTTCACCCCAAAATAGTAAAATAGTGTTAATGACCCATAAACTACACTCATTATAGTTTATCATAAATGTTTTGTTCTATCCACACACACACACACACACACACACATATATATATATATATATATATATATATATATATATATATATATATATATATATATATATATATAAGTTAACGTATTTGGATGTTTTTAAAAGATTATATCATATAATTTACATCTAACACAAGTATAAGAAGATTTAGTATGATAAAGACAATTTCTAGTTTTTGACTTTTTTGTCCATGTTTTTAGAAAAATTATAAAAAAATAATCGTAAGTCGAAATTTAGATCCGCAAAATCTCAGAGCTTATAAAATGAGTCTAATTTGTCCATAATATTTTTCCCTGACCTTAAGTGGTTCCTAACTAGAGTGAAAATGTTCATTTTTACAGACTGGTCCGAAAATGTTCCGAAATGATTGGTAGTTATGTAAAAATCACCATAAATTGTAGAAAAATCGTATTGATACGTGAGAGTAGTCCTTAAAAAGGTATAGACCTAAACCATTTGCATATTAAACAGTTTTGTAGTATATTAAGTTTAAGCAAATCAAAACAGTCCATGAACAGATCACAACGTTTCTGTAAAAAGCTGATTTTTAAGCTTAGATATATTTTAGTGACATAACTTGTATATTTAGTTTGCAAAGCCTTTAGATCATCCAAATAGGATTTGTTTACTTGTATTCCCCTACCTAAAACTTGGAAAAACTCGAAAATGAAGGGGGATGAACTCACCTTGGGTGGATTTCTTAGTGGATAAAGAGATGAAGATGATGATCCTCAAGCTTAGAACACTTGAAGATGGTTGAAGAACACTTGAAGATGGTATTACCCTAATGGATAATGTATGTAAATGCAACAAAAGTAGTATGAATGTGTGTAAAAACACTAGATTAACAAGGAAATGCTTACCAAAAATCTAAGAAACAACTTATGAAGAAGTATCCTTGAAAGATTTGAGCTTGTTCTTGAGAAGAGAAATGGAGAAATGAAGAAAGAATAGGGGAGGAAGGGAGGGGGTGGGGTGGGGTGGGGTGGGGTGAGATGACATGCATGGATGTATGTTGTGTAAAACTTGGATACATGTTAGGTAAGGATGGTGTTGGGAAAAGGGTGACATCTAGGTCTAGTCATGGGCTTTTTTAATGCAAAAAAGTCAACTCTTTAATAAAGATGTTGGCATATTATATAAAAAGAGTGTTAATTTTTATAAAAAGTGTGATATTTTTATAAAGAAAATATGGTATAAATGATGTATGAATATTTAATTTGAATTATAAAAATTCATTTTGTTAATAAAATCATTATTAGCAAAAAATAATAATACGTTACACGAAAATTAGGTTGATTCCTAAATTCTTTCCGTTAAAAGTTGGGCGTTTTAGGTCGAGTATCGAATTTGTCGCATTTGGTGACGAATTCACCAAAAATTTGTATATGTAACCTTTGATATGAATTTTCCATGTAGTGTAAGGTTTATGAACTCCACTACCTTATTTTACGAATATTATTTATACCCAAATAATATATGATTGAACTACCGAATTGTTACGTTACTAACTTTATTTAGGGTTTATATTCGATAATTGGTAACCGGAGGGGTACTTTGTATTATAATTTGCCATTAGTACATTAGGAACATTAAAGAATATCACATTTCTCCTAAAATTCTAATACGATTCGTGTTGACCTGGTTGACTTTTATTGACTTTGTTTGACCAAAATTGACGGTTGTCACATCATCCCCCCGTTAGAAGGAATTTCATCCCGAAATTTTTCATTTTGAGTGGGTCCTCACAAGGTAGGGAAAAGATGGGGGCATTTATGTTTTCATTTGGTCCTCCCGTTCCAAGTGAATTCAGGCCCTCGCTTGGCGTTCCAATGGACTTTCACTATTGGTATGCGGCTATTTCGTTCTTTTGACCTCCCTGTCCATGATCTCCACCGGTTCCTCGATGAAGTGGACTAACGTTAACTCTAGTGTGATAATTGTTATTTTATGAGAACTCGATGAGTGGTAATTTGGTATCCCAGGCTTTACCGAAGTCTATCATACACGCTCTCAACATGTCTTCCAGCGTCTGAATGGTTCTCTCGCTTTGCCCGTCGGTTTGAGGGTGGTAAGTTGTACTCATGTCGAGTCTGGTTCCCAAGGACTTTTGTAGTGATTTCCAAAACTATGAGGTAAACCTGCTATCTCTGTCAGAGATAATGGATATTGGCACGCCATGCAATCGTACCATCTCCTTGATGTACATAATTGTCAGTTTCTCTATTTTGTCTGTGTCCTTTATTGGCAGGAAGTGTACGGATTTGGTTGATCTACCGATGATCACCCAAATGGTGTCAAGTCCACTCGTCGTCTTGGGTAACTTGGTTATGAAGCCCATGGTTATACACTCCTACTTCCACTCAGGTATGTCCGGTTGCTGTAACAAACCCGAGGGCTTTTGGTATCCTACATTGACCTTCGCGCAAATCAGGCACTTTCCCACATAGATAGCGATCTATACCTTCATGTTTGGCCACCAATAAAGTTTCTTGAGGTCCATATACATCTTGTCTGAACTGGGATGAACAGAGTATTTGGTCTTGTGAGCCTCATTCATGACAACGTCTCTGTACCCGCCGAATCTCGGTGTCCAGAATTAGTCCATGAGGTAACGAGCTTCGTTATCCTTGACCTCAAGGTTTTTATCCATTCCCCGCAAGACTTCACTTGCGACATTCTCGGGTTTCAAGGCTTCAAGCTGCGCCTCCTTGATCTACGTGGACAAGTGTGAATGGATGGTCATGGTCAATGATTTTACTCAGCAGCCCGAGTATTCTTTTCGACTTAGGGAATCCGCTACTACGTTGGCCTTGCCTGGATGATAGCGAACTTCGCATTCGTAATCATTTAGCTGTTCCACCCATCGCCGATGTCTCATATTGAGTTCTTTTTTATTGAGAATGTGTTGGAGACTCTTATGGTCAGTGGAGATTGTGCAATTTGTGCCATAAAGGTAGTAGCTCTAGATTTTAAGGCAAACACTATTGCCCTAAAATCAAGTTTGTGTGTGGTGTAGTTGACCTTATGAGTCTTAAGTTATCTCGGGGATATCTTCCTCCAGAACTCTAAGCTGATGGTATCCCGACCTTAGATCAACCTTCTAAGAAGTAGCTCGTCCCTTGAAGTTGGTTGAATAGATCGTCGATTCAGGGTAGGGGATATCAGTCCTTGATGTTGAGCTTGTTCGACTCTTGACAGCTAACGCACACACGGAATGATCCGCCTTTCTTTGTTATAAATCAGACTGGCGCTTCCCAAGGTGAGAAGCTCGGTCTGATAAATTCTTTACTCATTAGTTCGTTCCGTTGACTGGACAACTCCTGCATTTCTGCCGACGTTAATCGATATGGGGATTTGGCTATGGGAGTGGCTTCAGGAATCAAGTCAATTCTAAACTCGACTTGGCGCACGGGTGGTATTCCTGGAAAGTCTTCTACGAATACATCAGGAAAGTTACAGACTTCTGGAATATCCTTGATATCTTTCACTTTATGTTTCTCATCCACAACATGGGGCTAGGAAGGCGTGGTACCTCTTGTGTAGGTACTTCTGAGCCTTGATGCAAGAGGCGATTCAGAGGTTTGTGTTGGGTTTGTCATCATTGATGACAAGGGTTTCGTTATTTTGTGAGTTAATTTGAACGGCCTTTCGTAACACATGGTATTGGTATGGTGAAGACTTAACCAAAGCATGCAAATGATCACGTCGAAGTTTCCTATTGTCACCGGTATTAGGTTGATTTAGAAGGAATGATTGTTTCGAGTTAGGGCACATCCTAGGTATGTGGCGTTGGTGGCTTCAGTTCTTCCCCTTGCCATTTTTATGGTGATTGCTTCATTAAGTGTTTGAGGTTTTTTTAAGGAAAAGTCCAAATTTATGGCTCACGAAACTCCTCTCTTCACCGCTATCGTAAAATATGCATGCATATGAGTTATTTGAGGAGAGACGTACCGGTAATCACAGCGGGGTCCCTCGTCGCTTTCTCATGTCCCATTGTTGAAACTATTCCCATGCATCTAGCATTTCGGTTATTGGCTTTTGGGCACTTCCTCTTGAAATGCCCCGTTTCCCCCACATCTATAGCAAGCCTGGCCCACCCCAGCGTTAGTGGCTTGGGTGGTCTGTTGAGCTGGCACCCTACAGAAGCCAGCGGTGTCCCCTTTTTTGCTACAGTTGTTGCAGTGCCTCTCTCGGCAGAATCCATTGTGATGGAAGTTACACTTGTTGTATTTAGGCAAGTTCCCAGAATATGGTTTCATCGGCACTGAGGCAGTAGGGAAAGTGGTGGTACGGACTGCCACAATTCGTTTTCTTTTGGAAGGCTCTTGAGTCGATCGACCCCTTTTCTTGTTCCAGAACTTTCGTTTCTTGGGCAATACTCCTCCATTGTCGTAGGAGCGCTTAGGTTTGTAATTTGGGTAGTCTCTGCAGGAGCACGCTCGTTGGTGTCCTTGGTTGTCGCCATGATTGGAACTGTTGGTACCATTCCCATTTCTGTTTGTGTTGTTAGCGATAAGTTGTGCCATGATGATTGCCATGGCGGCTGCTACATCGACTTCAAATGTAGCGGTGTCCATTTGCAGATTTGGTGTTGCGTCGGTACGATGGTTACTTCCGCGTGGTGACGAGTTCGTAAGTAACCATGGTCGTTGCTAGTTGTATCCCATCTATATTTATATATACAAACATATAAATTACATGTTTTGCTGTATGATTCCCAATGTTTTGACCAACATCATCGTAATGTACTTGTGGTAGCAAGTGGTAGTAGGTATTGTACAAATGTTAAGTTACCAAAGTAAAACATAGATAACAAAACGCTAACTTGATTCGGGTTACAATGGTTTTGGAGGGCGTACCTCGCTTGATTTACTACTACTAGTTGTAATAAAAGATGCAATGAGCCTAACACATAGTGTGAGTAGTGTAGTCACTAACTTACTAGGCTATACTAGTCTATCATATACCAAAATGACGCACAAGGTGCCCCGCCATCTTACACATCTCGCGAGTGACCTCCTCCGCTCTTTGTTCCGCTATAACTGCCCAAGTTTCAGCTGCAAGGATTTGTTGTCTCATGGCGGCCATCTCCTCCTGTAAGGAATGTAGGTGGTCCGTAATGTTCTCCTGCTCCGCTTGTTGGTTCAGCATGATACCTGTATGGTTTTCTTGTTCCTCGTGGATGCGTCGAATTCGCATTGTCGCGTTCCGAGCTTCACCACCGATCTCCATTACCTCGTGATGGAGAGCCTGAACCTGAGTGTCCAAACAGACCACTTGTGGTACATTAAGAGGTAGTGCTCGATCTATGAGGGTGTTGGGGCCCAGAGCATGGTGTCATTGGTGCATGCTGAATGTGGATCGTCGACCGTCTTCTCTATCCCAAGCATGCAGATGGGTTGTCCATTGTGGGGGCGCATCCTGGACAGAGGCAGATGTCAGCAACAAAGTTTGCCTTTGAATGGGCAATATCCTCTTACGAGGAATGTTCATCCAAAGAGGACCCCCATTGGGGTGTCTATATACCTGGAAGGAGAGAGGTGAGAGGGGATCATGCCTGCTCCTGATAGGGTAAGATTCATTAACGATCTCCCCAGCGCCTTCCTCCTCGTCTGATCCCTCATTAGAATCCTCCTCCTCGTAGTCCATCTCTTGGTACTCCTCAGGATCCTCTTCTGGATCCTCCTCATGAACCCCTTCTGGCTCCTCCTTGATCCATCCGTTGGCTACCATGGCATGGTAGTAGGGGTCTTCATGGCGAAATCTGGCCATGTTGTCTGAGCGAGAATAGAGGTATAAGAGACACATAAAGAATCAAGATGTATGGTTCTATAGTATCATAAAGTATTCCTATAGTATTTTAAACTTTATGTTTGGTTCTTAGCGTTTCTTTGTATGGGGGTTGGTAAGTTTTAGATTCGTTGTTCACCACGACCATTCCTAAACACATGTTAGTTATATCTCGCATAAATATCGTTGATCAGGCCATATTTATCCCATATATGATTACACACTATCTAGGTTTAATCGTAGCGTCCAACTTATCTTAATAATTTTTATATGGTTCTTATTATGACACTCTTCTAGTATATATGCATGTACGTATACTTTTATATATAAAAAAATACTATTATATTTTAAAAGTATACTTCTTAGTCAGAGTGTTTTAGCCCCATTGTATTTATAGTTGTATATCTTACATGGTTTGATATATTTAGTTCACTATAAACAATGCTCTGATACCATTCTGTCACACCCCCAAACCAGAACGGCGGAAACGTTTGGGGGGTAGATGACTTTCACGTACAGTATCATAACAATTGAATAGTAGCGATCAAAGCATTACAACCATTGTATTGAATATTTGATAAACTTACATTGTACTCAAAAACATTGTCTATTTGACATCAAATGTATATGAAAAAGATAAATAACGTGATGGGACGATGCCTCATCCTCCAAAACGCTTTGATTACATGTTTACTGATTTCCTGTGAATACAAGTGATTTTCAAAAGTGTCAACAATTAAGTTGGTGAGTTCATAAGTGTTTTGTATGAGAATGATTTGTAACTGTTTCGTGTAAAATGATAGTGTATACTTCCAGAAAATCCAATATTTTCTTTAAAAGCGAGCTGTAAGTCTTAATTCCCAAGACTAAAAATGTAAATGATGTTGCACTGGAAAAATAGTGTTGTGAAGTTTTATCATTATATAAAACTACTTGAATGTATGTTAACCCGTAAGCCAATTGTTTTGTTAATACTCCATGTGAGTTATTATAACCATACTAATGCGACTAGTGGCCTGAACGACGTGCTTCGGGCGTCGGAATTGTTACCACATTTGTCACCCCAGACCTGCCGGTTTAACTGTAGCTAACAGTTTAGGTGCGGGGTTGTCAATCCTGTATAGATATATATACAAGTGTCATGCTCTCCCTACAAGAGACTCTAGTTATATTTCAGGACTTTAGTGTGTACTCTGGTAGGTACGGTGAAGCCAAATGTCTCACAAAATTGTATCAACCGGTTTACGTCTAGTGTAATGAAAACCCTTTTTGTATGTGGAAATATTGCCCTTTCCATAGTAATTACATACTGTAAAATAATTATACTTTTAAATAATTATTGGTTAGCCCCAAAATGGTAAAATAGTGTTAATGACCCATAAACTACACCCATTATAGTTTATTATAAATGTTTTGTTTTGTCCTTATATATATATATATATATATATATATATATATATAAGTTAACATATTTAGATGTTTTTAAAAGATTATATCGTATAAGAACATTTAGTACGATAAAGACAATTTCTAGTTTTTGACTTTTCTGTTCATGTTTTTAGAAAAATTATAAAAAAATCATCGTATGTCACAATTTAGACCCGTAAACTCTCAAGGCTTTTATAATTAGTCTACTTTGTACATATTATTTTTCCCTGACCTTAAGTGGTTCCTAACTAGAGTGAAAACGTTCATTTTTACAGACTGGTCCAAAAATGTTCCGAAATGATAGACAGTTTTGTAAAAATCACCATAAATTGTAGAAAATAGTATGGACACGTGAGAGTAGTACATAAAAAGGTATAGACCTGAAACATTTGCATATTAAATAGTTTTAAAGTATATTAATTTTATGCAAGGCAAAACAGTCCGTGAACAGACCACAACGTTTCTGTAAAAAACTGATTTTTAAGCTTAGATATGTTTTTGTGACATAACTTGTATTTTTAGTTTGCAAAGCCTTTAGAGCATCCAAATAGGATTTGTTTACTTGTATTCCCCCCCCCCCCCCTGAAACTTGTAAAAACTCGAAAATGAAGGGGTATGAACTCACCTTGAGTGGATAAAGAGATGAAGATGAAGACCCTCAAGCTTAGAACACTTGAAGATGGTTGAAGAACACTTGAAGATGGTATTACCCTATGGATAATAACACATAAATTTGTTTAAATGCAAAAAAACTAGTATGAATGTGTGTAAAAATACTAGATTAACAATGAAATGCTTACCATAAAGCTAAGAACCAACTTATGAAGAATTATCCTTGAAATATTTGAGCTTGTTCTTGAGAGGAGAAATTGAGAAATGAAGAAAGAGATGAAGATGAAGATGATGAGGTGGGGGGGTCCTTCTTGACCGAAAATATAAAGAAGAGGGGAGGGGGTGGGGTGGGGTGAGATGACATGCATGGATGTATGTTATGTAAAACTTGGATACATGTTGGGTAAGGATGGTGTTGGGAAAAGGATGACATCTAGGTCTAGTCATGGGCTTTTCCAATTCAAAAAGTCAACTCTTTAATTTATATAAAGATGTTGGCATTTTCTATAAAAAGAGTGTTAATTTTTATAAAAAGTGTGATATTTTTATAAAGAAAATATGGTATAAATGATGTATGAGTATTTAATTTGAATTATAAAAATTCATTTGTTAATAAAATCATTATTATCAAAAATAATAATATGTTACACGAAAATTAGGTTGATTCATAAATTCTTTCCGTTAAAAGTTGGGCGTTTTAGGCCGGGTATCGAATTTGTCGCATTTGGTGACGAATTCACCAAAAATTTGTATATGTAACATTTGATATGAATTTGCCATGTAGTGTAAGGTTGATGAACTCTACTACCTTGTTTTATGAATATTATTTATACCCAAATAATATATAATTGAATTACCGAATTGTTACGTTACTAACTTTATTTAGGGTTTATATTCGATAATTGGTAACCAGAGGGGTACTTTGTATTATAATTTGTCATTAGTACATTAGGAACATTAGAGAATATCACATTTCTCCTAAAGTTCTAATACGATTCGAGTTGACCTGGTTGACTTTTATTGACTTTGTTTGACCAAAATTGACGGTTGTCACAAGTAGTATGTCATCAACATACAATAACAGAAAAGTTACTATCCTCCCACTAGCTTTTACATACACACAGTTTCATCCTCACTTCTAGAAAAACCAAACTCTTTGACTTTTTCATGAAAGCAAAGATTCCAGCTCCGAGATGCTTGTTTCAATCCGTAGATGGATTTATCAATCTTGCACACTCTATTGGGAAACTTTTCATCAACAAAACCCTCTGGCTAACTCATGTAAACATCTTTAGCCAACTTCCCATTAAGAAAAGAATTTTTAACATCCATCTGCCAATTTTCATAATCATGAAAGGCAGCTATGGCGAGCATTATCCTAATAGATTTTATCTTAGCCACTGGTGAGAAGGTCTCATCATAGTTAACCCCTTGAGTTAGAGTAAAGCCCTTCGCAACCAGTCGTGCCTTGAATGTGTGCACATTTCCATCCATGTTGATCTTTTTCTTGAAGATCCATTTGTAACCAATTGTCTTTCGATCAGGTTCTTGATCAACCAAATTCCAAACATGGTTGTGACAAATGGACTTGATCTCGTTGTCCATTGCCTCTTTCCATTTGGCTGCCTCGGGGCCTGCCGTTGCTTCCTTGTAGTTAGCTGGCTCATCCAAATTTATCAGTGTTTGATCATTGATAAGCGTATCACAATCTGACGTTATATGGAAACCATATAGTGTTGGTGGCATGCTAACTCTACTAGAACGTCTAAGAGGTAAGGAATTGTCATCGAGTTCAACAGGAGTCTCATCCTCTGGTTGACCGCTAGTATCATCTAAGGTTCCTTCATTGGTTAACTCTTGAATTTCTTCAAGGCCAATAGTACTCCCACTGTCCTATTTGCATATGAACTCTCTCCCGCGAAAGACTCCTCGTCTTGCTAAAAAGACCACGTTTTCACTAGGTATGTAGAACTAGTATCCAAATGAATTTTATGGGTAGCCAATGAAAATACATTTCTCACGTATGGCTTCTAGCTTGTCATGAGTCTCTCGTCTAATGAAAACTTCACAACCCCAGACTTTGATATGTGCTAACGAGGGAACTTTCCCTGTCCACATCTCGTGAGGTGTTTTGGCAACCTTTTTACTAGGGACAAGATTGAGGATATGGGCGGCTGTCTCTAAGGCATACCCCTAAAAGGAGATGGGAAGAGTGACTCGACTCATCATGGAACGAACCATGTCCAACAAGGTCTGATTACACCTTTCAGTCACACCATTAAGTTGTGGTGTCCTAGGAGGAGTCAGTTGTGAAACTATTCCTCATTTCTTGAGGTAGTCATGGAACTCGATACTAAGATACTCTCCTCATCTATCAGATCGGAACATCTTTATCTTCCTGCCTAATTGATTCTCAACTTCATGTTTAAACTCTTTGAACTTTTCAAAGGTTTTTGATTTATGTTTGTTCAAGTAGATATAATCATATCTACTATAATCATCTGTAATGTTACAAAAACTGATTAGCATCTCTTATGGTGGATCTGAAGGGCCCACACATATCTGTGTGTATGAGGTCCAACAAACCTTCACCTCTTTCACAAGATCCAGTGAAAGGTGATTATGTCATCTTAACCAAAAGACAAGATTCACATTCATCATTTGGACTTAGGTCAAATGATTCCAAGACTCCATCCTTTTGGAGTTGGGCGATGCATTTCTTTTTAATGTGCCCAAGACGACCATGTCATAAGCATGCCTTGTCTAAACCATTAGACGAATCAATGTGAAATACACTATTGCCTAAGCTATCAACACAAGTCATAATTTCATACACACCATTACAATGTAAAGCTTCAAAAATAAAAGCACCATTTTTGTAAACTAGAATTGAACCATTCAAATAATTAAACGGGTTATGAAAACCTTGTCTAAACATTGCTTGAAATGAAATAATGTTCCGCGTCATTTCTGATGAATAGCAATAATCTATCAAGTCTAAACTAACTTCACTACAAAGCATTAGATGATAAGTCCCAATATTGGTAACAGGAGAATATTGCTTATTTCCCCTGATTAGATTCATCCTCCCATGCTCCACCTCTTCACTTTCTTTTAGCCCCTACAAATCAGAACAAATATGAAAACCACATCCTGTGTCAACGACCCAAGAATGAGTAGATTGTGAGTTATTAGTTTGAATAGTGTATATACCTACTGACGATGGCTTCACCTTGCCATATTTGATGCCTTGCAAGTACTTAGGTCATCTCCTCTTCCAATGGCCCTTGTAATTGCAATAATAACAAGTGGCCTCTTTGGGGTCGCTAACAGCTGGAATGTATGAGTTGGGCCTTGTGTTTGGCCCATTTCTTGATGACCCTAAAAGGGCCTTGTTCTTCCAGTTAGCTTTTGGAGTAGCCTTCCTTTTCTTCCCTTTTGCTTGTCTAATGGCGAGAATGGGAGCATTAGTGGAAGGGGCCGAATTCTTTGCCTTCATTCCTGACTCAACATTTTGTAGCAAGTTGTGGAGTTGGGACAATGTGGTTTCTATGTTATTCAAATGATAAGCCAATATAAACTGATCATAACAACATATGAATGAGTTTAAGACCATGTCAATGGCCAACTCCTCGTCAAAATTCACATTGATCCTAACAAGGCGTTCCACGTATATTTGCATTCTATGCACGTGGTTGCAGATAGACACTCCCCCTTTCATCTTGCAAGCCATGAGGGACTTGACCACTTCATATTTTTCTTGACGATCTCTCTTGTGGTAGTTTTCCACAAGGTTGTTGTTCATCTCTAATGGCCAGTAGTCCTCATAGAACCTTTGCAATTCAGGAGCCATTGTAGCGAACATGATGCAAGCAACTTTTGTTGCATGATCGTCGTGTTTCTCGTAGGAGGCTAGTTATTCAGGAGCAGCAGTGGCGTCATCGATCTCAACAAGTTTTTCATCAAGGACATATTCTTTTCCCTCGAGTCGAAGAGCCATCTTAATATTTCGCATCCAATCATTGTAGTTAGTGCCAACAAATGTCACCTTGGACACGATCGAGAGTAAGGAGAAACTCGAGTGGTTGGTAGACGACGAAGGAGCAGAAGCATTATCAGGAGTAGACATCTATAGAGAAAAAGAATAGTTTTAGTTAGATGACAATAATCCTTAATATTTTAACCCATAATGAATAATTAAGGCTAGGATCCAAAATAACAATTCACAACTAAGAAGATGGATGTCGTAATCTTATTTCGAGTTTATAAATGTAGGTAAAAGAAATTTACCAATTTTAAGCTATGAAATTCCTAGATCTTTTGAGATTCATTGAATCCATCAATGACATGTTTAATCTCAAATTATGCTCTACTATCCGTGACTGAGATATCAAGGATCAGAAACTAGATGTGAATAACCATACAAATATGTTTGGCACTCTCGATGTCATTTATCATCTCTCTTTAATGTGCCAGTTAACCACACGCGCTCCATTAATCAATGATAATTTTCGAGATTTCCATTATGATGCTTTATAGTCACTATTAGTGTGCCGGTTAACCACACACGCTCCACTAACTACTATAGAAAGTATAATGTGCAATTTTATGGATTAACATACTTTTCACGTTTTCTTAAAGTAACTAAGAGTGGGATTTTTTAAAAGATGTTTTAGTTACTTTAATAGCAATATACTTATTAATGAGGTTATGTCATATCAAATCCGTTCAGCTAACGACCCTCCACCATACAAGAGAGCGGTGGGTAAGAATGGATACCCAATGGTGGTCATTTTATAGGCCGCTTCCTTAAACTCCCCTTATAGTATAGCTTCGTGAATGATCTGTACTAGCGATTCGACTGACCTAGTATTATACATATAGTAATTATTAAACTTTTAATTTTACATATAGTACAAGTAAATATATAATTCATTATATTTCATACAGTACGGTTTCAACAGTCATTAAAAAAGGTGTGCAAATCTTTAGTAATGAAAAGTCGTAAACAAAATTCAAAATAGCCCGAAGGCTCAAAATTAAAAGATTGGATATACTCTTGCTATGCGACTTTTCCCAAATCAGTAACCCCGGGCATTACCATCCCCAACCATTCTATCCTTAACATAGTTAGTGCTAAATGACACTTCTATAATAAAATTGACAAGTCATTATGTGACTTGTCCATACATCCATCCATTCCTACTCTATCTACACTCATCACTTCCTTCCTCCCATCTACCAGTACCCGAGATAATAAACCAAGACATTAGTTATCTCGGTCACATGGTTGTCCAATGTCCTTATCCTCCGCTTCATGTCTAGGTCCTGTTCATCCGTTTTTCTTATTGGAAGAATAGAGGACTGCGAGTAGAGCTCTAAATATGCGATCCTTAAATCGTGCGCATCCATCCCAGTAAAAGTGGTATCAAGTCTTTGATCCACATTCAACATCACAATATGCTCTTACGCATGTTGGCTCTCAATCCTATGCAAAACGTCCTGATAGAAGTGAGGTGTTCCCTTTAAGGATACTAATCTCTCCACTCATAATAGTAAACTGATTCTCCAGCCTAACACTTCATTCAAACAACTGCGCTAGGTCCTCACTTTCAGTGGGGATGGAGAACATGCTCTCGATGCCTATCTTGGCTAATACATGCTCATGATCCTTCCATTGAAAACTCGGTCTTCCACAAAGTCCACGAGCCATGGTGGCTATTTTGGAACCTCCTCAAACTAGTATTTGTCCACTAACAAACTTTCTAGACTCGTGCCATGATAAGGATAAACTTGTGTGCAGTCTTTCTAATCCGCCTCTTCCATGGCATATTTTAGTATGGGCTTAGTGGTGAAGGTCGAGGTGGTGTGACTATCTCCTCATCCTCCATAGGTTCGCTCTCCTTTAAAGGCTCCACCTCCTCTGATGGCTCGGCCTCCTCCTCAAGTTCTTCCTCGTCGGAAGGATAATTCTCCGTGGGCACCATGGCCCCGTTGCCTAATGTTATGGGGGTGTACCTTGGGTACTCTGGATAGTACGGGTCACCAGGCAGCATGGGAATAGGTACTTCCGATTCCTCCAGCATCATCCACTCAAACACATCTTCCATCTATATAAAACATGATTAATTTGTTAGCACAACATTCTAAATTCATAAGTATTTTTACTCCACCCGTGTTTTCTGTGATTTGGTTCTTAGAATCCTCAAGAGTCTTAGTCTATCAACTACTACACATAAGTTAGGTAGTACATACGACAGTCCATAATAAAACATAGATGCGCAAACTAGGTTTAGTTGTCGCGTGACTTATGTACTATAAAACATAGTTAAGTATTTGATCTAAGATCTTGAGTTTATAATGATATTAAATAATTATTCTTATCAATAGATTGAGTTTATATATAAGACTCTATATCTTGTGTTTATTAATTATTATCAATTAATAATACTTAATTATTTGTAGGTTTAAAGGATTAAACCTAAACTAAGTGTTCGTCATAAACTATAGTCGTAGTTCCTAAAGGAAATACTAGCGCATTATAGCTAAGGCTTTGATACCAATCTGTCATACCCCCGGCCGGCGGCGGAATCGTCGGGGATAGTGACGACAAGAATGGATTACAGACAAAGCATAAATTGAACAGTATACAAATAACATAATATTACAATTTTTAATACCAATAAATATGTCTTACATCATTATACACTTCGTAGCATGTCCTCAAGGATAATACCAATTGCCTTAACACATAAGCGACATAAAAAGTACAAACTAAAGATTTCATCACGTCCACGGGTGAGACTTCAGCTCTTTAGTTACCTGAGAATACATGTATTAAATATACGTCAACAAAAATTATCGGTGAGTTCCACAGTTTTTTTACTCTGCGTACTTTTATGATCAAAAGTATATTTTATATAAATGTATTTGAATATCGAATTATATAAAATAAAAGTACTTTTCCAACTAAAAAGTATAAAAATAAATCGTTTACACACTTGTAATCTCATACAAGTAAAAGCATTTGTTTATATAAATAACTTATTAAATATAAGTTTATAAACAACAAAAATTCGTGTCATAATGTTTATTAAGTATAATTTTACTTAATTAATTAACTGACACTTATCCATTTGAGCAAAATATTCATACCCCATACAATATTATTTCAAATCCTATGAGTATTCAAACCATATATAAATACTATTTCAAGTCTATATGTGCATTTTTAAAGTAAACTCCGCGTATTTAATGAACCTATGGCCGAACTATGGATGAGAAAACCTATGAAAAAGGCACCTCAATGGAAGCGTGCCAAAAACCTCACCAACGCTTCATCGACGTCGTGAATTAATAAGAGACTGAACATTAGCACCCATTTCAAATCGTTAGACGTAGGTTATAGCTAACAACCACATGCGGGGCGATCAACCCGTATAAACCAATACAAAAATTTCCTCGGTCCTTACAGATTAACGGTTATAACACAGAGCGTTTTATTAAGACATGTTTTCTTAGATGATGAAGAGTGTATCTCATATAGGAAATCCCGAGTTTTATAGAACTTAACCGTGTGTGAGTGCATTTCAGTCCTTAACTTTATTTAAAAGTTTATTAGACTAATATTTGTTAGAATCATTAGAAAATGGTAACCTGAGTCTTAAAACTCAAATTAAAAAACTTACTAGACTTGGCATTCCAAAATTTGTATCAACATTTCCTGAAAAAATCGGGCAGCACAACGGTTGCATTTGACCCAAAGCTAATATGAAACCAACAATTCCATTAAATATTACAAGTTCACAAAACCGTTAAAACGCATCATTTATAATAAAAACGACTTGGTAACCTATATGACGGATATGGATTTACAACTATTAAAGTTGTAAATGTGTATTCAAAACTTAATATATATATATATATATATATATATATATATATATATATATATATATATATATATATATATATATATATATATATATACACACATAGATTTTGATTAATTTGAAGAAAGATATGTATTTAGTTAGTCATATGTCATTTTTGACAATAACAAATGTACATGTCATAAAATTTTAAATCTCGTGAACTTTAAACTAACACAACTAGTTGGTATAACAAAAGAAAGAATGATTTCACATGTACTCTCTCCTAAAATGTTAAAACTTAAAAGTGGGGCCATGGAACTCATCCCCAAAGCGTATGAATGTTCTTTGAAGATATTGGGTCGTTTTGTGCATTTCCAACTTATAATGTTGACACCTTTTGAACCGACGGACTACACAGGCTCGTAGATCAGCTTATCGGGAACCTAAAAACAACTTTTTAAGTTCAACGGAGTGTCAGAGGGTAGCCGAAACAGCCGACGGAGGTCCGCCGAAATACTGTCGGTGATGCTTTTCTCAGGGGTTTTGGCGTTTGGTGATGTTGATCTCGACGACAAGGAAAGGGCAGTGGAGCAGTGGGTGTTCGTGAGGATGGAGTGCGACGGGAAGGAGGCTACCCAGTTTTCCGATGGACAGAATACCTCCTCCGGTGGTGGTTTTTCCAACCGAGAATAAGAGAAAAAGGTAGAGTTAGAGAGAGTGTGTATGTGAGATCCATAGAGTGAAGGAAGGGCAGATTTGCTTAGAAGATTTTGTTAACATTCTAAGGTACTATGATGATGTCATGATTGCGACATCATCATGATTTCTTCCTCCAAGTTTGTCTCAATTTCCAAGCCCTGTAATTCGACCCCGTATTAATTTTTCGAATGTACACCATCTGATTGTTCCAAATGTGGTTATTTCAAAAAACGTAAACGGAATTCCAAACTGATATACGGAACTAGGTGAAGATGGCGTTCAAGCTTAAGTTTTTATAAAACTCCAGTCCAACAGTTTTCACGAATTCGTCAAACTCCGAGTTAACAATATACCAAAAAGAAATCAATTATTAGACCTAATTCTAAGTTACAAAATATGTTTGAAAACAATTTACGAAAGGTGCAGCTATCCCAACGAAGTGATACATTGTTCGTTTCCAGGAAAATCCGTTAAATACTTATTTTACAACAATAAAAAGGGGATAACTTATTTGTACGATCTTCGTTTTCGATGTTCCTTATATCCACAAAGTCGTGAGTGTATAATCCATCCAATTTGATCATCAATTGCTCCTAAGTACACTTAATGCATAAATTTTATTTTTAGGGCATTAAATAACACTTATTTTTGTGAATTGTTTTCTATTTGTTAACGATCTTCAACGTTTTGAGAAAATTGAAGTAATCCATGGGCATAATATAATGGGGTTCGCGGTGGTTTAACCGCGCGAACAGACATATTTTTACCAATTGTTACACTATAGTCTGTAATACACTTTTTAGATCAGAACGTACTATTGGGTTTTATTTCAACATTAGTTTCATAAACTAGTAAAATGGAAAAGGGAAGACTTATGATTTTCGAAAATAACATAACAAATGACACCCACCAAGATCATCTTACAAGTTGTAGAAAGATTAAAACATGAAACAAAGAAAAGGATGAAGATATAACAACATTTGTAGTTCTTTGGGTCCTCTTTGGGAGGCTTGGAAGTTGATGGAGAATGAAGAACTTTTGAGAAACCAATAAGAAGTCAACTATATGTAGAGTCTAGTCCATAAACTCTTAAATTTTAAGCTTGAAGATCATAACCAATATGAACCTCAAGAGAGCAAAAGAAAACAAGTGATCTTCAAGTAAGTGAATCAAAACTAGAGAGAATGGCAAGTGCTTATGCACTTATGGTTTTTGGCATGTATATAAGCCACCAAATGAAATCATCAAAAATTAGTTCTTTTACACACAAGTTCTTAACCATTTAATCTCTCTTGTCCATGGAACTCATCCCCAAAGCGTATGAATGTTCTTTGAAGATATTGGGTCGTTTTGTGCATTTCCAACTTATAATGTTGACACCTTTTGAACCGACGGACTACACAGGCTCATAGATCAGCTTATCGGGAACCTAAAAAACAACTTTTTAAGTTCAACGGAGTATCAGAGGGTAGCCGAAACAGCCGACGGAGGTCCGCCGAAATACTGTCGGTGATGCTTTTCTCAAGGGTTTTGGCGTTTGGTGATGTTGATCTCGACGACAAGGAAAGGGCAGTGGAGCAGTGGGTGTTCGTGAGGATGGAGTGCGACGGGAAGGAGGCTACCCAGTTTTCCGATGTTCGGAATACCTCCTCCGATGGTGGTTTTTCCAAACGAGAATAAGAGAAAAAGGTAGAGTTAGAGAGCGTGTGTATGTGAGATCCATGGAGTGAAGGAAGGGCAGATTTGCTTAGAAGATTTTTTAACATTCTAAGGTACTATGATGATGTCATGATTGCGACATCATCATGATGTCTTCCTCCAAGTTTGTCTCAATTTCCAAGCCCTATAATTCGACCCAGTATTAATTTTTCGAATGTGCACCATCTGATTGTTCCAAATGTGGTTATTTCAAAAACGTAAACGGAATTCCAAACTGATATACGGAACTAGGTGAAGATGGCGTTCAGGCTTAAGTTTTTATAAAACTCCAGTCCAACAGTTTTCACGAATTCGTCAAACTCCGAGTTAAAAATATACCAAAAAGAAATCAATTATTAGACCTAATTCTAAGTTACAAAAATATGTTTGAAAACAATTTACGAAAGGTGCAGCTATCCCAACGAAGTGATACATTGTTCGTTTCCAGGAAAATCCGTTAAATACTTATTTTACAACAATAAAAAGGGGATAACTTATTTGTACGATCTTCGTTTTCGATGTTCCTTATATCCACAAAGTCGTGAGTGTATAATCCATCCAATTTGATCATCAATTGCTCCTAAGTACACTTAATGCATAAATTTTATTTTTAGGGCATTAAATAACACTTATTTTTGTGAATTGTTTTCTATTTGTTAACGATCTTCAACGTTTTGAGAAAATTGAAGTAATCCATGGGCATAATATAATGGGGTTCGCGGTGGTTTAACCGCGCGAACAGACATATTTTTACCAATTGTTACACTATAGTCTGTAATACACTTTTTAGATCAGAACGTACTATTGGGTTTTATTTCAACATTAGTTTCATAAACTAGTAAAATGGAAAAGGGAAGACTTATGATTTTCGAAAATAACATAACAAATGACACCCACCAAGATCATCTTACAAGTTGTAGAAAGATTAAAACATGAAACAAAGAAAAGGATGAAGATATAACAACATTTGTAGTTCTTTGGGTCCTCTTTGGGAGGCTTGGAAGTTGATGGAGAATGAAGAACTTTTGAGAAACCAATAAGAAGTCAACTATATGTAGATTCTAGTCCATAAACTCTTAAATTTTAAGCTTGAAGATCATAACCAATATGAACCTCAAGAGAGCAAAAGAAAACAAGTGATCTTCAAGTAAGTGAATCAAAACTAGAGAGAATGGCAAGTGCTTATGCACTTATGGTTTTTGGCATGTATATAAGCCACCAAATGAAATCATCAAAAATTAGTTCTTTTACACACAAGTTCTTAACCATTTAATCTCTCTTGTCCATGGAACTCATCCCCAAAGCGTATGAATGTTCTTTGAAGATATTGGGTCGTTTTGTGCATTTCCAACTTATAATGTTGACACCTTTTGAACCGACGGACTACACAGGCTCATAGATCAGCTTATCGGGAACCTAAAAAACAACTTTTTAAGTTCAACGGAGTGTCAGAGGGTAGCCGAAACAGCCGACGGAGGTCCGCCGAAATACTGTCGGTGATGCTTTTCTCAGGGGTTTTGGCGTTTGGTGATGTTGATCTCGACGACAAGGAAAGGGCAGTGGAGCAGTGGGTGTTCGTGAGGATGGAGTGCGACGGGAAGGAGGCTACCTAGTTTTCCGATGGTCGGAATACCTCCTCCGATGGTGGTTTTTCCAAACGAGAATAAGAGAAAAAGGTAGAGTTAGAGAGCGTGTGTATGTGAGATCCATGGAGTGAAGGAAGGGCAGATTTGCTTAGAAGATTTTGTTAACATTCTAAGGTACTATGATGATGTCATGATTGCGACATCATCATGATGTCTTCCTCCAAGTTTGTCTCAATTTCCAAGCCCTGTAATTCGACCCCGTATTAATTTTTCGAATGTGCACCATCTGATTGTTCCAAATGTGGTTATTTCAAAAACGTAAACGGAATTCCAAACTGATATACGGAACTAGGTGAAGATGGCGTTCAAGCTTAAGTTTTTATAAAACTCCAGTCCAACAGTTTTCACGAATTCGTCAAACTCCGAGTTAAAAATATACCAAAAAGAAATCAATTATTAGACCTAATTCTAAGTTACAAAAATATGTTTGAAAACAATTTACGAAAGGTGCAGCTATCCCAACGAAGTGATACATTGTTCGTTTCCAGGAAAATCCGTTAAATACTTATTTTACAACAATAAAAAGGGGATAACTTATTTGTACGATCTTCGTTTTCGATGTTCCTTATATCCACAAAGTCGTGAGTGTATAATCCATCCAATTTGATCATCAATTGCTCCTAAGTACACTTAATGCATAAATTTTATTTTTAGGGCATTAAATAACACTTATTTTTGTGAATTGTTTTCTATTTGTTAACGATCTTCAACGTTTTGAGAAAATTGAAGTAATCCATGGGCATAATATAATGGGGTTCGCGGTGGTTTAACCGCGCGAACAGACATATTTTTACCAATTGTTACACTATAGTCTGTAATACACTTTTTAGATCAGAACGTACTATTGGGTTTTATTTCAACATTAGTTTCATAAACTAGTAAAATGGAAAAGGGAAGACTTATGATTTTCGAAAATAACATAACAAATGACACCCACCAAGATCATCTTACAAGTTGTAGAAAGATTAAAACATGAAACAAAGAAAAGGATGAAGATATAACAACATTTATAGTTCTTTGGGTCCTCTTTGGGAGGCTTGGAGGTTGATGGAGAATGAAGAACTTTTGAGAAACCAATAAGAAGTCAACTATATGTAGATTCTAGTCCATAAACTCTTAAATTTTAAGCTTGAAGATCATAACCAATATGAACCTCAAGAGAGCAAAAGAAAACAAGTGATCTTCAAGTAAGTGAATCAAAACTAGAGAGAATGGCAAGTGCTTATGCACTTATGGTTTTTGGCATGTATATAAGCCACCAAATGAAATCATCAAAAATTAGTTCTTTTACACACAAGTTCTTAACCATTTAATCTCTCTTGTCCATGGAACTCATCCCCAAAGCGTATGAATGTTCTTTGAAGATATTGGGTCGTTTTGTGCATTTCCAACTTATAATGTTGACACCTTTTGAACCGACGGACTACACAAGCTCATAGATCAGCTTATCGGGAACCTAAAAAACAACTTTTTAAGTTCAACGGAGTATCGGAGGGTAGCCGAAACAGCCGACGGAGGTCCGCCGAAATACTGTCGGTGATGCTTTTCTCAGGGGTTTTGGCGTTTGGTGATGTTGATCTCGACGACAAGGAAAGGGCAGTGGAGCAGTGGGTGTTCGTGAGGATGGAGTGCGACGGGAAGGAGGCTACCCAGTTTTCCGATGGTCGGAATACCTCCTCCGATGGTGGTTTTTCCAAACGAGAATAAGAGAAAAAGGTAGAGTTAGAGAGCGTGTGTATGTGAGATCCATGGAGTGAAGGAAGGGCAGATTTGCTTAGAAGATTTTGTTAACATTCTAAGGTACTATGATGATGTCATGATTGCGACATCATCATGATGTCTTCCTCCAAGTTTGTCTCAATTTCCAAGCCCTGTAATTCGACCCCGTATTAATTTTTCGAATGTGCACCATCTGATTGTTCCAAATGTGGTTATTTCAAAAACGTAAACGGAATTCCAAACTGATATACGGAACTAGGTGAAGATGGCGTTCAAGCTTAAGTTTTTATAAAACTCCAGTCCAACAGTTTTCACGAATTCGTCAAAATCCGAGTTAAAAATATACCAAAAAGAAATCAATTATTAGACCTAATTCTAAGTTACAAAAATATGTTTGAAAACAATTTACGAAAGGTGCAACTATCCCAACGAAGTGATACATTGTTCGTTTCCAGGAAAATCCGTTAAATACTTATTTTACAACAATAAAAAGGGGATAACTTATTTGTACGATCTTCGTTTTCGATGTTCCTTATATCCACAACGTCGTGAGTGTATAATCCATCCAATTTGATCATCAATTGCTCCTAAGTACACTTAATGCATAAATTTTATTTTTAGGGCATTAAATAACACTTATTTTTGTGAATTGTTTTCTATTTGTTAACGATCTTCAACGTTTTGAGAAAATTGAAGTAATCCATGGGAATAATATAATGGGGTTCGCGGTGGTTTAACCGCGCGAACAGACATATTTTTACCAATTGTTACACTATAGTCTGTAATACACTTTTTAGATCAGAACGTACTATTGGGTTTTATTTCAACATTAGTTTCATAAACTAGTAAAATGGAATAGGGAAGACTTATGATTTTCGAAAATAACATAACAAATGACACCCACCAAGATCATCTTACAAGTTGTAGAAAGATTAAAACATGAAACAAATAAAGGATGAAGATATAACAACATTTGTAGTTCTTTGGGTCCTCTTTGGGAGGCTTGGAAGTTGATGGAGAATGAAGAACTTTTGAGAAACCAATAAGAAGTCAACTATATGTAGATTCTAGTCCATAAACTCTTAAATTTTAAGCTTGAAGATCATAACCAATATGAACCTCAAGAGAGCAAAAGAAAACAAGTGATCTTCAAGTAAGTGAATCAAAACTAGAGAGAATGGCAAGTGCTTATGCACTTATGGTTTTTGGCATGTATATAAGCCACCAAATGAAATCATCAAAAATTAGTTCTTTTACACACAAGTTCTTAACCATTTAATCTCTCTTGTCACTAGACCAACATTTCCTCTTTGCTGGTATGGTTAGACATTAGTTTTTATTAATTAAACTTGAAAGTCATGCCTTGATTATCCTAGTCAATTTTCGGACTTATCTCTAAAAAAGAAGAGATAAGTTTTATATTTTATAAACCAAGTTTATAAAATATAAACTTTAACTTTTTGGTAAAAGAAAAAAGAATTTATCTAGTGTAAAATGTTGTGTATGACTTAATAATTCATACCATATGAATTATGTAATGTTCCTTGCTAATGAAAATTATTATTTCCTAGAAATAAATAATTTCCAATTAATTATAAGAGTTTATTGAATATTTATTAAAACGAATTTCTAATAAATAATCAATTGTATCAAGTTGTTGTTAGTGTGATCCATTAGCATCATATGTTAATTAGTAATATCACTTTAATGTGATTCTTGAGCATACTAGATCTTTCAATCTCCCACTTGCGCAAGATTCATATTAGACTGATATAGACAGCAGTGAACATTTATCAACATTTCATTTCCCCCAACAACATACGACTTTGTGCCATTCGATCAAAGCCCAATTCCCAGAAAGATCAAAGCTACAGTTGGTGGATATGGTAAGTTTATCAATTATCCATTTGTCACAGACATCATGTTGAACATGATATACAGATCGCGATCATTCTCATTAGGTGTTCAACTTTTGTTAAGGCACCTTAGATGTCTAACTCTCAACACATAAGAGAAAAAAAAATATCATCTTGACTACATAAGTCACTTGAATTGCTTACACCATAACTGAAAATGGCTTTTATAACTACCTAGTTAAGGACCAACATTTGACTATATCAAAGTACAACACTCCCTACACTTAAGTCCCACTATGTATCTCAGGTGTTAAGGATACAAAGATAGTACCTTTTAATCAAGTATCATTCATGATAGCGATCCATAAGGTGATCCTGATGAGGGTTAGTTCAATGTTGTTTCTTTGAGAAGTACTTATGAATATTGATTACAACCTATTGCCTACTTTCATCTGGTGAAAGTCAACCAATCCAATTCAGATTAGTCTTACTTCATAATTGAACCCACAATTATAACCGACTATAAACCTTTTAGAATAATAAGATTATTCATGGATTAAACATGTTAATATAGAACACAACAAGTATTGATGTTATGATCATATCCTAGTATATCAAAAGATTATATAATAGTTGTTGGCACAATGTTCTAATATCCAAATACTAAATCCAAATCAAAATCCCATTTCTAAAATAGTAAAGTCTTACAATTGAAGTGTGACCATTCAAACTTAGCTAAAAGGAAGGACTTTATTAATGGGTCTGACAAAACTTAATTTGTGTGAATTCTATGAATACTATCATCTCCATATTTGACTTAACTCTAAGTATAGTTAAATATCTTGGAGAATATGATCAGTGTTCTTTCGTGACATGGAGTCTCTTAGCTTGATTAAGTATACTCTCGAAGTCACAAAGATTTCTATGTGATCCTTGAATGGCAGAAATCAACATAGTTTTTCAATGAACTCATTCATCCCATCATAATTGATTTCAACTTCTAAACTAATGTATTATTATTTTGTAGTACATTGTGTAATTATGTTTTGCTTGGATCTCATTCCAACTAAACTTACTCTTCATCCTGCAATGTAGTTATAATCCAATCACAATTCATAATTATCAATATTTGTTTAGAAATTAGAATCTTATGTAGCTCTTTACACGAAGATATTCTAAACTAAATATCTCATATACGTTCTCTTGGTTCTTCTTAAGTACTCTTAGAATTTTCTCACAGTCATCCAATGACTTAACCATGTATTCAATTGGTGTATTATGATGTGCTCATAGCATGATCATATACAAGGTTTTATGCATAATATGGCTTAAATGATAGATTCATTTTCCAAGAAAATCGAATATAAATCATTTCATCTAGTTCAAACCTATAAGATAGGTTCTTTTGAGGCTTGGTCAAACTTAGTGTCATGCGACAATACCAAGGTTCCTCCAAATGAATCTTCTATCTTGATCTCTTTCAAGATGTTGTCAATATATGCATTAAGATATAAAACTTTTAACATTCATTTTATCTATCTCTATAGATTTTACATTAAAATAATGTATCTTGTCCTCCCTAAGTCTTTAATTTTAGAAATACATTTCAAGTTAAGGTGAAAAGGCCTAGCATGGTCAGAATGTAATTTCTTATGATTAAGTATGTCTCATTCACATAAGATTAGGAATGTCACTATCCTCCCATTAGTTCTTAGTAACACACATGTTATATTCATTTTGATATAAAACCATACCTTATGGTTTTATATTAAAATGAAGATTACAACCTTGAGATGTTTGCTTTATATCCACAAGTAGATCTCAATATTTACACATTTTTCTAGGATAATCATGGAATAAGAAAACCTCCAAGCTAATCTATATAGATATTTTCAAGTAGATGTATATTAAGAAAAGCGGTCTTTCTTGAAATCTATTTGCTATATATCATATTGAGAATATGAATTTATAGTAACTAATATCCTTATTGATCTAACCACAACAACTTGTGAAAAAGGTTTGATCATAGTCAATGTCATGAGTATGATGAGGACCATAGTCAATGACATGAGTATGAGAAAATCCTTTTATAACAAAGTTTGCTTTAAATGTGTATAGTTATCCATGTAATGTAATCTTTCTATAAGAATAACTTAGTTATTTTAGCCTTGCTATAAGGAGGAAGTTTAATCAAGACCACACTTGATTATTATACATGGACTATATTTCACGTTCATGACTCTAATTCATTTATTAGATTCGAGATCTGATATAGCATTTTGGTAGTTGATGGATTTTCAAGAAACCATTAAGAAGATCTCATCAATGAGAGATTCCATATTTATCAAGTCATAGATGATTTCTACCATTAATGAGAACAATTTGTGTTTATAAAAAGCTATTATTCAAGTTTAACAATCATTTTTAAAACTGGTGCCAACTGTTACTACATCAGGCTATGGTTCTTATGTTGCTTCAAGTTCCATGTGCCTCCCATTTGCTTTGTCATTAGAATTTTTCTTTCTGCTAACCTAGCTTTTAGAAGAATAAAAGAACTTATTCTTGGTAGGTTTCCATACAAAATCTTATAAAGAAAAATGTTTCATCTACTTATTAGTTGGTATTTGTACTCAAACTACAATTAATAGTGTTATATGTGTTATTCCAAGGAAATAAAAAAGAGGATATTTATTCCGATTAGAAAGTAAATCATACCAAGTAAGATCTAATTCATCCTTTATTATCATTAAGGCTTCAGATAGTTCTTACCGGCTTGTATCTCAACATTATATTTGAAAGCTTTAACCAAGATTTCACAATTATGCTTTACCATGAAAATAATAATTATACCTACTATAGTTGTTAATAAAGTTGATTTGGTATCTTGTGTTGAATCTTAGAGATTCATTAGAAATGAAGTCAAAACACTATATTGTATAGTTCCTTAATAATTATTTTCTCTACTACTTAGTGAAAATATCATTAAGAATCTTGTATATATAAATAAGATTCACATAAGTCAAATAAACTACATTATTTGCCTTCAAAGATCCCTTTCTTGTAGTTGGAATATGTGAATGTCATTTATATAATAAAGATAACAATGTCAAAGATGAGTTTGATTCAAAACAATTTTAATTCAAAAGGTACTTTTCATACATAACTTGTTATTTATAAAACATTGATATTTAGTTTATAATTCGTATTAAGAGATCTAGTCTCATAAAAAGAATATAAAATCATTTCAAAATATGAAGGTGATTGTTATGAAAAACGATTTAATTAAATATCCAATCACTCACAAATTAAACTGAGACATATATTTAGACATGCTAAATTAGAACATACATTGTTCCAAAACAAATATTGTTTCACAATATAAGTACATTATGTTCCTAGAATACTTAATAAACTAAACTCCAAGAGTGCAACTTGATTGTGCTCAGTCGGTTACCCTTCTGTAAATATCTGCAAGCCATTTACAAATATTAGATAAACATTTAAGTATCAAGTACGTGAGTGTTATAGACTTATAGGAAAGTATGAGTTCTATATAGTAGATACATGAAGTGCTAGTCTCTTCCAAACATTCTATCCAGATAAGAGGACCAGTTCCTCTTCCAGTGTCTGGTTTCTTCATAGTAGAAACAAGATCCATTAATGTGGGCCTTCTTGGATTTCTTGGTCCTAAAGGTCTTCCTTCTATAAACTTGAGGCCTCTTAGAGCACATAAGGTGACTATATCTTTGGAATATCTTTGTAAACTGACGATAAATATGAAATGCATCCATCCTTTCCAACTCTTTCCAAAAGTCAAAAATGATTGTACCCATAATAGTCTCACAGACATCATCAGAATCACATTTGTGTATCCACCATACATCATGCACAGGTAAATCGCACAAAGAAGGTGGTTTAGGAATAGGGCCTTTAATGACGTACAATTTCTCATCTCTCTCGAGATTATCTTTTAAGGAACGAGTCCATTCAATGATATTGTACCCATCAAATGTTGTTATCTCTCATAGATCTTTAAGTTCAAAGTGATGCATGGTAGTGACATTGGATTTGGTACTCATCTATAAAATTTTAACAAAATTCATTTAGTATTTTCAATATTTAAACTCTTTAATAATTAATTACCCTTTTAGTTTCCAAAAATATTAATTATCAAAGTCTAGGATCCAAGTTGCAAAACAAATAAATGGTTAGGTATCCATTATCCCATCCATTTGAATCTACCCCGGTAGATATTGATTATCAGTTATATATTACTATATAATTCCTAGATTTATGGGATCGCTAATAACAATTTTTATTAGACATGTTTGATCTCATCTATGCCTCAGAATTCTCTTGCTTAGGTATCATTTATCACAAAAGATTTTCGATCAAATCATTCAATTTGAAAAACTTGTGTAATCGGCTTATAACATGGTTATAAAAATCGTAAATACACCCCAAACATCAAAAGATAACACTAAGCGGTTAGGTACCCTTTATCCCACTAGTGCATACAAGAGATGTGCGACTGTTCTTTAAAAATGATTGTATAGATTTGATGTTTGAAAGGGTCCTTTATGTTTTAGAGTCTAGTTTTAAAACATATGATATCATGATAATTGCATGCATCCAGTTAATCATGATTAATTTTCCAAAAGATCATATTTAAGGTTCAAATATAAAATTTGGTTTAATATTTTGACGCGGTTTAATTTTAACGATAATATCCAATATTAAGTTTGAGTTTGAGACATATAGAACCTTATTTATTACTTAATAAAACTTCCTTTTATTATTAATACTTTGGAGTTTGAATAAGTTATAAAATCACCATTTTAGACTTATAATTTTACAATTTCAAAATTTGTCGTTATTAACGTTTTAATAAAACTGGTTTTTTTATTTTAAAGTTAAAACTTGTTACATCTTATGTTCTCATTTTGTAAATTGACAAAACAAACTCTAAATGATGTTTGTTTTGTACAAAAAATAGTTTGAGTTTGTGAAAAGCTAAATTATCAACCACACAAAATATTTGTTTGAAATATAAACAACACAAACATGCATTCAATATAAACAAGCAATGATCTAGTTAACACTTTTGTGACCCAACAAAAAAGTGTTAAGTCATTCCTAAGGGACAAATGGACTAAATATTACAACTTGTTATTCATGTGATCTTCAAGCTCCCACTTGCAATGACAACCAACTTTGTTGTAATTTTATAAAGATTTTCTAAAAGTTATAAACTTTTATAAACTGTTCATAAAACCGTGGGTATGGCTTCATCTTCAAAAATGGCCTCCATCTTCATCTTGTTATATATTTTATAAAATAAATCTAATCTAAAACTAATCTATTACGTAAAATTAACAAGAATAAAAAATAGCTACTTTTATTACATACTTTATGGATAAAATAATATTACAAACCATTTTTAACCAAATCACACAAAGAACAATACAAATGGTCCAATGCTTGTTTATGCACTCTAAAATACATGTAAAGATAACAACCTTTGTTATTCTAAGACAACTTTAAGTGACAAAATGCATGTAAGTTTTTGTCACAATTAAAAAAGTTGTCAAAGAAAATATGTATGAACTTATTTTTATACAAACACAAGTTATCTATTTTCTCCAAAAACTAAGATTTCAAAAAATAATAAAATCTAACCAAACTTGCAATGTGGCTCTTGATACCAATTGTTGGGTTTTATTTCAAAAGTAGTTTCATAAACTAGTAAAATGGCAAACGGAAGACTTATTATTTTTGAAAATAACATAATAAATTACACCAACCAATGATCATCTTGCAAATTGTTAAAAGATTAAAATAATCACCAAAGCAGAAGACGAAGAGATAACAACTTGTGTAGTTCTTTGGGTCCTCTTTGGGAGGCTTGGAAGTTAATGGAGAATAAGGAACTTTTAAGACACTAATAAGAACTCAACTTGAGGAAGATGCTAGTCAATAAACTCTTAAGCTTGAAGTTCATAACCATTATGAACTTCAAGATAGCAAAAGAAAACAAGTGATCTTCACGTAAATGAATCAAAACTAGAGAGAGTGTCAAGTGCTTATGCACTTACGGTTTTGTGCATATATATAAGACACCAAATGAAAGCATCAAAAAGTAGTTCTTTTACTTACAAGTTCTTAACCATTTAATCTCTCTTGTCACTAGATCAACATTTCCCCTATGCTTGTATAGTTAGACATTACTTTTGATTAATTAAACTAAAAAGCCATGTCTTTGCTATCCTAGTCAATTTTCGGCCATGTCTCTAAAAAAGAGATAGGTTTTATATTTTAGTCTAAAGTTTATCTAGTCCAAAATGTTGTGCATTACTTAATAATTCGTAGCATATGAATTATGTAATGTTACTTACTAATAAAAATTATTATTTCCTAGAATATAAATAATTTCCAGTTAATTATAAGAAATTATTAAATATTTATTAAAACAATTTTCTAATAAATAATCAATTGTATTAAGTTGTTGTTTGTGTGACTCATTAGTATCATATGTTAATTAGTAATATCCCTTAAATATGATTCTTGAGCATACTAGATCTTTCACTTACGAGGTGTCAGATTCTCTAGCCAAATCGTACCAACCACCACCAATTTCGGAATAAAAATAAATACTCCAGAATATCATATTCTAGAATTCGTTGAACGACCCAACTCTAGAATGATTATACTTACTCCAGAATACGATATTCTAGAGAAAGTGGTTATTTTTCAAAAATCAAATATTGATTATTTTTATTAACATACTCGTTTATAAGGGTTAGAATACTCAATTTTCTAATCTTTCTATCTAAAAAATGAATCATATTTTACCTTGTGTCATCTCATTAGAGTAATTCACCTTCAACTGAAATTACAACCTTGCCCTTCTATCTTGGTGCTTCTAAACTTCGTTTCCTATAAATGAGGAAGATAAATCCCTTAAAATAATCAAGATAATTTATTATACATTCCTTAAAATTAGCGAAATAATGTATATCAGTTTTACAAATAATTATGGAAACCCTAGTTATGCATAGAAATTTTGAATTCCACTTCAAATTAATTTATGTTTTGAATGCCTCCTATTTTTTCAACACGGTTATAAGGATGTCGATGCCTTGCCTTATATCTACCCAATCTATGGTTTCTATTTAACCTACCAAAAACGACCCCTCAACTATGCATGAACTCAAGAAGAAGGAAGAAAAGGGTATATTGATTCGATTTTGCTTATTATTGTTATTAATAAACATATTCATCTTTGTTTTTCCTTTATTTTTGTTCTGACGTTTTTAATTGATTCATAGACATCAAACTATATGCTTAATCTATACAAATATTATCATCTTGATGCGATCATACACCCTCAATTTGGGAATTCATGGCATGAGAGAATATTATTAGAGAAGCATTAAATGCACTCTATCATCACCATATGAGGTCGTTCACTCTCAATCCGATCAATGGCTTTAAGAGTTCCAATGGATACTTAATGCTTTGTAGGTTAGTATTATATGTTAGAATTTCGGGTCTTAAGGATATCAATTTACTTGGATATATCTAGGATCGTGATTGCAATCACTTTCCAAAATTTGTGATTTTGATCCTATATCCTGGGGTATCACAAAATTAGAATTGGGAAAATACAAAGAATTTCAATTTAGAAGTCAGATCGCTTCTAAATCAAAATAGTTTTGGTGAGAATCTCATGGTTGGACTCATATTTGACAAAGAAATCTGTTTAGCTTTCAGGGCACTGGCCCAAGCCCCACCAAGGACGTTGCCCCTTAGAACCCTGTTTGCTGACCAGTCAAGGGACCCACCGCCAAGGGCTCTGCACTTGGGTCCATGGGCGTAGCCCCCAAACCGCCGTATTACCGAGTTCACATTTATCACTCCGAGTGTGCACCCCGCACCTCCTATATCGATTGGTAAATGGATCTCAGCCTATCTCATTATTAATCATAATTACACCAAAATATGTTGATAACACTAAAATCACCAACATTCCTCCCCCATATTAGCGTAATCCTAATTAACTAAAAGCAAACACAAAATCAAACTTATACATAAATGAAAATATCTTGAAGATTGAATTTTCACATTAGTATAATATACATGTCAAATACTTGAGAATCGGGGTAGCCTAAGGATTGAATCCATCAACTCATTTGAGTAACTAAAGATATTATACACATAAGTTAAACACAATATCTAATGTTTAATACTTGACACTATTACATCCATGTGTCATATCCATTCACGAGTGCATAAAAGCCAAGCCCATGCTTTCTGAAGTCGCATCACTTCACACTCACATAGGTAGTCCTTCTATATCATGCATCTGTTAATGAACTTTTTCAAAAGAAATATTAAGAACTTAATCAACCTACTTTAACTATACAGGTTATAAGCACATACCTTGGGATGTAGTAAAATAAATGTGCTTCAATCTCCATAAGCAAGCTTTCCACATTGAATTCAACTTCTAACCTTGTATTAGAAGGGAATTAGGTATCTCACCCATGGAGATATCAAGTGGGCCTTAAACCCATCCCTATAAACGACTTTTTTACCAAGTTTCTAGCTAACCTATTCGTCAAATGATCAACTAAGTTTTGTTGAGATCGAACAAACTCAACAGAAATGATACTATGAGTAATGAGCTCATGTACCATGTTCTGCCTAACACCCAAATGTCGTGACTTACCATTATACAATTGACTATATGATTTTGCCAAAGTGGCAGCACGATCACAGTGTATATAAATAGGTGATATAGGCTTTGTGCACAAAGGAATTTTATAGATCAAATTCCTCAACCATTCATTTTACTTCCTTTCCAGCAGCTCCAAGGGCTACAAATTCAGATTCCATGGTTGAATTTATGATGCATGTTTGTTTCTTAGAAGCCCATGAAATGGAACCTCCACCAACAAGAAATACCCAACCACTTGTTGAAGAGTGATCCTCAACATTAGTAATCCAACTAGCATCTAAATATCCTTCAATAAACGAAGGAAATCCTACATAAGTCAAACCAAAGTCTACGGTTTTCTTAAGATACTTTAGCACTCTCCTTACTATTGTCCAGTGATGAGTACTATGATTGCTACTAAACCTACTTATCTTTCCTACAACAAACATAATATCAGGTCTTGTGATGTTCATAACATACATTAAACACCCAATGACCTTTAAATACTACAGTTGTGAAACTGCTTGACCACTATTTTCCATAAGTTTTATACTTGGATCAGAAGGAGTACTCACAGGAAAAAAATATAAAAAATTGAACTTCTTAAGATGTAATGTCCCGAATATCACAGGGTAAAATTTTCATTTTTAATATGATCAAAACACTCATTTATCCTTTATTCAAACATTTAGAAGTATTTCAAAATAAAACAATTATCAGAGTACAATCCCAAGATCACGAGTTGCGGAAAACATGGGTGTATGCGTTAAGATCAAGTTGGGCCCTTCCCTTTCGAACCGGAAGTACCAGAAAACCATAAACCACAAACTTCAAGAACAAAGCTTAGTGAATTCCCCAAAATACCACATACAATACATATCGTGCATATCAAACATATCATAAAGGGTGCTATGTGCCAACCATAGTCTTGCCATTACGCTAAGAGTTGTATCATGGTCTTTCCTTGCTAGGAAGGGGATCAAAACCATGGGTCTTACAAACAAGTGCCAGGAGCCACCTCCTCGTCTTCCATGCAAGCATCACAATGACAACTAGCATACAATTTACAACTACTTATCTACTTAACTGCCAGAGCCCAAACTCTGGTCTTGCATACAGATTTACTACGATCCACCTCCTGATCTTTCATATAATTTTCAAGGGCCACCCTCTTGTCTTCCTATAATACATAAACCAAATGGCCTGCATTGGTGCCTTCGACCCACAAGTACAATGAGGAGACTCACCTTAATCGACAAACAAATCCTACAACTGTTGCAGCCGTTGCAAACCGGCTCCACGAACTGAACCATAAAAACCAAAACATACTTTAATAATTATCTAAGGCTAAAATCCAAGCACTAGGCCCAAAAACGGTCCAACTAACCAGGCCCACTAACGGACCAAGCCCATTGTGCCTACTAAGGCGCAAAGCCACAATCCTAGGCCCAACAAGGCAAGCCTAACAAATAATTTCAAACCTTAATGAAAATCCTCAATCCAACAAAATAAGCCCAATAACTCAACCCAAGCCCAAGATCAAAGCCCCAGAGTCCAAATGCTCCAAAAAGGTCCAAAACTCAAAACAACATACTGGTCGCGTACGCTCGGCGTACGCTCGACGACTTGGGACGGGGGCAAAATCCGGTACGTGGGGTGTACTACACATTATGCTCAGCGTAATGGCGTTCTTCCAAAAATCTCATTTTCGACTTAACCCATTAAGCACTTAGCCCCCAAACCTCATGAAACCTTCAAATTAAGTCCTTAACTCGTAAAGTTGGCAACTTTACCCGTTTGTATGTCTTAATGGGACCCAAAATCCATTTTTGTCCATCAAGTCCCATGATAAGGGCTAAAACTCATGCATGGTCCAATATCCACAATCAAGATAGCATTTTTATTAACTAACAACATCAGAAGGGGCAAGATCTAGCACTCCAAGCTCCTGGAGTGGCTCACACTCACAAGGAGAACTTAATACACCATAAACGTTCCTAACCTTGCCCTAAACTCAAAATAGCATAAGAAGGAGTCAAGATAAGAACTTTATACCTCCTAACCTTCCCAAGAGAGTGAAGGTTCTGGATCTACAACCCTAAAGCCACACAAAGCTTGATTACCAAGATTCACTACCTTGAAATAACACCAAGAACCTTTCAAAATCACTTCTATGCTCAAGAACACACCACCAAGGGAATTAGGGTTCGAAATGAGGCTCTAAGGTCAGTGGAGGCTGAGAAATGTGAGAGCCTTGAACTCATAAGGATGTTTAAATAGTGCCCAAACCCTAAAAATTAGGGTTTGGCACTCTGCCAATGACGTTGGGCGTTCCTACCCAGACACGCACGTTCATAAAATGCATGCATGGGACCAATCTTGCAAGTCTTT
Organism: Lactuca virosa; assembly: GCF_052849685.1. Taxonomy (NCBI): domain Eukaryota; kingdom Viridiplantae; phylum Streptophyta; class Magnoliopsida; order Asterales; family Asteraceae; genus Lactuca; species Lactuca virosa. Next base: position 325,509,592 of record NC_136433.1, on the reverse strand, counting down.
TCCACTAGGGACCAATCTTGCAAGTCTCTTGCCAATAATTCAAACGATCATAACTTCTTCGTTTCAACTCCATTTCCAACGAACTTTATATCCACAGAAAGGTGACGATAAGCCCTACACTTCAAATAACTCACCTTAGCCTTAAAACTTCCCGAACCAAAAACCCAAAATTCATAAAGGACTGAATTATCAAATTACGATTATACCCTTGGGCTTCGAAACACCATCGAACACTCGAATCACTTAGACTATAACACCCACATCCAAAAAGGCCCAAATCCTTTCTTCCTTAAGGCCCTATGCCTTATGATAACTGATGATTGGGCCACAGCTCTGAATAATGAAGCGATTCGAAACCGAGTGTTACAACTCTCCCCCACTTAAATTCGATTTTGTCCTTGAAATCATTCCTTACCATCCCCGGCATGCCCGACAGCCTGAGGGACACAACCACAACCATGAGCATACAACAGAATTCCCAAGGCAACCGAACCCAACCCAAGCAGAACTTTCCAACCCGAAGAATAACGAGTCCTAAATCCCATGCAGAAAGCCAGAAAACCACCTCTACTTTCCCCGAAACCTAAAATCTCGAATTGGTCTGACTCCCTGACAGACCGCCCATGTTGAACCACTACTAGGCCAAGTCCAGACTTAAACAGAACTCTTCCAACCCTTGATTGACTTGATGCTTCTAATGGTAGCAAAATCACTGACCAATATTGTTGTAGAACACTTATACTTGACAGAAGGCTCAGGTAATCCTTCGAGTAGAAGACTCATCCTTGGAATGGTCTCTGACGAGAACTGCCCAACAAGGTCAAATCATTTACTTTGAGATTATACTATCCAAGCTGCAAGTGACTTAGCATATTTTCCAAATAACAAGCGACTCCACACGAGTCGCAAAACATAATATCGCCTTGACTTATCTCGATGCCCCTAGCTACAACTTATCAGCCAACTAACTAAATCATCGGATTCCCGCCCGGTTTCTGTGTTAAAAGACACACATAGTCGCTCCACACGACTTCGGAATGAAAACCTCATCCGACAATAATTTCCCAAACTATCTCGCCACTTATGGCTCCAACCATCATATCAGCCTGATAAACCTGACGTCACCAATTCCAATGCTGAAAGTGAAAGATACAAGACCAAATATAGTCTTATATCACAACCGGCCTCCAACGACCTGCCACTTCCAGATTCCATGCATATGTGGCCTTCCAACAGTCTTACAAACTGACCCACCCTGATCTAATCCATCTGAATAAATCCATGATCGATCATGGATTTGCCACACCCTCACCGCTGCACAAGTATCGGTGAATGCTATGGGCCACCTCGCATTCTTACAACACTCCCACACTAATTGCCAACCTAGTGAATGCTACGGTCCACCCCGTAGTCTTACAAGACTCCTATATAACTTCCAACCTAGCAAATCTACGGGCCACCCCGCAGTCTTACAACACTCCTATCTTGCCATGGTCACTGCTTATGGTCTTACCGCTCAACTATCAATCCCTCCATACTCATCCTGAATCGAACACACATCATACCAAGCTCCCAATCTCGGGCTCGGGTCATGCTTGGAATCCCAACCTCGGTCCATCAAAAGTCTGGTATCCATCACCAAGAAGGCGCGAACCAAGTGCTGAAAGTTTCCTGAACTCCCAACTCACACAATCCTCAATCCAGACGGCCACCTGAGTCGTCTTCCCTCCCCACGGGAATGTGAAAATATCCTAGTTTTACGACTGATTTCACTCTCAGGAAACTGAACGGTCCTCCCCCCCCCCCCCACTTCGATTCGACGAAGTTCTCCCAATCCATAAAGTATGATGAATTCTCAATCCATCTTTCCTTATTCTGGTTGAACCACCGTTAACATGCGCTTACCAAAACTAGTGTTCCATCACTATCCCATTCCAAACACTTACAATGATATAACACCCAAATCCTGAAGTCCTCTATGCTGGTGACAAAGACAGAACCCCCAGCAATAGATCAATTCCCCCGGCACTCCCGGAGGCCAACCAAGCTCACATGCCAAAACCACCGAACCCCAAATATACTAGAGAACTAACCCGCTGCACCTGATCATAGACCTTCCAAACAATACCCCTGAACTAATCCCAACAAAGACCCAGAACAACAACCGAACACACTGAAACCCGCACAACAATATACAACCCATTACTAACCCACTAATGATTCATGGCATGCAAAATGGAATATAACAATTCTTGATGATACTACCCATGCAATTAACAAAGAGTTAAACCAAAGATAAAGCTTACCCAAACCAAAATAAATTCCAAGCAACATAAATACTGATAGCAACCAAAGAGAAAGCAAAAGATCACATACCCGTAATATCACCTGTTGGAGTCCTGGCATCCCTTGTCTAACACTGCAAATCCTGGCTCCTCTCTGTTGGGGCTCCTGCCCTACCCTCACGACCATCAGTGATCCTCAAAGTAACTGGAGCAGGTGCACTCACTACTCCTCCCCTCATCATCGGACATCCAGCCTTTTTGTGGCCCACTTGGTTGCAGTGAAAACATAACGGGCTTGCCCCCTGAGGACAATCCCTGCTGACATGACCAACCCTCCCACACTTGTTGCAGCCCAAACCCCTAGAACGACAAACTCTATCGTGCAGTTTCCCGCACGTACTGCACTGACCCCGACCATGTTGGACCCTCAATCGTTGATCTGAAGTCTTGGGTCTCTTCCCGGGACCCTCCACTGCTTGCACCTGTTCTGGCCCCCTCTTCCCCAGGTGCTCCAAATCGATCTTCCGCTCTCGGGCTCTAGAAATCATATCATTCAGGGTCTTGCACCCCGATATACTCACAAACTCCCTGATGTCATCCCTCAGCATATCATGATACCTTACCTTCTTCATTTCCTCGTCCGCTGCATACTACGGAACCAATAAGGCCCTCTCCCGGAACATGGCAGTGATCTCTGCCATAGTCTCAGTAGTCTGGCGGAGATTCTGAAACTCTCACACCAACTGCTGCACCTCAATCACCGGTGCAAACTCAGCTCGGAACCTGGTCGAAAAATCATCCCACAACATCGTATCAAACATCATCACCCACCCCATGTCCTACCTCCACCCACCAATCCCATGCCATGTCCTTCAAAAGGTAGGAAGCAAATCTGACCTTCGACTCCTCGGGGCAGAAAATTGTCCTGAACGTGTTAGCCATATTCGCTAACCACCTCCTACTAGCAATGGGGTCCTTATCCCCATAGAACATGGGAGCTCAACACGCACATAACTCACGAAAAGAAAGAGTGCGAGCTCCAATGATAGCCATAACCTCAGCACGGGAACGCACCCAAGCGCTCATCTAAAATCTCCAGAATCCCCTCCTTGACCGAACCAAAGATCACAGGAGTCTGCTGTCACACCCCGAAACTGAAGGCGGAAACGTTCTGGGGCGGAGGACGTCATGCGTAGTATCACAACAGTTGTATCATAGTAAGCATAGTAAACACAACCATTACATTATAATAAGAATATTTACATTGTTCGAAAACATGGTTTATACATAATACTATATATAGCAAAAGTAAAAGATGTGACTTCAGGATGTTCCATCTTCTCCAAAAGTTGGCAAAAGTACCTGCCTATTGATGCCCTGAGAATACAAGCAGTTTTAAAATATCAGCATAAAGCTGGTGAGTTCATAAGTAGTTAATTCTGGTGAAAGAAAGGTTTCCTTGATTCTTTGAAAAGTTATTTCCCCAAGAAAATCCCATATTTTCTTATGAAAGAGGTTTGATTATCCATTAGTTACACATTAAACAGACTGTTTATGAAAGATTAAGTTATCCCAGAAAATACCATGTTTTCTTAAAGATTGATAGTTGATTATCCATACGCGAGTATCTACCATACTCGGACAGTAGTTTTCTTTCCGAAGCTCTGGTTAGACCCAGAGGAGTATATTAGCCGTATTTTCGAAGCTCTGGTTACACCCAGAGGAGTACATTAGCCGTATTTTCGAAGCTCTGGTTACACCCAGAGGAGTACATTAGCCGTATTTTCGAAGCTCTGGTTACACCCAGAGGAGTATATTAGCCGTACTTTCGAAGCTCTGGTTACACCCAGAGTAGTATATTGGAAAAGTAAATTCTCGTTACATAAGTTGTGAGTGCCATAACCGTACTGAGACTGGATAAGGCGCGTAAATGGGCCAGTATCTTTTATGACTTTGTCACCCCTGAACCAAATGGTTCCGCTGTAGCTAGCAGCGAGGGTGTGGGATAGTCAGTCCCATATAGATCTATACACAATAGTCATGCTCTCCCTCCAAGAGATTCTGGTTATAAGTCGTAGTCCTCCACTCACGAATCCGGGGGAGTGTTACCGAGGACATGTCTCAAACGTAACCTAACGAACTTACAAATAACAATGTTGAAAATCCTGTTTATAATTTGCGTGAATCCTTTATGAAATAATACATATTATGATAAGGTTCACAAGTTCCTTGCTTTAGATTTGAAAACTGTTTCTACGAGTTGATTTCTAAATCGAGTGGTAAAACGGTTTTCTGTGTTTGAAAGCATACTGAACATGAAATTATTTTAAACAAAAAATATATTTGAGCACAAGTTTCCTTGTACTTTTGCTTGTATTCCCCCCCTGAAAACATGAAAAACTCGGAAAAGTATAGGGGTATGAACTCATAGTTTATTGTAGGATCCGAAAGCACAATTGGTTACGAGTGTTGAGTGTGAACCGATGTTTCCTACGCAAGTGGATCCTATTAACATATGATAACACATATGTGTGTTAGAATTAGGGTGTTTCATGGCTAAACATGACGGGAAATCACCCTAAAGACTTGGAAATGCTTGTCGGGACCCTATATGATCAAATAAGGGAGGTGTACGGCCATTTGAGTGGGTGTGCAGCCAGGGTGTGCCGCCAGGTTGTGTGTGTGGTTGCACATAGGAGTGTGCGGCCGTACAGAGGGTGTATGCGGCCGTACACAGGAGTGTGCGGCCGTACACTCCTCATTCATGTCCGAAATGTCGATTTTGAGGTGTTTTTGAGGTGTTCTTGTGCTAATACCATGTCCAACTAATGAATGAAGGCCAAACTCTTCACTTTGGAGAGCTTTAAGGTGTGTGGGGCAACCTTATGAAGGTGTGCGGCCGTACACCTTCAAAGGGTGAAGAACACGAAGAACACAATGAGTTTTAGGCTTAGATTCAGGTGTCTTACCAAGATAACAAGCTGAAAAATTAAGTGGTTCGCATTTTTGATGCCTTCAGAGTGTTCTTGGGTGAAGTTCTTAGAGAGAGAAAGTAGTAGAGTGCAGCCAAAGGAAAGGAATGAGTGAAGGGATTCCCCTATATATATATATATAAGGGTGAGTGTGGCTGGAGGGTGGGTGTGCGGCCGCACACCCGTGTGTGCGGCCGTACACACCTCTCATGAGGGTGTATGGCCCGATTTTGCTTCTAAACGACATGTTGACTCATTCTTAATCTCATTCCCAACTGTACTCAAGCTTAGAACACTTAAACTAGCTCTTAAACTGCGTTAAAAGGTGATAAAATCGAGTTTAACATTGCTCTAAAGATCGGTTGTACAGGATAAAAGTTTTGGGTTGTCACATCTGCTCCAAAATACCGCGGGTAATCTCCGACGAGATGAACTCCCGCATCTACTCGCTAATCGGCTCAGTACCTGCACCTGAGCCGAAACCAGAACCTGAACCTCCTCCCCGAGTGCTCATCACCAAACTAAAATACAACATGCAAATAATCAAAAAATACTAAAAACAACCACGTCCCACCAGCTTCCTAGTTTTCCAAGACTCTCCCTGATTCGAGTATGGATCATGTGTTTTCAGTAGTAAGGGACCAATACTACCTTCCACGCCAACCCATACTTTCCTCATGAACCATCCCGAATGCTCCAAGTCACCTTCTAATACTGATGCACCCAATGATCGCTAAACAACGCAACTAAACCCACTGAAGCATTTCTTAGGCTCTCCTAGGTTCCCGACCTCACACTGCCCTCAGCTGTTGTAAGGCTCCCACCAATGTCAACTAACTACCTCGTGAATATAGTCACATGCAACAGAGATCAGATAATCCTTCGAGTATAAGACTCAACCCTAGAACGGTTGGCCTTAGACAAGAGCTGTGTAATAGGGTCAGATCCATCACTGTGAGATTATTTAACATGTGTCACATGTGACTTAGCATATTCAGTTAGTAGTTGATCTACATCGCCAAGAGTCCTACAAAGCACAAATAAAGCAGCATTCAGGCGACGAAAAATCTAACCAGCATACACTAAACAAGCCATTTTATCCGCTTATCTTAAAACTATACTAGCATGCAATTCTAAAAGCTCATACAATCAGGCATATAAAGGCATCTCTCCTATCATAAAATCATGAGCAGATCCTTAGCCCTAATCTAGCATGAAATTCTCATAATCATATCATATATCATAATAAACATGTATTGGTATTCTGGGAACCACTTACTTGAGCTCGACTGATTGCACGTATTACACCCCTTCCTTTGATTAGAAACCCCTTTTTATAAAACATTTATTTTATATAAAAATTTTCACCAAACCCTCAGTTTGAGTTCAGGTACACCGGAGAGTATGCCCGAATCCCTCAAACCAAGGTTCTAATACCAACTTATAACGTTCCGAAAATCACAGGGTAGAATTTTCATTTTTAATATAATCAAAACACTCATTTATCCTTTATTCAAACATTTAGAAGTATTTCAAAACAAAACAACTAAGGCCAATTGTGTCCTACTCTTGTACATTTGAAATTGGTAAGTTGTGATGTTTTGGATAAAACAAAGACCAACTAAGGCCAATTGTGTGAAGTGTTTGTCTTGATAAAGAATCTGCACTATCTCTTGAATATTTGGCAAGATAGTCTTATATGTCAAGAGGATAGTGGGAGTCTTAAAGATCCTAAAAAGAATTTAAAGAACTAATCAAGAATAAAACCTGAGGTTCATCACTAGCACACGACTTGAGTTTATAACCTATCGTGTTGACATATTCTGTACCCATTCCAGTTAAAGTTGGCTTTGCATATGAGTTCTGAAAGTTCTCAATTGGTTGCATAACAACTTGGAAGCAATGGCAGGCCCTGTACTGCCAGGTGGCAAGAAGTTAAGATTGCATAAGTTCAGTCCATATGAGTTTGGATTTGTCATTATCCTTGTCTTGTGACTATGGTTTTGATGATTCACATGGATAAGAACACATACACCATAAAATCTAAGGGTCATAAGGTTTCTCTCCGATTCATGAAAATGATGGTGAGGAAACACTTCCACCAAGTAGATTTGAAGCAGATGGCAAAAGGTCTAAACAATTGAGACTATGATTACGGCATCCCTTTTCATAGTTCTAAAATTGTTTAGACACACATGCATGCTATCTAAGGAAAGGTGTATGATTTTGATAAAGTTTTATCAAAGCATCTCGTATCAGAAATCTGAACTTTGGTAAGAAAGTCAATAAAGTATTGATTTCTAGAAGTCCAGCTGATTTCTGAGTACATGTCAAAGCTAGTGGGAGCATAAGTGTTATGCTAATAATCATCATGTTAGTGGGAGCATGATAATTATTGTTAGTGTTGCAAGTTAGCAATGTTAATTATAGAAAACAAAAGTTTCAATTCGTGAGGCTGCAGGGATTGAAAAAGTTGTTTTGCTATAATTAAGGGAGAGGATATACTTCATTTCAATTCTAAAGGCTTAAATTGAGACCATAATCATCTTTAGTCAAGAATATATATATGAATTTCATGTTGGATTGGTTCAACTTAAGGAAATTCTATATATTGCGTTCTCAAAATTCGATTATGATTATGGCATCCCTCTTCATAGTCAAATTTTGAAAACATGGCAAATAAAAATATTGTAGCAAAAGACTGGTCTAGAATCATGTCTTTATGTGAGACATCATGAATCGTGTACCATTTGCTTTGGGTACAGGATCGATTGCATGTGCTATAACATTTGTCATTTCTAAATTTTTCCAAATGCCAGAGGCATTAAGAAGGGAAAAGGTCTACAATTGGATATGACTAAAATGATTAAGCAATTGTCGAGGACAATCTGAGGTTTACCAAAGATTGGTTGCTCAGGGACAGTTGGAAGTATAGTGCTAATTTTGGAAGGACCATATTGACATATTCTGAAAAGAGGCATCTCTTATTCAGAAGTGATAGTCAAAATGAGAATATGGAGTTGTCTCCATAGGTGGAAGTTATGTGTGTAAGATTAGAAAACTTAATGCAAGAAGCATGTCCAAAGCAATGTACTTTGAATATGAGACTTAGTTTCCATGGAGTTGATCTCCATTAGAATACCTTATAATGACTGTTGACAAGTCTTTGTGACTTTGTACATATTCATTACAGGAGGGTCAGTGCATATAAGTTTAAAATCTAAACAGATTTCGATAAATGATAGGAATTTGAAATTCTCACATTTTTCGATAAGGATTTGGGAGTATGAAATTAGAATCATTAAAATTATGTTCAATTGGTTTATTTCACAAAGTAAGGATCATAGACAAACATAGAGTGCATACTTGGTGTATGGCAAAGCTATTGTTTAAGAAAAACATAGTGTACATGCTTGGAGCATGGGACAACTAGTGTTTTTAATTCAAGTATAAAGTTGATAAAACCGAAACAATGAATAATGAGTAATCAGTATGGTGATAAATAAAAGTGTTTATTTATATTCATAGGGTTTGATACCATATTTGATTCATTTATTCTTTTGTTTCACTTTGCATGTTTTGACTTCCAGAATAACTAAGTCGCTCTTCCTGAATGATTAAGTTATTCAAACCATCCATAGTCGGTCATATGTTGGAAGTAGATATGAATCAAGACTGTCATGGGTTGGTTTGTAGAGGTCCAAGTTGGTGGACAAAGTGGTGCTACAACACTCATGAGTGCTCATAAGTTCTGAGTATTGGATTCAACCCGCGCTCATTTGAATCACTTCATGGATTTTATCACGAGTGATCATGAGACGATAATATCTTATATTCTTCAAACCTAGAGATATGAGTTGTTACTATGAGTTGGTTATACATTGATTGCACGAAAACGCATTTGGTAATTCGATGTTATAAAACGTGCCTTTGTGTATGATTCAACAAGTAGTAGAACAAGCCATATGAGTCGAAGTTTATCCATTCCTTTTACCTTCGGGATAAAAGCGATATCTGTGGGCCCCTCGATGATTTAGCGATGACACATGTGAGTGCTTGGCCAAGCCAGGACTGATTTGATTTGTTCAATCAGTCAGTCATCATAAATCGAAAATCGGGAAACAACAAATGGACAGAGAGAATGATTATAATCCATGTCTCAGTCCATATGATATCTAGAATGGAGGAATATATGATCCCTTATCTAATGGACAAGTCATTGACAAGGTCAGAGTTCGACAGCGGCTTTAAGAGCTACGATTGCCAGTTAGGTTTTGAAGTCATACTCAATAATAGTTTTAGACTTATCCAAGTGGGAGACTGTTGGATTAATGTCTAAGTCCATAACTATATTTGGTATGTACTTGACCCGACCCGGCATGGTCCATTTTGGTTGCACTTCACCGGCACAATTTATATGGATAGTCTTTTGAGAATAGTATATTTATGATTTATATTAATATATTATAAGTTCTAATATATTAATATGGAATCATATTATTTAATTAGTATTGATCAAGAATTAATTTAGAATTAATTAAGTGATCAAAAAGAACTAATTAAATATGGACTCTTATATATATGGAATGGGCCAAGTTCATTTAGGTTGGGCTAAGCTTTCATGGATGGTCCATGGAGCTTTTAACCCATGGATCCTATGTAAATGAAAGGTCATGGGTATTAGGGTTTACATGGATGTAACCCTAATCCTCCATAATATATAAAGGGTTCATTGGCTCACAAAATTGACACAAGTGTGTGAAAATAAGAGTGGGCCGATTTTAGTGTGCATACATATTCTCTCAAGTTCTTCCAAGGTGTTTTGGTGATTTGTGATTCCATTTGAGGCTTCCACACTATTGGGGCTAAGCTCTTAAAGCTTGAAGACATCAAGCTACATCAAAAGGTATGTCATCTAACTAGAACTTTGTAGTATAGGTGCTTCATAATATGCTAGTTAGGATGAAACCTTGGAATAGTTAATATTTGCATGTATAATAGAGAAAACATTGATCCAAGGTTTATAGGGTTGCATGTACACCATAGGAGTGTTAGAATGCTCAAAACCCAACAATGTTTTCCTACCCTCATTTATACTTTTCTGGCCGAAAACCTACTTTCTCTCTCTAAAAACCACCAACCGAAAACTCAATCTATCATCCGAAAATCACCCAAATCCTCCTTGGAACTTGTTTTGGAGCATCAAACATTCATCCTTTCATCAAATCAAGCATTCCTTTTTCTTGAGTTCACGGCCGTAAACCCTTCAAATCTTCAAGAGTCGAAATCAGTTCACGGCCGTAAACCCTTCAAAGACCGTAAACCCTTCAAGGGCAGGGAACCGTTCACGGCCGAGAACAGTTCACGGCCGAAAACCCTTCACGGCCGCAATCAGCGCTACATCGTGAATCTTGGTTGCAAACCTACTTTTCCTCTTCGATCGAGTCTCGGTAACATTCCTTAACTAAAAACAAGTGTTTTTCTAACACTTTAACTAATGGATTCGCTAATTTAAATATAAATATGTGTTTAATTATTATTAGGATTCCGTTAACTTCGCATACAACAACTCGAGGGTCCTCATTCTAGTCTCGTTGTCCGGCATTCACGCATCCAACTGTGAGTTCATACCCCTACGCTTTTACTATTTTAACGTTTTCAGGGGGGATACAAGCCAATCACAAATAGTTTTTGTGAACTTTATACACAAAATTTCAAACAGGATTAAAACTTATGCAATTGATATAACCAAAAGATTACCACATTTTACAAAATGTTTAGATATCTTATCCCTTTTGTAACATGCTGAGCATAAGGGAAGTTTTCAACTCACAAATATAATTGCATAGTTTTCAGAACAATACACGAACCGAGTACTTAACACACATGCAAACTATAATAGGTATAGATTGGGATATCAATACACAGTTTTATCATCTCAAGATTTTACATTAGCAATCATTTAAACTATGACAGATATAGTTTATGGTATACATTACTACTTTCTGAATACAAGAGTACCATACTAAATAATTATTTAAGTATAATTATTATTACTCTGTAAAGTATACATACGATTTCAAGTACAAGAGAATAATACAAAACTACACGTAAACTATTTAATACAGGGTTGTGAGACATCACTTCAATTGTACCCTTCGAGGTGCAGGCTAAATCCTATCATTAGTGTAACCAGAGTCTCCTGGAGGGAGAGCATGAGATTTGTGAATAGATCTATTCGGGACTGACAATCCCACACCTAAACTGCTAGCTACAGTTAGGCAGGCATGCCTAGGGTGACAAATATCATACCGTCCGACGCCTGAAGAACGTCACAGAGGTCATCAGTCATATCAAGCATGGCTATATGACTCACAATAATATAAAGTAACTATTGTTTACGGAATTTCATTCTTCATTAGTTTTATTTTAATTAATAGAACTACTATACATTATACTGGAGTATTCCAGGGGATAACATACATGGTTTTATTTTAATTCATGAAACTACTATACATACTGGTGGTAACCAGTGTTTTCAAACAGAATATTCTATACATACTAGTGATAGCCAGGGTTTTCATACGAAAGGGTTTTCATTCAAAACAACATTATACAATACATCTGGTGGTAACCATGCATACGAACTAATACTTTATGGAACATTATAACGAACACATATGATAGAAAATATTGGATTTTCTTTGGAATATACAAACATTTTCATTGATTCATTAACAGGTTTTCACTAGAAAAACATGCTTATGAACTCACCAGCTTTGATGTTGATACTCTTTCAAAATTGCTTGTATTCTCAGGAAATCAGTAGACAGGTACTCCCACAGCTTTTGAGAAGACGGAGCGTATAGAGTCACGTCTTTTATATTTTGCCATACTTTTGATGTATACAAACTATGTATCAAACAGATGTAAATATTTTACTTATTCAATGTAATGGTTGTGTTTACTTTGATTACTATGATGCAATTTTTGTGATGCTATACATGACGTCCTCCACTCCCGAACGTTTCCGTCGTTTCGGTTTGGGGGTGTGACAGATTGGTATCAGAGCTATTGTTTATAGTGAACTAAGTATACCGAACCTTACATGGTATACAACTATAAACACTAAAAGGGGGCCGAAGCACTCTGAAACTAAAAGTATACTTTTAAAATTTAAAGTATTTTACAAGAAGTATACAAGTATACATACATACTAGAAGCCGTATCATAGTAAGAACTACATAAAAGTATTTAGGACGAGTTGGGCACTACGGTTAAACCTGAATAGTTATGTAATCACATGTGGGGCCGATATAACCTGATCAACTATATTTGTCCGAGATATGACCTGTTGGATATAGTGTCTAAGTCCATAACTTTATTTGGTATGTACTTGACCCGACCCGACATGGTCCATTTGGGTTGCATGCCATTGCAATACTTGGATAGACTAGATGAGAGAATAAGGCACTTATGATTATTAATATATTATAAGTTCTGATATATTAATAATAGTATTATTTAATTAGTATTGATCAAGTATTAATCTAGTATTAATTTGGTGATCAAATTGAGACTAATTAAATATATAGGGTTTATTATGACAATCATCAATTCTTTTATGGTGGATTAATGATCCATGGTTTATGGGTTTGGTTATAACCATATGGAGCTCCATGGATAGTCCATGGGAGTTACAAACCCATGGGTCATGAGAAATCAAGAGTCATGACAATTAAGGGCATTCATATGTAAACCCTAATTATGACAACACTATAAAAGGAACCTTATGGCTAGCAAAATCGCGACCTAGTTTTTCTAGTGAGGGCATAACCGATTTTCAAGTGTAAGAAGTATTCTCTCAAGTTATTCCAAGTCTTGTGGTGTTGTGTGAAGCATTTGAGGCACAACATTTGGGGTGCTAGGCTCACAAAGTCTTGAAGGAATCCAAGCAACAACAAGGTATGTATTTCTACTAGTTTTATGTTCTATGTAATCCCCATGCCATGCTAGTTAGGAAATAACCTTGAAAAGAAATTTGCATGTATATAGAGAAAACATAGATTCAAGGTTATTAGGGTTGCATGTACACTTAGGAAGTGTTAGAATGCTCAAAAACCCATCAGTGGTATCAGAGCCTAGGATTGTTTTCTGTATACTTGATGCAAAACTGCTTAAAAATCGAAAATTCTGCACTCTGACGACTGGACTCGCCGAGTCCATGGGGAGGACTCGTCGAGTCCATGAACAAATTCATCCTACTCGACGAGTAGAATAATGCACTCGACGAGTAGGAGCGTGCTGGGCAGTTTTTTCGAGTTTTGTTGCTGAAAATGGATTAAGATCATTATCCCAATCTGTTTTGGACTTGTAAAATCTGTTTTTCAAAATGATAATGATTATGATAACCCATTTTACATGACTTTTATCAATTTTCAAGTGTTGTATATGTTTATATGATTTTCTTGAAATTGCTTCACATGAATTTGTGTTCATATGAGTTTAGAAGATCATAGGAATTATGTGTAACCTCCATGTGTGTTTAATTCATGATCTTAATGGCTATGATGGTGTCCATAACTTGTCCTCAAGTTATGGATAACCAAAAGTCACTTCTTTTAATTATGATTAAAAGAACTAAAGAGGTTTCATAAAATGAAGAGTCTTCATTTTTATGAACCATTAAAACTCATAAGTTACAAATTGAAGAGATTGAAGAGACTTGGAATAGTTTCAAATCTTGCCCTCAAGTTTTGGAATTTGAAAAGTCTTACACTTTAATACTTTAATTCCAAATTAAACCTTAGATTTTTAAAAAGCTTAAAAATCAACACTTATACTATTATTATAATTTTATTATATAGATATGTATAAGAATATGTCATTCTTACCGTTAGTAGGCCTCATTCACGAAGCCGGTCTATAAGGGGGGTATAAGGTTGTTGCCTATAAAATGGTGACTTAATGGGTGTCCACTCTCACCCACCGCTTCCTTGATCGGTGGAGGGTCGTTAGCCGAACGGGTAGGATACGACTTTAAATACTCGTTAAAAGTATAATGAATTATAAAGTAACTATACATTATAAATTCCCAATCTTAGTTACTTTAGGAAAATGTGAAATTGGTGCTAGCCCATAAAATTACACTTTGTACCTTACCAAGTCATTAGTGGAGCGTGTGTGGTTAACCGGCACACTAACATGGAGTAGTAAGAGTGGCAAAGGGTAACTTGACCTTATTATAGATCGGTGGAGCGTGTGTGGTTAACCGGCACATCGATTAGGTAATATTGTTGAGGGTACCAAGTCAATTTGTATGGTTATTCACACCTTGTTTGTGATCCTCGGCATCCCAGTCACAAACTTGAGAGGGCACAATCGAGATTCAAACATGCCATTGAAAAGTTCAATGTATCTCAAAAGATCTAGGAGTTTCAAAACCAATAAAACCTAATAATAAAATATTTCGTTCTTATGGTGGAAATTGGTAAATCGTCATTTACCTACCTTCAAATATTTTATAGTATGGATTACGGCATCCCTCTTCCAACTATAAATAGTTTGTTGGATCCTAGCCTTAATATTTCATTTGGGTGAATTATTAAGGATTCCTAATCTAATGAAACTTGTCTTTCTTTCCTTTCAGATGTCTTCCAACAATGTTTCTGGCTCAAACCCAACAGGATCCTTTTCCCTTTATGAACTTGTGTGGTAAGGTCATCTTTGATGGATCCAATTTCAATGAGTGGATCAGAAACATCAAAATGATTACCCGCTATGAGGACAAAGAATATGTCCTCGATAGGGAGCTTAAGGTTGTGAATGAAGCCACTGCTACTCCTGAAGAGTTTGCGGAGTTTGTTGCACATGAAAAGGATGCTACTAAAGTAGCATGCATCATGATGGCCACCATGACTCCTGAACTTCAAAAATCCTATGAAGATTTCTACCCCTATGAGATGCACCTGGATCTGATGGAAAGGTACCATCAGAGCGCGCGTCAGGAGAGGTATGAAATCATCTCCTCCATGATAACCGCAAGGATGAAGGATGGTGAACCCATCACCGGTCACTTGCAGAAGATGCAAAGGTTCGTTGACCGGTTGCTGAAGCTAAATGTTGACTTTCCTGAGGAAATGGCGATTGACATCATTCTCTATTCCTTACCTCCAAGTTATGATCATTTTCGTATGACTTATCATATGAACAAGGAGGAAGTCACACTTAGCAAACTTCAAGGACTCTTAAGGATAGCTGAAAATGGCCTTAAGGGTAAAGCGGTTGCTACTTCTACTCCTTCAACAGCCCCTGTTCTGGCTATTGGGAAGGGAAAGGGTAAGAAGAGGAAAAGCCCTTCGAAGGGTACCAAGGGTAAGACTCTTGATGGTTCCTCTTCAAGTGGGACAAAGAAAGGTCCCATTACTCCTTCTTCAAACCCAAAGGAAGCACAGTTCTTCTATTGCCAGGATAAGGGACACTTCAAGCGAATCTGCCCTAAATATATGCAAGATGTAAAGGATGGGAAGGTTAAACCCACCCATGCAGGTATTTACACAATATTGTCTAATAACTCATCTAATGCTAAATTTTGGGTGCTTGATACAGGTTGTGGTATTCACATTTGTACTGATTTGCAGGCACTAAGAAGAAGTGAGCAAGTGGAGCACGGGAAGATAAACTTAGTCATGGGCAACAGGAAAGCATCACCTGTTTCCAAGATAGGAGTTTATTCTTTATTGCTTAATAATGGGTTAATGTTAGATTTGAATAAGTGTTGTTACTCGCCCGAAATGGCGAGAAATATTATTTCTTTTCATGGCTTGTACAAACAAGGTTTTTCATTTTCATTTGATAATAAAAATGGTGCTATTAATGTTTATTACAATGATGTATTTTACTTTAAAGCATTACCTTGTGATGGTGTATATGAAGCCGTGAATGTTGTAGACAATCTAGGAAATAATGTGTTGTATATTGATTCTTCAGATAGCTTGGATAAAGCATCCTTGTGGCATTGTAGTCTTGGACATGTTAACAAGAAGCGCATAGGCCAACTCCAAAAGGCTGGAGTCTTGGAATCATTTGACCTCAAGTCAGATGATAGTTGCGAGTCTTGTTTACTTGGAAAAATGACAAAGTCACCCTTTACAGGTACTTGTGATAAGGGTGAAGGTTTGTTGGACCTTGTACACACGGATGTGTGTGGGCCCTTCAGAGTTGCTACAAGGGATGCTAATCGCTATTATGTGACTTTTACTGATGATTACAGCAGATATGGATATATTTACTTAATCAAGCATAAGTCAGAAACCTTTGAAAAGTTCAAAGAGTTTAAGCAGGAAGTGGAGAATCAATTGGGCAGGAACATCAAGATGCTCCGATCCGATCGGGGAGGAGAGTATCTTAGCATTGAGTTCCTTGACTATCTTAAGGAATGTGGGATTGTCTCACAATTGACACCTCCTAGAACACCACAGTTGAATGGTGTAGCTGAGAGGCGCAATCGAACCTTGTTGGATATGGTTCGTTCCATGATGAGTCGAGCTTCGTTACCAATCTCTTTCTGGGGGTATGCCTTAGAGACTGCCGCCCATATCCTTAATCTAGTCCCTACTAAAAAGGTTGCCAAAACACCTCACGAGATATGGACTGGGAAAGTTCCCAATTTGGACCACATCAAGATTTGGGGTTGTGAAGCTTTCGTGAGGCGTGAGACTCATGATAAGCTTGAACCTCGAAGTGAGAGGTGTATTTTCATCGGCTACCCACATAGATCCTTTGGTTACCTCTTCTACAGACCCAGTGATAATGTGGTTTTTGTAGCAAGAAGAGGAGTCTTTCGTGAGAGAGAATTCATAAGCCAAGGGGACAGTGGGAGGCAAATTGACCTTGAAGAGCTTCAAGAGTCAAGTGGTGAAGGAACCTCAAATGCTATCGACCAACCTGAGGATGAAACTCCTGTTGATCAGATAGATGAGTCTGTACCTCCAAGACGTTCCACTAGGGTGAGGAACACACCTGATTTTATTATGGTTATCACATCACCACTGAAGGTGATACATTTATTAGTGATAGTACACTAATAGATTTGGATGAACCTAATAATTACAGGGAAGCCATGGCAGGCCCTGAGTCTGCTAAATGGAAGGAGGCTATGGACAGCGAGATTCAGTCCATGTATGACAATCAAGTTTGGAGCTTGGTTGACAATGTACCAGGTCGTAAGACAGTTGGGTGCAAATGGATCTTCAAGAAGAAGACCGACATGGATGGGAAGGTACATACTTACAAAGCGCGACTGGTTGCGAAGGGCTTTACTCAAACTCCGGGAGTTGACTATGATGAGACCTTCTCACCAGTAGCTAAGATTAAGTCTATTAGAGTATTGTTAGCCATAGCTGCATTTCATGATTATGAAATATGGCAAATGGATGTCAAAACCGCTTTCCTTAATGGAAAGTTGGCTGAGGATGTTTACATGGCTCAACCAGAGGGTTTTGTCGATACAAGATACCCTAATAGAGTGCGTAAGCTTGATAAATCCATTTATGGATTGAAACAAGCATCTCGCAGATGGAATCTTTGCTTTGATGAGAAAGTCAAAGAGTTTGGCTTTTCTAGGAGTGAGGATGAGTCCTGTGTGTATGTCAGGGCTAGTGGGAGCATAGTTAGCTTCTTGGTGTTGTATGTGGATGACATACTTCTCATAGGAAACGACGTCCCAACCTTGCAGGAGGTTAAGTCCTGGCTTGGGAAGTGTTTCGCTATGAAGGACCTTGGGGAAGCTGCCTATATCCTGGGGATAAGGATATTGAGAGATAGGAGTAAGAGACTAATTGGACTTAGTCAAAGTACTTACTTGGATAAGGTGCTGAAGAGGTTCAGCATGCAAGAATCCAAGAAAGGGGAATTACCCATCCAAGGTAATGCCAAGCTGAGTAAGACTCAGAGTCCGAGTACAGAGGCTGAGATAGCTGAGATGAGTCATATACCATATGCTTCCGCTGTGGGCTCGATCATGTATGCTATGACTTGTACTCGCCCTAATGTGGCCTTTGCTTTGAGCATGGTCAGTAGATATCAAGGGAACCCTGGCAAGGCACACTAGACAGCGGTAAAGAACATTCTCAAGTATCTGCGGAGGACTAAGGATTGGGTCCTTACCCTCGGAGGCAGTGATGACTTGAGAGTGGAAGGATATAGCGATGCTAGCTTCCAGACTGATAGGGATAATTTCCGCTCTCAGTCAGGCTGGGTCTTTATCCTAAATGGAGGGGCAATTACTTGGAAAAGTTCCAAGCAGGAGACAGTAGCTGATTCTACTTGTGAATCAGAGTACATAGCAGCAAGTGAAGCAGCTAAGGAGGCGATATGGCTAAAGAACTTCATCGGAGACCTTGGAGTTGTACCAGCTATAAAGGAGCCAATGGAAATTTTCTGTGACAGCGAAAGTGCGGTTGCCTTGGCTAAGGAACCGAGAGATCACGGGAGATCTAGGCACATTGACAGAAAATACCATTTCATCAGACATCGAATAGAAGAAGGACTCCTCGTGGCTAAGAGGGTATCATCAGATGAGAACCCGGCAGATCCCCTCACGAAGGGACTGAGCAGGGTTAAGCATTTACAGCATGCGAGGCGCATTGGGCTGAAGGATGATATTAGTTTCAATAATTAGATTCCTGAAACTTGTAAAATGTAATTGACATTTGATGATAAATAAAAGTTGTTATTTATTTATGAGTAAGGTGTTACTATCTTGTGTTGATTGTTTACTATGTTTCAATTTTGCATGTTTTTACTTCCAGAATAACTATGTTATTATTCAAACCATCCACAGTCAGTCAAACTTTGGAAGTAAGTATTGATTTAAGACTGTCATGAATTTGGCTTGTATGATTTGTCTAAAAGTGCTTTGGACAATGCAATGGTTGCTACAACATTCATGAGTACTCATAAGGGCTGAGTATTGGATCCAACCCACGCTCACTTGCATCACTTCATGGAATTTATCTCGAGTGATCGTGAGACGGTAATATCATATAAATCTTTAAACCTAGAGATATGAGTTGTTGACTATGAGTTGGTTATTCATTGATTGCATGAAAACGCATTGGTAACTCGATGTCATAAAACGTGCCTTTATGAATAATTCAACAAGTAGTTAGTACAAGCATATCAGTCGAAGTTTATCTATTCCTTCTAGAAATAGAAGCGATATATGGGCCCCTCGATGATTTGGTTTTGACCTATGTACCGGGCCCGGTCAGAACCTAATTGATGTGTTCAATTTAGTTCTATGTCGAAACAAATCAGAGATCGAGAAACAAATGCTGGACAATAAGTAAGACCATGTTCCATGTGTTTGTCCGGCTGATGTCATGAGAACAGAGGATTATATGATCACTTATCTTAAATGGCGTATCATCATCATCTCAGTTCCGAGAGACTTTGAAAGAGCTACGATTGCTAGTCGGATTTTGAAGTCATATTTGCAAATATAGTTATTAGACTTATCCAAGTGGGAGACTGTTGGATATAGTGTCTAAGTCCATAACTTTATTTGGTATGTACTTGACCCGACCCGGCATGGTCCATTTGGGTTGCATGGCATTGCAATACTTGGATAGACTAGATGAGAGAATAAGGCACTTATGATTATTAATATATTATAAGTTCTGATATACTAATAATAGTATTATTTAATTAGTATTGATCAAGTATTAATCTAGTACTAATTTGGTGATCAAAGTGAGACTAATTAAATATATAGGGTTGATTATGACAATCATCAATTCTTTTATGGTGGATTAATGATCCATGGTTTATGGGTTTGGTTATAACCATATGGAGCTCCATGGATAGTCCATGGGAGTTACAAACCCATAGGTCATGAGAAATCAAGAGTCATGACAATTAAGGGCATTCATATGTAAACCCTAATTGTGACAACACTATAAAGGGAACCCTATGGCTAGCAAAATCGCGACCTAGTTTTTCTAGTGAGGGCATAACCGATTTTCAAGTGTAAGAAGTATTATCTCAAGTTATTCCAAGTCTTGTGGTGTTGTGTGAAGCATTTGAGGCACAACATTTGGGGTGCTAGGCTCACAAAGTCTTGAAGGAATCCAAGCAACAACAAGGTATGTATTTCTACTAGTTTTATGTTCTATGTAATCCCCATGCCATGCTAGTTAGGAAATAACCTTGAAAAGAAATTTGCATGTATATAGAGAAAACATCGATTCAAGATTATTAGGGTTCCATGTACACTTAGGAAGTGTTAGAATGCTCAAAAACCCATCAGTGGTATCAGAGCCTAGGATTGTTTTCTGTATACTTGATGCAAAACTGCTTAAAAATCGAAAATTCTGCACTCTGACGACTGGACTCGCCGAGTCCATGGGGAGGACTCGCCGAGTCCATGAACAAATTCATCCTCCTCAGTTCGATCCCGTCATGTTTCAGGCAGCAGTTACAGCCACTGTGGCTGCCACAATGTCGCAGATCAATCCTGGTGGCACAGGCGGATCGGGAAGTGGTACCCATCCCCTTAATCTTGATGGTGGCCAGGGACACCCAAGGGAGTGTTCCTACAAAGATTTCATGAACGCGAAACCCAAATCATTTGATGGCAATGGAGGTGTCATTGCCCTAACTCGCTGGTTCGAGAAGATCGAATCAATTTTTGAGATCTGTGCATGCCCCGAGGCAAGCAAGGTGAAGTTCGCCGCTTTCACCTTCACTGATAGAGCACTAACTTGGTGGAATAGTCGAGTCAAATCCCTAACTCTGCTAGTAGCCAATGCTATGAGTTGGGAAAGTCTGAAGGAACTGATGCTCGCTGAGTACTGCCCAAGGGTTCCGACATTGCTACGCACACCGCTAGGTTCAGTGACCTGACTCTTCTGTGTCCCGGGATGGTCACCCCATAAAGCAAGAAAATTGAGAGGTACATATGGGGATTAACATCCCCAACTCAAGGGAACATCTTGGCTGCTAAACCTCTCACATTTGATAGCGCCAAGTGTCTAGCGCACACTTTGATGGATCACAGGGTTGATCATGAAACTGTAGCAGCCGTTCCTGAACCACCAAAAGAAAGCGGTGGTAAGAAAAAGTTCTGGAACAAGCGAAATGGCCAGTCTTCGCAAGAGCCCTCCAAAAAGCAACAGGCAGTGGCAGTCCACGCTGCTACTACTCCTGTTGTTGTCCCAACAACTCAAGCACCTGCCAGTAGATATGCTGGTACTCATCCAAATTGCAATAAGTGTAACTTCCATCATCACGGACCATGCCGTGAGATGCAATGCAGCAATTGTGGCAAGAAGGGACACACAACTCGTTTTTGCAAGACTCCAGCACAACCAGCCAATCAAGGTCCCAGAGCGGGAGTAGGCCAAGCCTGCTATGGTTGTGGAGAGACCGGGCACTTCAAGAAGAATTGTCCCAAAGCAACAACTGCAGGAAATACAGGGAGAGTTCTAGCTATGGGCCAGGAGGAAGCAGTCGCTGATCCCACCATAGTTACGGGTACGTTCCTCCTGGACAACTCTTATGCATGCATTCTTTTCGATAGTGGTGCAGAGAGGAGTTTTGTTAGTCATGCATTTAAACAATTACTCAAGCATAAATCCCAACCTTTAACCGAAACATTTACCGTCGAGATGGCTAACAGAAATAAATAGAGCACTAACGACGTATTCATAGGATGTACCCTTACCCTAAACGACCATTCTTTTCCAATCGACCTCATGACAGTTTCCATAAAAAGTTTTGATGTCATCATTGGCATGGATTGGTTGAGCCCCAATCGTGCTGATCTCCTTTGTTATGAAAAATCCATTCGCCTCAATCTGCCATCTGGCGAAGCTCTCATCATCTATGGTGATAAACTCAGCTCTAGCCTTCGTATCTTTTCGTGCATCAAAGCCCAATAATATCTACGAAAGGAGTGTCATGCATTCCTAGCCCATGTTGTTAACGAAAAACAGGAAGTTAAAGACCTCGAGAGCATCCCCGAAGTCTGCAACTTTCCTGATGTCTTCCCTAAAGATCTCCCCGGAATACCTCCCGAGCGCCAAGTCGAGTTCCGAATCGACTTAATCCCCGAAGCTACTGTCGTAGCCAAATCCCTTACCGTCTAGCGCCGGCAGAAATGCAAGAGTTATCCAGCCAGCTCAATGAACTACTCAACAAGGGATTTATCAGACCAAGTTCCTTACCTTGGGGAGCCCCGGTCTTATTTGTGAAAAAGAAGGATGGGTCCTTTCGGATGTGCATAGATTATTGCGAACTGAACAAGCTCACTATCAAGAACCGTTACCCCTTACCCAGAATCGATGACCTCTTCGATAAACTCCAAGGATCCAGCTACTTCTCAAACATAGACCTAAGATCAGGATACCATCAGCTACGAGTCCTGGAGAGTGATGTTCCGAAAAAAACTTTCCGAACTCGGTATGGTCACTACGAGTTTGTAGTAATGCCCTTTGGTCTAACCAACGCACCCGCAGTATTCATGGATCTGATGAATCGGGTGTGCCGCCCATTCCTAGACAAGTTCGTGATAGTATTCATAGATGATATACTTATCTATTCTCGGAGTGAGAAAGATCACAGACATCATTTGAGGTAAGTGTTGGAAACTCTTAGGGCGGAGAAATTATATGCAAAATTCTCAAAGTGCAAGTTTTGGATTAGAAAGGTAACTTTCCTCGGTCATGTGGTTAGCGAAGAAGACACCCACAGAAATCCATCAATTCTTGGGTCTTGCTGGCTACTATCGCAGGTTTATCCAGAATTTCTCCAGGATCGCTAAGCCTCTTACCAACCTGACTCAAAAAGGTGTAACCTTTAGTTGGGGAGAAAATCAAGACACTGCGTTCCAAACATTGAAGCAGACCCTATGCAACGCACCTATCTTGTCTCTTCCAGAAGGGACAGACGACTTCGTCGTCTATTGCGATGCATCCAATTAGGGGCTAGGCTGTGTGCTTATGCAGCGAGGAAAAGTCATTGCATATGCCTCGAGACAGCTAAAAGCACATGAAGTCAATTATACAACTCACGATCTGGAGTTGGGAGCAGTGGTCTTCGCATTAAATATTTAGAGACATTATCTCTACGGAACCAAGTGCACTATCTTCACCGACCATAAAAGCCTTCAACATATCTTTGACCAGAAGGAACTTAATATGAGGCAAAGGCGATGGGTAGAGCTACTAAATGATTACGAGTGTGAAATTCCCTATCATCCCAACAAGGCCAATGTGGTAGCAGATGCCCTCAGCCAGAAAGAATATTCAGGTCGCAGAGTGAAGGCACTTACAATGACGATCCATTCCCATCTGTCCGTACAAATCAGACAGACTCAGCTAGAAGCCTTGAAGCCAGATAATGTGGCAGATGAAGCCTTGAGAAGAATGGACAAGAACTTCAAGATCAAGGGTGACGGGGTTCGTTATTTCATGAACCGGATCTGGACACCAAGATTCGGTGGGTATAGAGATGTGGTCATGAATGAAGCCCACAAAACTCGATATTCCGTTCACCCAGGATCAGATAAGATATATCTGGATCTCAAAAAGCTATATTGGTGGCCAAACATGAAAGCAGAAATTGCTACCTTCGTGGGCAAGTGCCTGACTTGCACCAAGGTGAAGATGGAGTATCAAAATCCCTCAGGTCAACATCAACAGCCAAGAATACTTAAGTGGAAGTGGGAACGAATCACAATGGACTTCATTACCAAACTACCCAGGACCCCGAGTGGCCATGACATTATCTGGGTAATCGTCGAAAGAATGACTAGGTCTGCCCACTTCCTGCCAATCAAAGAAACATACAAGATGGAGAGACTGACCCGAATCTACATCCAGGAGATAGTTCGACTGCATGGTGTGCATGTGTCCATTATCTCTGATCGAGAAAGCAGATTCACCTTGAGATTTTGGGAGTCTTGACAGAAGGCTCTTGGAACTAAGTTGGATATGAGTACAACTTACCATCCACAGACCGACGGGCAGAGTGAGAGAATCATTCAAATCCTAGAAGACATGCTGAGAGCGTGCGTTATCGACTTTGGTAAGTCGTGGGATACCCATTTTCCATTGGTCGGGTTCTCTTACAACAACAGCTATCACAATAGCATCAAGGTTGCTCCTTTCGAAGCCCTCTATGGCCGTAAGTGCAGATCTCCTCTATGCTGGGATGAGGTGGGTGACATGCAGCTGGCCAAGGGTCAAGTCCCTGAAAGCACTCTCACTGGCCCAGAAATCATCCGAGAAACCACTGAAAAGATCGTACAAATCCGAGAACGACTAAAGGCTTCAAGAGATAGACAAAAGAGCTACGCCGACTAAAGACGAAAACCTTTGGACTTCCAAGTTGGTGACCGCGTTTTGTTAAAGGTCTCACCCTGGAAAGGCATGATATGCTTCGGTAAGCGTAGAAAGCTAAATCCGAGATACATTGGGCCTTTCGAGATCCTCGCCAGGATCGGCCCCGTAGCTTACAAACTCCGTTTACCCCAAGAGCTTAGCAACGTACATCCCGTCTTCCATGTGTCAAACCTCAAAAAGTGTCTATCCGATGAGACTCTTCTAATTCTACTCGATGAAATCGAGTTCAATGGAGTCTTAACTTCGTGGAAGAGCCATTCGAAATTATGGATAGCGAAATCAAACGAACGAAACAAAGTCGCATCCCGATAGTGAAGGTTCGTTGGAATGCCAAGCGGGGACCTGAATTCACTTGGGAATGCGAAGACCAGATGAAACAGAAGTTTCCATGTCTCTTTCCTTAGTCCATAATTGTATTCGTTTTAGAATTTCGGGACGAAATTCCCTCTATCGGGGGGATGATGTGACAACCCGAACCTTTTTCAGTCAACAAAAGTCAAATCCCGTTAAATAAAATTTCGGATTTTATTTATTTTGTCAAACTTGTAAGGGTTGAAAATAACTTAGATTATATAAATTAAATTTATATAAGTTTCGGGTCTAAAATCGTGCGAGAAAATCAAGTTTTTCTTCGAAAAATCAGCCAAGTCTCGAGCAACCCGGTGTTCACGGCCGCACTTGTGTTCACGACCGTAAACCGTTCACGGTTGGGTGGACCCCAGCACCGACTATGAACCCAGCCTATATATATGTGTTCCTACCCTCATTTATACTTTTCTGGCCGAAAACCTACTTTCTCTCTATAAAAACCACCAACCAAAAACTCAATCTATCATCCGAAAATCACCCAAATCCTCCTTGGAACTCGTTTTGGAGCATCAAACATTCATCCTTTCATCAAATCAAGCATTCCTTGTTCTTGACTTCACGGCCGTAAACCCTTCAAATCCTCAAATCTTCAAGAGCCGAAATCAGTTCATGGCCGTAACCCTTCAAAGACCGTAAACCCTTCAAGGGCTGGGAACCGTTCACGGCCGAGAACAGTTCACGACCGAGAACACTTCACGGCCGAAAACCCTTCACGGCCGCAATCATCCTTACATCGTGAATCTTGGCTGCAAACCTACTTTTCCTCTTCGATCGAGTCTCGGTAACATTCCTTAACTAAAAACAAGTGTT
The DNA here is from genome assembly GCF_052849685.1 of Lactuca virosa. Taxonomy (NCBI): domain Eukaryota; kingdom Viridiplantae; phylum Streptophyta; class Magnoliopsida; order Asterales; family Asteraceae; genus Lactuca; species Lactuca virosa. The sequence goes on along the minus strand of NC_136433.1, from coordinate 325,483,750 downwards.
TTTCTAACACTTTAACTAATGGATTCGCTAATTTAAATACAAATATGTGTTTAATTATTATTAGGATTCCGTTAACTTCGCGTACAACAACTCGAGGGTCCTCATTCCAGTCTCGTTGTCCGGCATTCACGCATCCAACTGTGAGTTCATACCCCTACGCTTTTACTATTTTAACGTTTTCAGGGGGGATACAAGCCAATCACAAATAGTTTTTGTGAACTTTATACACAAAATTTCAAACAGGATTAAAACTTATGCAATTGATATAACCAAAAGATTACCACATTTTACAAAATGTTTAGATATGTTATCCGTTTTGTAACATGTTGAGCATAAGGGAGGTTTTCAACTCACAACTATAATTGCATAGTTTTCAGAACAATACACGAACCAAGTACTTAACACACATGCAAACTATAATAGGTATAGTTTGGGATATCAATACACAGTTTTATCATCTCAAGATTTTACATTAGCAAATAGTTTATGGTATACATTACTACTTTCTGAATACAAGAGTGCCATACTAAATAATTATTTAAGTATAATTATTATTACTTTGTAAAGTATACACACGATTTCAAGTACAAGAGAACGATACAAAACTACACGTAAACTAGTTAATACAGGGTTGTGAGACATCACTTCAATTGTACCCTTCGGGTGCAGGCTAAATCCTATCATTAGTGTAACCAGAGTCTCCTGGAGGGAGAGCATGAGATTTGTGAATAGATCTAATCGGGACTGACAATCCCACACCTAAACTGCTAGCTACAGTTAGGAAGGCATGCCTAGGGTGACAAATATCATACCGTCCGACGCCTGAAGAACGTCGCAGAGGTCATCAGTCATATCAAGCATGGTTATACGACTCACAATAGTATAAACTAACTATTGTTTACGAAATTTCATTATTCATTAGTTTTATTTTAATTAATAGAACTACTATACATTATACTGGAGGATTCCAGGGGATAACATACATTGTTTTATTTTAATTAATGAAACTACTATACATACTGGTGGTAACTAGGGTTTTCAAACAGAATATTGTATACATACTGGTGATAGCTAGGGTTTTCATACAAAAGGGTTTGCATTCAAAACAAAATTATACAATACATCTGGTGGTAACCAGCCATACGAACTAATACTTTATGGAACATTGTAACGAACACATATGATAGAAAATATTGGATTTTCTTGGAAACATACAAACATTTTCATTGATTCATTAACAGCTTTTCACAACAAAAACATGCTTATGAACTCACCATCTTTAATGTTGATACTCTTTCAAAACTGCTTGTATTCTCAGGAAATCAGTAGACAGGTACTCCCACAGCTTTTGAGAAGACAGAGCGTATAAAGTCACGTCTTTTATATTTTGCCATACTTTTGATGTATACAAACTATGTATCAAACAGATGTAAATATTTTACTTATTCAATGTAAAGGTTGTGTTTTCTTTGATTACTATGATGCATTTATTGTGATACTATACATGATTGTGACAACCGTCAATTTTTGGCCAAGTCAAAGTCAACTAAAGTTAACAAGTCAAACTGGTCAACTCATCAAACCCTTGTACATTAGGGTTTCCATTACGTTTCTTATTGTACAACTCGCAATCCTAAGACAAAGTATCACTTAGAGTTTTCACGTGTTCGGAAATTCTAAACCCTAATTAGGGCAAGTGATGAATCTTCTCGATAAAACATTATTCCATACCCCTCGAGAGTGTATAACATTCATAACAAGGCTTAACGGAGTGTAAGAACCTTGCGTTGCGAAGCCAAACACTCAAAAAGGTCACAAAAGAAGTCTCTCCCAATCTCTTTCACTCTATCTCCCTCTATTAAAAATCTCTCCCAAATCTCTCTCAAAACTTCCTTTAACTTTTTATAATCATTTCGGGTATCCCGACACTTAACTTGGTGAAAAACGGCGCAAAACGGGAAGAATTCTTGAAAAATAACCTTAATGGACCGAAGCCTCCCTTTCGGAAGTGAACCCTCTTGGACCGAAGGTGCTTAGAACCGAAGGTCCCTATAGGGACCGAACTGCCGAAGAGCCGAAACCCTGCGAACCGAAGCCTGATGACCTGAACCCGAAGTTCGCTTTCGCTTCCTATCTTCGCCTTCGGGCTATTTCGCTCCACCTCGCCTTCGGGCCCAGCAGCATCAGGGACCGAACCTCCGGCCCAATCCGAGAAGCCTCGCTGTAATGCACTTTTCACCCGGTTTTTTACTACGACTTCATTTTAGGCCCATTTATATAATTTTAACGCGGGATTCTCACCCAAAATTATATTTTAACATATAAGACCCCTAAATTCATAATTAATCACGTTTTTTAGTGTAAATCTTATCCAAGGTTAGTGGGTAGGATATTTTGGGTGGAGTGTTGACTTTGCCTTTGAGTTATGACACAAGCAACCTCTCATACCCACTCCATGTCACTATTCCCACCTTGCTCTAGTCAAGTCGAGATCTTCCCATACCACCATCAAATCTCTTCAATCAGCCACTCTCTAATCCCTCACTCTTCCATCTATAAAACCCCACTCTCCTCCTCCCAAGATACACTTTTACTTCCTCTTTTATTCTCTCCAAGATTTCGAGATTCTCTAGGAAGTTTTGAACTTCTCATCCACTCTTGGTAAGTAACTTTATTCTACACTTGATTTCCTTACACTTCTTCACTCAAATCATGAGTTCCTTACACAAATATCGTCATATTTGTTGTTAGATCTTCGAATCTTCAAGCATCATCTAAGTGTTCTTGAGCTGAACACTTCTCTTCTTCATCATCCATCTACTGAAATCACTCAAGGTGAGTTCATACCCCTACATTTTCATGTTTTTCTTAAGTTTTAAGGGGGGGAAAACAAGTTAAAACACCAAAAACTTAACTAAACTCAAACAACAGCTTTCATCAGAAAAGTTGAGTCTTATTCACGGACTGTTTTGACTATCTTAAACTTAATATCTTTCAAAACTGTTTAATATGCAAATAGTTCACGTCCATAGCTTTAGAATGACTACTTGAACATCTCCATACGATTTTTCTACGATATATGGTGATTTTTACAAAACTGCCTATCATTTCAGAAACGAATTCAGACCAGTCTGTGAATATGAACATTTTAACACAAGTTAAAGAGTTCTAAAAATCATAATAAAAATTATGAATAAACTAGACACATTTTATGAACTCTCAGAATTTACGGAATCAGTTTTCGACTTCGTATGATTTTTCTATGATTTTTCTAAAACAGTGTAGAAAGGTAAAAATCTAGATAACAACTTATAACTTTCATCACACTTTGTAACTTGTTGAGCAAAGTGTTAATCTTTGAAGATTTCATATTTTACATGTGATTCTTGTTGTGGTATAATTATATAACAGAAAATACTCACTGAATTGTAAGAATCCTCCATTATTATCATTAGTACAAAAATAAGGCATGATAAACATAGTTATAATTTTGCTATACATTCGACTTACATAGAAAAGGGTCTTTATACATCACAAACAAACATGCTGGAACTATAATAGGTATAGTTAGGTTGCATATACATTACAAACATTTTGATAATCTATAATAGGTATAGGTTATGTTTCATTTACATTTCAAACTCATTATAAAAGATTTTCATTAACGGGGTACAAATACAAAGTACCAGGTTCACACTTTGTACAAAGTACCAGGTTCACACAAAAAGGGGTACAAATACAAAGTACCAGGTTCACACGAAAAGAGGTACAAATACAAAGTACCAGGTTCACACAAAAAATGGTACAAGTACAAAGTACCGGATTCATACCAAAAGGGGTACAAATACAAAGTACCAGGTTCACACAAAAAGGGGTACAAATACAAAGTATCAGGTTCACACAAAAAGGGTTTTTATGATATTAAAACTACGTATCGTTAGAATTGTTAGTTTTCAGCTATAATTGTTAAGTGTACATGTTAGAGTTATATAAAATTGAATTGGAGTCGACTTAGAATTGGTGGACCCGTCTTATCTCCTGTTCCTTGTTTGGTTGTGGACCTAGGGCAGACCCATTATATTCAACGGTTTATTTAACTTAAATTTATATAACTTATATACGCTGGGTAATTATAGAAGGAACCTGCAGGTCTTTCTAGGGTTCATTATCGCATAACATAGAAGCATTCATTTCACTTAATAAAGAAAATATTTCCAAATCAAAAAGGGTTTTATGTCGATTTAAAACCACTTTTATATCTTTAAGTATGGAAAATACTTGTTTATTTTCGGTCCTGGGATTTAGGACCACGTAACTTTTATAAGGAAAATATAGGATTTTCTTTGGAATCATATCTCTGTTAAAACTATATTTCATCTACAATTGTTAGACTTCAGCTATAATTGCTAAGTGTATATGCTAGAGTTATATAAGAATCTAGTCATAATCGACTTAGAATTGGTGGGCCCGCCTTACTTCCTGTTCCTTGTTTGGTTGTGGACCTAGAGCAGACCCATTATATTCGACGGTTTATTTAACTTAAATTTTATATAACTTATATACACTGGGCGATTATAGAAGGAATCTATGGGTCGTTCTAGGGTTCATTATCGCATAACATAGAAGCATTCATTTCACTTAATAAAGAAAATATTGGATTTTCTGGAAACATACGTTGTTGCTTTTACAAGGAAAACGGTTTCTTTCTCAAACAAAACTCTTATGAACTCACCAACTTAATTGTTGATACTTTTTCAAAACTACTTGTATTCTCAGGAAATCAGTGAAACAGGAAAACCAACAGCATTTTGAGGATGGGACGATAAATCGTCAAACGTTTCATTTTGTCATCATAATGTAATTGATTTTGAAACATGTAAACTTATTCCATGGTGTAACCTTTTCAATTATATTTATGATGGTTGTATTTACTTTGAGCACTATTATACTCGTTGTTGTGATACTATACATGAAGTCCTCCACCCCCGGACGTTTCCGCCATCCTTGGTTTGGGGGTGTGACAAATTGGTATCAGAGCATTGTTTATAGTGAACTAACTATATCGAACTACATAAGATATACAAACTATAAATGCATTGGGACTAAGGTCTCTGATGTAACATTTTCAAATAACTATACTTTTAGAAATAAATAGGTTCTTGTTAAAAGTATACATGCATGCATACATACTAAGGTCAGCATCATACTAGAACAAAACAAAAGTTAGGATTGTTGAATGGCACAAGTAGGCTTGGGGATGTATGGTCAGGTCTGGGAATGACATAGCCTGATCAACTATGTCTAACCTAGAAGTGATTAGCATATGCTCGGGAATGTTTGTGTTGTTGCAACAAGTCTAAGAACTTACCAACTCTATTTACAAACAAACATGGAAAAACATAAGTCAAACATTTAAAATACTATAGGAGTATTTTGTGCTACTATAACCAACTTATGTGAAAACTAAACACCCCTATTAGTAGGTCTATACTGACTGAGTGCATACGCTAAGGTTATACATAATTAAAGATATTATAGACTCAGAATCTATGACTATTGTTCTACTTCCTGTTCCTTGTTTGGTTGTGGACTTAGAGTAGAGTCATTTACTCGAAGGTCTATTCTATCTCAGATTATGTATAACTGGTATGCACTATGTTATTATAGACGTGACTGATAAGGATCACCCCCTATAAGTAATTATAGGATTAGACGTTTATTAATTATCTCTTTCACCCCTATTCTCGCACGGACATCACGACAAGATCTTACATACCACGAGGCCCCTACATTCCAAACCCGGAGAGTTAGTGAATGATGAGGATAAGAGTTGGAGGTAGAGTCAGAGGTCGACAACTCTCCTCATATAGCCTGGGCTCTCGCGAACCATCTCGACTCCATCAAACCTGTGCCCCGTTGGGCAGCATTGATCGAAGGATGGAGTCGCCATCAACTACAACAACTCGCCATTTGGGGACGTATTATCATAAGCAGAGTTCATTTTACTCACAAGACCTTGTAGATTAGGTCTATGAGTATGCGTTGGTGTTACTCCCCTCCATGTGTAGTGTTGACCCCCGCGAGTTAGTGATTACACTAGTCGAGAGATTTATTTGCGGCCCAAACTTTTCTTGCAATGATGTGGTGTGGACCTGCATCAGGCTATAAACCTTCCTCTAAAAACTAAATATGCTAAAATCATACAAATAAAAGGGATGTGCGTATTATTTCTTTGGGAGCAATACTACTAAAATTCATAAGTTTATCATATGTAGACTCTCGTTATGAACCGTTTTCAGAACACCATAAACAACCGGAACACGATACACTCAGAACTAAGATAAATAACTCCCGACGTATAAACCCTTATTCAAGACTCACTATCATCTCACCTTTTTAAGCCACTTAGTTAAAAGATATTTTTGTCATCATTCAATTTCGATTGGTTTAGTCCTCACCTTCCCGATTTAACGACTACGAAAGGACCCTTCACCTAACCCACCGAATATCGAAACCTTCGTCTCCCATAAACAAATCTGACACGGACCTCCGGGTCATCTCTCGCTGTGAAACCCCAAAACACTCACCAGAGGAGTATTATACCTTCTGAAACCTTACCACAAGTATTTCCAGAAGACCCTTCGGGTATGTCACGCATGCAGCAGATAAGGTTCCAGCACAGAAGCTTGGGACGAATATGGTTAGTCTACCACTACTACGTGTATACGCGAGGATAATGTATAATTAAGATTCTACGGACATTGGATGTGTGCTTCCACCCTATTTCCTGTTCCTTGTCTGGTTGTGGATTTGGGGCAGAGTCACCCATCCAACTGTCTTGCCAACCATAAGTACATACGACCTATATGCGCAAGTTAATGATAGATGGACCAGGTACGAGTCCTGCCATGAACTTCGGGACCAAGTTACCCAGGAGTGCGAGTAAACGCCCTATCATCCGAATAAGTCTAGTCGTGTAAACCGAACCCATATGTTCCCTACCGATCTAATCAGACGAGAAACACTAAAGCAGACCCTATGCAACGCTCCGAGGAGAAGCTATCACTTATGACTTAGTACAAGTTCGAGAAACGCTGGAAGCATCTCGAGAACACGGCAAAACCCGAATAAGTCTTATCTTCTATATAAAAACACAGGGTTTTTACTAGTGAATCTATGATGGCTAGTGTAAACATTATGGTCATATATCATTAAGATTCTATGGACTTAGAATGTGTGATTCCGCCTCATTTCCTGTTCCTTGTTTGGTTGTGGGCTTAAGGCGGGGTCACCCATCCGAATGCCCTTGTAATCTTAATGATATACGACTAGTTTACATCAAGCGATTATAAAAGAACTGGTAGGACTTATAATGCAAATTTCATCACAAATTGTTAAAGCATTCGTAATACCAGTACTCACTAACTTCATTATAAAATATTCATAGTGGTAATACAAAGTATAAAGCGGAGAGCATAAAGGCACACGTAGAATACACTATCATTCCAAAACAATAACTCCTTTAAATCGACTCAGCTCAAGTTACAATAAGAAATTCCAAGGTCGTCATTTAACATCAAGCGGGTTGTTCCCCACCATATCAATTCCTTATACTACGAAAAGTTCCCCCATCTTTCCTCCAAATTCTTGAAATCCCAGTCGAAACACTAATTTCGGGACGAAATTCATTCTAACGGGGGGATGATGTGACAACCGTCAATTTTTGGCCAAGTCAAAGTCAACTAAAGTCAACAAGTCAAACCGGTCAACTCATCAAACCCTTGTACATTAGGGTTTCCATTACGTTTCTTATTGTACAACTCGCAATCCTAAGACAAAGTATCACTTAGAGTTTTCACGTGTTCGGAAATTCTAAACCCTAATTAGGGCAAGTGATAAATCTTCTCGATAAAACATTATTTCATACCCCTCGAGAGTGTATAATATTCATAACAAGGCTTAACGGAGTGTAAGAACCTTGCATTGCGAAGCCAAACACTCAAAAAGGTCACAAAAGAAGTCTCTCCCAATCTCTTTCACTCTATCTCCCTCTATTAAAAATCTCTCCCAAATCTCTCTCAAAACTTCCTTTAACTTTTTATAATCATTTCGGGCATCCCGACACTTTACTTGGTGAAAAACGGCGCAAAACGGGAAGAATTCTTGAAAAATAGCCTTAATGGACCGAAGCCTCCCTTTAGGAAGCGGACCCTCTTGGACCGAAGGTGCATAGACCCGAAGGTCCCTATAGGGACCGAACTGCCGAAGAGCCGAAACCCTGCGAACCGAACCCAAAGCTTCCGAACCGAAGCCTGATGACCCGAACCCGAAGTTCGCTTTCGCTTCCTATCTTCGCCTTCGGGCTATTTCGCTCCACCTCGCCTTCGGGCCCAGCAGCATCAGGGACCGAACCTCCGGCCCAATCCGAGAAGCCTCGCTGTAATTCACTTTTCACCCGGTTTTTTACTACGACTTCATTTTAGGCCCGTTTTATATAATTTTAACGCGGCATTTTCACCCAAAATTATATTTTAACATATAAGACCCCTAAATTCATAATTAATCACGTTTTTTAGTGTAAATCTTATCCAAGGTTAGTGGGTAGGATATTTTGGGTGGAGTGTTGACTTTGCCTTTGAGTTATGACACAAGCAACCTCTCATACCCACTCCATGTCACTATTCCCACCTTGCTCTAGTCAAGTCGAGATCTTCCCATACCTCCATCAAATCTCTTCAATCAGCCACTCTCTAATCCCTCACTCTTCCATCTATAAAACCCCACTCTCCTCCTCCCAAGATACACTTTTACTTCCTCTTTTATTCTCTCCAAGATTTCGAGATTCTCTAGGAAGTTTTGAACTTCTCATCAACTCTTGGTAAGTAACTTTATTCTAAACTTGATTTCCTTACACTTCTTCACTCAAATCATGAGTTCCTTACACAAATATCGTCATATTTGTTGTTAGATCTTCGAATCTTCAAGCATCATCTAAGTGTTCTTGAGCTGAACACTTCTCTTCTTCATCATCCATCTACTGAAATCACTCAAGGTGAGTTCATACCCCTACATTTTCATGTTTTTCTTAAGTTTTAAGGGGGGGAAAACAAGTTAAAACACCAAAAACTTAACTAAACTCAAATAACAGCTTTCATCAGAAATGTTGAGTCTTATTCACGGATAGTTTTGACTATCTTAAACTTAATATCTTTCAAAACTGTTTAATATGCAAATAGTTCAGGTTCATTGCTTTACAATGACTACTTGAAAATCTCCATACGATTTTTCTACGATATATGGTGATTTTTACAAAACTGCCTATCATTTCAGAAACGAATTCGGACCAGTCTGTGAATATGAACATTTTAACACAAGTTAAAGAGTTCTAAAAATCATAATAAAAATTATGAATAAACTAGACACATTTTGTGAACTCTCAGAATTTACGGAATCAGTTTTCGACTTCGTATGATTTTTCTATGATTTTTCTAAAACAGTGTAGAAAGGTAAAAATCTAGATAACAGCTTATAACTTTCATCACACTTTGTAACTTGTTGTGCAAAGTGTTAATCTTTGAATATTTTATATTTTACATGTGATTCTTGTTGTGGTATAATTATATAACAGAAAATACTCACTGAATTGTAAGAATCCTCCATTATTACCATTAGTACAAAAATAAGGCATGATAAACATAGTTATATTTTTGCTATACATTCGACTTACATAGAAAAGGGTCTTTATACATCACAAACAAACATGCTGGAACTATAATAGGTATAGTTAGGTTGCATATACATTACAAACATTTTGATAATCTATAATAGGTATAGGTTATGTTTCATTTACATTTCAAACTCATTATAAAAGATTTTCATTAACGGGGTACAAATACAAAGTACCAGGTTCACACAAAAAGGGGTACAAATACAAAGTACCAGGTTCACACGAAAAGAGGTACAAATACAAAGTACCGGATTCACACCAAAAGGGGTACAAATACAAAGTACCAGGTTCACACAAAAAGGGGTACAAATACAAAGTACCAGGTTCACACAAAAAGGGTTTTTATGATATTAAAACTACATATCGTTAGAATTGTTAGTTTTCAGCTATAATTGCTAAGTGTACATGTTAGAGTTATATAAAATTGAATTGGAGTCGACTTAGAATTGGTGGGCCCGCCTTATCTCCTGTTCCTTGTTTGGTTGTGGACCTAGGGCAGACCCATTATATTCAACGGTTTATTTAACTTAAATTTATATAACTTATATACACTGGGTAATTATAGAAGGAACCTGCAGGTCTTTCTAGGGTTCATTATCTCATACCATAAAAGCATTCATTTCACTTAATAAAGAAAATATTTCCAAATCAAAAAGGGTTTTATGTCGATTTAAAACCACTTTTATATCTTTAAGTATGGAAAATACTTGTTTATTTTCGGTCCTGGGATTTAGGACCACATAACTTTTATAAGGAAAATATAGGATTTTCTTTGGAATCATATCTCTGTTAAAACTATATTTCATCTAGAATTGTTAGACTTCATCTATAATTGCTAAGTGTATATGCTAGAGTTATATAAGAATCTAGTCATAATCGACTTAGAATTGGTGGGCCCGCCTTACTTCCTGTTCCTTGTTTGGTTGTGGACCTAGGGCAGACCCATTATATTCGACGGTTTATTTAACTTAAATTTTATATAACTTATATACACTGGGCGGTTATAGAAGGAATCTATGGGTCTTTCTAGGGTTCATTATCGCATAACATAGAATCATTCATTTCACTTAATAAAGAAAATATTGGATTTTCTGGAAACATACTTTGTCGCTTTTACAAGGAAAACGGTTTCTTTATCAAACAAAACTCTTATGAACTCACCAACTTAATTGTTGACACTTTTTCAAAACTACTTGTATTCTCAGGAAATCAGTGAAACAGGAAAACCAACAACATTTTGAGGATGGGACGATAAATCGTCAAACGTTTCATTTTGTCATCATAATGTAATTGATTTTGAAACATGTAAACTCATTCCATGGTGTAACCTTTTCAATTATATTTATGATGGTTGTATTTACTTTGAGCACTATTATACTCGTTGTTGTGATACTATACATGAAGTCCTCCACCCCCGGACGTTTCCGCCATCCTTGGTTTGGGGGTGTGACAATGATGTCCTCCACTCCCGAACATTTCCGCCGTTTCGGTTTGGGGGTGTGACACAATCCGAGAATCACGAGTTGCGGAAAACATGGGTGTATGTGCTTTGATCAAGCCGGGCCCTTCCTTTTCGAACCGAAAGTACCTGAAAACCATAAACCACAAACTGTAAGCACAAAGCTTAGTGATTTCCCTAAAATACCACATACCATACATATCGTGCATATCAAACATATCATAAAGGGTGCTATGTGCCAACCATAGTCTTGCCATTATGTCACGATCTGTATCATGATCTTTCCTTGCCAGGTCGGGGACTAAAACCCTGGGTCTTGCAAACAAGTGTCAAGAGCCACCTCCTGGTCTTTCATGCAAGCATCACAAAGACAACTAGCATAAAATTTACAACTACTTATCTACTTAACTGCCAGAGTCCGAACTTTGGTCTTGCATTCAGATTTACCAGGAGCCACCTCCTGGTCTTTCATACAATTGCTAAGGGCCAACCCCTGGTCTTGCTAAAATACATAAACCAAATGGCCGGCATTGGTGCCTTCGACCCACAAGTACAGTGAGGAGATTCACCTCAATCGGCAAACTGATGCAACTGCTATGAAACGGCTCCACAAACTGAACCAAACAACCAAACCATACTTTAATAATTATCCAGGGCTAAACCCCAAGAACTAGACCAAAAACGGCTAACTAACCAGGCCCACTAATGGCCCAAGCCCATTGGGCCCACTAAGGGCCAAAACCACAATCCTAGGACTAAAAAGGCAAGCCCAACTAATAATTTCAAACCTTAATGAAAATCCTCGATCCAACAAAATAATCCCAATAACTCAACCCAAGCCCAAGACCAAAGCCCCAAAGTCCAAATGGTCCAAAAAGGTCTAAAACTCAAAACAACATACTGGTCGCGTACGCTCGGCGTACGCTCAACGACTTGGCACGGGGGCAAAATCTAGTACGTGGGGGGTACTACACATTACGCTCAGCGTAATGGCGTTCTTCCAAAAATCTCATTTTTTACTTAACCCATTAAACACTTAGCCCCCAAACCTCAGGAAACCTTCAAATTAAGTCCTTAACTCGTAAAGTTGGCAACTTTACCTATTTGTATGTCTTAATGGAACCCAAAATCCGATTTTGTCCATCAAGTCCCATGATAAGGGCTCAAAAATCATGCATGGTCCAATATCCACAATCAAGATAGCATTTTTATAACTAACAACATCAGAAGGGGCAAGATTTAGCACTCCAAGCTCCTGGAGTGGCTCAAACTCACAAGGAGAACTTAATACACCATAAAGCCCTAAACTTAAACTAGCATAAGAAAGGAGTCAATATAAGAACTTTATACCTCCTTAACCTTCCAAGAGAGTGAAGGTTCTAAGTCTACAACCCCAAAGCCACACCAAGCTTGATAACCAAGATACACTTCCTTGAAATAACACTAAGAACCTTTCAGAATCACTTATAAACTCAAGAACACACCACCAATGGAATTAGGTTTCGAAATGAGGCTCTGAGGTCAGTGGAGGCTGAGAAATGTGAGAGCCTTGAGCTCATAAGGATGTTTAAATAGTGCCCAAACCCTAAAAATTAGGGTTTACCACTCTGCCAATTATGTTGGGCGTACCCACCCAGACACGCGCGTTCATAAAATGCATGCATGGGACCAATCTTGCAAGTCTTTTCCACTAGGGGCCACTCTTGCCAATAATTCAAACGATCGTAACTTCTTCGTTTCAACTCTGTTTCCGACGAACTTTATATCCACGGAAAGGTAACGAGAAGCCCTACACTTCTAACAACTCACCTTAGTCTTAACACTTCCCGAACCAAAAACCCAAAATTTATAAAGGACCGAATTATCAAATTACGATTATACCATTGGGCTCTGAAACACCATCGAACACTTGAATCGCTTAGACAATAACACCACATCCAAAAAGGGACAAATCCTTTCTTCCCTAAGGCCCTAATCCTTATTATAACTGATGATTGGGCCACATCCCCGAATAATGAAGCGATTCGAAACCGAGTGTTATATACGCACTTTCTCAATATAATGAGGCAGTGAAATTTATATTCTATGATGTTCATGTTTGATTCTTATTGCAAGAATCACTTCTTCCTCCCCCATATTCTTCATGGATAACTGATATGATGAAAACTCTTTAGTCATGTCAACTTGCCCTTGATCAGTACCAAAGATTAACATATCATCTACATACAAGCATATGATCACTCCTTTACCATACTCATCAAATTTTCTATACATACACTTTTTAGATTCATTCAACTTGAAAACATGTGGCAAGACAACATCATCAAACTTTTGATGCAACTGTTTTGGTGCTTGCTTCATCCCATACAATGATTTAACCAACTTGCACACCATAAGTTCATTTCCAAGGATAATAAAACCCTCAAGTTGTTTCATATATACATTTTCCTCTAAATCGCTATTTAGGAATGTTGTTTTAACATCCATTTGGTGAATCACCAAATTATGAACTAAGCATAGGCAATCAGCATTCTAATGGTAGATATGCGAGCAATTGGAGCATAAGTGTCAAAATAGTCAATGCCAAGTTTTTGTCTAAAACCTTGAATAACCAATCGAGCCTTAAACTTGTTAATTGATCCATCAACTTTCATCTTCCTTTTAAATAACCACTTGCAACCCAAAGGTTTGCATCCAGGAGGAAGATCAGAAAACACCCCAAGTATTATTCCCCATGATGGAATCCATCTCATCATTTATTGCCTCTTTCCAGAAAGCAACATCTTGAGATTTCATTGCTTTATAAAATGTTTTAGGATCCTCTTCAACACTAAAAGAATATGAATATTGATTTGCAAATTCATCTCTAGAACCCTCAACTAGGTAAAGCTGAAAATCATTACTAAATGATTTAGCTTTCCTTTGTCTCCTTCTTCTGAGCTCAATGGATTCATTTGAATCAGGTACAACTTCCTTGGTAGTTCCACATGAACTAGGAACCAAGTCTTTTGGTCTAGGTATGCATAAAAATGATTTTCATAAAATATTGCATCTCTAGATTCTATAACAGTGTTAACTGAAATAGGAGCATTAGGTTCTATAACATAAAACCTATAAGCCTTGGAATTCTCATCATATCCAATAAAGATACAATCAATACCTCTTTCACCCAAAGTCTCCATTTTTGGTTCAACCAGTCTCACAACATTCGGACAACCCCAAACTTTAAGATATCCTAATTGGGGTTTCTTTTTGTACCAAATTTCATAGGGAGTTACCTTGTTCCTTTTGTTTGGAACTCTATTTAAAAGATAACATGCCATTAGCATAACTTCTACCTATAAACCATCACTCAAAACTGAGTAAGACAACATAGAGTTCACCATTTCCTTTAGAACTCTATTTTTCCTTTCAGAAATCCCATTTTGTTGAGGAGTATATGGAGCGGTTATTTCATGTATAATTCCATCAGATTGGAAATAACTAGGATCATAATACTATCCACCTTGATCAGTACAAAGTCTTTTGATTAAATCATTTTGTTTCAATTCAACTTCATTTTTATAAATTTTGAATTTATCAAGGGCTTCATCCTTGGAATATAACAAGTATAAATAGAAAAAATGAGAATGATCATCTAAAAAAGTAACTATGTGTTTCTTATTTACTAAGGATGGAGTTGAATGCAAATCACATAGATCACAATGAGTTAATTCAAGCATAACATAGTTCCTTTTAACATGCAAGTTTTACATTTTTCTATGTTAACATCAAAAAATGGTATTAATCGATTTTTAGACATTTCAAGCATTCTTTTATAATGTAAATGTCCTAACCAAGTATGCTATAAAGAAGAATCATCAATACTAGAACAAGCCATGTGTATAGAATTTGCAACTTTATTGTTTACATTCAACCTAAACATTCCATTACAATAATATCCAAACCCAACAAATGTGTTAGATAATACATAGTTATCAGATTCACAGACTTGCTTATATCCACATCTATTAATTACACCACCAGAAACCAAGTTCTTCCTAATATTAGGAACATGAATAACATTTCTAAAAAGAAGACTTTTTCCAAACCTAAAGCATAACAACATAGATCCAAGATTCATAACAGGTGCTTTATTATAGTCTCCCATGTATAGCACCAATCCATCATTAACTACTTCATAATCCTTGAACCAAGAGCGATCTTTATACACATTACTCGTTGCCCCCGAGTATATCCACCATGCATGATCATCATCCTGAACATAGAATGATTCAAGATTAAGTGTTACATGATATATATATATATATATATATATATATATATATATATATATATATATATATATATATATATAACAACAACAATTTTAGAAATAAAATTCTGACCTTGTGGTTTTCGACCTTGATCATTAGATCCTTGTCTAGAAGTGATTTCACCATTTTTGTTCTTCTTCAAACGAAAATCTCATTTCAAGGGACCAAGTTTGTTGCAATTCTAACACAAAAGTTTTGATTTCTTGTTTGAACCTTTGTGATGGTCATCTTTCTTCTTCCTTTTTCCTTTGTTATTTTTCTTATGTTTTTCATCGTCCACCATGTTCACTGAAGATCCAAAAACTTCATTTTCTTTCCCCTTGCCACTTTCTTTAGCCCGAAGACCCCCTTCAATTCTGAAGTGATTGACAAGTTGTACTACAAACAACTCTTCTTTTTGGTTTTTTAGTGTGTATTTAAAGTCTTTCCAGGATGGGGGGAATTTGTCAATAACACTTGAGAAAGAAATGGATTCATCCATTTAAATTTTTTGTTTTCCAAATTGTCCAAAATCCTCATGAGTTCATTATATTGTTCCATGATTGTCCTTGAATGCATTATCTTGGAATTGTTAAAATTACTGATAAGAAATTTCTTACTTGAGGTATCCTCTGCCATGTATTTGGATCCAAGGGCATCCCACAGATCTTTTGTAGATTCTTGCTTTTGATAGATGTCAAAGAGAGAGAGAGAGAGAGAGAGAGAGAGTCATACATATCATTTATAATGTGCCCATGAGAAATGTAATCATCATTTTCCATTTGCATCTTCTTCTGGTATGTTCAAGGGTTTCACCTCCATTGGTTCTAGTGCAGGAGTGCTTAAAACATGAACAACTTGCAGTGTAGTAAGAAGGAAATACATCTTCTTTTGCCAACAACGAAAATCGGTTCCTTCAAACTTATCCTACTTCCCAAA
This sequence comes from Lactuca virosa, assembly GCF_052849685.1. Taxonomy (NCBI): domain Eukaryota; kingdom Viridiplantae; phylum Streptophyta; class Magnoliopsida; order Asterales; family Asteraceae; genus Lactuca; species Lactuca virosa. Next base: position 325,467,330 of record NC_136433.1, on the reverse strand, counting down.
TTTGGAATTCATATCTTTAACACATTATGTCATTGATACTCTTGCAAATCACAGATTTTGAATGTTAGAATTTGGGGTCTTAAGAATAATAATTTATTTGGATATTTCTAGCATCGTAATAGCAATCACTTTCCAAAATATGTGATTTCGACCATATAGTTTGGGGTATCATGAATCAAATTTGAGATAACCCAAAGAATATCAATTTAGAAGTCAGACAGCTTCTAAATCACAAAAACAGAGAAAAAAATACCATCTTGTTTGTGTTCTTGAGAGATAGATCAAATCAAATGTATGATTTTCGTGTATATATGTTCCAACCCGTTTTATGGAACCACAAAAAGTTCTTATACTAGAAGGAAAGTAGTTAAACGGAAGTTGCATGTTTTTTGGCGCCAAAAATGTTAGTTATTATGACATAACCAACTTATGACATCATCATGATATCACTAATAGATTTGGTAGGAATTGCATGGTTGGATTCACATCTGACGTAGAAATATATTTAGGTTTCGGGGCTCTGACCCTATACACCGCTTCCCCTTGGAACCCTACACCCAGGGGCGCTGCCCCCGGACTCCCGTATTTCCGAGTTCATATTTTCACACTCCTAGTGTGCAAGCCGCACCACTTATCTCGGTTAGTAAATTGATCTCAACTTATCTCATTATTAATAATAATTACACCAGAATATGTTGAGAACACTAAAATCACCAACATAATATTTATTGTTGAGTGCATTCTATAATTGAATTATCTTGACCATTCAAGAAAGGCCTACTCGTCGTTCTTGATCAGAAATGCGAGAAAAACCTAGGTATGTTCCAGATCATCTACGTTCTTTTTTTAGTCGATTTTAATTTCCATTTTGTGATGTTGTAATATTTTAAATTAAATGTGGATACGTGCTTCTTCATATTTATTATTGTAAAGGAAGGCTTAATAAAATGATATTGACCAAAAAGATTGTAAGTTTGAGTTTTCTTTTGGCAATGCTCGATTTTTTTTTTTTTTTGAGAAACCATTATGTTATTTGGATGATTACATTGGAATGAAGAAAGGTATGCTCACTTAAAATGGGTATTGGGGATATATTTGTTGTGGTTAATATACGTTCTTGAATCGAAAATGCAAATTGATTGTTGTAAGAAAAGATCCTTAATCGGTTGTTTTTGTAGGACTTGTAGTGCATGCTTTCACCTAAAACGTATAGGTATGTTTATTTGTTTAGTCCCTTTATCAATAATTTGTTTTTTTTATCGTGAAATTAAACAATAAAGTGAATTCAGGGATGACAAAAGTGTTGAAGCTCAAGAATATTTCTAGGAGCCAAAAAGATTGGAATCTTATTTGTTGTTAAGAATTTGAATCATATTGATTATGTTGCTTATAATACCATCTCACACCTTCCATTTCATGTAATTTTAACTCTACTAGATTTTCATGATTATGGAAATGTATCAAGTATGTGCAGTGAGGAATATATGAGCATTATGGAGATCTAAATGTCATTTTCTATGCCCCAGAGTTGTAGATTTTTTGTTGTCTAGATCGCATCCTGAGGATCAAACCCATGTAAGCAAAATATTATTGGACGCTTATCATAGAAGGCTGACATTTATAGCTTTGGTATCGTGGCCGCCTTAACATTATTAACATGGAGTCCCGAATCTTTATTTAGGTACATTATAATTGTTTTTGTCTTCTAAAAAATAAGGTAACTTATGAAATTTATTTTTAATTTGTGACTGGATAAATAACTTACTTTATTGAGGGTCATTTTGTAAAAATTGGGATTTGTGTTGTCGTTATGGGTGTTTGGGAGTTACATAAGGGTTATTTTGTATCATTCTGATGTAGCAGTTTAAAGTTTTATTTTATTAAGATTGGAATTTACGCCTTGTTCCTGAGTTCTACTTAAGGAGAGATGTGGATGGATATGGAAGGAAGGTGAGGGGTGTCAAAGGAAAATAATGTTCCCGAGTTTAATTGAAGGAAGGAAAATTAGAGAATGAAAGGATTTTGGAGTCATATTTTCCTTCTAATTTTTCCTTCCAAATTGGGCGGATTCTCGAAGAAAACACTGAAATTTAAAACTTTCCTTTCATTTCCTTCGAACTCAGGAACACCGAATAAATTTTTTTTTCCTTCCCCTCATTTTCTTTCCGTAAATATTTTCCTTCCTTTTCCTTTATTGAATTTACTAAAAACTGACGAATAAGACGTTAGAGTTTCATACTTGTGTAAGAATTGATTTTTATATGTAAAATTAAGTTTTTTTTCTTTAATTTAAATTATATTTTTTTATAGATTAAGTAGTGTTTGGTTCATAGAGTCTTCATATTGTCACACCCCCAAACCAGAACGGCGGAAACATTCGGGGGCGGAGGACTTCATGTAAGTATCACAACACATGCAATATAGTAATCAAAGTACCAACAACCATTGCATTAATAAGTATAAGTTTTACATAAGTGTTTAAACATTTTATATTCAAACATCAAAGTAGATACAGTAGAAGACAAGAGTCACAGTACGGTACTAGGTAGTCTTCTCAAAAGCTTCGGGAGTGTACTTGTGTACTGGATTCCTGAGAATACAAGTTATTTTGAAAGAGTAGATCAGCATTTAAGCTGGTGAGTTCATAAGTATTTTAGTTCTATAAAGTATACTCTAAGTTCTTTGGAAAAGTTCGCTGGTTCCTCCAGAAAATCCTGTATTTCCTGATGTGATAAAATGATAACCTCAATAGTTCCCTCTGCAATTACTTAGTTGATACTAGTTATATATAACCTAATATCGAATGGACAGTTAAATGGGTGAATCTGCCCTAAGCCCACAACCAAACAAGGAACAGGAAGTAAGGCGGAAGTCACACATTTCACTGTCAATCGGATATTACTTATATATAACTATGTTGTATAAACTAAGGAATTATAGAATTAGCCACTAAAGGTCCTTTATGTTATACTAGTTTAAAGAGAGTGAATGACTAAGTTCCATATGATAAGTAGTTTTAAATCCCCATAAAACCGTTTCTGATTAGTAGTTTTAAATCCCCATAAAACCGTTTCTGAATAGTAGTTTTAAATCCCCATAAAACTGTTCCATTTGTAAAAGTAGTTTAATCCCATAAACCGTTCCATTTTTAAAAGTATTCTTAGTTATATCCGTTCTACAGTAAAACATTGATATTAATCCTGGAAAATATTATATTTTCCATAATACTGATGTCACACCCCAAAACCGGAACGGCGGAAACATTCGGGGGTGGAGGACGTCATGTTTAGTATCACAAGACATGCATCATAGTAATCAAAGTAATGAACAACCATTTCATTAGAAAGAAAGTGTTTACAATGTGTGTGTTCACAAAACATAGAATACATAAGCAAATAACAAAACAAGACTTGAAGCTATTATGCTCCATCTTCTGAATTCCCAGCGCGAGTACCTGTCTACTAGTCTCCTGAGAATACAAGTTATTTTGAAAGAGTTGATCAGCAATTAAGCTGGTCTAGTTCATAAGATTTTAGTGATGTAAGTAAGTTGTAGAAAGTTGTAGTAAGATGTAGTATGTTGTAAGTTTTGTTTAGAAAAGTTCGCCTGTTCCTCTAGAAAATCCTATATTTCCTACTTTGATGAAAGATAAGTAAACATGACTCTACAATCCTTTCTATGAGTACTAAATGGATACAAGTTATATAGAACTCAGAGTAAACAAACAATCAATTGTGTGTATCTGCCCTAAGCCCACAACCAAACAAGGAACAGGGAATGAAGCGGAAGGCACACATCTAATTGTTTGTTAGATCGTCGTTGTATATAACCCTGGCGTAATCACTTGATACTCACGGAGTTAATTGTAATAGTTCCTTTATATTTGATTAAAAGATTCTTTAAGAAAACCCTTATTTCTTATAATAAAAATGGTAAACACAGTGGTTACTTCTATAATCACTTAGTTATACTGGTTATATATAATCTAATATCGAATAGATAGTTAATTGTGTGAATCTGCCCTAAGCCCACAACCAAACAAGGAACAGGAAGTAAGGCGGAAAGCACACATCCAACTACCTATCGGGTATTAATTATATATAACCATGATGTATAAATTAAGGTATTATAGAGTTAATCACCTACGGTCCTTTAAGTTATACTGGTTTAATAAAATAGATTAAACCCTTTCCTGGTAAGTTTCTAGTTTTGTCTACCAAATGTTCTATTTGAAAAGTATGTTTTGTACTAGAAAACTGTGCATTGAATTTGTGTCCTATGACCTGACCCATACCTGGTACCCCTTATGATGACTTAATGTATACGAAACATATATATAACTAAGATCGAACGGATAATAGGCTGGGTGAATCTGCTCTAAGTCCACAACCAAACAAGGAATAGGAAATGAAGCGGAAAGCACACATCCTATTACCTGTCGGATCCCATTTATATATATCCCTTGATGTATACATTAAGGAATCATAAGGTTAGCATTATGGTCCCTTTCTACTGAATGTACTAGACTCGACTGTTCTGATTGTCGTTTGTAAAATGTAAGTTTTCCCTAGTTTATAACTATCTTAACTCGAAAATAGTTTGCATTAACTTTCAAGTGGAACTGCCACAATATGAAAGTAATGGGAAAATGTAAGTACTCAGGGGTCTTTTGAATTGACGACCTGCAGTACTGGTTACCTTAAAACATGTCTGTTTTATCAAGGTCATAATGTGAAGGCTAGTACCCATACTATACGCTCTCCCTGTCAAGAGATTCTGGGAACCAAACGCGACTTCCGCAACCCAGTTGCTAGGCCGTGTAATCCACATTAAGGTTATGTGATCATGTATACCCAATATAACTATCACCTTTTGTTTAGAACAATGAGTTAGTGATTCATTGGTATAGTTAGATCATGCAATTGTTCCATGCTATAGCATCTTCGTATGTTCGTTATGTTATAGTATCTTAGTATCTTCTCTTGTTATAGTATCTTTGTATCTTCTCTTGTTATAGTATCTGTGACAACCCGAAATTTTTTTTGCTTTTAAAGCTCAGTCAATCAACTCAACTGAGTGTCAGACTCATTGGTAATGAGTTCTAGCCTGTTTAAAGGTCATTCTAAGGAGTTTTAAGCCTAGTACACTTAAGGAATGAGTGTTAGAATGTACCTGCAAGAGACACTGTGCAAAGAATCAAGCCTTAACCTCTTCAAAAAGAGTTCACGACCACAACACTTGAGTTTACGGCCGTAAACTCAAGGTGGGTCGTAAACTCCCCCTTATAGGCTCATATTCTTCATCTTCCTACATTATCTCATTTCCAACTCAAGAACACCCCATTTCTCTCTCCACTATCATCACAATTTTCATTCTAGATCTTCAAAAGTGTAAGTATTCTTTCCTTGATTTGTTGTTACACTTCATCTCCTAGTTACCCTCTTTGATTTCATCCATGGAAATCAATCTTTTCTTAGATCTTCAAGTTTCACCAAGAACACCAAGAACACACACTAGTGTTCTTGGCCAAAACCAACCATTTCAAGCTTCTAGATCGTAAGTACTCTTCCCTATACTTCATATCTAGTTAGGACTCATGCTTAGAGACTTGAAAACATCACAAACACAAGATCAAAAGGAGTTTACGGCCCAGCTATCTCCCATGGCCGTAAACCCCTTTAAGGGTGTCATTTTGGCCATAAACCCTCCTAGATGCAAGGCTTGTGTCCTAGAACCCTTCATTGATGAGAATAGGACCTTAAACTACTCTCAAATGCATAAATGATCATGAGTTTACGGCTGTAAACTCCTTAGGGCCGTAAACTCATCAAAAGCCTTCAATGATGTTGGTCTTTTTCATACTAGTGTAGAGCAAAAGTCCCTAAAACTTCCCTAGCCTTTAAACCTACACTTATGCATGGTTGACCATGAGTTTACGGCCGTAAACTCCCCTTGGCCGTAAACCCATGGTAGTAAACCCATGGTAGTAAACTCATGATATTGCGATTCCACTTCCCTTTGATAAATCACATGTGATTCCAACACTTGGTCAAAGTGTTTCCTAGTCCCGGAAGGTGTTTCCTTTCATATAGTTGCTTATAAACACTATTCATGCCAATATGTGTCATTATATGGCACTTAGGACTTGTTGTGTCTCGGGACTTCATTCGTGGAACTTCTCATCCTTACACGCATACCCGTTTGAATCACCCACATCAGGTGAGTTCATACCCCGTAATGAATCTTTTAACTGTTTTAAATGTTTTAAGGGGGGAATACAAGTTGAATACAATGATAGTTGTGTAATTGTTTGTAATAAACATCTTTCAAAATGTTACTTATGTCATTTATAAGTTGTCAAAACATTTCAAAAACTCTTTTAAAAGTTATGTTACTTTATAGTCTAACAACACTCCGTTTTTAAAGGTATCAACATAACTTCGTAGAAAATGAGTCTTTTCAACAACAGTACAAGTAAATTACTAGTAAACTATAAGGGGTATAGTTTAGGGGTTCAGTTCATGCTAGATACAAGAGTAGATATTATGATGAGAAACAAACAATAACATACAGAGAGAGCATACAATGATGAGAAACAAACAGAACATACAATATACAGTACAAAACAAACAAACTAAGTTGCTATAGCATGAGAACATACAGGATCTAATTATACCAATGAATCACTAACTCATTGTTTTAAACAAAAGGTGATAGTTATATTGGGTATACATGATCATATAACTTTAAAGTGAATTACCCGGCTTGCAAGAATTTGCAGAGGTCGCGTTTGGTTCCCTTAATCTCTAGACAGGGAGAGTGTTTAGTAGGGGTTCTAGCTTTCACATTATGACCAGTATAAAACAAACATGTTTTAAGGTCATAAGTACATCTGCACGTCATTATAAATGACAACTGTGTACTTACTTTTCCCATTACTTTCGTAAAGTGACAGTACCACTTGAAAGACAAATGAAAACTATTTTCAAGTTAAGATAGTTATAAACTAGGGAAAACTTACATTTTTACAAACGACAAACAGAACAGTCGAGTCTAGCACATCACAGTAGATGCCTTGGTAGAAGGCTACGTTTAATAGAAAGGACCATAAAGCTAACCTTATGATTCCTTAATGTATACATCATAGGATATATATACCAATAGGATCCGACAGGTAATAGGATGTGTGCTCTCCGCTTTATTTCCTGTTCCTTTTTTGGTTATGGGCTTGGAACGGATTCACCCAATCTATTATCTATTCGATTTTAGATATATATATATATATATATATATATATATATATATATATATATATATATATATATATATATATATATGTTTATATATATATATATATATATATATATATATATATATATATGTTCAGTATACATTAAGTCATCATAAGGGTACCAGGTATGGGTCAAGTCACAGGACACAAAGTAAATGCATAGTTTTCTAGTACAAAAGATACTTTTCCAAATCAGAACTTTTGGTACACAAAACTAGAAACTTCCCAGTAAAGGGTTTAATCCATTTTATTAAACCAGTATAAACTTAAAGGACTTTAGGTGATTAACTCTATAATATCTTAGTTTATACATCATGGTTATATATCATTAATACCCAACAGGTAGTTGGATGTGTGCTTTCCGCCTTACTTCCTGTTGCTTGTTTGGTTGTGGGCTTAGGGCAGATTCACCCAATTAACTATCTATTCGATATTAGATCATATATAGCCAGTATAAACTAAGTGATTATAGAAGTAATCATTGTGGTCACCATTTTATTATAAGAAATAACGGTTTTCTGAAAGAATCTTTTCATTAAATATAAAGGAACTATTACAATTAACTCCATGAGTAACAAGTGAATCCTAGGGTTATATACAACAATGATCTAACAATCAATGGGATGTGTGCTATCCGCCTTACTTCCTGTTCCTTGTTTGGTTATGGGCTTAGGGCAGATGCACACAGTCGATTGTTTGTTTACTTTGAGTCTTATATAACTTGTATCCATTTAGTACTCATAGAAAGGGTTGTAAAGTCATTTTTACTTATCTTTCATCAAAGTAGGAAATATAGGATTTTCTAGAGGAACAGGCGAACTTTTTAAACAAAACTTACAACTTACTACATCTTTCAAATACATTTTACAACTTACTTACATCACTAAAATCTTATGAACTCACCAGCTTAATTGTTGATCAACTCTTTCAAATAACTTGTATTCTCAGGAGACTAATAGACACGTACTCGTGCTGGGAATTCAGAAGATGGTGCATAATATCTTCAAGTCTTGTTTTGTTATTTGCTTATGAATTCTATGTTTTGTGAACACACACATTGTAAACACTTTCTTTCTAATGAAATGGTTGTTCATTACTTGCTTACTGTAATGCATATCTTGTGATACTAAACATGACGTCCTCCACCCCCGAACGTTTCCGCCGTTCCGGTTTTGGGGTGTGACAGATTGGTATCAGAGCATTGTTTATAGTGAACTAAGTATATCAACCGATAAATGATATACAACTATAAATACAATCGGGCTTAAGTGCTCTGGATAATGATATATTTTAAGAGTATAACGATAAGTTATAAAAATATACCTACTTGCTTAGACATGTACATACTAGACCAAGTATCACAAGAAGAACAGAACTAAAGTATTTAAAGGTTGAACACTGTCGTCAAACCTGAACAGTTATGTAATCATAGCTAGGATCAATATAGCCTGATCAACTATATTCATTCGAGATATGACCGACATGTGCTTGGGAGTTATGTGGTGTTGCAACAGTCTTAAAACTTACCTAACATCAGTCAAGGGAATACTAGATCAAGTACATTAGAGTTAGAATACTATAGGAGTATTCTATGATACCATAACACGATAACAAGTTTGAAACATACCAAGTACATTACGTTAAAATACTATAGGAGTATTTTAGGCCATATAAACAACTTATGTGATAACTTAAAAGACCCTTACAGATAGGTCTATAATCTTGCAATGTATACTCCCAAAGTTATATATAATTGAGATTTTATAGAGTTAGAATTTGTGATCTATGCTTCACTACCTGTTCCTTGTTTGGTTGTGGTTTTGGAGTAGGATCACTTATTCGAAGGTCTATTTAATCTTGAATTATATACAACTTGTTTACATTGTACAATTATAGAAGGACTCTGTAAGGATCACCCCATAAAGTTACCTTAAATCTCATAGATTCTTTAGTCACTTCCATTCTTGCACGACAAGCCCAGATAGATGTAACCACTTCCTCATAGTAGACAACAGAAGAGTCAGGAGGAAACAAGAGCAAGTTCATGAGGAGCTTTCAAAGAGGGATCAACAGAAGTAACCAAAACGTCTTACACGTCAGACTAATAAATAATAATCTTGTTAACTTAATGAACGAGTGGAAACACTCCTCACATTATGTGTTAGGATTATTTTCTTACATGCAGCTGGTAACAGTTATTCAGGCAACAGATATTCATTCGAGGATAGCCATTTCAAATTCATAGAGTTTATTAGGTATAGACTCTTTTATGAATTGTTTCTAGAACCCTGTGGAAGTCAGGACCCGATACACCCAGAACTAGGATAACCTTGTCTTTTCAGCTTTCGGCTTGTGTCCATTGCTTTAGACTTATTCCATCTCATCTTTGTATTCTTTTAGCAAAGATGTCTCCTCGCAGATCAAACAGACGCACTACTCCGATAAATCCAATACCACCTCCTTCACAAATCAATATGGCAGCTATAAACGTTGCAATGGCTGCGGTTGTGGCAACAGCCATGGGTCAATATCACTCCACCAGTACCAGCGGAGGTGGAACACCTTCTGATTCTGCTCAAGGTGAGGTCCCCGTGCGCTCGAGAGAGTTCTCCTACAAGGACTTCACCAAATGCCAGCCATTGTCCTTTAATGGGACTGGAGGAGTCATCGCTCTGATGCGATGGTTTGAGAAAACAGAGTCGATCTTCGAAATCTGTTTGTGCCCAGAAGAGAGCAAAGTGAAGTTTGCTGCCTGAACCTTCTCTGGCAAGGCCCTAACATGGTGGAACAGCCATGTTAAGTCACTGACCCTATCAGTGGCTAACTCAATAGGTTGGGAAAACCTAAAAGAGTTAATGCGGGAGGAATACTACCCGTTAGGAGAAATTCAAAAGCTGGAACAAGAGCTGTGGGAGCTCACTATGGTCGGCTCATACATAGTGACCTACACTGACCGGTTCAGTGACCTAGCAGCTCTATGTCCCGGGATGGTTACCCCGAAGAGCAAAAAGATAGAAAGATACATTTGGGGTCTGACTGCTCCGACCCAAGGAAATGTGTTGTCTTCTAACCCAGCCACATTCGATAGTGCTAAACGCCTGGCTCAGCGACTCATCGACCACGGAGTCCGCCATGGTGTAAAAGTACCTATTCCCGAGCCATCGAGGGAAGAGGACTATAATCAGAAGTCGGGGAACAAGAGGAAGAAGAAGCAAACAACACAGGACACCCCGCAAGAACAACAAGCGAGTACTATGTACGCCGCTACAACGCCTACTGCTCCAGCACCTGCCAGTCGATATGCTGGAACCCTCCCGAAGTGTGGAAAGTGCAACTATCACCACACCGGAGTATGCCGGGAAATGCAGTGTCTGAACTGCCACAGAAGGGGACACACAGTCCGTTTCTGCAGGGCACCAGCTCAGCCGATCTCTCAAGTCCCCGGAGCTGAAGAAGACCAAGCCTGTTATGGCGGTGGTGAAACTGGACACTATCAGAGGGACTGCCCGATAATAAAGAACTCAGGAGCGGATGGACGCATTCTGATGATCACCGCAGGAGAATCAACCCCGGAGTTGTCGACAAGCAGCGGTACGTTTCGAAATAGTAATTACTTTGGAAATTAATTTATATTCATATAAGATTAAAACTTGGGGACAACACTTAAAAGTAATTATAACAACTCACATATTGAAATAGGTCACAGTATTCAAGAGAACTAAAAGATCCGTTTTAGAGAAGCTATGATGGCTTAGCATGTACATCAGGGTTGTGCATAACTAAGAGTTGCAGACTTAGAGTGAGTAATTCCGCTTAAATCCCTGTTCCTTAGTTGGTTGAGGATTTAAGGCAGAGTTACTCAGTCGACTGTCTTATTTATCTTAATTATTTATAACTTGTATATCGCAGGCGATCGTAGTGGTACCAAGGAGGATCATGATATAAAGTATCATCAACAGTTAATCAAAGCACTTTCATTAGTATGTATGTGCACATAGCGGTACGATACGTAGAAGTGTTAACAACAAAGGAAAACAGAAAGTACTAGAACATTTACAAAGAGTACATTGACGAACATACTAGGAGTACATTGTCGAACATACTAGGAGTACATTGTCGAACATACTAGGGATACATCATCGTATAGCAGACGTTTCTTTCAAATTGGCCAAAACTTTGTTCAGTAAAGAGTTCGTTACTATCTTTCGTCATGAATGGGCGTGGTCCTCACCATACTAAGTTCATATGTTTCTATCACCTCGATCGGCAAGTTCTCAAAACTTTCGTCATTCGTATCGACAGTCCGGCCTAAACCTTAGTTTTATCTTTCGTATTCTAAACCCCGAAGTACTCGTACGAAGAGTACTTTGTCCTCCAAAGTCGTATCGTCATATGTCCGCAGACCGTCAAGAAATACCACTCGTCCAACAGGCCAAGTTCGAGCACAGAGGCTATGGACAAATACAGCCCACCTATCACTATTCAGTGTATACGCGAGGGTGGTATATGATATTGATTACACAGATTTAGTATGTGTGTTTCCGCCCTATCTCTTGTTCCTTGTTTGGTTGTGGACCTGGGGCAGAGTCGCACATCCGACCGTCATACTAATCCAAATTATACACGACTTGTATACACGAGGTAATGATAGATGGACTAAGTACGAATCCTATCATGAACACCAGCGCAAATTTGCCAGGTCTACGAGTAGGTATTCTGCCAATCAGAGGAGTGCAACCCCAGTAGTAATGCTAAGAAAGCTAATTTCGGGACGAAATTCCATCTAACGCGGGGATGATGTGACAACCCGGAAATTTGTTTTGCTTTTAAAGCTCAGTCAATCAACTCAGCTGAGTGTCAGGCTCATTGGTAATGGGTTCTAGCATGTTTAAAGGTCATTCTAAGGAGTTTTAAGCCTAGTACACTTAAGGAATGAGTGTTAGAATGTACCTGCTAGAGACACTGTGCAAAGAATCAAGCCTTAACCTCTTCAAAAAGAGTTCACGACCACAACACTTGAGTTTACAGCCGTAGTTTACAGCCGTAAACTCAAGGTGGGTCATAAACTCCCCCTTATAGGCTCATATTCTTCATCTTCCTACATTATCTCATTTCCAACTCAAGAACACCCCATTTCTCTCTCCACTATCATCACAATTTTCATTCTAGATCTTCAAAAGTGTAAGTATTCTTTCCTTGATTTGTTGTTACACATCATCTCCTAGTTACCCTCTTTGATTTCATTCATGGAAATCAATCTTTTCTTAGATCTTCAAGTTTCACCAAGAACACCAAGAACACACACTAGTGTTCTTGGCCAAAACCAACCATTTCAAGCTTCTAGATTGTAAGTACTCTTCCCTATACTTCATATCTAGTTAGGGCTCATGCTTAGAGACTTTAAAATATCACAAACAGAAGATCAAAAGGAGTTTACGGCCCAGCTATCTCCCATGGCCGTAAACCCCTTTAAGGGTGCCATTTTGGCTATAAACCCTCCTAGATGCAAGGCTTGTGACCTAGAACCCTTCATTGATGAGAATAGGACCTTAAACTACTCTTAAATGCATAAATGATCATGAGTTTACGGCTGTAAACTCCTTAGGGCCGTAAACTCATCAAAAGCCTTCAATGATGTTGGTCTTTTTCATACTAGTGTAGAGCAAAAGTCCCTAAAACTTCCCTAGCCTTCAAACCTACACTTATGCATGGTTGACCATGATTTTACAGCTGTAAACTCCCTTTGGCCGTAAACCCATGGTAGTAAACTCATGATATTGCCATTCCACTTCCCTTTGATGAATCACATGTGATTCCAACACTTGGTCAAAGTGTTTCCTAGTCCCGGAAGGTGTTTCCTTTCATATAGTTGCTTATAAACACTATATTCATGCCAATATGTGTCATTATATGGCACTTAGGACTTGTTGTGTCTCAGGACTTCATTCGTGGAACTTCTCATCCTTACACGTATACCCGTTTGAATCACCCACGTCAGGTGAGTTCATACCCCGTAATGAATCTTTTAACTGTTTTAAATGTTTTAAGGGGGGAATACAAGTTGAATACAATGATAATTGTGTAATTGTTTGTAATAAACATCTTTCAAAATGTTACTTATGTCATTTATAAGTTGTCAAAACATTTCAAAAACTCTTTTAAAAGTTATGTTACTTTATAGTCTAACAACACTCCGTTTTTAAAGGTATCAACATAACTTCGTAGAAAATGAGTCTTTTCAACAACTGTAAAAGTAAATTACTAGTAAACTATAAGGGGTATAGTTTAGGGGTTCAGTTCATGCTAGATACAAGAGTAGATACTATGATGAGAAACAAACAATAACATACATAGAGAACATACAATGATGAGAAACAAACAGAACGTACAATATACAGTACAAAACAAATAAACTAAGTTGCTATACCATGAGAACATACAGGATCTAATTATACCAATGAATCACTAACTCATTGTTTTAAACAAAAGGTGATAGTTATATTGGGTATACATGATCATATAACTTTAAAGTGAATTACCCGGCTTGCAAGAATTTGCAGAGGTCGCGTTTGGTTCCCTTAATCTCTAGACAGGGAGAGCGTTTAGTAAGGGTTCTAGCTTTCACATTATGACCAGTATAAAACAAACATGTTTTAAGGTCATAAGTACATCTGCACGTCATTATAAACGACAACTGTGTACTTACTTTTCCCATTACTTTCGTAAAGTGACAGTACCACTTGAAAGACAAATGAAAACTATTTTCGAGTTAAGATAGTTATAAACTAGGGAAAACTTACATTTTTACAAACGACAAACAGAACAGTCGAGTCTAGCACATCACAGTAGATGCCTTGGTAGAAGGCTACGTTTAATAGAAAGGACCATAAAGCTAACCTTATGATTCCTTAATGTATACATCATAGGATATATATATACCAATAGGATCCGACAGGTAATAGGATGTGTGCTCTCCGCTTCATTTCCTGTTCCTTGTTTGGTTGTGGGCATGGAACGGATTCACCCAATCTATTATCTATTCGATTTTATATATATATATATATATATATATATATATATATATATATATATATATGTTCAGTATACATTAAGTCATCATAAGGGTACCAGGTATGGGTCAAGTCATAGGACACAAAGTCAATGCACAGTTTTCTAGTACAAAACATACTTTCCAAATCAGAACTTTTGGTACACAAAACTAGAAACTTCCCAGTAAAGGGTTTAATCCATTTTATTAAACCAGTATAAACTTAAAGGACTTTAGGTGATTAACTCTATAATATCTTAGTTTATACATCATGGTTATATATCATTAATACCCAACAGATAGTTGGATGTGTACTTTCCGCTTTACTTCCTGTTCCTTGTTTGGTTGTGGGCTTAGGGCAGATTCACCCAATTAACTATCTATTCGATATTAGATCATATATAGCCAGTATAAACTAAGTGATTATAGAAGTAATCACTGTGGTCACCATTTTATTATAAGAAATAAGGATTTTCTTAAAGAATCTTTTCATTAAATATATAGGAACTATTACAATTAACTCCATGAGTAATAAGTGAATACGCCAGGGTTATATACAACAATTATCTAACAAACAATGGGATGTGTGCTATCCGCCTTACTTCCTGTTCCTTGTTTGGTTGTGGGCTTAGGGCAGATGTGCACAGTCGATTGTTTATTTACTCTGAGTCTTATATAACTTGTATCCATTTAGTACTCATAGAAAGGGTTGTAAAGTAATTTTTACTTATCTTTCATTAAAGTAGGAAATATAGGATTTTCTAGAGGAACAGGCGAACTTTTCTAAACAGAACTTACAACTTACTACATCTTTCAAATACATTTTCAACTACATTTTACAACTTACTTACATCATTAAAATCTTATGAACTCACCAGCTTAATTGCTGATCAACTCTTTCTAATAACTTGTATTCTCAGGAGACTAATAGACAGGTACTCGTTCTGGGAATTCAGAAGATGGAGCATAATAGCTTCAAGTCTTGTTTTGTTATTTGCTTATGAATTCTATGTTTTGTGAACACACACATTGTAAACACTTTCTTTTTAATGAACTGGTTGTTCATTACTTGCTTACTATAATGCATATCTTATGATACTAAACATGACGTCATCCACCCCCGAACGTTTCCGTCGTTCCGGTTTTGGGGTGTGACAGTATCTTAGTACCTTCTCTTGTTATAGTATCTTAGTATCTTCTCTTGTTATAGTATCTTAGTATCTTCCCTTGTTATAGTATCTTAGTATCTTCTCTTGTTATAGTATCTTAGTATGTTCTCGTTATAGTATGAACTGAACCCCTAAACTATACCCCTTATAGTTTACTAGTAATCTACTTGAACTGTTATTGAAAAGACTCATTTCACTACTAAGTTATGCTTGTACTTTAAAAATGGAATTTTGTTAAACTATAAAGTAACATAACTTTAAAAGAGTTTTTGAAATGTTTTGATCACTTATAAAAGACATAAGCAATCTTTTGAAAGATGTTTATAACAATTATTTATACAATTATCATTGCGTTCAACTTGTATCCCCCCCCCCTTTAAAAGCATTTAAAACAATCAAAAGATTCATTACGGGGTATGAACTCACCTGATGTGGGTGATTCAAACGAATACGCGCGTAAGGATGAGAAGTTCCACGAATGAACTCCCGAGACACAACGGATCCTAAATGACATATATGGCATATATGTGTATGTAATTAGTGTCTAAACAACTAATTAAGAAGGGTAACACCCTTATAGACTAGGAAACTCTAAGATTTAAGGGATACAATCACATATGATTGCATAACCAGGGTGTATGGCCACCCTATTGAGTTTACGGTCCATGTGGCATCACCATAAGAATTTACGGTCAAAGTGGTTTACGGTCCTATGTGTTTACGGTCATAGGGTTTATGGTCCTATGTGTTTAAGGTCCAAGTGTTCACGGTCCAAGTGTTCACGGTCTAATGACCTTACGGTCATGGAGTTCACGGTCTAAGGAGATCCAACTGTAAACTCATCAAATCTTTGCACAATGATGGTTTTCAAGGCTCTAATCAGGTGTTTCAACTAGATAACAAGCTAAGGAGGGAGTACTTACGATATAGAGGCTTGAAATGGTGATTAAGGTCCAAGAACACTAGTGTGTGTTCTTGGTGTTCTTGGTGTTTCTTGAAGATCTAAGAAAAGATGATTTCCATGGATGAAATCATGTGATGATACTAGATTAAGAGATGTATCAATAAATCAAAGGAAGAACACTTACGATTTTGATGATCTAGGATGATGAACTTGATGATACTTGAGAGGATTTGGAAGTTCTTGAATTTGAAAGGGAAGAAATGATCAAAATGATCATAAAATATATATATATATATATATATATATATTATATATATATATATATATATATATATATATATATAGGAGGGAGTTTACGGTCACCCTGACCGTAAGCTCTAAAGTCTTAACCGTAAACTCCTTTTTGAGGAGGTTTACGGTTGCTAGGTAGTCTAGAACTTCCGCTGATACTTCCAAACACTTATTCCTTAAGTGTACTAGGCTAAAACTCCTCAGAATGACCTTTAACAAGGCTAGAACTCATTAGAAATGAGTCTGACACTCAATTGAGTTGACTGACTGAGCTTTCAAAGCAAATATTTTTCGGGTTGTCACATCATCCCCCCGTTAGATGGAATTTTGTCCCGAAATTAGCTTTCTTACAGTACTACTGGGGTTGCGCTCCTTTGATTTGTAGAATACCCACTCGTAGACCGGGCAACTTTGCCCTAGTGTTCATGATAGGATTCGTACTTGGTCCATCTATCATTACCTCGTGTATACAAGTCGTATATAATTAAGATTAGTTAGACGGTCGGATGTACGACTCTGCCCCAGGTCCACAACCAAACAAGGAACAGGAGATAGGGCGGAAACACACATACTAGATCTGCGTAATCATAATTATATACCACTCTCGCGTATACACTGAATAGTAATAGGTGGGCTGTATTCGTACTTAGCCTCTGTGCTCGAACTTGGTCTGCTGGACGAGTGGTATCTCGTGACGGTCTGAGGGAACATACGGCGGCAAGGCTTCGGAGGACAAAGTACTCTTTGCACGAGTACTTCAGGGTTTAGAATACGAAAGACAAAACTAAGGTTTAGGTAGGACTGTCGATACGAATGACGAAGGTTTCGCTAACTTGACAATCGAGGCGATAGAAACATATGAACTTAGTATGGTGAGGACCATGCCAATTCATGATGAATGATAGTAACGGACTCTTTACTGAACAAAGTTTTGGCCAATTTGAAACAAACGTCTGTTATACGATGATGTATCCCTAGTGTGTTCGACAATGTACTCCTAGTGTGCTCGACAATGTACTCCTAGTGTGTTCGACAATGTACTCTTTGTGTGTTCGACAATGTACTCCTAGTGTGTTCGACAATGTACTCCTAGTGTGTTCGACAATGTACTCTTTGTAAATGTTCCAGTGCTTTCTGTTTTCCCTTTTATGTTAACACTCCTACGTATCGTACCGCTATGTGCGCATACATACAAATGAAAGTGCTTTGATAACTGGTGATGATACTTTATATCATGATCCTCCTCGGTACCACTACGATTGCTTGTCATATACAAGTTATGAATATTTAAGATGAATAAGACAGTCGACTGAGTAACTCTGCCTCAAATCCACAACCAAACAAGGAACAATAATTAAGGCGGAATTACTCACTCTAAGTCTGCAACATCTTAGTTATGCACAACCCTGATGTATATGCTAAGCCAACATAGTTTCTCTAAACAGATCTTTTAGTTCACTTGAATACTGTGATCTATTTCAATATGCGAGTTATTATAATTACTTTTTAAGTGTTTTCCCCAAGTTTTAATCTTATATATAAATATAAGTTAATTTTTAAAGTAATTCATAGATCGAAGACGTACCGCTGCTCGCTGATGACTCTGGGGTTGATTCTCCTGCAGTGATCATCAGAATGCGCCCATCCGCGCCTGAGTTCTTTGTAATCGGACAGTCCCTCTGGTAGTGTCCATTCTCACCACAGCCATAGCAGGCTTGGTTTTCTTCAACTCTGGGGACATGGGAGATCGGTTGAGCCGATGCCCTGCAGAAACGGACTGTGTGTCCCTTTCTGTGGCAGTTCAGACACTGCATTTCCCGGCATACTCCGGTGTGGTGGTAGTTGCACTTTCCACACTTCGGGAGGGTTCCAGCATATCGACTGGCAGGTGCTGGAGTAGTAGGTGTCGTAGCGGCGTACATCGTACTCGCTTGTTGCTCTTGTGGGGGTTCCTGTGTTGTTTGTTTCTTCTTCCTTTTGTTCCCCGACTTCTATTGATAGTCCTTTCCTTTTGATGGCTCGAGAACGAGGACTTCTACACCATGGCGGACTCCATGGTCGATGAGTCGTTGAGCCCGACGTTTGGCACTATCGAATGTGGCTGGGTTAGAAGACAACACATCTCCTTGGGTAGGAGCAGTCAGACCCCAGATGTATCTTTCTATCTTCTTGCTCTCCGGGGTAACCATCCCGGGGCATAGCGCTGCTAAATCGGTCAGTGTAGGCCACTATGTCTGAGCCGACCATTGTGAGCTCCCATAGTTCTTGTTCTAGTTTCTGCACTTCGCCCCTCGGGCAGTATTCTTCCAGCATCATCTCTTTTAGGTTCTCCCAACCTATTGAGTTAACCACTGATAGGGTCAGTGACTTAACATGGCTGTTCCACCATGTCAGGGCTCTTCCAGAGAAGGTGCAGGCAGCAAACTTCACTTTGCTCCCTTCTGGGCACGAACAGATTTCGAAGACCGAATCTGTTTTCTCGAACCATCGCATCAGAGCGATGACTCCACCATTTCCATTAAAGGAATTGGGTTTGCAGTTCATGAAGTCCTTATACAAACATTCCCTTGGGTGTCCGTGAGTAGCTCCGGGGTTTCCTAAGTGGGTACCGCTACTAGATCTGAAGGTACCACTTTCGCCGAAGCGAGCTAGAGCAGTTGCCACTGCGGAGGATACCGATGCTTGGAGAGCAACTGGGTCGAATTGAGGTGGAGGTAGTGGCGGTTGAGCTGGAGTTATCGGAGTAGTGCATATGTTCGATCTGCGAGGAGGCATCTTTGCTAAAAGAATACAAATATGATACGGGAATAAGTCTATAGCAATGGATAAAAGCTGAAAGCTGAAAGACAAGGTTATCCTAGTTCTGAATATATCGGGTCCTGACTTCCACAGGGTTCTGGAAACAATTCATAAAAGAGTCTATACCTAATAAACTTTCTGAATTTGGAATGGCTATCCTCGAATGAATATCTGTTACTTGAATAACTGTTACCAGTTGCATGTAAGAAAATAATCCTAACACATAATGTGAGCAGTGTTTCCACTAACTCATTAAGTTAACCGAGATTATTATTTATTAGTGTGACGCATATGACGTTGTGGTTACTTCGGCTGATCCCTCCTTGAAAACTTCTCTTGAACTTACTATTGTTCCTCCTTGACTCTTCTGTTGACTGCTTATGAGGAAGTGGTTACATCTATCTGGGTTTGTCGTGCGAGAATGGAAGTGTTTAAAGAATCTATGAGATTTAGGGTAACTTTATGGGGTGATCCTTACAGAGTCCTTCTATAATTGTACAATGTATACAAGTTGTATATAATTCAAGATTAAATAGACCTCCGAATAAGTGATCCTACTCCAAAACCACAACCAAACAAGGAACAGGTAGGTAAGCGTAGATCACAAATTCTAAGTCTATAAAATCTCAATTATATATAACCTTGGAGGTATACATTGCAAGATTATAGGCCTATCCGTAAGAGTCTTTTAAGTTATCACATAAGTTGTTTATATAGTGCCTAAAATACTCCTATAGTATTTTAATGTAATGTACTTGGTATGTTTCAAACTTGTTATCGTGTTATAGTATCCTAGAATAGTCCTATAGTATTCTAACTCTATGTACTTGATCTAGAATTTTCTTGACTGGTGTTAGGTAAGTTTTAAGACTGTTGCAACACCACATCACTCCCAAACACATGTCGGTCACATCTCGAATGAATATAGTTGATCAGGCTATATTGATACTAGCTGTGATTACATAACTGTCCAGGTTTGACCGCAGTGTTCAACCTTTAAATACTTTTGTTCTGTTCTTCTTGTGATACTTGTTCTAGTATGTATACATGTATAAGCAAGTAGGTATATTTTTATAACTTATTGTTATACTCTTAAAATATATTATTATCCAGAGCACTTAAGCCCCATTGTATTTATAGTTGTATATCTTTCATCGGTTGATATACTTAGTTCACTATAAACAATGCTCTGATACCAATCTGTCACACCCCAAAACCGGAACGGCGGAAACGTTCGGGGGTGGAGGACGTCATGTTTAGTATCACAAGACATGCATCATAGTAATCAAAGTAATGAACAACCATTTCATTAGAAAGAAATTTTTTACAATGTGTGCCTTCACAAAATATAGAATACATAAGCAAATAACAAAACAAGACTTGAAGCTATTATGCTCCATCTTCTGAATTCCCAGCGCGAGTACCTGTCTACTAGTCTCCTGAGAATACAAGTTATTTTGAAAGAGTTGATCAGCAATTAAGCTGGTGAGTTCATAAGATTTTAGTGATGTAAGTAAGTTGTAGAAAGTTGTAGTAAGATGTAGTATGTTGTAAGTTTTGTTTAGAAAAGTTCGCCTGTTCCTCTAGAAAATCCTATATTTCCTACTTTGATGAAAGATAAGTAAACATGACTCTACAATCCTTTCTATGAGTACTAAATGGATACAAGTTATATAGAACTCAGAGTAAACAAACAATCAATTGTGTGTATCTGCCCTAAGCCCACAACCAAACAAGGAACAGGGAATGAAGCGGAAGGCACACATCTCATTGTTTGTTAGATCGTCGTTGTATATAACCCTGGCGTAATCACTTGGTACTCACGGAGTTAATTGTAATAGTTCCTTTATATTTGATTAAAAGATTCTTTAAGAAAACCCTTATTTCTTATAATAAAAATGGTAACCACAGTGGTTACTTCTATAATCACTTAGTTTATACTGGTTATATATAATCTAATATCGAATAGATAGTTAATTGTGTGAATCTACCCTAAGCCCACAACCAAAAAAGGAACAGGAAGTAAGGCGGAAAGCACACATCCAACTACCTATCGGGTATTAATTATATATAACCATGACGTATAAATTAAGGTATTATAGAGTTAATCACCTACGGTCCTTTAAGTTATACTGGTTTAATAAAATGGATTAAACCCTTTCCTGGTAAGTTTCTAGTTTTGTCTACCAAATGTTCTATTTGAAAAGTATGTTTTGTACTAGAAAACTGTGCACTGAATTTGTGTCCTATGACCTGACCCATACCTGGTACCCCTTATGATGACTTAATGTATACGAAACATATATATAACTAAGATCGAACGGATAATAGGCTGGGTGAATATGCTCTAAGTCCACAACCAAACAAGGAACAGGAAATGAAGCGGAAAGCACACATCCTATTACCTGTCGGATCCCATTTATATATATCCCTTGATGTATACATTAAGGAATCATAAGGTTAGCATTATGATCCCTTTTGTTGGGTTTTGAGCATTCTAACACTCCTATGGTGTACATGCAACCCTATAAACCTTGGATCTATGTTTTCTCTATTATACATGCAAATATTAACTATTCCAAGGTTTCATCCTAACTAGCATATTATGAAGCACCTATACTACAAAGTTCTAGTTAGATGACATACCTTTTGATGTAGCTTGATGTCTTCAAGATTTAAGAGCTTAGCCCCAATAGTGTGGAAGCCTCAAATGGAATCACAAATCACCAAAACACCTTGGAAGAACTTGAGAGAATATGTATGCACACTAAAATCGGCCCACTCTTATTTTCACACACTTGTGCCAATTTTGTGAGCCAAGGACCCCTTTATATATTATGGAGGATTAGGGTTACATCCATGTAAACCCTAATACCCATGACCTTTCATTTACATAGGATCCATGGGTTAAAAGCTCCATGGACCATCCATGAAAGCTTAGCCCAACCTAAATGAACTTGGCCCATTCCATATATATATATAAGAGTCCATATTTAATTAGTTCTTTTTGATCACTTAATTAATTCTAAATTAATTCTTGATCAATACTAATTAAATAATATGATTCCATATTAATATATTAGAACTTATAATATATTAATATAAATCATAAATATACTATTCTCCAAAGACTATCCATATAAATTGTGCCGGTGAAGTGCAACCCAAATGGACCATGCCGGGTCGGGTCAAGTACATACCAAATATAGTTATGGACTTAGACATTAATCCAACAGTCTCCCACTTGGATAAGTCTAAAACTATTATTGAGTATGACTTCAAAACCTAACTGGCAATCGTAGCTCTTAAAGCCGCTGTCGAACTCTGACCTTGTCAATGACTTGTCCATTAGATAAGGGATCATATATTCTTCCATTCTAGATATCATATGGACTAAGACATGGATTATAATCATTCTCTCTGTCCATTTGTTGTTTCCCGATTTTCGATTTATGATGACTGACTGATTGAACAAATCAAATCAGTCGTGGCTTGGCCAAGCACTCACATGTGTCATCGCTAAATCATCGAGGGACCCACAGATATCACTTTTATCCCGAAGGTAAAAGGAATGGATAAACTTCGACTCATATGGCTTGTTCTACTACTTGTTGAATCATACACAAAGGCACGTTTTATAACATCGAATTACCAAATGCGTTTTCGTGCAATCAATGTATAACCAACTCATAGTAACAACTCATATCTCTAGGTTTGAAGAATATAAGATATTATCGTCTCATGATCACTCGTGATAAAATCCATGAAGTGATTCAAATGAGCGCGGGTTGAATCCAATACTCAGAACTTATGAGCACTCATGAGTGTTGTAGCACCACTTTGTCCACCAACTTGGACCTCTACAAACCAACCCATGACAGTCTTGATTCATATCTACTTCCAACATATGACCGACTGTGGATGGTTTGAATAACTTAATCATTCAGGAAGAGCGACTTAGTTATTCTGGAAGTCAAAACATGCGAAGTGAAACACAAGAATAAATGAATCAAATATGGTATCAAACCCTATGAATATAAATAAACACTTTTATTTATCAGCATACTGGTTACTCATTATTCATTGTTTCGGTTTTATCAACTTTATACTTGAATTAAAAACACTAGTTGTCCCATGCTCCAAGCATGTACACTATGTTTTTCTTAAACAATAGCTTTGCCATACACCAAGTATGCACTCTATGTTTGTCTATGATCCTTACTTTGTGAAATAAACCAATTGAACATAATTTTAATGATTCTAATTTCACACTCCTAAATCCTTATCGAAAAATGTTTGAATTTCAAATTCCTATCATTTATCGAAATCTGTTTAGATTTTAAACTTATATGCACTGACCCTCCTGTAATGAATATGTACAAAGTCACAAAGACTTGTCAACAGTCATTATAAGGTATTCTAATGGAGATCAACTCCATGGAAACTAAGTCTCATATTCAAAGTACATTGCTTTGGACATGCTTCTTGCATTAAGTTTTCTAATCTTACACAGATAACTTCCACCTATGGAGACAACTCCATATTCTCATTTTTACTATCACTTCTGAATAAGAGATGCCTCTTTTCAGAATATGTCAATATGGTCCTTCCAAAATTAGCACTATACTTCCAACTGTCCCTGAGCAACCAATCTTTGGTAAACCTCAGATTGTCCTCGACAATTGCTTAATCATTTTAGTCATATCCAATTCTAGACCTTTTCCCTTCTTAATGCCTCTGGGCATTTGGAAAAATTTAGAAATGACAAATATTATAGCACATGCAATTGATCCTGTACCCAAAAGCAAATGGTACACGATTCATGATGTCTCACATAAAGACATGATTCTAGACCAGTCTTTTGCTATAATATTTTTATTTGCCATGTTTTCAAAATTTGACTATGAAGAGGGATGTCGTAATCATAATCGAATTTTAAGAACACAGTATATAGAATTTCCTTAAGTTGAACCAATCCAACATGAAATTCATATATATATTCTTGACTAAAGATGATTATGGTCTCAATCTAAGCCTTTAGAACTGAAATGAAGTATATCCTCTCCCTTAATTATAGCAAAACAACTTTTTCAATCCCTGCAGCCTCACGAATTGAAACTTTTGTTATCTATAATTAACATTGCTAACTTGCAACACTAACAATAATTATCATGCTCCCACTAACATGATGATTATTAGCATAACACTTATGCTCCCACTAGCTTTGACATGTACTCAGAAATCAGTTGGACTTCTAGAAATCAATACTTTATTGACTTTCTTACCAAAGTTCAGATTTCTGATACGAGATGCTTTGATAAAACTTTATCAAAATCATACACCTTTCCTTATATAGCATGCATGTGTGTCTAAACAATTTCAGAACTATGAAAAGGGATGCCGTAATCATAGTCTCAATTGTTTAGACCTTTTGCCATCTGCTTCAAATCTACTTGGTGGAAATGTTTCCTCACCATCATTTTCATGAATCGGAGAGAAACCTTATGACCCTTAGATTTTATGGTGTATGTATTCTTATCCATGTGAATCGTCAAAACCATAGTCACAATACAAGGATAATGACAAATCCAAACTCATATGGACTGAACTTATGCAATCTTAACTTCTTGCCACCTGGCAGTACAGGGCCTGCCATTGCTTCCAAGTTGTTATACAACCAATTGAGAACTTTCAGAACTCCTATGCAAAGCCAACTTTAACTGGAATGGGCACAGAATATGTCAACACGATAGGTTATAAACCTCAAGTCGTGTTCTAGTGAAGAACCTCATGTTTTATTCTTGATTAGTTCTTGAAATTCTTTTTAGGATCTTTAAGACTCCCACTATCCTCTTGACATATAAGACTATCTTGCCAAATATTCAAGAGATAGTGTGGATTCTTTATCAAGACAAACACTTCACACAATTGGCCTTAGTTGGTCTTTGTTTTATCCAAAACATCACAACTTACCAATTTCAAATGTACAAGAGTAGGACACTTTTACTCTTACATTTGACAAGTGTTTTAAACCTTTCTTTAATATATGTCACTCAAGTTACAATCTTGTAGTATGACTCTAAGAATTGTTTTGGAACGAAGTATGACTCATCTTCCTGATCTAACCATTTCAACAATTCATGACTCCTCTTCTTAGTCATAAGAATGCACTAAGATGACCTTTAGAGGACTAATTGTGATATGATTTCTAAATCATTAAGATGATCACAAACATGATACTAAAGTACTCTCCCATCTTTTCAGATTTAAGAAACTTTTATCTTTTTGCCTAATTTGATTCTTCCCATTCGTTCTGCCATACATTGAGACTTTTCCAATGTTTCAGAATTATACTTAAACTTGTAACTATAACCATATTTACTAAACTTTAGTAAATCAAATAGTCTTAACGAGCTTTGTGGTGGACATGACCAGTGCACAAGAATGTGTACTCGATCCCTTTAGTCCTTCACTTGACTCACACATCCATGTGAACAAGTAATTAGTCTTGATTTTCCAATGCTTGAAAGTTCTCATTCATCATACTATTCAACTTGCATGATTCCAAGTTTCGGTCCAATTGAAACTTGGGTGATGAGGAACTTTCCTGATTTGGTAAATTTAGACACTACCACAAATGAAAGAATCAAATCCATTTTCCAATATTGCTGTCAGTGGAATCATATAAGCAACAATTTTCCACAAATGCCATTGTAAGGATACTTCAAATAAATAAAATTAAACAATTTTCTTTTATTTTAAAACTTTGCGGAAAAACTTATCCTTACAATCCACATGGAAAATTGTTGTTATCTATTCCTTAGCAATATATCATAACTTCTTAAGCAACTGCTCAAAATTCTGATGCGATCGAAATCCACCTTCGCGATCAGAATCAGCATATACTTCCTTTAAGATTTCTCTCTATTCTTTGATTCTTAAAACATCAACATGTGACCCAGTCACATCATGTAATGAGGATCTCAGAATAGAACTTAACAGAGTTAGATAATGGTCTCTACCTGATGTAGAGTCAAACTTATTGACTTTAACATCCTTAGGTAAATTTGGCAGCTTTGCAATCAACGCCCCTTCCTTTGGCAAAATAAACATATGGACCCTTTAATAATGGGACTATCTTAGACTTAGCCTTTCTCTTTACCATTTGGTCAACCGGGTTGACTATGGTCAATCCCTTTCCATTGGGAAGAGAATGTTTTTTCTGGATTTCCAGTGTCACCATTGTCACTGTCCATAAAGTTTTTGGGAAGTTGATCTTCTAATCAAATTTGCTTTACTATCGTTCCAAATCGTTGTTGATTCAGCAGCACCAAGCAAATAGATATGATCATTAAGGTTCATGTCATAGTAGTCCCAAAGGAACTCACTATGTGACTTAGAAAGTGATTGAACATCCAACTTTCTCAAGACTTTGACACCCAACTCTCCCGGCTTGTCAATATGTGACTTCATCTCTAAGATGTGATCACACAGACCTTGCTTGCCATTAGGGCTTGAGTGACCTTGAACTTGTGGATTAGGGAGAATAATTGGAGGAGGTGGAGGAAGAGAAGTATGACTTCCATGAGCCAAACTCGGGAAGTCATATTCATTAGGAAAGCTTGGTTTGGGAAGATCATTGTTGTCTAAACCAGACATCAACAATGGGAGAAATTCACGTAAAGTTGATTTAAGTCCTTAATATAACACCCAATATGATATATTAAGGCTAGGACCCAACAAACTATTTTATAACTTGGAAGAGGGATGCCGTAATCCAAGCTATAAAATATTTGAAGGTAGGTGAATGACGATTCACCAATTTCCACCAAGATAAACGAAATGTATTATTAGGTTTTAATTGGTTTTGAAACTCCTAGATTCTTTTGAAATTCATTGAACTTTTCAATGGCATGTTTCAATCTCGAGTGTGCCCTTCAGGTTTTGTGACTGGGATGCCGAGGATCACAAAAGAAGGTGTGAAGTAACCATGCAAATATACTTGGTACCCTTAATATTTACCCCTCAATCGATGTGTCGGTTAACCACACACGCTCCAACGATACTATGATAAACATTAAGTTACCCTTTGCCTACCTTGTGAAGTCCAGGTTAGTGTGCCGGTTAACCACATTCGCTCCACTAACAGCTTAAACAAAGTGCAAAGTGTAATTTCATGGATTAGCACCTTATTCACATTTTCCTAAGTAACTAAGATTGGGAATTTATAAGTGTTTAGTTACTTAGTATTTATCATTATACTTATAATGAAGGCAGAATTATAGTCCTTGTCCTACCTGTTCGGCTAACGACCCTCCACCGGTCAAGGAAGCGGTGAGTGAGAGTGGACACCCATTAAACTGCCATTTTATAGGCAGTAACCTTATACCCCCCTTATAGACCGGCTTCGTGAATGAGGCCTACTAATGGTAAGACGACTTGCTCTTATACATATAATATATTAAACTTTTAATATTATAATAGTATAAGGGTGTATTTTAGACATTTAAAATACTTGGTGGTTTAATCTATTAATTAAACTAGACTTTTAATTTAATTAAACTCAAACCATATATTTATGGATTAATAATACTCTTTTAATTAAACGCTTTAATTAACTATTAATAAAGTCCATAAGAGTTAATTTGAACTATTCAACAAAACATCATAATTCCAATTATTAAACTCAAAATTAAAACCATTTAATTAATTGTTTAAGTTATGAACCCAAGAGTTTTAGAATTCAATTCTTTTTTTCATAAAAAACTTTTCTCAAATTCCAAAACTTGAGGTCAAGTTTTGTAATTCTTGAAAACCTTTGGATTCCATAACTTATGGAATTAATGGTGTTTTATGATGAAACTTTCCATGTTCCATAACTTAAGAACAAGTTATGGAATTCTTTAAAACATTAACACCAAATATTGTAACTCCATAAAAACTTTGAATCAAATTTTTTTTTTTTACAAAAAAACTTTCATATCCATAACTTATGTAAGTTTCAAAAACCCTTAAGATCACAACTTTAAAAAAAACTTTTGAGCTCCAAAATTTTATGAAAAAATATGAAACTCCTTAAAACATTTAGATCAAACTTTTAAAACTAATAAAATAATCATATCATTTTATCTTTTACTAAATTTGACCTAATTCAACTCATACAACAAATGATTCAAATTTTAGAAATAATTCGTTTTTCACAAAACAAGTAATTATCTTAAAATTTGACAAACGTCATGTATTTTTTTTCCTTTTTTTTTCAACTTGAAAATAAAACATTTGCATCAATATAACAGAAAACAACCCATGGCTCTTATACCACTGTTGGGTTTTGAGCATTCTAACACTCCTATGGTGTACATGCAACCCTATAAACCTTGGATCTATGTTTTCTCTATTATACATGCAAATATTAACTATTCCAAGGTTTCATCCTAACTAGCATATTATGAAGCACCTATACTACAAAGTTCTAGTTAGATGACATACCTTTTGATGTAGCTTGATGTCTTCAAGATTTAAGAGCT
The DNA here is from genome assembly GCF_052849685.1 of Lactuca virosa. Taxonomy (NCBI): domain Eukaryota; kingdom Viridiplantae; phylum Streptophyta; class Magnoliopsida; order Asterales; family Asteraceae; genus Lactuca; species Lactuca virosa. The sequence continues at coordinate 325,438,301 of NC_136433.1, read as the reverse complement.
TAGCCCCAATAGTGTGGAAGCCTCAAATGGAATCACAAATCACCAAAACACCTTGGAAGAACTTGAGAGAATATGTATGCACACTAAAATCGGCCCACTCTTATTTTCACACACTTGTGCCAATTTTGTGAGCCAAGGACCCCTTTATATATTATGGAGGATTAGGGTTACATCCATGTAAACCCTAATACCCATGACCTTTCATTTACATAGGATCAATGGGTTAAAAGCTCCATGGACCATCCATGAAAGCTTAGCCCAACCTAAATGAACTTGGCCCATTCCATATATATAAGAGTCCATATTTAATTAGTTCTTTTTGATCACTTAATTAATTCTAAATTAATTCTTGATCAATACTAATTAAATAATATTATTCCATATTAATATATTAGAACTTATAATATATTAATATAAATCATAAATATACTATTCTCAAAAGACTATCCATATAAATTGTGCCGGTGAAGTGCAACCCAAATGGACCATGCCGCGTCGGGTCAAGTACATACCAAATATAGTTATGGACTTAGACATTAATCCAACAGTCTCCCACTTGGATAAGTCTAAAACTATTATTGAGTATGACTTCAAAACCTAACTGGCAATCGTAGCTCTTAAAGCCGCTGTCGAACTCTGACCTTGTCAATGACTTGTCCATTAGATAATGGATCATATATTCCTCCATTCTAGATATCATATGGACTGAGACATGGATTATAATCATTCTCTCTGTGCATTTGTTGTTTCCCGATTTTCGATTTATGATGACTGACTGATTGAACAAATCAAATCAGTCCTGGCTTGGCCAAGCACTCACATGTGTCATCGCTAAATCATCGAGGGGCCCACAGATATCGCTTTTATCCCGAAGGTAAAAGGAATGGATAAACTTCGACTCATATGGCTTGTTCTACTACTTGTTGAATCATACACAAAGGCACGTTTTATAACATCGAGTTACCAAATGCGTTTTCGTGCAATCAATGTATAACCAACTCATAGTAACAACTCATATCTCTAGGTTTGAAGAATATAAGATATTATCTAAAGTACTCTCCCATCTTTTCAGATTTGAGAAACTTTTATCTTTCTGCCTAATTTGATTCTTCCCATTCGTTCTGCCATACATTGAGACTTTTCCAATGTTTCAGAATTATACTTAAACTTGTAAGTATAACCATATTTACTAAACTTTAGTAAATCAAATAGTCTTAACGAGCTTTGTGGTGGACATGACCAGTGCACAAGAATGTGTACTCGATCCCTTTAGTCCTTCACTTGACTCACACATCCATGTGAACAAGTAATTAGTCTTGATTTTCCAATGCTTGAAAGTTCTCATTCATCATACTATTCAACTTGCATGATTCCAAGTTTCGGTCCAATTGAAACTTGGGTGATGAGAATCTTTCCTTACTTGGTAAATTTAGACACTACCACAAATGAAAGAATCAAATTCATTTTTCCAATGTTGCTAGAAACATACAAACATCAAGTTTTCATAAATGCCATTGCAAGGAGATATAAAATAAAGTAAAACTTTTATTTATTTATAAAAATGCGGAAAAACTTTTCCTTATAATGCAACTTGAAATGAAAACTATGCTATTACATGTTTCCTAGAAATCTATCATAACTCCTAAGAAGTAGCTCAAGAATCCGATCTTCAACCAAGCGATAGAAATCCATATTCGCGATCAGATTCAGCATACTCTTTTCTTTAAGTTTCCTTCCCTTTGCTTGATCCTACTAAATATCAAAATGCAACCGAGTCACATTTTGTATTAAGAATCATCAACTGGTAACTTAATAGAGTTAGATAGTGGACCTACCTGAAGCAGAGTCAAACTGTTGATTCTTCTTTCTTTCAGGTAGCTTGGGCAGCTTCGCTTCCAATGCCCCTTTTCTTCACACTGAAAACATATAGACTCTTTGGGAATGGTACAAAAGGTTATTCCAGACTTAGACTTTCACTTTACCTTCCGGTCAACCGGGTTGACCAAGGCCGAGCCCTTTCCATTGGGAAGAGAAAGCTTTTCTGGACTTCCAATGTTACCATTGTCCATGTCCATGGAGGTTTGAGAAATAGACCTTCCATCCATATTTGCTTGACTATTGCACCAAATCATTTCTCATTCAGCAGCAATAAGAAAATAAGAAAGATCCATTAGGGTCATGTCGTGATCTGTCACATAGTAGTCTTTCTATATGACTCATGAAGTGACTGAAACACCCAGTCAATAGCCAACTTCCTTGGGAAAACGACACCCAACATTCTTAACCTGTCACTGTGTGACTTCAGTCCTAAGACATGAGTGCACACAGGACTTCCAATTTGATGTTTTATTGTGAGTAGGGATTGAGTGATCTTGAACTTTTCAAGTCTTTAAGCTTATGGGTCAGGGAGAATAATTGGAGGAGGTGGAGGAAGAGAAGTATGACTTCCATGGGCCAAACTCGGGAAGTCATATTCATTAGGAAAGCTTGGTTTGGGAAGATCATTGTTGTCTAAACCAGACATCAACAATGGGAGAAATTCACGTAAAGTTGATTTAAGTCCTTAATATAACACCCAATATGATATATTAAGGCTAGGACCCAACAAACTATTTTATAACTTGGAAGAGGGATGCCGTAATCCAAGCTATAAAATATTTGAAGGTAGGTGAATGACGATTCACCAATTTCCACCAAGATAAACGAAATGTATTATTAGGTTTTAATTGGTTTTGAAACTCCTAGATTCTTTTGAGATTCATTGAACTTTTCAATGGCATGTTTCAATCTCGAGTGTGCCCTTCAGGTTTTGTGACTGGAATGCCGAGGATCACAAAACAAGGTGTGAAGTAACCATGCAAATATACTTGGTACCCTTAATATTTACCCCTCAATCGATGTGTCGGTTAACCACACACGCTCCAACGATACTATGATAAACATTAAGTTACCCTTTGCCTACCTTGTGAAGTCCAGGTTAGTGTGCCGGTTAACCACATTCGCTCCACTAACAGCTTAAACAAAGTGCAAAGTGTAATTTCATGGATTAGCACCTTATTCACATTTTCCTAAGTAACTAAGATTGGGAATTTATAAGTGTTTAGTTACTTAGTATTTATCATTATACTTATAATGAAGGGAGAACTATAGTCCTTGTCCTACCTGTTCGGCTAACGACCCTCCACCGGTCAAGGAAGCGGTGAGTGAGAGTGGACACCCATTAAACTGCCATTTTATAGGCAGTAACCTTATACCCCCTTATAGACCGGCTTCGTGAATGAGGCCTACTAATGGTAAGACGACTTGCTCTTATACATATAATATATTAAACTTTTAATATTATAATAGTATAAGGGTGTATTTTAGACATTTAAAATACTTGGTGGTTTAATCTATTAATTAAACTAGACTTTTAATTTAATTAAACTCAAACCATATATTTATGGATTAATAATACTCTTTTAATTAAACGCTTTAATTAACTATTAATAAAGTCCATAAGAGTTAATTTGAACTATTCAACAAAACATCATAATTCCAATTATTAAACTCAAAATTAAAACCATTTAATTAATTGTTTAAGTTATGAACCCAAGAGTTTTAGAATTCAATTCTTTTTTTCATAAAAAACTTTTCTCAAATTCCAAAACTTGAGGGCAAGTTTTGTAATTCTTGAAAACCTTTGGATTCCATAACTTATGGAATTAATGGTGTTTTATGATGAAACTTTCCATGTTCCATAACTTAAGAACAAGTTATGGAATTCTTTAAAACATTAACACCAAATATTGTAACTCCATAAAAACTTTAAATCAAATTTTTTTTAAAAAAAAAAACTTTCATATCCATAACTTATGTAAGTTTCAAAAACCCTTAAGATCACAACTTTAAAAAGAACTTTTGAGCTCCAAAATTTTATGACAAAATATGTAACTCCTTAAAACATTTAGATCAAACTTTTAAAACTAATAAAATAATCATATCATTTTATCTTTTACTAAATTTGACCTAATTCAACTCATACAACAAATGATTCAAATTTTACAAATAATTCGTTTTTCACAAAACAAGTAATTATCTTAAAAATTGACAAAACGTCATGTTTTTTTTCCTTTTTTTTTCAACTTGAAAATAAAACATTTGCATCAATATAACAGAAAACAACCCATGGCTCTTATACCACTGTTGGGTTTTGAGCATTCTAACACTCCTATGGTGTACATGCAACCCTATAAACCTTGGATCTATGTTTTCTCTATTATACATGCAAATATTAACTATTCCAAGGTTTCATCCTAACTAGCATATTATGAAGCACCTATGCTACAAAGTTCTAGTTAGATGACATACCTTTTGATGTAGCATGATGTCTTCAAGCTTTAAGAGCTTAGCCCCAATAGTGTGGAAGCCTCAAATGGAATCACAAATCACCAAAACACCTTGGAAGAACTTGAGAGAATATGTATGCACAATTAAATCGGCCCACTCTTATTTTCACACACTTGTGCCAATTTTGTGAGCCAATGACCCCTTTATATATTATGGAGGATTAGGGTTACATCCATGTAAACCCTAATACCCATGACCTTTCATTTACATAGGATCCATGGGTTAAAAGCTCCATGGACCATCCATGAAAGCTTAGCCCAACCTAAATGAACTTGGCCCATTCCATATATATAAGAGTCCATATTTAATTAGTTCTTTTTGATATCTTAATTAATTCTAAATTAATTCTTGATCAATACTAATTAAATAATATGATTCCATATTAATATATTAGAACTTATAATATATTAATATAAATCATAAATATACTATTCTCAAAAGACTATCCATATAAATTGTGCCGGTGAAGTGCAACCCAAATGGACCATGCCGGGTCGGGTCAAGTACATACCAAATATAGTTATGGACTTAGACATTAATGTTGGATTAGTGTCTAAGTCCATAACTATTTTGGTATGTACTTGACCCGATTATGAGCATGGTCCTTTTGGGTTGTCTTCACCATAGCAATATGTAGGATGAATTAAGGATAGAAAGGTTTAATTATGATTTATTAATATATTATAAGAATAATATATTAAAGGAGAAATCATATAGTTTAATTAATATTAGTCAAGAATTAATTAAGAATTAATTTTGTGGCTAAAAGAGATTAATTAAATTAAGGGGACTGATATTGTAATTATAAGATAGTTACAAAGTTGGGCTTAGGATCCATTAGATGGCAATGGACGAATTCTATATGGAGGACCATAAAGAAATCGTCCAAGGGCCTTCTGGAATGGTCCATTGGACTGCTTAGGGTTTAAGCAACCAGATTAGGGTTTCCTAGTTGTAAACCCTAATAGCCTACATGTATATAAAGGACCCTTAAGCCCCAAAAACGTGGACAAGAGTTCCTCTAGGGTTTCCAGCCGTTTTTGGTGCCTCCTCTCTCCTCCCTCTTCATCCAAGTTGCTTAGTGGTGTTTGTGACTCCATTAGAGTTCCTCTAGGGTTTCCAGCCGTTTTCAGTTCTTATTTGATAGATCTAGGGTTTGTAAGTCTTGGATTCATTGCATGTACAATAGAGAAACCTAGATCCAAGCATTAGGGTTTGTATGAGCACATAGGATTGTTCTTATGCTTAAAACCCATCAGTGGTATCAGAGCCTTGATTGGTTTCAATTGTATGTGATGCTTAACTGTTTTGCTTGCTGAAAATCGAATTTTTTGCCTCTGCCCGACTCAACTCGGCGAGTCAGTATCTGGACTCAGCGAGTTGGCCCTACTCGGCGAGTTCAGAGCTGACTCGGCGAGTTTGTGCGTCAGGCAGAGGATATTTCGAGATTTTGTTGCTATTTTGGCTTGGATTTGATGCCTAAATCGTTTTTTGAAGTTAAAATCCGAATTTTATCTTAATTAAATGATTATCCTTGCCAAAACACAAGATAATTACCAATTGATTAGATAATAAATTCCTTATATGATTAAAATTGATTATTTTGTATTAATTGGGTAACTTATCTTACAAGAAATTGAATTATGTCAAATATAGATAATCACTAAATTAATTGTTTGATTTATATTATTTGATCTCTAGTAAGTTCGAATAGTTTCAAATTACTCCCTTTAGGTTTTATAGTTTAAATTTGAACTTAAAATTTGTTTTTGAAATTTAAATAGTTAAACCCTAATGTTTTGAAAAATTTCAAAAACTTGCCCTCAAGTTTTGGAATTTAAATTTTTTGATTAAAAGTTTAATGTTGAAATATTTAAATTCTAAACCCTAATGTTTTGAAATGTTTCAAAACTTGCCCTCAAGTTTTGGAATTTAAAATTTTGATTAATAGTTTAATTATGTAATATTTAAATTCTAAAACTCTAGTATTTTGAAAAGTTCAAATCACACCCTCATGGTTTTGTTAAGTTAATTAAAAGTTTAACTAAAAGAGAAAGTTAATAAAACCACCTAGTATTTTAAAAGTGTAAAATACACCCTATACTATATATATATATATATATATATATATATATATGTAACATTAAAAGTCTAATATTATATATATATGAGTAAAGAGTCAGTCTTACCGTTAGTAGGCCTCATTCACGAAGCTGGTCTATAAGGGGTGTTTAAGGAAATTGCCTATAAAATGGCGATTAAATGGGTATCCACTCTTACCCACCGCACTCTTGACTAGTGGAGGGTCGTTAGCCGAACGGGTAGGATACGACGAAACCTTCCATTATAAGTATAATGAAGTACAAAGTAACTAAATGCTTTTACAAATTCCCAATCTTAGTTACTTTAGGGCAAAATGTGAATTTGTATGCTAATCCATGGAATTACACTTCGTACCCTTGTCAAACGTTAGTGGAGCATGTGTGGCTAACCGGCACACTAATTTGGGATTGACATTGGTGGCGAAGGGTGGCTCGATGTTTATCATAGATCAATGGAGCGTGTGTGGCTAACCGGCACATTGATTAGGTGATAGTAGCAATTGGGTGCACCACGTGATTCGTATGGTTATTCACACCTTGTTTGTGATCCTCGGCATCCCAGTCACAAATAGAAGGGCATAATCGAGATTAAACATGCCATTGAAAAGTTCAATGAATCTCAAAAGATCTAGGAGTTTCAATTCATTTAAAACTTAAAAGTTTTTTTGTTTTTTCATGGTGGAAATTGGTAAATCGTCATTTACCTACCTTCAAATATTCTGCAACTAGATTACGGCATCCCTCTTCTAGGTTGTAGAGTATTGTGTTGGATCCTAGCCTTGATGTTTCATTTGGGTGTTACATCAAGGATTCTTATCAACTAACTTGAATTTTCTCCCGTGTCGTAGATGTCTAAATCTTACAATGGTCTTCCCAAGTCCCTTGGAACAAGCTTTCCAAATGAAGATGACATTCCACGATACGATCAAGGAAATGAGAGTCATGCTTCACTTCCTCCACCTCCTCCAATTATTCTCCCTAACCCACAAGTTCAAAGGCTTGAAAAGTTCAAGCTCACTCAATCCCTTTTGGCAAGTAAACACGAAGATGGGAAACCTGTGTGTGCACACATCTTAGAGATGAAGTCACACATTAATAGGTTAAGGATGATGGGTGTCGATATCTCAGAAATGTTGGCTGTTGACTGGGTTCTTCAGTCCCTTCCTGAAGCATATAGTGAGTTCGTTAGAGAGTACTATATGATGAACCATGATGTGACCCTCATTGATTTGACCTATTTGCTTATAGCTGCTGAATCAGAAATGATTTGGCGTGCTGATCAAGCAAATTTGTCTGTCAAATCAAACTCCCAAACTTCAATGGACATTGAAAATGGTGACATTGGAGATCCGGAAAAGGTAAATTCTGAGATAGTTCCTTGTACCATTCCAAAAGAGTCCATCTGTTTCTACTGCCAAGAGAAGGGGCATTGGAGACGAAGCTGCCCAGTTTACCTGAGAGATCTAAGAGATGGGAGAGTCAAGACGTATGGCTCTACTTCAGGTAAAATCCAATAACTAACTCTATAAGTTCCTATTCTTTGATTTTCAATACATGATGTGATAAGATTACATTTTGATGTTTTGTAGGATCGAAGAAAAGAGAGGAAGCTTAAGGGAAGAAGTAAGCTGAATCTGATCGTGAAGAAATGGATTTCGATCGCATTGCTTGAAGATCGGATTTTTGAGCTACTACTTTAGAGTTAGAATAGATTGCTTAGAAATTGAAATAGCATAGTTTTCATTTGAATTGCATTGTAAGGACAAGTTTTTCCGCAATAAAATGAATTTTGATTTCGTCCTATTTATTTATCCTTGCAATGGCATATGTGAAAATGGATGTTTATGTATTTCTAATTTTAGCAATGTTGAATTGGATGTGATTCTTGATTATGTTATTTGTGAAATGTCGAGGATTTGCCAAATAAAGGAAGATTCTCATCGCCCAAGTTTCAATTGGACAGAAACTTGGAATCATACAACTTGGTTGCGTGATGAATGAGAAACTTCATATTTTGGAAATTAGACTAATTCTTTGGCAAAGTGTCAAGAGAAGGACCAGGAGATCGAGTACACTAGGTTGTGCGTTGATCAAGTCCACCACAAGAGTGATAAAGATATTCGTCATGATTTACTAAAGTTTAGTAAATATGATTATACTTATAAGATTAAGTATAATTCTGAGTTGATTGAAAGAGTTTCAACCAATAGCAGAACGAATAAGAAGAATCAAGTAGGCAGAAAGATAAAAGTTTCTCTATTCTAAGAAGAAGGGAGAGTACCTTTTATTTTGTTTTATGATAAGTCTTAATGATTAAGAACCATATCTCAATTGATCCTCTAAGTGAGTCTTAGTGCAATTGCATGTCTAAGAAGAGGAATCGAGAATTGTAGAAATGGTTAAATCAAGAAGTCAATCATACTTCGTTCCAATATCAAGTCTTAGAGTCAAGATTCTGACATGAGTGACAAGTCTTAAGTAGGTTTATAACACTCGATAAATGTGGAATTTGGAAAAGTTTTCTTATTCTTGCACATTTGAAATTGGTAAGTTGTGATGTCTTGGATAAGACAAAGACCAACCAGGACCAATTGTGTGAAGTGTTAAACTTGACAAAAGGCTACACTAACTCTTGAATATTTGTTTGTCAAGAAATGTTTCTTGACAAGAGAATCTTATATGTCAAGAAGTCAGTGGGAGTCTTAATGGTCTTGAAAAGTTTCAAGAACAAATCAAGAGTAAACCTAGTTGATCATCACTAGCACACGACTTGAGGTTTAAAGCCTATCGTGGATGACATACTCTTTTTTATGTGCCGTTCCAGTTGAGTTAATTATGCGTGTGAGTTCTATGAGTTCTCATTTGAATGCATAAAGACAAAGCACCTTGATCAATGGAAAGTACATTGATATGAAAGGGTGAGTTGCTTGGAAGACATGGTGGGCATTCATGTTACCATGAGGCAAGAAATCAAGATTGAACAAGTTCAGTCCATATGGTTTTGGATTTGTCGCAAACTTTCGTTTTGACAAATTCACATGGATAGGAACACATACATCATAAAATCTAAGTGTCATAAAGTTTTCCTCCTTCATGAAAATGATTGTGAGGAAATGCTTTAACTAAGAGAGATTTTAAGAAGATAGCAATTGTGAAAATTGTATTCTCAAATTCGATTATGATTACGGCATCCCTTTTCATAGTTCGAATTGTGAGATTTGGCAATTGATCTGAACATCTGGGACTTAGTAACATAAATTCTGAATTGTTTAGACACACATGTGAGCTATCTAAGGCAAAGGTGTATGAGCTTAAAAAGCTTAGATAAAGGCTTATCAAAGCATTAGGTATTAGAAATATGAACTTAAGGAATTCAATAAGCATTGTTTTCTAGAAGTTCAATTGTTTTCTGAATACATGTCAAAGCTAGTGGGAGCATAATTGTTATGCTGGTAAGAAAATAATCATCATGTTAGTGGGAGCATGATTATTATGGTAAGTATTGCAAGTTAGCAATATTAATTATAGAAAACAAAGATTCATTTTGCAAATTTGCAAGGGTTGAAAAGTTGTTTTGCTATAATTAAGGGAGAGAATATTATACTTCGTTTCAAAATTCTAAAGCTTAGATCGAGAAATGTTAATAAATTTAGTCAAGGATACATAGTGCATTCTCAAAATTCGATTATGATTACGACATCCCTCTTCATAGTTCGAATTGTGGGAACAGGGCACATAAAATATTATGGCAGAAGGATGATGAAGTATCATGTCTTTATGTGAGACATTATGCATCGTGTCCAATACGCTTCGGGTATAGGATCGATTGCATATGCTATAATATTTGACCATTCTAAAATTTTCCAAATACCTAGGGCATTAAGAGGGAAAAGGGACTAGAACTGATTTTGACTAAAATAATTAAACAACTATCAAAGGACGATCTGAGGTTCACTGAGGATTTGTCGCTTGTGAGTAGTTAGAAGTAGAGTACAGGATGGACTATATTGACATTATTATGAATAGATAAGATTCTATTAAGAATGAGTTGTCATATGGCAAATATGGAAATGTTTCCATTAATGGGAGTTGGATATTAAGAAATATGTCTAGATTAGAAACTTTTATGCAAGAAGGATGAATGTGAGACTTCACATCTATGAAATTGTCTTGTAACAATTTCTGATAGAATACCTTATAATTTCATTGGCCGGGTCTTGGTGACTTTTGTGCTATGACATTACGAAAGAATCATTGCATAAAATGTTAGAATCTGACATATTCTAAAAGTGGCAAGAATTTGGATTGGGGATTGTGAAATGAGTTTCATTGGAAAAGTTTTTCAATTGATCTATTTCACAAAATATGGACCATAGGAAACCAAAGTGTGCATGCTTGGAGCATGGGACAATTGTGGTTATAATTCGAGTAATAAGTTGATTTTCTGAAACAGTAAGCAATGAATAATGAGTAATCAATATGGTGTTTAAATAAAAGTGTTTTTTATTTACGCTCAAAAGTTTTGGGACCATATAGGATTAATATTATTATTGCGTTTCACTTTGCATGTTTTGACTTCCAGAATAACTAGGTTATTCGAACCTCCACAGTCGGTCATACGTTGGAAGTAGGTATGAAGGAAGACTGTCACGAATCTGTCTGTAGATTGTCTAAAGTGTTTAGACATAGCACAAGTTTGCTGCAGAGTTCATGAGTGCTTTGATAAGATTAAAGTATTGGATCAAACCCACGCTCACTAGAATCACTTCATGGTTTTATCACGAGTGATTGGTGAGATGATAACATTGTATATTCTTGAAACCGAGACGTGTGAGTTGTTATTTGCTGGTCGGTTGCACATTGATGATAAGTAAACGCACCAGTAACTTGGTGTTATAAAACTTATTGTTGTGTGTGATTCGATTAGTAGGTGCAAGCAAGCATTTGAGTCAAAGTTTATCCATTCCTTTTAACCAAGGTGGGATAAAAGCGATATTTGTGGGCCCCTCGATGATTTAGTGATGACAAAGGAAAGTGCTCGGCCGGGCCAGGACTGATTTGATTTGTTCAATTAGTCAGTCGTCATAAATCGGAAATCGGGAAACGACACATAGACTGAGAGAATGATTCCAATCCATGTCTCATGTCTATACGATATCTTGTAGAATGGAGGAATATATAATCCCTTATCTAAAGGACACGCGTATCTGATAAGATCAGAGTTGACAGCTGCTTTTGAAAGCTACGATTGATGATCAGGTTCTGAAGTTATGCAAAATAGTTATTAGACTTATCCAAGTGGGAGACTGTTGGATTAGTGTCTAAGTCCATAACTATTTTGGTATGTACTTGACCCGATTATGAGCATGGTCCTTTTGGGTTGCCTTCACCATAGCAATATGTAGGATGAATTAAGGAGAGAAAGGTTTAATTATGATTTATTAATATATTATAAGAATAATATATTAAAGGAGAAATCATATAGTTTAATTAATATTAGTCAAGAATTAATTAAGAATTAATTTTGGAGCTAAAAGAGATTAATTAAATTAAGGGGACTGATATTGTAATTATAAGATAGTTACAAAGTTGGGCTTAGGATCCATTAGATGGCAATGGACGAATTCTATATGGAGGACCATAAAGAAATCGTTCAAGGGCCTTCTGGAATGGTCCATTGGACTGCTTAGGGTTTAAGCAACCAGATTAGGGTTTCCTAGTTGTAAACCCTAATAGCCTACATGTATATAAAGGACCCTTAAGCCCCAAAAACGTGGACAAGAGTTCCTCTAGGGTTTCCAGCCGTTTTGGGTGCCTCCTCTCTCCTCCCTCTTCATCCAAGTTGCTTAGTGGTGTTTGTGACTCCATTAGAGGTGCAACACTTGAGGCACTAAGCTTTCTGAAGCCAATCAAAGTAAGGATTGATTGTTATTTCTATATAACAATCAAAGGTAATTACTAAACCCTTATTTCAGTTCTTATTTGATAGATCTAGGGTTTGTAAGTCTTGGATTCATTGCATGTACAATAGAGAAACCTAGATCCAAGCATTAGGGTTTGTATGAGCACATAGGATTGTTCTTATGCTTAAAACCCATCAATTAATCCAACACCTTTCTACTGAATGTACTAGACTCGACTGTTCTGATTGTCGTTTGTAAAGTGTAAGTTGTCCCTAGTTTATAACTATCTTAACTCGAAAATAGTTTGCATTAACTTTCAAGTGGAACTGCCACAGTATGAAAGTAATGGGAAAATGTAAGTACTCAGGGGTCTTTTGAATTGATGACCTGCAGTACTGGTTACCTTAAAACATGTCTGTTTTATCAAGGTCATAATGTGAAGGCTTAGTACCCATACTATACGCTCTCCCTGTCAAGAGATTCTGGGAACCAAACGCGACTTCCGCAACCCAGTTGCTAGGCCGTGTAATCCACATTAAGGTTATGTGATCATGTATACCCAATATAACTATCACCTTTTGTTTAGAACAATGAGTTAGTGATTCATTGGTATAGTTAGATCCTATAGTTGTTCCATGCTATAGCATCTTAGTATGTTCGTTCTGTTATAGTATCTTAGTATCTTCTCTTGTTATAGTATCTTAGCATCTTCTCTTGTTATAGTATCTTAGTATCTTCTCTTGTTATAGTATCTTAGTATCTTCTCTTGTTATAGTATCTTAGTATGTTCTCGTTATAGTATGAACTGAACCCCTAAACTATACCCCTTATAGTTTACTAGTAATCTACTTGAACTGTTATTGAAAAGACTCATTTTACTACTAAGTTATGCTTGTACTTTAAAAATGGAGTTTTGTTAAACTATAAAGTAACATAACTTTAAAAGAGTTTTTGAAATGTTTTGATCACTTATAAAAGACATAAGCAATCTTTTGAAAGATGTTTATAACAATTATTTACATAATTATCATTGTGTTCAACTTGTATCCCCCCCCCCCCTAAAAGCATTTAAAACAGTTAAAAGATTCATTACGGGGTATGAACTCACCTGATGTGGGTGATTCAAACGAATACGCGCATAAGGATGAGAAGTTCCACGAATGAACTCCCGAGACACAACGGGTCCTAAATGACATATAATGGCATATATGTGTATGTAATTAGTGTCTAAACAACTAATTAAGAAGGGTAACATCCTTATAGACTAGGAAACTCTAAGATTTAAGGGATACAATCACATATGATTGCATAACCAGGGTGTATGGCCACCCTATTGAGTTTACGGTCCATGTGGCATGACCATAAGAGTTTACGTTCAAAGTGGTTTACGGTCCTATGTGTTTACGGTCCTATGTGTTTACGGTCCAAGTGTTCACGGTCTAATGACCTTACGGTCATGGAGTTCACGGTCTAAGGAGATCCAACCGTAAACTCATCAAATCTTTGCACAATGATGGTTTTCAAGGCTCTAATCAGGTGTTTCAACTAGATAACAAGTTAAGGAGGGAGTACTTACGATATAGAGGCTTGAAATGGAGATTAAGGTCCAAGAACACTAGTGTGTGTTCTTGGTGTTCTTGGTGTTTCTTGAAGATCTAAGAAAAGATGATTTCCATGGATGAAATCATGTGATGATACTAGATTAAGAGATGTATGAATAAATCAAAGGAAGAACACTTACGATTTTGATGATCTAGGATGATGAACTTGATGATACTTGAGAGGATTTGGAAGTTCTTGAGTTTGAAAGGGAAGAAATGATCAAAATGATCATAATATATATATATATATATATATATATATATATATATAGGAGGGAGTTTACGGTCACCCTGACCATAAGCTTTAAGTCTTGACCGTAAACTCCTTTTTGAGGAGGTTTACGGTTGCTAGGTAGTCTAGAACTTCCGCTGATACTTCCAAACACTTATTCCTTAAGTGTACTAGGCTAAAACTCCTCAGAATGACCTTTAACAAGGCTAGAACTCATTAGAAAGGAGTCTGACACTCAATTGAGTTGACTGACTGAGCTTTCAAAGAAAATATTTTTCGGGTTGTCACAACTGGTTGATGGTTTTTAAACGTTCCAAAACCAAAAGTACAAGTATATTTGTCATACTTGATTTCATGATACGTAGTTTTTACCATAAGTAAAACTAACAGAATGTATATTTGGTCAGTAAAATAGATAGGATGTAATTATCTTTTCTTACTGTTTTAAAAGAAGTATATTACTAAGTAATTTAATCGTTGTTTTATCCATGTGATTTCTATTAACCATACTAATATGACTGATGTGCCTGATGCGACGTTCTTCAGGCGTCGGAACGATATGACATTTGTCACCCTAGGCCTGCCGGCCAAACTGTAGCGAACAGTTAAGGTGCGGGATTGTCAGTCCCGTATAGATCTATGCACAAATTCACGCTCTCCCTCCACGAGATTCTGGTTAATAAGTCAAGACTTAAGGTCGTACTTAGATAAGTACACCATGAAGTGTCTCACAAATTTATTGTTTCAACGAGATTACGATGTACTATTACCCCGTGATTGCTAACCGTGGTACGTTGTATTTGTACCCCTGTTAATGCAAACCTGGTATGATGTATTATTACCCCGTGATTGCTAACCCTGGTACGTTGTATTTGTACCCCTGTTAATGCAAACCCGGTATGATGTATTATTACCCCGTGATAGCTAACCCTGGTACGTTGTATTTGTACCCCTGTAAATGCAAACCCGGTATGATGTATTATTACTTCTTTAATATATTATCCATATACTAAAAGTATTATACGTATCCTGGTATAGATAAATGAATTGTTAGTACTTTCCTTTCCTAATATACTTGGAATAAAAAGTATACAATCGTGAATCATACTTGTATATTTAGTTTTGAATCATAAATTATACCTATCATAATTTATACGTTCTATGTTATTAGCATGATCTCTCCTGAACGTACCCTTTTGCTCAGCATGAAACAAAGGTAATGATACCGACTGAAGTAACCTTTTATATTCCCATATGTATAACGTATATAATTAAGAAGGAAACGACCTTCGGACAATTAACCTCACCTCAAATCCACATCCAAATAAGGAAAAGGAGATAAGGCAACTCTTTAGTCCTAAGCCCTTTAAGTTTTATTTATATACTTATACATATATGAATATGATATTGATAATTATAATCTGAAATAGTTTATAAAACCTTTTTCAAAGAATTTAACAGTATTAAAAGAGTTTACATGACTTTAAAGATTTAACATGCCTTTAAGTCATTTTGAAAGTATTTGGTAATCCTTAAAAGCATAAGGAAACCCTTTGTGTGATTATTATCACATACAATTATTAACACAATTTAGATTGTGTTCAACTTGTATTCCCCCCCCCCTAAAAAGCATTTAAAACCATTAAAAAGGTAGATTATAGGGGTATGAACTCACCTGATAAGTGGTGATTTGGGCAACGTTTCGTTTCTATAAATGATCTTTCTCGAAGAAACCGCGAGTTTTTGATTAAAATCGGGCTTTACGCGGGCAGCACTTTGACTGGAAAGAGGTTAGCTTCTCGAGAATTCCGGGGCTTGCTTCGGGTTTTAGATATGATACCGGGGCTTTGGGGGGTTGTAAGAAAGTTTAGGGAGGTAAAAGAAGTGAAAAGAAATGGAAAATGGTGAAAAAAATGTGCCAAATCCGAGAAATCTCGCAGCCCTTATATAGGCTGCGAGGGTTCGGCCGAAGAGGTGAGTCACCGAACACGTGGCATCAGCAGCGAAGGCCACGAGGCCGAAGTCAGAAGCAGCAGTGCGAGGCTCGGAAGCGAGACACAAAGGCGAGGCGCGTCGGACGCGCATTGGACCGCGACTTAGGTCGAATCAGAAGGCGACACGGGGCAGACACGGGGAAGCCTCGCATGCGAGGTGACGTGGCCGAATGGTGACCATGCGAAATTTCCCGGTTTTCAATATTTTTTGATTTTTGTGCGCAAAACTTGCGAAATTCATAACTTTCGTATACGAGCTCCGTTTTCGACGTTCTTTATATGCACGCGTAGGTAAAATTATACTCTACGACTTTTCTTTAGACTTCGTCGGCTATATCTGACTTTATTTTTTTATATTATTATTTTTAACAGACCGGGACAGGAAATCCGTTAAAAATTCATAACTTCTTCATCCGACGTCCGTTTTCGTCTGTCTTTTTACCGTTGTACTACTTTTGACGAGACCTTCGATTCTCGTTTAAGTTGTGTTGGCTAAATATCGATCGATTTTTATTTCGAATTTTTAGTTGTCTACTGCTAAACCGAAACTTAGAAAAATTATAACTTCCTCATACGAAGTCAGGACGTTCTTTTTATGAAAGTTATCGGTTTAACAGATTCTACAACTTTCATTTAGATTGTTATGGCTAAAAAGCATTTTATTAAAAATTCACTTTTTACACTGAACAGTGTTTTGCCGGTTTTGTCGTGGATCTTCGATTGGTCATAACTTCTTCGTTATAACTCGGATTTCAGTGTTCTTTATATTTTTGGAAACCTTGTTACAATCTCTACCACTTTGTTCATCCCAATTATGATTATTGAACAATTTATTTTTGACCTAAATTTGACTGGTGTTACACATATGCCCATGTGTTGTAGATTATTGAGTTAGATACTTTCTAGAACACTTGCTACTACCGACTTGGTCGTAAAAATACTCATGAAGACCCATATTTCTTATTACTCGAACCATTGGATACAGTCTGTGTGCTTAAATATTTTTCAGTACATTTAGAACAAAACTGATATATTCAATAATGATATTGTATTCACTAAAACAAAAGAAGATTCAAATATGTTGACATAGAGAGTGTACATCAGTCATCAATGCAATTACAATAGGTATGTTAACTTTAAAATAGCCCAGGTTCATTTTGTTTATAAATATAAATCTTTTTACTGATTAATATAGCGGTATATAATATAAAAAAAATTGAAAGTTGACAATAATATCTAGAAACATTGATAAAAAAATCGTTTATGTAACGACACTAGACTGAAAGTCAAATCTTTGGAAAAACATGTTATTGAGGCAGTTATCATATCTGGAAGTAATATTGGAAACTGGACTTTTATTCCAAGAATGTCTTAAGTCCCTCTGAAAAAAAAACCTTTCAAATTTCAACGAAGACAATTTTCATTGGTTGTATGTTTTGCAATGACAATTAATAAAAGTCAAGGACAGTCGTTATCGAATGTTATTATGTATCTCAAAGATTTTGTTTATTTACATGGACAATCGTACGTTGCCTTATCTAAAGTTTAAAGTAGAGAATGATTAAAATTGTTAATTTTAGATAATGATTATAGAATTACAACCAAAACTTCCAATTTTGTGTATAAAGAAAGTTTTTAGAAATTTATAAACAATTTATAGTTTTTAGTTTGTAATTTATTGTGTTGTGTTTATCTATTTTTATTACATTTATGTTATATTTAATTTTTCATATATCAATGTCATTTTCATTATTGATTGTGTTTTTGTTTACACTCTATTCAAATTTATATTTTGTTTTATAAATCATAATTATATTAAATCTCTCCACATAGATAACGCTATATATATATATATATATATATATATATATATATATACTAGCCGTTTACCCGCGCTAAGGTAATGAAAAGGTAAACCCCTAACATTGAAAACCAATAACCTTTTGTGAACAATTTTCTTTTGCATAGTTGTAACCTTTTGCTGAATAGTTTTTTCAAGAACATAACATATTAAAAAGAACATGTAATGCACAAGCAAAGAGTTGATTTGGGTGAGTAGGTTTATTTAGGTTTTACGGTTTTGGATATCAGTATACGGATTTTAGGTTTAGAATTTTGGGTTTAAGGTTTTTCATTTGGTTTTGGGTTTAGGTATAAGAAAGATTTTGTTCGGTTAAGTAGTTTCCTCATTTCCTTATATTTAGGTCGAAACGGATTTCCATCCCTAATTTTTTATAGAATAGTTTGTTTTTATGTGAAGAATATCTTGATGGTCGGTGGTCGGTGGTCATAGGTACGTACATAAATTGGAAAAAGGCGATCAATGGACCTTTGAGTCATAATTTTTTTATCGAATAAGTTAATAAAAAAATGATTAAAATGAGAGGGTGTTAATTTGGAGCAAACAATGGAAGATACTCACATAAATTACATGGAATCGGTCACGCGGGACCGAAAGTGACAATTTATAAAATGTTGGAACCGGCTGCACAACTATTTAAAATTCGGAACATATTTGAAGTCGGCCAAAGGGTTCCTTATCTTACCTATTTCATCTTTTCTCTAATATTATGTGTAATGCAATCTTATTATTTTATAAACATAGTCCACATCTTTTTCACAATGTGAGACAAACTCAAGGAGTATATTACTCCCTTTCATGATCACTCTACTCTCGACACATTATAATTTCCTTACATATACCAAGTTAGGACTCTTAAAAATGATATTTGAACTAAAAAATAACACAATTCTCCAAATAATTATTTCAATTAAATAAAGATATGGATGAATGTTAAGTAGAAATATGAATATCAAAATATGAATAGGATGCAGGTTTTATTGGAATTGGTTTAAACCATTTGTCTAACACATATCAATTTTTTTATAGTTTTTTAAAATACATGTAATATATTCAAATAGATATCGTATGCATAACTAAATGGAGAAAGATAGTTACTCCAAAAAAGCAAATCAAATTTTGAACTTCACCACCTGAACTTGCAATGTCCAATTTGAAAGTAAAATTTGTAAGCCCTCTGTTAAAATTAAAATTCAAACTAAATGGAGTTATAAATTCCTAATTATAAACTATGTCACATACATGTATTTGGAACAAACTACAATTGTCGACACCTATGTCACATAAAAGTATTTGGATCTTTTGCTCAACAGTTCTAAGAAGATCCAGTCTGTGGTGGTACATTGTGCAACCATTCAAATTCAGTACTCCCTTGGTCTCTCATCAGCTGACCAACCAACCAAAAAAATCCTGCATATTTTGTGACATGCCCATTTTCACGGCCAGGAAAGACCGATTTTGTTTATGCTTTATAAAAGTGTTGCAGAATTTGTTTCCAGAAAAACATGATAAATACGTTATCAAAGCATTTCCGAAGAAATGTATTTTTATATTTCTTAAAACATTTGGGATGTCATCGTCAATATAGAAAACATAAGCATAAACAGAACTTACATTTATTTACACTAGTGATCTACATCTATTTAATCTCTCAGTGTAATGTAACTACATATCGACACCTGTGATACAAATAAGCTTGAGTGGGTCAGGTTGGAAAACCTGGTGAGTACATAGGGTTTTCAACCCACAATAATATAAATATTATGTTTAAACATCAAACAATCAACCCAATTACCTATCCCCGTTATCTTCTCTATTCTTAAGGATCTACCCTAAGAATCAGCTATTCCTCGTCCATTCATTTCTAAGGATTATCCTAAGGAATAGGCACAAAGTCCTTCGTTACCAGGGTTTAGGCACTAAGTCTGCATAGTCGCCAGGGTTTATCTTGTTTATTGACGGTATCGTTTTCGAGAGTCCACTCGCAATACATGTCAATGGGTTTTTAGAGTACACGGGTGAACACATCGTTCACAACACCTACAGGTTGCGAGCCTACTAGTGTTCCACTGGACTGTCTAGAATAGTCTGTGGTTGTCATTCATACTCTACTAGATGACGGGGCCATCATTTGGGTCATTGCTTGGGTCATCGCTTGGGTCATCGCTTAGGTCATCGCTTCTCACCATATTTTACCACTCATATATCATCGCTCATCATTCATCTCATCTTTCATCGCTCATCATTTATCTCATCTCTAATCTACTCATGTTTTACCCAACATATTTTGTAGATATAAAATACATATACAGTTTAAATCATTTAAAACATGTATAAAATCGTTCATCATGCATAGATAGCAAGTATACAGATAATATGCACACGTAGCACGTAATTTTTATAAAATACTTCATATATATGTGTAAGATGAAAGTAACTATGCACTCACTTGTCAAAGTGATGATTCCAAATTCGGGCAGCGCTTCGCTTCTAACAATTCTATTTTCCTTCGACGAAACCTAACATTATTATCGCTAAGTTTTAGTCTAAAATTTATTGCGACTAATTATTAGTCTAGATTCATCATTAAATCAAAGTCTACTTTCATGATCTATCAAGTAAGGAACAACCAGGTAGGATCATATCGGAGGTAGGGTTCGTTTGGTATACGAAGTATACTGTTTGGAAATCCCACTTTAAACACCTCACTAAATCAAAGCCTAGACATCATCCCCGTAAGTAGATCAATCAGCATAACGACTTGGAATCACTGATAAATCTTGTTTATAGGTTCATAATAACGATAATGAACTTAAACATAAGTTATACTTAAA
Organism: Lactuca virosa; assembly: GCF_052849685.1. Taxonomy (NCBI): domain Eukaryota; kingdom Viridiplantae; phylum Streptophyta; class Magnoliopsida; order Asterales; family Asteraceae; genus Lactuca; species Lactuca virosa. The sequence continues at coordinate 325,417,385 of NC_136433.1, read as the reverse complement.
GTAAGGTAAGCATAACTCACTTACCGGGGGTTTGGCTAGTTACCGGGCTCTGCAGGGGCAGAACTTCTGAGCCGAAAGCTCTACTTTTTGGAGCCGTCAGGCGCTCCGGGGCTTCCGCCTCGTGCTAGGGGGTTCCCTAGGCTTTTAGGAGGTTTAGGGCTTAGATAGAGGTTCTAATGAGAGAGAGAGAGAGAGAGATAGAGAAGTTGGAAGGTGTGAGGAAGAATGGAGGCCTCACCTATTATTTATAGGGGGATGGAGGGTCACTCACGTCGTGAGTTTTATGATGCTCACGTCGTGAGCCAGTTTGGGCTCCAAGTCTGAGCCTGGTGCTGACACGTGGCATCGCACATAGGGTGGAAATCAGCCGATTTTCAAAAATTCATAACTTTCGCATACGAGCTCCGTTTTCGACGTTCTTTATATCCACGCGTAGGTAAAAATATGATCTACACCTTTCATTTTGACTTCCTCGGCTAATTATCGACCGATCTTAAATTTAACAGTACGAGGAGATTATACTGTTAAATGTCCGCGTAAAATTCATAACTTCTACATACGGACTCCGTTTTCATCTATCGTTTTACCGTTGAGTTCCTATTAATGAGATCTTCAATTCTCAATTAGGTCGCGTAGGCCAAAAACTGCTCGATCTAAAATTCTAGTTTCGGGCTGTGCACTGCTAAGCCAAATCTTAGAAAATTCATAACTTCCTCATACGAAGTCAGATTTGGGCGTTCTTTTTGTGGACGCTCTCGGTTTAGCATATTCTACGACTTTCGTTTAGATTACTAAGGCCAAAAAGTCCTCTATCGTAAATTCACTATCTACGTTTCCCGGTGTCGTGCCGGTTTTGCCGCGAAAATTCGACGGGCCATAACCTCTTCGTTATAACTCGGATTTCGGCGTTCTTTATATGTAAGGAACCCTTGTGACATATTCTAAAACTTGGTTAAGATTACTCATTCTAAATAATCTTCCATCAAAAACTCATTTTTGATACTCATTGTCTCCAAATTGACTAGCCCGAATCTGTGGGCGTTACAATTATCTCCCCCTTAGGATGATTACGTCTCAGAATCATCAACGAAACAGGGCTTGTATAATGACTCCACACGTTATCTCTTCATCCTAGGTGATAAACGTAACTTCTATGTCCCCTTGAATTAACATCTAACTCTTGGACTTCTTTAACTGCAGGCGGTCCTCGATCTTGAATCCACCCTCTATCTCATGTTACAATTTCAATTATGACTTCCAAGTAACAATCTCGATCCTTATTGGAGACTCCTTCTTTTTCTTAACAAACTTAAGATAAGTTCTCTAATTACTACAATGGACTGATGTGTCGTATTCTAATGACCTATCATCGTGTGATGCAACGTTTAGACTCAGGTCTCTTAGAGTCAAATTCCAGAATGGAATATACCTTCCTTCATGTTCTAATGTGATATAATCACCTTTTAGCATGTAGCATTTCTAGCTACAAGTTTCTTACTTTAACAACGATCACAATCGCTTTGATTATCTTTCACTTCAATCTTCTGGCTTAAGTCGGATGCTACATCAAACTTGGTTCTCTGAACCACGTAACATACTCATCTTAGTCGGACTCGATATGATATGACCACTAGGGTCGGAATAACAACAATCTTCTTAATCATTACCGAAACGATGGTAACGACAGACATGAACAAAACAGAATCAATTTCTAGTTCCTTGGTAACCTTGTGACTTTCCCCGATCCAAGTGCGAGTCTTGTGCTTTCGGTAGTATAGGCATCTACTACCATTCACACCTACTCATACTTGTCCCAAGTATTGTCTCGCAGTTTTTCCAAGTTATTATCAAAAAAACAATTTTAACACATACAAATGTGTCCAAACAATCATATAATTTTCCCTAGACTCTACTAGGACTTCTTCCATGCGTATCTTCAATCATCAATTCTGCTTCAACTCGGTTGGTGATGGAAATGTCAGACGATGGGATAACTTCATGGATTACACCAAAAATCTTTCTTTTTGCTAATCGAAAGTGTAATTCACCCGTACTAGACGTATTATTTATTAGACGCATTCTAAAGGCAAGATATCACTCTTACGATATCTTCCGATAGGTATCATTCACTATCGTAAGCCTTCTCATTTCCTCCGTTTTGCTCATTCTGCTATGAGTCCTTATCATGACATTGTATCCACCAAAGCAGGCGTTCGGTGTATCGAGACGAGAATATAGATAGAGGGAGATTTAGACGCATATTCCTCCTTATTACTCCGAAAAGTTACATGCCAGTTCTAATACTGTATTTAAACGTTTAGAAATTTGAACACATAAAGTTTCCAAATCCGGTCGGCAACAGACCATAGATCCGATCAAACGATAACATAAAGCATCATAAATCATTTAGCACATAAAAGCATTTTAGGCATCTTCCCTAATTAAGCTAGTGTTTGTGTCTATTTAGGTGTACTTCCTAAAATATATTAGACACACTCCTCACGATCATCGTTTAGCATTCTAAGTGTAAGTCTAGAAATAAATCCTTATTCCTAGTTCGCTTAAACTAATGCTCTGATACCAACTATGACATCCCCATTTTCACGGCCAGAAAAGACCGATTTTGTTTATGCTTTATAAAAATCAGAGTACCTCTTTTAATAAAAGTGTTGCGGAATTTGTTCCCAGAAAAACATGATAAATACGTTATCAAAGCATTTCCGAAGAAATGTATTTTTATTCATTTTAAAACATTTGGGATGTCATCGTCAATACAGAAACATAAGCATAAATAGAACTTACATTTATTTACACTAGTGATCTACATCTCTTTAATCTCTCAGTGTAATGTAACTTCATATCGACACCTGTGATACAGATAAGCTTGAGTGGGTCAGGTTGGGAAACCTGGTGAGTACATAGGGTTTTCAACCCACAGTAATATAAATATTATGTTTAAACATCAAAATATCAACCCAATTACCCATCCTCATTATCTTCTCTATTCTTAAGGATCTACCCTAAGAATCAGCTATTCCTCGTCCATTCATTCCTAAGGAATAGGCACAAAGTCCACCGTCACCAGGCTTTAGGCACTAAGTCTGCATAGTCGTCAGGGTTTATCTCGTTTATTGACAGTATCGTTTTCGAGAGTCCACTCGCAATACATGTCAATGGGTTTTTAGAGTACACCGAGTGAACACATCGTTCACAACACCTACAGGTTGCGAGCCTACTAGTGTTCCACTGGACTGTCTAGAATAGTCTGTGGTTGTCATTCACACTCTACTAGATGACGGGGCCATCGCTTGGGTCATTGCTTGGGTGATCGCTTGGGTCATCGCTTAGGTCATCGCTTAGGTCATCGCTGGGCTCATCACTTAGGTCATCGCTTCTCAATATATTTTACCACTCATATATCATCGCTCATCATTCATCTCATCTTTCATCGCTCATCATTTATCTCATCTCTAATCTACCCATGTTTTACCCAACATATTTTGTAGATATAAAATACATATACAATTTAAATCATTTAAAACATGTATAAAATCGTTCATCATGCATAGATAGCAAGTATACAGATAATATGCACACGTAGCACGTAATTTTTATAAAATACTTCATATCTATGTGTAAAATGAAAGTAACTATGCTCTCACTTGTCAAAGTGATGATTCCAAATTCGGGCAGCGCTTCGCTTCCAACGATTCTATTTTCCTTCGACGAAACCTAACATTATTATCGCTAAGTTTTAGTCTAATCTTTATTGCGACTAATTATTAGTCTAGATTCATCATTAAATCAAATTCTACTTTCATGATCTATCAAGTAAGGAACAACCAGGTAGGATCATATCGGAGGTATTGTCCGTTTGGTATACGAAGTATACTGTTTGGAAATCCCACTTTAAACACTTCACTAAATCACAGCCTAGACATCATCCCCGTAAGTAGATCAATCGGTATAACGACTTGGAATCACTGATAAATCTTGTTTATAGGTTCATAATAACGATAATGAACTTAAACATAAGTTATACTTAAAGTAGGGTAAGCATAACTCACTTATCGGGGGTTTGGCTAGGAGCTGGGCTCTGCAGGGGCAGAACTTCTTAGCCGAAAGCTCTACTTTTTGGAGCCGTCAGGCGCTCCGGGGCTTCCGCCTCGTGCTAGGGGGTTCCCTAGGCTTTTTTTTTGGGGGGGGGGGGGGTTAGGGCTTAGAGAGAGGTTCTAGAGAGAGAGAGAGAGAGAGAGAGAGAGAGAGAAGTTGGAAGGTGTGAGGAAGAATGGAGGCCTCACCTATTATTTATAGGGGCTGGAGGGTCACTCACATCGTGATTTTTATGATGCTCACGTCATGAGCCAGCTTGGGCTCCAAGTCTGAGCCTGGTGCTGACACGTGGCATCGCACACAGGGTGGAAATCAGCCGATTTTCAAAAATTCATAACTTTCGCATACGAGCTCCGTTTTCGACGTTCTTTATATCCACGCGTAGGTAAAAATAAGATCTACAACTTTCATTTTGACTCTGTTGGCTAATTCTTGACTGATCTTAAATTTAACAGTACGAGGAGATTATATTGTTAAATGTCCGCGTAAAATTCATAACTTCTACATACGAACTCCGTTTTCATCTGTATTTTGACCGTTGAGTTCCTATTAATGAGATCTTCAATTCTCATTTAGGTCGCGTAGGCCCAAATCCACTCTATCTAAAATTCGAGTTTCGGGCTGTGCACTGATAAGCCAAATCTTAGAAAATTCATAACTTCCTCATACGAAGTCAGATTTGGGCGTTCTTTTTATGGACGCTCTCGGTTTAACATATTCTGTGACTTTCGTTTAGATTACTAAGGCCAAAAATTTCTCTATCTTAAATTCACTATTTACGTTTCCCGGTGCCATGTCGGTTTTGCCGCGAAACTTCGACGTGCCATAACTTCTTCGTTATAACTCGGATTTCGGCGTTCTTTATATGTACGGAACCCTTATGACATATTCTAAAACTTGGTTAAGATTACTCCTTCTAAATAACCTTCCATCAAAAACTCATTTTTGATGCTCATTGTCTCCAAATTGACTAGCCGAATCTGTGGGCGTTACATATTTCATACACTCATGCAGATCAAATCACACACACATCTGCTGAGAGATTTAATGGTGAGATATTTTTTAATCTTATTTTTAGAAGCCAAGAGTGATGGAGCTATAACCTGATGAACATAATGGAGAGGATGCCGACATGAAACCCAAATCAAGAATCGAGAGTACAGATTAGGGAATTTTGAGTATATTAAAAAATGGTCTGTGAGTTTAGTTGATTTTTTTTTCAGTTTTGGAGTGTCCATAACTTTGTGTGTGTCAAACTCCATATTTCACTTCAAAGTGTGTCCATAACCTTGATTTTTGACCCTGCAACATGAAGATAACCGTTTTTCATCTTATGCGTCTTTTTTCCAAATGAGCCTTTAAAGTTAAGAAAGTAGACAAACCATTGTATTACATATTACAGGGAGGGGATGAAATATAGAATGATAGAGGGTAAAAATGGCAATATAACAATATCCATAATAAGGGTGTGAGATAGAACAATAGAGGGTAATATGGTAATTTGTTGTTTTCAACATTCCATTGAATTTTTGTCTCCTATCAGGGTCTCTTGACGCCATTAACATGTGTTATTAACAAAGATTTAATGTAAAAATATGAAATTAGTCATTGCAAATAGGATTTCAACCTTCAAAACTTAAGAACCAAATTCGACTAATTCTCAAAATTCCTTAAAATCACATTACATATCAAAGTAAAACTGATAGTTTGAGATCATAAAGAACCAATTCACATGGAATGCAAAAAGAAAAAATAAAACAAATGCAATTTAACATGCAACTGATAAATTCAATATTATTTGAACCACAAAAGTTTATATTTAAAAATTCAAGCGTTAATATTATAAAACCCCATCTAATTAATGAATCATAATTCTTAATTTGAAGAAAAAACCAATAATTTTATCACAAAATTACATCAGAGTACTTCGTTGTTAGTTTCTTATTTTATCACATAAATATATTAAACCGTAATTATTAAAATCAAGATTTTAAGAAAGAAAGAGCGGATAAGAAAAGAAAATACTCTCTTTTGAGAAGCATCTATGTTACCTCCTTTGAGAAGCATCTTCCAATATAATTTTGGGGGTTTAAGCTGTTGCCACTATCCATGAAGCTCTGTGTAGGCTCTGTTGTAGATACTGAGTCAGTAGTATAAAAAGAAAATGAACCAAAAAGGTCGAATTTATAGAACTTGGTCAAGAGGACAGTGGCAAATGAGTCAAATATATCTCAAAAGCAAAACAAGTATCCAATCAACAAAAAAGTTAATCTAATAACAGTTAATACAACCTATTATATAAATAGGAAACCCTAACCCCCAAATCAACCCAATCAAAATTTTATGTACGAAATGAATAAAAATACATCTAAATTTTCATCAAATACATGGCATAAGTTTTTCTTATGAATCTATAAGATGAGAAACTTACAAGATCTTTGGTGTTGACAAATCTCTTTGTACGTATGCTCCAGGAAGAAAAATACAAGATAGATTGGAAAAATTGCTTACCTTAATATCGGTATCGAGAGTGAAAGAAAGACAGAATAATTGGTTACCTTCGACATCGAGTGAGAAAATAGGGAAGAAAGAAGGATGAGAGTAGTGGTAGTGGTGGTGGTTGCGTTAACTGGCGTTGAAGGTGGTCGTAGCAACTTCGATTAGGCTTCGATTCACGGTGGTGTTAATAAATTTCAATGCCAAGCATCTTCCAATGGATGCTAATGTTTGAACCAAATAGAAACACGGTGGGATAAATAGAAGAAGATAAAGAAATTTCAAAAAAATACCTCTCTCCTTAAATCACGAAGGTTCATTTTCAATAATCAAATTGAAGAGATGATGTTGCCCCGCTAGTGAAGTCGTCCAAGCAGATGATTTTGTCTGCTGCCCCGCTAGTGAAGTCGTCCAAGCAGATGATTTTGTCTACGTTTCTCCCCAAATCACAATATGATAAGTTTTGATTTAAAAAAATAAAATGAATCGCCCGCTCTTCCTAGGGCGGCGATGGGATCGAAAGTAGAAAACATGTCTCCATGTGTTTGATCGTTCTCCCTTTTAACTCCCATAGAAGTCGTAATCTTCTGGTTGAATGTGTGCGATTTTGAAGGTGGATTTTGACCTACAAAATCTTGATTGAGTGGAACAGGCAACAAACAGATTGTTGGGGTGTAGAGAGATAATCGACCAGATGATTGAGTATGTATGCAGTGGTGAACAATGATGGTGGTTGAGGCAGAGCGGCAATCGACGACGTAGCAGGAGGCCAAAGGCTGAGTTTTTTTTCAAGAGGATGTAATCACCTGTGGTAGAGGTCGACGACTAGGGTTCTAGAGAGACTCATGCCAGATCAGTGTGATGAGGGAGTGATTGGGAGCTTCTATTTGAATGTGTTTATATATAAACAATGAACAAAACTGCCGAGATATGGGGAAATGCTCAGATAAGATAATGAGCCAGGTCAAAACTCAAAACAATAACGCCTTGATAATAGGGGCGATAGGAATACTAATTCATTAGCCCCTTCTTGACTTTTTCAACTAATTGATCGAGTTCTTACTTATCCTTATATACTCAATGTTGACCGGATTAGATTTGAAAGCATAAAATCATTGTAAATGAAGCAATAAGGACTTGTACCTCTTAATTTTCAGCCTTTGATTAAATATGTATATTAAGGTATAATATATATATATATATATATATATATATATATATATATATATATATATATATATATATATATATAGAGAGAGAGAGAGAGAAAGATAGAGAGAGAGAGAGAGCTAGGTTCAAATGTTTCTAGCAACTATTGTGTGCATGTATGCACCAATGAGAATTTAGCAAATAATTAAATAATTTATTAAATAGATAAGGGTATAATAGTAATGTTAGCTAGTTTTAATTATAGTATATATTCAAAACATTTAATATCCCTTTAAACTAGGAAATCAGTTTTAAAACCCTACAAAATATCGACCTCTCATCTATTTCATCATCATCGACCGTATCATCACGCACAAACATCTCGCCACCTTCTTCAACTAGTCGTCTTCTTCATCTTTTTACATAGAACCTGTTACATTCCTTAATCCTTCGACCAAACCCAATCCTATTACTGATGTTCTTGCTAATTTTGGTTCTAAATATGAACCTTGTACTGTGCATCGGCGGTATCACGTGCAAAATCTTTACCAGCACCTTACCTGATGTCGATGCCTAATGTGGACGAGTGCAAAGGGACTGAAGGTCGTCAACTGTAGCGCTGATGGAGATCAAAATTGTATACGACATCCATTGAGAACATGTTCATTGAGAAATTGACAAGGGGGAGCCATTAGAAATCGAGCAATGTAGACTGAATGTAAAAAAAAATTAGGGTTTGTGCCTTTTTTGCGATGGAGACGTCCAGTGGCCAGAAATGTTTATCATCTTATTTCTCAATTGTAATAGTTAGAAGTTTGATTCAGGCTCCAAATATGACAATCGTTAGGTAACTCTTATCATCTATTTTCTTGAATTGTTATTTTGGTTCAAGCAAGTTTTGTACTTTTTTCTCAATTAGATTTTGATTCAATATACCTGGAGATGGAGGCTGAAGCTAAAGATTCTGAAGATGAAGCATAAGACATTTTAACTACAGTTGTATATTCTTGATAATACAAATTCATTAAGAATATTCAAAACCATTCTACAAGAATAGTTTATTCTGTAAGAATATTATTGTTGTATTCTGATAGAATTGTAGTTAATTATTTGTATGTTTAATGTGCAGTTGTTACAAGTGTATCACTACAAATTACTTGGCAATGAATTTCTGATAGAAATGGCTTGAAGAATGGCTTGAAGACCTGATGGGAAAGGCTTGAAGAATGAATTAAAGAATGATCACACTCATTGGTTAAGAATGTTGTTATTTTTTAAGAATTATACTTGTTATTCTTTCAGAATGTTTGTTATTATTCAATGAATCACAATCATACAATGTAATTATTTGGTATATTATTAGTTCAAATATCGATTTTGTGTATTCTTTCAGAATGTATTTACTAGTTTATGGTTGGCATTCTGTCATTCTGAGAGAATAAAATCGAAAAATATATTTACTAGTTTATGGTTAAAATTCTATCATTCTGACAGAATAAAATCAGATTTTTAATTTTAAATTAATTTAAAATATTCAGATTTTTAAAAATAAAAGAATTAATTATCCCTAAAAATCCGAAAATTGCCTTTTTTAATATAGGTTAATTGATTAAAATGCCCTTATGCTTAAATTTGTGTGATTATATGGTACATGTTATCATATTCTACTATCATAGACCCTCATATCATGACCTTTGATTATATTACATCCAATGGTCCAGATCTGTGCATTCTGGCACACAATATTTACTAGAAACAAAATAACCTAACCTTATATATATATATATATATATATATATATATATATATATATATATATATATATATATATATATATATATATATATATATATATATATATATTACCCTAGGTTTCGTGGGTTGTAACTAGTACTTAATGTATGTAAGATTATTTACAATAAAAGCTAGCATATTTAATGTTATTTGATATTCACATAAAGTGCATTATACATTATTTCTATTTTCGTTTTAAGTACGATGTAATGTTTGGACTTTTGGAGTTTGACAAATTATCTTTCATATACTATATGCTCTATAAAACGTAAAGTTTGTTTTTTTTCTTTGAGAATTTGTAATAGCGTTTTTGCATCGTTTATTTCCTTTTTTTATTAGATTTTTCAGTTTACAAACGGTTAATTTGTGGAAGTGTCGAACTAATTTTTGTTAATTTGTTTGAATTGATTTTTACTTTGCGGTGAATCCTAGGGAATGATCTTTATTTAGGTTGTTACTAATAAAAATTTAAGTTTTTTGAGAGTGTTTGACTAAGCTTATTTAAGCTCCTTTTTAGTTTATTATCGGTTCTACACTTGTATAAGTTAAAAAATGTGTTTGGATAGAAATGAGTTATCAATGTATCATACCGAAAATAAGTCAAAATCTATAAGTAAGTCCCCCAAACTTATTGACTTATAAGTTATAAGCTATAAATTGAAAAATGCTTATAAAAATTCATAAGTTTAGCCAAACACCCCCTTAGTATATAATAATATTGACCACCATCAAGTTTATACATAGAGTTTGATAAAACTGAGTAGGGGATAGTTGAAAATTTAAAGTTAATAACGGTTGTTGATAAGCAGAAGCTTAATGTTGTAAATTTTATTTGAACAAAAATGTTAGACAAAAATAGTTAATTTTTAAAAGGGCAAAAGTTAGATAAAAGTTTTGAAAAACTAAGACCGGATTTGTCGTGGTAGCCGGAAGCTGAAAGCAGTAGCTTTTATATAAATAGAGAAATTAAATATCCTTCTACTTTTGTTCCTACAAATCCTCCTACCAAATTAAATGATTACATGCGTCATATTAACGTACTAAAATATCATTAAATAAACCTTAAATGTTACGCATGTCACTATTTAATTGGATAGAAAGATTTATAGTAACAAAAAATAGGAGGATATTTAATCTCCCAAAAAATATAGCTTATAATTTATGAGAATCTATTTTATTGTTTCTAAACGCTAAGCGAGAATAACATGGTTTATAAGAATCTAAGATCTTCTCCAACCATAATAAAAAAAAAAAAAAAAAAAAACAGTGAATTCAATGTAAATAACAGAGGACAGAACTAAAAACCGTTCAGAGCTTTCCATAAAATGTTAAATGAGAAAGACTATCAATAAAGTAAGGAAGTAACTGTATCGTATTAACTACAATGAAAAATAGCTTTACCTTCCGTGAAATTAGTACACTACTTCGTAATCACTATTCATTTTTTATCCCCCTTCTAGTCAATTGCTAGTTCTTTTGGAAACGGCAACTTTTATAAAAAGAACCGACGACTAGCAAGAAACTAGCGAAGGAACAAACCAACAGAAAAGAACATTGTTCAAACTAAAACAAATACAAAAGAACGACAAATGAAAATTAAAGACATCACCAAAACAGATTTGTTGACCATTCTTCCCAAGTGCACATTACTTGTTTGCTCCTGCATTTTAACTAAAAATGCACCATTGATTTTACGGCTTCAACACCAGTTGCGGGCTTTGCGAATACTCCTTTAAACACACGATCATTCCTGAGTTTCCATAAGTTCCAGATAAGTCTGTGACATATGGTGACGAATCTCTTTCTTGTCTTCAAATTTCGACCTCATCCGTTTGCATATTCCAACAGTTCGCCCACAGAGGTGAATGAGTTATGTTGCACACCACACCAAGAAAGGATTTTATCAGTAACAGAACGAGCAAATGGGCATAGAAGTAGTATATGATCAGCACACTCGGATTCATTGATGCATGCACCGCATGTAATCGTCGTGAGGTCAATACCACGAGATCGTAACGCCACCGCTGAAGGGATATTCTTTTGTAATGCCCGCCAAATAAAACAATTGACTTTATTAGGAGATACCTTATTCCATTTGAAGACAAAGCCGGTTGAGGCACAAGAGGGGGATGGGGACAATTTTGATGCAATCTTTTTCCGCATGTTATTCACCAAGAATGTCCCACTATTATCTAGGATACAACGCCATTCATCCTCACCTAGTACCAACCTAACTAGATCAAGATCCCTATGTAAATTGATCAGGTTGTTGGATTCACCTGTGTCATCTACTCGAATGGACCAATGTCCTTCAAAAGTATCCTAAAAAAATCTATCTGCCACCAAACAGTTCTTCCTTGATTCAAGCTCAAACAATGATGGGTACTTGACTTTTAAGGGCATCGTACCTAGCCATCTATCGAACCAGAACAAAGAGTTTTAACCTAATTTTATACGCACTTTAAAGATGTCTTCAATCTCTAACCCATGTTTTTTTAGATCAATCCTTGTTGCAGCAATATTCTTCCAAACACCAGGAACGTTCCTGCTTGATAGATAGTCATGTGGTTTGTTATGGATATTATGAATCCCTTTTATAATGCAACTCCAAATCGAATTTTTTTCCACTTTCAGTCTCCACCACCACTTGACAAATAAGCTTGTATTTAGGGTACGAATTGATCCCACACCTAGACCACCCTCAGATTTAGGGGCCACAATTTTATCCCACGACACCCAATGGATCTTCCTATTATTTTCATCACCACCCCATAAAAACCTTCGGCGAATCCTCTCCAAAGCCTCATGACTGCCATCGGTGCCTTAAACAAAGAGAAGAAATAGGTCGGGAGATTCCCCAAAACTGAGGTAATTAGGGTCAACCGTCCACCGAAAGACAACGTCTTTGCTTTCCAGGCGGAAAGTTTTTGATTGAAATTTATCTAAAATTGGTTTCCAATTTTTTATTAAGTTCATATTTGCACCCACCGGCACACCAAGATAATTGAATGAGAATGTGCCCGCTTCACAACCAAGGATGCTAGCCCAATTTGCGGACTCTCGATCCGAAGCCCCGATCCCGAATACCCTAGATTTATGGAAATTGACTTTGAGACCCGAGGAGGCGTTGAAGCATTTGAGGATCCATGATAAATTTTTAAGATTGGTTCTAGACCATTCACCGACAAATAAGGCGTCGTCGTCCGCATAGAAAAAATTTCATTCTTTTATAATATATTTGACGTTTTAAAAAAAAACAATAAATAAGTAAAACTAGAATCTATAGCCTATTAATTGCCATTAATTATAATATGGATTCTAAATAAAGGTTTGATGATTTATCTATGTTTTACATATATTTATTAATATATGTTTTACGTCGACATGTTATTTCTTTACAAAAATATGTAACCGAATTAATAAAGAATGGTTAAATTAAAAAAAAAAAAAAAAACTACACTTAGAGGTAAATAATTTCCTGAAAATCGAGTATCATCTTCATTTTTTTTAGTTTTAGTCTTTTAGAAACAAAAAATGAGAACTATCAAGCAATTTCACTTTTCTATTTAAATAAATATTTTCATTTATTATTTTCTAATTATAAAAGGTAGCTATATTAAAATATATTGTACAGAAATTGCTACCCTTATAAAAAAAAGATTAAAAAAAATAATTTCTCTTACTAACGTCGAGTTTCCGGCAAACGTCAAAAGAAAGCATATATTTTAAATTCCAAAACTATCCCGACAAAACTTTGCTTCAACTGCCGTTACAATCACTGGTAAGTTCAGTATCTCCGGCGAACGGTTCAACTCTCAACAACCATTCCATCGTCGTAGTAAACATTGCCGTTGTCTTCACCGTCGCCGTCATCGACCCACGTTTCAGCTAGTGTGCACTCCATCTTGTGACGCATCTTCCAGTCGAGTGCTTGACACGCTCGAGAGCAGTAGTTAACAGCTCCGCAAACTGAACATCGCCGGAACTCATGTTTTCTGGTCTCCGGCCGACCACAACCGGCGTGAGAGCATAAGCGAAGTCCCGAAGAAAGTATCTTATCGGAAAACCAATCTGTAAGAAACCGGTTGGACGGATGAGGTTCCGGTGCAGGTACGTTACATCCGAAATCGCTAAGTAAAGGACACCCAGGACCCACCATGTTTCCATGGCGGAGGTGAGGTAGGGGGTTCCATGTCAGCCAGTTACCGGACATCAACGCGGATGGAGTTGTTGACAGTACGGCGGCAAGCTCAAGGGCGTTGGCTTGAACCAAAAACCGCCGGCCTTCGGCAATGTTCCCGGAGTGCGTCGATGTGGCCGAGAAACGCCGCACGAGCACAAAGAGCTACACCGGCGCGTAAGTCCTTGTCAGTTTTTAAACCGCCGCTACCGTTAAACTGCATCACAGCAAGCGAGTATAACGCCGGAGCGTGGGAATTCATCGCCGCATTAGCCATTAGAGACGCTCCGCTTCCTCGATTTTGCAAACAATAAAACCGAATCTGTGTCAAACAAAGTAAAGATCATGTCAGTTTAATTAATGCTCATAAACAGAATGTCAATCAAGATATATAAACCAAAAAAATTATACTAACCATGCCAAGTGCGTAACAAGCTTCAATATTTCCGGCATCTGAGCACTGTTTAAGAAACCTGTGAGCAGATTCCGACCAGTTTTCAGATTTAAAAGCGAACGCCTTCGGAGATGCTTTTGATAACACAATAGAGTGAACACCTAACGCGTTTAACCTTTTGCATCTGTTCAACAAACACGAACAAAATCAGTAACAAAATTAACAGAATTGTCGTGATAATCGGATCCTTTTTCAGACAAAAAACTGGAAACTTCAAAAAAAAAAAAAAAATTACAAATCTCAAATCCGGATCCTTACGTTGATAAAACGCTAACAAAATCGGCGGGACAAGCGGCGGTGGCACCAAGCTTTGCAAGAATAAACAAAACGATGTCGTCTGGAAGCGTATCAAGGAAATCACATTGGCCGGAAACAGTCGCCACCGGTGTCCCCGACGACGACTTCAACCTTTTCCGGCTACGTATCATCTTCTCACCCATAATATTGCCATCTCTTCTTCTTTTCTCACAACACATGTTATTCACCTTCTTATAAGAAATCCCACGCCTTGTTCTCATTCCCTTCTCCTTCTCTCTCTAAAAAGAACAGATATGCGTGTCTCTCTATATATAGATGGGTATATCGTGTGTATATATATAATAGATATCATATATTTATACGTATATATACAATAAATTTGTATGTGAAGAAAAAATTGAGGCCTTATATATATAGCAAGAGACCTTATCGAATTAATTAGATTAAACACAACAAATACGACGCCACTGAACATTAAATTAAAGATCTGACCATTGAAATATACTACTGCCTAAAAATCTTCACTTAATTACGATATTACCATTCTTCTCTGCAAGGGCTTGCCGTTAATAAAAGCAAGAAGAAAATTTGGTCAAACGGCGTTGACTAGATCCCTCCGTCCGTCGTCCTCCTCCATTGCACGATTTGTCTGCTTGTAACGTACAAGTTTTAAACATGACAGATTATCTTTCATATATTATATGCTCTATAAAACTTAAAGTTTGTTTTTTTTTTCTTTGAGAATTTTTAATAGCGTTTTTGCATCGTTTAATTTCTTTTTTTATTAGATTTTTCAGTTTAAAACGGTTAATTTGTGGCAAGTGTCGAACTAATTTTTGTTAATTTGTTTGAATGTATTTTTACTTTGCGGTGAGTCCTAGGAAATGATCTTTATTTAGGTTGTTAGTAATAAAAATTTAAGTTTTAGAGGTATTTGGGCTAAACTTATTTAAACTCATTTTTAGCTTGTTACTGGTTCCATACCGGTATAAGATAAAAAAAGTGTTTTGATAGAAATGACTTATGAATGTGTTATATCGGAAATAAGTCAAAATCTATAAGTAATTCCCCTCTAACTTATTAGCTTATAAGTTATAAGTTGAAAAGTGTTTATGAAAAGTCATAAGCTTAGCTAAACACTCCCTTAGTATATAGTAATATTGACCACCATCAAGGTATATACAGAGAGTTTGACAAAATTGGGCAGGGGATAGTTGAAAATTTGAAGTTAATAACCGTTCGTTGTTGATAAGGGGAAGCTTAAAGTTGTAAACTTTATTTGAACAAAAATGTTAGACAAAAATAATTAGTAACTTTTAAAAGGGCAAAAGTTAGATAAACCCTTAAAGCTAAAAGCTTTGAAAAACTAAGACCGGATTTGTCGTTGTAGCCGGAAGCTGAAAGCAATAGCTTTTATAATAAATGTAGCTTATAAGTTATGAGAAGCTATTTTATGGTTTCCTAAACGCTAAGCCATAGAGGTGAACATGGTGCAGTTTTTGGACCAAACCGAACCGCAAACCGATAGGTGCGCTTTTTATATATCTAAAACCGATTGGAGCAGTTTTTTATTCGGTTCAGTTTTACAGCTTTTTATGCGGTTTTCGGTTATTTTGGTGCGGTTTCGGTTTTTAACCGCGAAAAAATGATTGTGTAGTTTTTCTTTTATTAATAAGGTTTATTTCACGTCCAAAACTTAATTTCCAAAAACGACGAGGGGTTATTTTTTAATATAGTTTAAATTAGAGTCTAAACCCAAAACACTTCTTAACTTGGCAATATAAAAATAACAAGTTTCAGCTCATTAAACCTTTAGTAGACAAAAACTTCATGACTAAAACAAAAACCCAATAGCCCATAATGGTAGGCCACTAAGCAACTGCCTAACTTTCGACCTTGCATCTCAAACCGTTTTTATAGAAGAGGCTCCTCTATTTCTTTATACCACCGATGTGGGACAAACAAATCAAACAAGTGCTAGCTTCTTTCTCTGTGAATATTCATAATTAATTTTGACATTTTTGTTTGTTACTGTATATTTTGAAATATAAAGAATATCGACAACCGTGATTTAAAAGAAATAAAATTATAAACTACAAAAACTTTTGGATTTCATTAAAGTGATGAACTTGAATATATATATATATATATATATATATATATATATATATATATATATATATATATATATATATATATATATATATATATATATATAGGGATAGGTTCATGTGAGACGGCCTAATTTTGTGAGACCGTGAGACGCAATCCTAGCCATTCATTTGATAGATAAAACAAAAAACATTTTTAAAAAGCAAAATAACTGAAAATTTTCGAAAATTTTTTTTTTTCAAATATTATTTTCGGAATTTATATTTTCCAAAAAAAAAATTAAAAAAAATACCAAAAATAAATAAAAATAAATAAATAAAAAATACTTTTTTTACATATTCTAGTAGAATAATAGAATATTCTACACATCCGAGAAATCTAGTATAATATTCTAACATTCTAAAAATCACATTAGAATATTTACAGTGTAATATTCTATTATAATATTTCACGTATTTTTCAAAAAAAAAAACGGTAATTTTTTTTTTATTTTTTTTATATTTTTTTTAGATAATTAAAGTTCCGAAAATAATAATTAAAAAAAGAATTTTTGGATTTTTCCTTTTATTTTGCATTTTAAAATTATTTTTAGATTTGATCTCACGGTCTCACAAAATTAGCATGGTCTCAAATAAACTGAACCTATATATATATATATATATATATATATATATATATATATATATATATATATATATATATATATATCCTACGGTGCGGTTCGGTTTTTGCAAATCTGAAAACCGCACCGCACCGAAAATTTTCGGTTTTTGCAAAACTAAAAACCGCACCATCGGTTTTCGCTTCGGTTTGGGTTTTTCGGTTTTTAAAGTTTGCGGTTCGATTTTTGCTCACCCCTACTAAGCCATAATAACACGGTTTATAAGTTAGTTAAGAGCTTCTCTAACCATAGAAATAAAATGGTGATGGTTTAACATAAAAATGGTGATTTCATTCCAATAAACATTTAAAATGGTCTTTTTTAGAGGTCTTTTATTGTTGGTCTGTATATTTGGTGTAAAAATGAAGAAATACAAAAATGGTGTGATATTTGAAAGTTAATAATCGGAGTGAAAATGGTTTCTAAAATAGTGTTTTAGAGGTTCATTGGAGTTGGTATTCCAAATAAAACCTAAATCTACCAAAAGTTACTAGAAAATAACTTTTAGATTATATATATTTTGTTTAAAATAAAAGTTAAAAGATTCTTTAATTTTTATTTTTTAGTTTTTGTTAAAAGCTAAAAAATATTTTGAAAGTTTTCAAAAACAAAAACATCGGTGTCAAATGCACCCATAATATAGGGCGCGAAGATATTATCTTGAAAATATATCTATCACATAACCAACATAAGTATTTCCTTCATATATCTACCATTGGGTACGCTTAGCGTACTAGCTGAGAAGCTGGTACTCGGGATGTACCACATGGTACACTTAGCGTACTAAGGAGGGGTGATTGTGGATCCGAGGCCTCGTACGCTGGGCGTACGAGGGGTTTAATGAAACCATAGTTTCAGGGTGTTGCAACCTATTTAAGCTCCTTAAGTTCCTAGGGTTGGTCTCTTTATCAGCCTATATTGTTCTAAAACCCTAATCTTGAACCCTAATAGCATCTTTGAGTGTTTTTTAGCCTTGGTTTTGATTTTGGTGGTTTGTACTCCTTGAAGTGTTAGAAGAAGAAATTAGAAGACTCATTCATTGGAAGGAAGCCTATCGATCTAGATTTAGCTCCATCTTTTGGTGACTTTTTAGGTATAACGTTCATACCTTGATCTTGTATGCTTAGATCTCTTCATGTTATCGTTTTATGCTTCTTTGTCCCTTTTTGGTTGGTCTTGATGGGTTAAGGCCGTTTTAGAAGCTAAATCTTGTAGATCTGGATGTTTGGAGAGTTCCTCAAGCTTAAAGGTGCAAACTTTATGGTGTTTATGGTCTCATGCATGAATTAAGTCATTTATTAAGCTCTTTTGAGCTCTAAGAGCCTCATTAAGCAATGCATGTACGTAAAGTTGGCAACTTTGCATGATAAACCATCTTAAGGAAGTCATATATGAGTTTGAATTGAGGTCTTAATTGATTAAGAGCTGGAAAAGTGAAGGTTGGCCAAAATGGGGGAGTACGTTGGGTGTACAAGTAGGTACGCTTGGCGTACAAGCCCTAAAGCGAGTATGTTTCACGTACGTGCTGAGTACGCCCCGCGTACTCCGCAAGTTGGGCTTCAGACATAAGGGCTTCTCGGTGTTGGGCTAGGTTGGGTTTGTGATGTCTTGGCCTTTTTGGGCCATCAGGATTCTCTTGTTGGGCTGTTGGAATTTTATTGGACTCCTTAGTTGTAGGTGTTGGGTTTTGAGCATTCTAACACTCCTAAGGTGTACATGCAACCCTAGAAATCTTGGAGCTATGTTTTACTAAGATACATGAAAATTTGATTTTCCAAGGTTCTTAACCTAACTAGCATGGCATGGGGAACTTTGAAACATAAAAGCTATTAGAAGAACATACCTTTTTGTTGGTTGGATTCCTTGAGAACTTTGTGAGCCTAACACCTCAAATGTGATGCCTCAAATGTTTCATACAACACCACAACTCTTGGAATAACTTTGAGAGAAGTACACTATTTCTCAAAATCGGCTAGCCCTCTTGTTCTACACATAGTGTCGATTTTGGTAGCCCATGGGGTCCTTTTATAGTTGTGTCACAAGTAGGGTTACAACATGTAAACCCTAATTGACATGGCTTTTCATATTCCATGATCCATGGGTTTATAACCTCCATGGACTATCCATGGAGCACCTTATGGGTTTTAGCCCAATTCAATAAACCATGGATCATTAGCCCACTATAAAAGAATGGATGGTTTACACAATCAACCCCATATATTTAATTAGTCTCCTTTTGATCACCAAATTAATTCTAAATTAATTCTTGACCAATACTAATTAAATAATATTATTAATATATTAGAACTTATAATATATTAATAAACTTTAAGTGTCCTTTCTCTCATTTAGTCTATCCAAGTGTTGCAATGTCATGCAACCCAAATGGACCATGCCAACCGGGTCAAGTACATTCCAGAAATAGTTATGAACTTAGACACCTAATCCAACAATCTCTCACTTGGATAAGTTTAATAACTATAATTGCAAGAATGACTTCAGGAACCGACCAGCAATCGTAGCTCTTTCAAAGTCTCGCGGAACTGAGATGATGATGATACGCCATTTAAGATAAGTGATCATATAATCCTCTGTTCTAGATATCACCCGCACAAATACATGGAACAATGTCGTACTTATTGTCCAGCAGTTTGTTTCCCGATTTTTAATTTGTTTGACATAGAACTTAATCGAACACATCAATTTAGTTCTGACCGGGCCCGATACATAGGTCACAACAAAATCATCGAGGGGCCCAGATATCACTTCTAATCCAAGAAGGAACAGATAAACTTCGACTCATATGCTTGGTCTACTACTTGTTGAATTATACACAAAGGCACGTTTTATAACATCGAGTGACCAATGGGTTTTCGTACAATCAATGTATAACTAACTCATAGTCAACAACTCATATCTCTAGGTTTGAAGGCTTATATGATATTACCGTCTCACGATCACTCGAGATAAAATTCCATGAAGTGATACAAGTGAGCATGGGTTGAATCTAATACTCAGAACTTATGAGCACTCATGAATGTTGTAGCAACTCTTGCTATGTCCAACACTTTAGACATCTACAAGCCAGCTTCATGACAGTCTTGATTCATATCTACTTCCAACATATGACCAACTGTGGAGAATTTAAATAATATGATATACCATAACATAATTATTCTGGAAGTCAAAACATGCAAAATGAAATGATAGTAAACGATTGACAGAAGATAGCAACACTTTACTTATAAATAAACAACAACTTATATTTATAATCAAATGTCAATTACACTTTACTGCAGTCCAGTGAGCCTTGCCAGGGTTCCCCTGATATCTGCTGACCATGCTCAACGCAAAGGCCACATCAGGACGAGTACAAGTCATAGCATACATGATCGAGCATACAACGGAAGCATAAGGTACTCAACTCATCTCGACTATCTCAGCCTCTGTAATTGGGCTCTGAGTCTTACTCAATCTGGCGTTACTCTGGATCGGTAACTCTGCTTTCTTGGAATTCTGCATGTTGAACCTATTCAGCACCTTATCCAAGTAGGTACTCTGACTAAGTCCAATTAGTCTCTTACTCCTGTCTCTCAAAATCCTTATCCCTAGGATATAGGCAGCTTCTCCAAGATCCTTCATAGCGAAACACTTCTCAATCCAGGACTTTACTTCCTGCAGAGTTGGGATGTCATTTCCTATGAGTAGTATGTCATCCACATACAATACCAAAAAGCTAACTATACTCCCACTAGCCTTGACATATACACAAGATTCATCTTCACTCCTTGAAAAGCCAAACTATTTTACTTTCTCATCGAAACAAAGATTCCATATGCGAGGTGCTTGTTTCAATCTATAGATGGATTTCTCAAGCTTACAACCCTTATTAGGGTACTCTGTACCGACAAAACCCTCTGGCTGAATCATGTAAACATCCTCAGCCAACCTTCCATTAAGGAAAGTGGTTTTGACATCCATTTGCCATATTTCATAATCATGAAATGCAGCAATGGCTAACATAACCCTAATAGACTTAATCTTTGCTACTGGTGAAAAGGTCTCATCATAATCAACTCCTGGAGTTTGAGAAAAGCCCTTTGCAACCAGTCGCGCCTTATAAGTGTGTACATTACCATCCATGTCGGTCTTCTTCTTGAAGATCCATTTGCACCCGACTGTCTTACGACCTGGTACATTGTCAACCAAGTTCCAAACTTGATTGTCATACATGTGTCATACATGGACTGTATCTCGCTGTCCATAGCCTCTTTCCATTTGGCAGCCTCAGGGTATGCCATGGCTTCCGTGTAGCTGTTAGGTTCATCCAGACTTACCAGTGTATTATCACTGATAAGTGTTGTTAGGTGCATTTCATGTACCCATTTTGTAGCTTTATTTCATAAAAGTACATTGCATATAGGCTTAAACTCATGCATTTTGCATGTTTTTCGGGATTTTTCATGAGGCAATTTCATTCAAATACTTTTGTGATATTTCAGGGACTTTTGGAGGTAGGATATTGTTGGAGGAGGTAAATAAAAGTTGCGGACAAAATTTCAGGACTTGCGGAGCACCGAGGAGCAAGATATCAAAGAAATGAAGATTTTGGCTTTACAGAGATTTACACGGCCGTGTAAATGCAAGCGTTGCGTTTACGCGGGCCGTGTAAACGTAGATTTCTGCACAGTATATTTTTGCGTTTACGCGGACCGTGTAAATGACAGTGTTAATTTACGCGGGCCGTGTAAACGTAAATGCGGGTTTTAAAGCAGTTTTTCACCATTTTTAAAGGGGGGAACCGACTTTTTACTTTGGGGGTCGACTTTTGGAGTAGAGAAGGCGGTTTTCTTGAGGATTTTGAAGTTGATTAACACTTGGGAACATTTGATTTCATTTTGTAAGAACTTTAATTTCATTTTCTAGATTTGTGATCTTGTTGTAGTCATGAGTGGCTAGAACCCTAGATTCTCCAACTTTATGTCTTGACTTCTAGTTGTGATTTCAATCATATGACTTGATGTTTTCTTTCAATTTTCTATCTAGTGAATTTGATTTTGTTTCAATCGAATGTTTGATTCTAATTGTGATTCTTATTGGCCATTTGAATTAGGGTTAGATCATTCAAGTTATCTAATTGCAAAATCCGTAATTGTTTTGTAAATTGGACTAGGTAACAAGCACTAAACTGATTTCTATTGAATGAATTTAGTGTAAATCTTATTCACACATTCTTATGCTCCCGAGCTTATGAGGAGTATTGAGTGTTGTTGGGAACATTCACATAAAGTTTAATGCAATCTTTCAACCTAATTCTAAGAGTTTGTTTAGATTAGATTGGTAAGGTTAGGATTAATCAAAGAGCTTGTTTTGGTTAATTATTGTGGTGAATGGGAAGTGTTAGAGCTTGTTAACACTTTCAAGTACCAACTTAGATAGAATTAAACAAATATCTTGTCATCTATGGAATCACATTGCTAATTTGTCTTGCATAGAGTTGGAGTACTTACAAATCTTGAACTTATTTCACTTAATCAATCATTTACTTATTGCTTTATTCTATAGTTTAAATCATTGCTTATAAATTCCCCCCATTTTGTGACCATTTTTGTACCTTACGCAAAAAGGTATAAACACTTGTCCCGTGTCTCTGTGGATCGACCCTACTTACCTTGCACTACGTTTTTAGTGCATAGTAGTAGTGTTTAAGGAGTCATTTGTACCCTTTATTTGTTGGGTTTGACACGCCTAACAAATTGGCGCCGTTGCCGGGGACACGATGTTACTAATTGTTTATGCCAAGCATTTTGTTAGCAGGTGCTTTAAAAAAAAGAAAAAAAAGTCAGGTAGAAGATAAGTTTTCAATTGAAGGAAGTGGCGAGAAGGTTAATGTGTTGTAAAGGCCCACCTACTTAGAACAAAGCACATTCAGGGGCCAAGTCGAGCCAACGACTTAAAACAAGGGCAGCTAACCGGGAGGCAACCCGGAGTTTTTTTTTCTCTTTCTTTTAAAACTTTTTAGTCTTTGGTAAATTTCAATTTTTTTTAATGTCCCAAATGGTTTTAAACTTATTTTTTATGCCTAGAAAATGAATCTTCGGCTCCAAAAATACTTCACGGATAGCTTGGGGAGGATGAAGAGGAGGTTCACACCACAATTGTGAGGCACCAAGAAAGATTTGGTAAATTCTTTCCATATCTTTAATCGTTCATATTTTACTTAAAATTCAATTGGTGTGCATTTGTGAATGTTTTAGACCCATTCCCAAATCAGCTACCATCCTCCACCATCCGACTCTTAATAGGCCGACTATGCCTCTCTCCAAGCATCGAGGACGATGCTATATTTTAAGCTTGGGGAGGGGCACCATCCATGCATAAATTCCGTTGCATGTAGGTTGCATTAATTTTGTACATATTGCATTAATTTTTATTTTCTTGTTCATTTTTCTGCATAGAAAATTTTTCAAAAACCAAAAAGATTTTCTTTCTATTCTAATTTTTATTATTTTCTTTGCATTTTGTTTGCATCCAAATTTTTGCATTGCATTCTTTGAAAAAAAAAACAATTGATCCAATGCCAAGCAACCGAATCTTTTCGAAACAGTTGAGCTGGTAAATGAGTCATGTGCCTTGAGATTAGACTTGTTCTTTTTATTGAAAATCTAAAAGCAAGTTAATCGCAGACGAACACACCTCCCGAAGCTACTTGTGCAAAACATAAAGTGAGAAGATTGTCAACATTTGAGCATAACAGCAGGTATGAGTCGATTCTTTGGGACATATGACTGGTCTTATGAGTAGTAAGTGCTCAATTGAACTTAAAATGCCAAATAAAAAAAAAGAATGCAAAATTTCAATGTCCCGAGCCTTCCAGCGCTCTAAAAAGTCCTTTCTACTCATTCCCTTTTATATACCCTGCTTGGGGACATAGCTTTCAACTATACTTACGGGTCTTTGCATGTTAACCTTTAGTCCCCTGAAAAATGTCTTAGAAGTCCTCACGGTAATAGACCGTGAGATGTCCCACAATAGAAAAGTCAAGGACGAAAATATAAAGAAATTGGCCAAATAAATAAATAAATTAATAAGAGTGTTATGTGTTAACTTAGTTATTTGTATTTGTGTTACTTAAAAAAAACTATTATTAAGTTAATCTGTGACCTTTGGGATTCGAACAAGTAAACTCTGAGGGGTGTTTTACATCTAATCGCCTAAAGCTAAATTGTTTGGGACTGATTGAGTTGAAAATTCGTTACATGGGTTCCATAGAAAGTCATGAACTTAATAATAGCAAATAAAGCTAATCTGTGGCCTTTGAGGTTCGGGCAAGTAAACCCGAGGGATCTCTTTAAATCTAGCACACTAAGGTCATTTGATTTGGATGTGTTGGTTGGAAGCCCGTTACACGGATTTCAAAGAAAGCCATGAGCTTTATTTGTAAAAAATATAATTAAGAAGTTTGTATATAATTGTGTTTATAGTTTAATTGAATATTGTGTTTAGGAAAAATACTTGGCTGTCAAAAGATTCCCTTGGACTTGGATTTGAACTTATGACATTGGACTGAATGTTAATTACTTTGACTGGTGTAAGTGGTTTGAAGTTTGTAACCAATCTGGATAAATATTAGGGAATTTTCAGAAAAGATTTTTCAGAAAAAGATTGTTGTTGATCAACAAATAGCTGGAATCGGGCATTGCTATATTTTATGAAACAAAGACGGTTGAGCATGTTTTGTCACATATAATTTCATGAGAGTAAGACCATAATTTGTTCCAAGAATTGACTTGATGATATTGAAAGGGAATTAGTGTTGTGATCTTTGATTCTGTTGAGTTGTATTAGGGAGTGGCCAAAGTCTTATTTCTATTATCATATAATATTTTGAGACTAAAGCCAAGTTAACTCAAGGCATGACAGGTACATTCTCAACTATGGTACAAAACAGGGTTAATTGGGTTGGATATATTTTTTCATGTTTGTTTTGATTTCTTGCATCAAGTTTCAAAAAAAAAAAGTTTAACTTTGATTTTCTTTTCTTCTCTTTTATTTTATTTTCTCCGGTTTAAATTTTCTTGTTCTTTCTTGAGGACAAGAAAGGTTTAAGCTTGGGGAGATTTGTTAGGTGCATTTCATGTACCCATTTTGTAACTTTATTTCATAAAAGTACATTGCATATAGGCTTAAACTCATGCATTTTGCATGTTTTTCGGGATTTTTCATGAGGCAATTTCATTCAAATACTTTTGTGATATTTCAGGGACTTTTGGAGGTAGGATATTGTTGGAGAAGGTAAATAAAAGTTGCGGACAAAATTTCAGGACTTGCGGAGCACCGAGGAGCAAGATATCAAAGAAATGAAGATTTTGGCTTTACAGAGATTTACACGGCCGTGTAAATGCAAGCCTTGCGTTTACGCGGGCCGTGTAAACGTAGATTTCTGCACAGTATATTTTTGCGTTTACGAGGGCCGTGTAAATGACATTGTTAATTTACGCGGGCCGTGTAAACGTAAATACGGGTTTTAAAGCAGTTTTCACCATTTTTAAAGGGGGGAACCGACTTTTTACTTTGGGGGGTCGACTTTTGGAGTAGAGAAGGCGATTTTCTTGAGGATTTTAAAGTTGATTAACACTTGGGAATATTTGATTTCATTTTGTAAGAACTTTAATTTCATTTTCTAGATTTGTGATCTTGTTCTAGTCATGAGTGGCTAGAACCCTAGATTCTCCAACTTTATGTCTTGACTTCTAGTTGTGATTTCAATCATATGACTTGATGTTTTCTTTCAATTTTCTATCTAGTAAATTTGATTTTGTTTCAATCGAATGTTTGATTCTAATTGTGATTCTTATTGGCCATTTGAATTAGGGTTAGATCATTCAAGTTATCTAATTGCAAAATCCATAATTGTTTTGTAAATTGGACTAGGTAACAAGCACTAAACTGATTTCTATTGAATGAATTTAGTGTAAATCTTATTCACACATTCTTATGCTCCCGAGCTTATGAGGAGTATTGAGTGTTGTTGGGAACATTCACATAAAGTTTAATGCAATCTTTCAACCTAATTCTAAGATTTGTTTAGATTAGATTGGTAAGGTTAGGATTAATCAAAGAGCTTGTTTTGGTTAATTATTGTAGTGAATGGGAAGTGTTAGAGCTTGTTAACACTTTCAAGTACCAACTTAGATAGAATTAAACAAATATCTTGTCATCCATGGAATCACATTGCTAATTTGTCTTGCATAGAGTTGGAGTACTTACAAATCTTGAACTTATTTCACTTAATCAATCATTTACTTATTGCTTTATTCTATAGTTTAAATCATTGCTTATAAATTCCCCCCATTCTGTGACCATTTTTGTACCTTACGCAAAAAGGTATAAATACTTGTCCCGTGTCTCTGTGGATCGACCCTACTTACCTTGTACTACGTTTTTAGTGCATAGTAGTAGTGTTTAAGGAGTCATTTGTACCCTTTATT
Organism: Lactuca virosa; assembly: GCF_052849685.1. Lineage (NCBI taxonomy): Eukaryota > Viridiplantae > Streptophyta > Magnoliopsida > Asterales > Asteraceae > Lactuca > Lactuca virosa. The sequence goes on along the minus strand of NC_136433.1, from coordinate 325,390,677 downwards.
TGTTGGGTTTGACACGTCTAACAAGTGTATCACCTTCCGCAGTAATATGGAAACCATAGTAATGCTCAGGTGCATTCCTAACTCTCGTGGAACGCCTCAGAGGTACAGACTCGTCAGTCGGATCAACAGGAGTTTCCTCCTCAGGTTGATTGCTAGGGTTTGAGGTTCCTTCACCACTTGACTCTTGAATTTATTTAAGGTCAATTTGCCTCCCACTGTTTCCTTGGCTTATGAACTCTCTCTCTCGCGAAAGACTCCTTTCCTTGCTACAAAGACCACATTATCACTGGGTCTGTAGAAGAGGTAACCAAAGGATTTCTGTGGGTAGCCGATGAAAATACACCTCTCACTTCGAGGTTCGAGCTTATCGTGAGTCTCGCGCCTCACGAAAGCCTCGCAACCCCAAATCTTGATGTGGTCCAAATTGGGAACTTTCCCAGTCCACATCTTGTGAGGTGTTTTGGCAACCTTTTTGGTAGGGACTTGATTAAGGATATGGGCGGCAGTCTCTAAGGCATACCCCCAAAATGAGATTGGTAGCAAAGCTTGGCTCATCATGGAACGAACCATGTCCAACAAGGTTCGATTACGCCTCTCAGCCACACCTTTAAGTTGTGGTGTTCTGGGATGTGTCAATTGTGAGACAATCCCACATTCCTTAAGATAGTCAAGGAACTTTGTACTAAGATACTCACCACCTCGATCGGATCGAAGCATCTTAATGTTCCTGCCCAACTGATTCACCACTTCCTGTTTAAACTCCTTGAACTTTTCAAAGGTTTCTGACTTATGCTTGATTAAGTAGACATATCCATATCTACTATAATCATCAGTAAAAGTCACATAGAAGCGGTTAGCATCCCTTGTGGCGGTTCTGAAGGGTCCACACACATCAGTATGTACGAGGTCCAACAAACCCTCACCCCTAGCACAAGAACCGGTGAAGGGTGACTTTGTCATTTTTCCAAGCAAACAAGATTCACAACTATCATCCGACTTTAGGTCAAATGACTCCAAGACTCCATCCTTTTGGAGTTGGCCTATACGTTTCGTGCTTACATGTCCAAGACGACAATGCCATAATGATGCTTTATCCAAGCTATTGGAAGAATCAATACACAACACATTATTTCCTAGGTTATCTACAACTGAAACAGTTTCATACACACCATTACAAGGTAATGCTTTAAAATAAAGAACATTATTAAAGAAAGCATTAATACCACCAAATTCATTATCAAACGAAAAGGTAAACCCTTGTTTGTACAAACCATGAAAGGAAATAATATTTCTCGACATTTCAGACGAGTAACAACATTTATTCAAATCTAATGTTAACCCACTACTTAGCAACAAAGAATAAACTCCAATCTTGGTGACAGGTGAAGCTTTCCTATTCCCCATGATCAAGTTTATCTTCCCATGCTCCACATTCTCACTTCTTCTTAGTCCCTGCAAATCAGAACATATGTGAATACCACAACCTGTATCAAGGACCCAAGAATTAGAATGGGGTGAGTTATTAGACAATATAGTGTAAATACCTGCATGGTTGGGTTTCACTTTCCCATCCTTAACATCTTGCAGGTACTTTGCGCAGTTTCACTTCCAGTGCGACTTTTCATGGCAATAGAAGCATTCAGCCTCTTTAGGGTTGGCAGAAGGAGTGACAGAACCTCTTTTGGTTCCACTCGAAGAGGAGCCATCAAGGGACTTTCCCTTGGTACCCTTCGAAGGGCTCTTCCTCTTCTTCCCTTTACCTTGCCTGATTGCCAAGACAGGGGTCGCGGTAGGAGTAGGAGTGGTAACAACCGATTTACCTTTAAGACCACTTTCGGCGATCTTCAAAAGTCCTTGAAGTTTGCTGAGTGTAACTTCCTCCTTGTTCATGTGATATGTCATTCGTAATTGATCATAACACGAAGGTAAGGAGTGCAAAATGATGTCAATTGCCAACTCCTCGGGGAAGTTCACATTCAATTTCAGCAAACGGTCTATGAATCTTTGCATTTTCTGCATGTGGCCCGTGATGGGTTCACCATCCTTCATTCGGGTTATTATCATGGAGGAGATGATTTCATATCGCTCTTGACGAGCACTCTGATGGTATCTGTCCATCAAATCCTGGTGCATCTCAAAATGATAAAAGTCCTCATAGGACTTTTGGAGCTCGGCTGTCATCGTGGCCAACATGATACATGCCACTTTGGTGGCATCTCTTTCATGAGTCCGGAATTCAGCGATCTCCTCCGGAGTAGCAGACGACTCATCAAGTTCCTTAAGCTCCTTGTCGAGGACATATTCCTTGTCCTCATACCGAGTAACCATCCTGATGTTCCTGATCCAATCCATAAAGTTGGATCCATCGAAGATGACTCTCCCACAAAGGTTCAAGAGAGAGAAGGATCCGATAGGGTTTGAGCCAGAAGTAGTATTGTTGGAATACATCTGAAAAAAAAGAAGGACAAGTTTAGATTAGATATAAAGATAGTCTTTAATAAGACACCCAAATGTAATATTAAGGCTAGGACCCAACACAATATTTTATAACTTAGAAGAGGGATGCCGTAATCCAAGCTATAAAATATTTGAAGGTAGGTGAATGACGATTCACCAATTTCCACCATGAAAAACGAAATAAATTATTAGGTTTTAATTGGTTTTGAAACTCCTAGATTCTTTTGAGATTCACTGAACTTTTCAATGGCATGTTTCAATCTCGATTGTGCCCTTCAGGTTTTGTGACTGGGATGCCGAGGATCACAAAACAAGGAGTGAATTAACCATGCAAATTACTTGGTACTCTTAATGTTTATCACCTAACCGATGTGCCGGTTAACTACACGCGCTCCACCGATACATGATAAACCTTAAGCCACCCTTTGCCTACCTTGTTAAATCCAGGTTAGTGTGCCAGTTAACCATACACGCTCCACTAACGACTTAAGCAAAGTGCAAAGTGTAATTTCATGGGTTAGCACCATATTCACATTTTCCTAAAGTAACTAAGATTGGGAATTTATAAAAACATTTATTTACTTTATAACCATTATAATTTTAATGAGGATTAAAGTCATTGTTCTACCCGTTCGGCTAACGACCCTCCACCAGTCAAGGAAGCGGTGGGTGAGAGTGGACACCCATTAAGCTGCCATTTTATAGGCAACAACCTTATACCCCCTTATAGATCGACTTCGTGAATGAGGCCCACTAACGGTAAAACGACTTGTTCTTATACATATATATATTATTAACTTATAATATTATAAAGTATAAGGGTTGAATTTTAACTTTTAAAATTCTAGGGGTTGGAACTAAAGTTTTTAAGGTGACTTTACATGTTCCAAAACTTGAGGGCAAGTTTTGTAACTTTCAAAACTTTTCAACTTCATAACTTATGTGTTAATGGTTTATTAAAATGAAAGACTCTTCATTTTATGTAACCTATGTGTTCATTAATGGAATTTAAAAGAAAGACTTTTGGTAATCCATAACTTGAGGACAAGTTATGGATTTCATTAAAACACATCAAGATCAATAATTAAACTAACAAAATAATTTCTATGATCTACCAAACTCATAAGTTCATGAACATTCATATCAACAATTTCAAGAATCATAAACAACACATACAAAACTTGAAATTTTGATAATAGCGATTGTAAATGGATTAGCATAACCATTACACCATCTAAAACAAGTTTTATAAGACTAAAACAGTTTAGGGTAATGTTTCTAGTCCATTTCCAGCAGCAAAACTTGAAAATCTGCATTCAGGGCATCCTACTCGTCGAGTGCAAGAACCTACTCGACGAGTAGGATGAAATAACACATGGACTCATCGAGTCCCCCCATGGACTCGATGAGTTCACTCAACAGAATGCAGAAATCTTGAGTTTTTTTCAACAATTTGCATCAACTATCAAGAAAACAAGCCTAGGCTCTGATACCACTGTTGGGGTTTCAGCATTCTAACACTCCTAAAGTGTAAATGCAACCCTAGAAACCTTGGATCTATGTTTTACTAAGATACATGCAAATTTGATTTTCCAAGGTTCTTAGCCAAACTAGCATGGCATGGGGAACTTTGAAACATAAAAGCTAGTAGAAGAACATACCTTTTTGTTGCTTGGATTCCTTGAGAACTTTGTGAGCCTAGCACCTCAAATGTGATGCCTCAAATGTTTCACACAACACCACAACTCTTGGAATAACTTTGAGAGAAGTACACTATCTCTCAAAATCGGCTAGCCCTATTGTTCTACACATAGTGCCGATTTTGGTAGCCCATGGGGTCCTTTTATAGTTGTGTCATAAGTAGGGTTACAACATGTAAACCCTAATTGACATGGCTTTTCATATTCCATGATCCATGGGTTTATAACCTCCATGGACTATCCATGGAGCACCTTATGGGTTTTAGCCTAATTCAATAAACCATGGATCATTAGCCCACTATAAAAGAATGGATGGTTTACACAATCAACCTCATATATTTAATTAGTCTCCTTTTGATCACCAAATTAATTCTAAATTAATTCTTGACCAATACTAATTAAATAATATTATTAATATATTAGAACTTATAATATATTAATAAACTTTAAGTGTCCTTCCTCTCATTTAGTCTATCCAAGTGTTGCAATGCCATGCAACCCAAATGGACCATGCCAACCGGGTCAAGTACATTCCAGAAATAGTTATGAACTTAGACACCTAATCCAATAGTAGGCCCATGAAAGGGATTTGGGCCCAATTTGGAAAATTGGGCCATATTGGGCTTTGAGTGGTTATTATGGAATTTAGGCCTTTGGTTATTTGGATTGGTCCAAGTTATGGAAAGGGTAAAAAGGTCTTTTACCCTAGTTTGGAATCTCAGTGTTATTGATTGGATGATTTTTTTGTGATTGATAGCGCGAAGATTTTAGCGAGTCAGCAACCATAGATTATTTATGTGAGATTCGACAGTGTGAGGTGAGTTTCCTCACTGTGTTTAGCGGGTCGAAGGCACCAATGATGGCCCATGATTTTGTTATGTTAGGATGCTAGATGTCTACATGACTCTTGCATGTGTTATGTGCTCGTATGCTTATCGGGCGGGGCCCAATGACCATTATGTATGTTATGTATCTTTGTGATTTTTGCATGTGTTATGTGTTTATATGTTTATATGTTTATATGTTTTATATGTTTATTGGGTGGGGCCCAATGACTGACAGATTTGTATACCGAGCGGGGCTCGATGTTGGGTGAGGCCCGATGACTGACAAATTTGTATACCGAGCGGGGCTTGATGCCGGGCGGGGCCTGATGCCAGACGGGGACCGATGACCGGGAGGGGCCCATTATGTGTTTATATATATATATATATATATATATATATATATATATATATATATATATATATATATGGTATGTGGTATTTTGGGGAACTCACTAAGCTTTGTGCTTACGGTTTTCAGTTTATGTTTCAGGTACTTCTATTTTCAAAGGGAAGAGCTTGGGATGATTGCAGACCACACACCACTCGATTCCGCATTTTGTGATTTGCTCTGATAATGATGATGTATTTATAAAACTTTGATTACCCTGGTTTTATGAAAATGAAATGATTTACCGTTTTATTAATTTAAAAATAAAAATTTTCAGGTCTTCTTTTTGGGACTTTACATGTAACGTCCTAAATTTCAACCAAGTTTTTTTTCTGAATAAAATATAATGCCAAACTGTGTCTTTCAAAGTAATATAAAAACCCATTTTGTTAAATCATTGAAAATTTTAACTTCCAAAACATAATAGTATTATAAAATCAGCGGAAGTCAAATTCATAATTCAATAGCAATGCACGTATGGTACAGTGTTGGGCCCATCCTTTTGATAGCAGAACAACATGTAACATTTAATCCACAACTATACGAACAAAGCTTTGTGAGTTTCCTAAGATATCACATACATCACATAATAACTATAGATAACAGTAAGGAACCTGTTTTAATCCATTGAGTTTTTTTCAACTCAACGAAGCATGTAAACATACAATAAAAAATCTAGTCCTTACTAGTCTAGCTAAGCATAATGTTGGATCTATATGCTCAATAATCATTTTAGAATGATGTTTGCCAATAACATATGATCATACAGGGTCACACCTTTAGCAAGTTGTCACTTATTGAATATTCATTAGTAATTTGATTACTTATAAATATATTAATATCTTGTAATTAATTAGGGAATAATTATTATTTCATGAAAATAATATTTCTAGAGAGTATAACAGATATTTAATTATATAGTATGATTTAATATGTTCTGTACAATATTTGGACCTTTAGAAGTTCATATATATAATGTATTTAAGCTAGTACATATGTGAGTTAATGTTAGATGATTTGGAAACATCACATCTCTCATCCTCTCTCTTGAAGTCGTAGGTTTGAAAGAGTATGGGAGGTTGCTTGCCAACCTCCCTCATACATACTACATACATTCTACCTCCTTCATTTGACTTGTGTAAGGTTATGGTGCTTAGATATTGTTTGTGACTATATAAAGAGACCCAAGGCTTCCATTTTGAAGTTATTTGTTTGATCTCTTTCACTGTTTCTCTCTTAGAACATTAGATTTCCTATCTCTCTCTCTCTCTCTCTCTCTCTCTCTCTCTCTCTCTCTTCCTTTCTTGATCTCTTTTAAAGACTAGGTGCATGTAAGTGGTGTTTTGTAGTGCTTTTCCTTTTGTACTTAATTGTGATAATTGCTTAAAGGCTTAAGAATTACTTTATACATGATGAGAACTATCATTCTTGGTGACATTGTCATGTTGGTGGATATATTATAGAGAAGCTTTATCTTGGGCTTTTTCCATCTTCATCAACTCCTTAATTTCCAAGAGAAATCAAAGTCTTCAAATGTTATCTTATAAACATCCTATGTGTTGTTTATAATCTTGATATATCATGTAACTGGATCCTTGGTGGGTTTGTTTAAAATGATCTTAAAATAATAGTTATTTTAAAATTTATTTCGTTGCGGCTTAAATTTGATTTATATAAAAAGATATTTTCTAGCTTTCCAAAACTCATCGCATATAATTATAATTGTTGGATTAAGGTGTGTAAGCCAATAACTAAATTGATATATTCTTGAAATTGAAGCAAAGTCCTTTTTGGGTTCCCCTCAAAACTAGTATTTGGATAGAATGACTTTTGGAGGAAGATGCTAATTTGTTAATTTATAATATGATTAATAAATTAAGGGTAAATTACACGGATGGTCCCTATGGTTTAGGGTAATATGCCTGCTTGGTCCCTTACAACCTTTTTTTAACTCAGACCACCCTTACTTTTGTTTTTGTTTCGTGCTTGGTACCTACTCGAATTAAAATGTCTATTTTACCCTTAATGATATTTTTTTAATTATTATATAAATTAAAACATTAAATAAACTTACCCCACCCCTAATTAAATGCCACCCCCACACCCATTATTTTTACCTTTCCCGTATTTGTGTTCCCTCCTCCTTAAAAACCATCTCTGGTCTCTTGCATCATCACCCTACCCATCGTCAGAGTTAAAATTCATACATCTCTACCAGGTAGTCGAACCCTCTCTTCCCACTCACATCCCCCAATGATCTTCCAGAAAAGAAATCGTTGACAGCAGCTGTGGAATCACAAACCATATCCACAACTGGTTGCGTTTGTGGTCGGAGCGTCGCCAACATCTGCAGAAAGAAAAAGTGAGTGAGGGCGTAAAGAAACCAAATGAGGCATCATCAGGTTACTACATCGATGATGGTCTGATTTTTGAATTTGTGTTTCATACTTTCATAGTTGCAAGTCGACGGGTGAAATCTTGGTTTCATTGTCCGATTTTTATTTTTCCTTTTTGTCCTTCATTTCTTGAAAAATCTTTCTTATTCAGCAAATCGACAAATTAACTGGTAAGAAATGGCATACATGATGTTCTAGTACTGGTACCTGACATGATTTTCCAACGATTTGAACATTTGGGTGGTTATTGAATGCGATAGAGGGTCTAGAAGGAGGTTGAAAGAGATGATCAGGTGTAGGGGTATATCTAGGGTTAAGAAGTAATTTTAATAGAGAAGGGTTCCCGGTGATGGTTGGGTACTTGGGTTGACTAGAGAGAGATAGTAGAAGAGTGGTGGCAGTGATGGCTGGTGGCAGTCAACCGGAATCGGAGATGGAGAAGAGATGGTTACGATGAAGAAATGGTGAACAGGGGTGAAGACTGAAGAGGCTGATGGATGCCAATGCCATGAGAAAGATAAAGGGTGGGTGGGACCCACAACTATTAAACATTTTCTTTTACAAATTTTTAATTAGTTCATAATAAACAAAACAATTAAAATAATAGATAAGGGTATATTGGTCATTTTAAGTGGGTTAGGGACCAAGGACACAACAAAATTAATTGCCATGGATTGCCCGAGTTAAAAAAAAGTTGTTAGTGACCAAGCACACATATTACCCTAAACCACATGGACCATTTGTGGAATTTACCCATAAATTAATTAGAAATTGAAACAAATGATTTATTAATATATAATATGATTAATATATTAATTGGAAATAGTAATAATTAATTTGGAATTAATCAGAAATTAATTGGAATTAATTGCGGGGTTAATTGAATTAATTAAAGGTGCATGAACTTGGGTTGTTATTGTTCAAAAGTTGAACAAAGGAAGGCTTCCAGAACCTTCCCCATAGGGACGATTTTGGAAAAGAGCTAGATAGGGCTTCTGGAAGCTTCCTTGAGATTAGGACCTAGATAACCGATTTGAATTTTGAAATATTATTATTTAATTCAAATTAGGGTTTTTTAGGCTTTTCCTACAGCCTATAAATAGGACCCTTAGGGATCCCGTTTTCATCCGGTCAATATCTCATAAGGATAGCTGAAATTTCTCCTCTAGTCTCCTCTCTCCTCAAGTCTTCTTGCTACTAGGGCTTTGGGTACAAGCCATTGTAGGTACCATACCTTTGGTGCTAGCTTTTCAAGGTCTTGAAGAAGGATTTTACTTTGGTTATTTGGAATAATAATCAAGAGGTTTGTAACCCTAATTTAATATGAATTTCGATTTCACAGCCTCTCTCCTAGGGTTTCTTGATATTCATAATTAGTTGCTATCAATAGAGAAAACATAGATCATTTCTAGGTTGCATGTGAACTTAAGGGTTTAAGTGTTTTTTCCGCCACATGTAATTTTTATAACCTAGAAAACCCATTAGTGGTATCAGAGCTTTAGTTTTCTATTTGATAGTGCACTAAAATGAATTGATCAAAATTAAGGTTTATGGAAATTAAACCCTAAAGGCTTAAATTTCGACTTGGCTAGGGTTTTCTAAAACCCTAGCCACCACCTCTTATTTTCGAAAATAGATGCTTATCCCTAGGCTTTCTAGTTTCCTTATTATTGTTCCACAACATATATACAATGCATACACATAATGGACTTCAATATATAATTGGTCCACCCATAAGCCTTCAACATATAGTTGGTCCGCCTATTTTGCCTATAGCATATAGTTGGTCTGCACCTTGGCCTTTAATATGAAGCTAGTCCGCCCGAGTCTATTGGCCTTCAACACGAGGCTGGTCCGCCTTCAACTCCATATATAATAACATACACATATAACAATAGTCCACATAATAGGATACTAACTATCCTAGTCTAATTGCCTAAGTTCTTATTACAGGGTAACTATATCCTAACATACAAAGGATACATACTGGAGTATTCAATATAGTGAGAAGAACTCACCTTAACATATTCTCAGAGGATTAATCGTTAACCGGACAATTTAGCTGACGACCAACACTTCAACGAGGATTAACCTATATTACTATAGTTCATTAGTTCTCATGGTAATCTTGGTAAAGTAGGTTAGACCTATCACTAATCCTAATGAATACTGATAGTTCGATCAAATAAGGATCGGCCAGGCAGGATAGTTGGGAGGCAGGACCATTTCGACGTATAGCCTTTCTAAAAACCAGCAACCAGGCCACCATGAGCATTCTAGTCACCTCTCTTGTAATTAGATCGATCAGTATAATGACTTGGAATTACTGATAAATCTTAATTATAGGTTTCAAGTAACGATTTATAACTATAATTATAAATTACATGAAGACAGAGTATGTGTAGCTCACTTACAGGGTACTATTTATGAGAACTAGGATCTAAGCGGGTAGAATACTAAATCAAGATCTCCTACTTGAAGACTACTACTCAGATGAGTACTCAAGGGTGTCGTAGGGCTTTTCCATAGTATAGAAATTTAAGGAAAATGGGTTAAAAGTAAGTAATACTCGAGAAAAAAGCGGTGTACAGGTGTGGAGGATGGAGCCTATATGGAGCACACTATTTATAGGCAATAAAACAATATGCGCGTTGTGCACCTTAGGCATGCACACTGCACACTTGGGTGATGTGGCTCCTCAAGTTGACTGTCACGTGTCCAAAAAAGGGTGGGGCTGCGTGGCTGACTTCGGGCGCAAGTTATGCGCGACATGTGTACGCGCGCATGACGTTTTTTAGATTTTCAAAATTGCATAACTTCTTCACACAAGCTATGTTTTTGAGGTTCTTTATATCCATAGAAAGCTCTCGACACAATCTACAACTTTCGTTTAGACTTTGTCGGCTAATTTTGACATATTTTTTTCACACAGGCTTAGACTGTTAAACCCCGTATAAAATGCATAACTTTCTTACCCGGAGTCTATTTTCGACTGTCTGTATTTCTTTCAACTCCTATTAATGAGATCTTTAATTCTCTTTTAGATTGTGTCGGCTAAAAATCGACCGATCTAAAATTTGATTTTTGAGTTATACATTGATATGTCGATTCTTAGAAAAATCATAACTTCCTCTAAAGAAGTCAGATTTAGGCATTCTCTATATGCATGCTCTCGGTTTAACGACTACTACGACTTTTGTTTAGATCACTTAGGTTGAAAAGTAATTTATCAAAATTTTACTTTTTACAATATGTAGAGTCGTGCCGGTTTAATCGTGAAATTTCGAAGAAGTATAACTTCTTCATATGAAGTCGGATTTACGCGTTCTATATATCTAAAAAAATTGTATCGATGTTTCCTACGTATCTATGGTGATTATTTTGGCTTAAGAATAATATATATTTATTTTGTATTTTTTTTCAATCTATAACTATTGTAAAAATGGGGTGTTACAACTCTCCCCCGCTTACAAGGATTTCGTCTTTAAAATTTAATTAAATAACTTTGGTTAGTTACCCTTTATCTTTTCTTCTAGCTCCCAAGTCCATTCTATTCCTTTTCGGTGTTCCCATGAACCTTCACTAAGTTGATTACCTTGTTGCGCAAGGTCTTCGTCTTCTTATCCAGAATTGCCATTAGTTTTTCCACGTAGTTTAGACGCTCGTCTATGTGAATGTCATCCAAAGGTACAATTGTGGATTCATCTGTAAAAGCACTTCCTTAATTGGGAGACGTGGATGGTGTTATGGATCTAACTGAGCTCTTCCCGAAGATCCAAATGATAGGCAACCTTTCCCACTCGAGCAATGACTCGAAAAGGTCTGATATACCTAGGGCCTAACTTTCTCCTCTTCTGAAACTTAATGACACCCTTCCATGGTGAAACCTTAAGTATTACTAGATCTCCTACTAAGAATTCAAGATCTGATCGTTGTCGATCTGCATAACTCTTCTGCCGACTCTGTGTAGTCTTCCGCCTTTCCCGCACTTCTTGGATAAGTTTGGTGGTATTGATCACCACATCAGTTCACCCCATAACTCATTGGCCGACTTCTCCCCATCATATGGGCGTACGACACTTCCTTCCATAAAGCATTTCGACTGGAGGTCTACCAATACTAGAATGGTAGATGTTTTTATACGAAAACTCTGCTAACGATAGATACGTATCCCAACTTCCACCGAAGTCAAGTACACATTCCCTTAACATACCCTCAAGAGTTTGTATAGTCCTTCACTCTGCCCATCAGTCTGAGGGTGATAAGCTATGCTGATATGCAATCGGATGCCCAACTCATCATGGGACTTTTTCCAAAACCGAGAAGTGAAACATACATCCCTATCAGAGACTATTGAAACTGGTACTCCGTGCTGAGAGACTACTTCCTTGATGTATATCTCTGCAAGCTTCTTAGCCGAGGAGCTTTCTTGGATAGGCACGAAGTGGGCACTCTTGGTTAATCTATCTACTATCAACCAGATGGTGTCTACTCCACGAGGAGTCTTTGGTAACATGGTGATGAATTCCATCGTTATTTCTTCCCACTTCCACATCGGGATATCAAGAGGTTGTATTTTTCCATGGGGCATTGGGTGTTTAGCCTTGACCTTCCGACAAGACAAACACCTCTCGACGTACCATGTTATTCCCTCTTCATACAGGGTCACGAGTAACTGTGTTTGAGGTCACTATACATCTTTGTAGCTCCTAGATGAATTGAAAACTTGGACTTGTGCCCCTCATCTATTAGTATTTGTCGGTTCCTCCTGAATATGGAACCCAAACTCTACCATGTAGAGTCAATAACCCACGACTGTCTATGTCGAAAGCTGAGATCTGCCCTATAATTCTCTCACTCTTCTGGTTCTCTTCCCTGACTGCTTTTCTTTGCGCTTGCTTGATCATCTCTAGTATTGGGGTAACTACTGTCATCCTTAAGTACATGCCCATCATTGGTAAGTTAGTTATCTTTTGACTTAATGCATCAGCTACTACGTTGGCCTTACCTGGGTGGTAAAGGATTTTTCAGTCGTATTCTTTCACTACATCCAACAATTGATGTTCGCTCATGTTTAGGTTGGGCTGGTCCATTAAATATATTAAGCTCTTATGGTCGGTGTAAACGGTACACCGAACTCCATACAGATAATGTCTTCAAATATTGAGAGCGAAGACCACTGCTCCTAACTCCAAATCCTGTGTCGAAAAGTTAGCTTCGTGAGGCTTCAACTTTCAGGAGGCATATGCGATTACTTGACCTCGCTGCATGAGGACGGATTTGAAACCCATGATTGACGCATCGTAGTAAACTACCATCTCATCAACACCTTCTGGGAGGGCTAACAATGGAGCTTCGCATAACGTTTGCCATAGCGTATGAAATGCTAATTGTTGCTCAAGACCCCAATGAAAAGCAACTCCTTTCTTTGTTAGACGGGAATAGGTACCAAAATCATGGAGAAGTCTTGAATGAATCATTAATTATATCCTGCTGACCCTAGGAAGCTTTGAATCTCTAAAGGAGTAGTCAGGACTAGCCATTGCATTACTGCATCTACCTTACTTGGATCTACTAATATACCGACCTGTTTAACAAGATGCCCTAGGAACTGGACCTCTCGTAACCAAAACTGGCATTTGGAAAACTTTTCATACAGTTTCCCCTTCCTTAGAACCTCAAGTACCTCTATTAGGTGCTCCTCATGTTGTTCTTGAGTCTTTGAAAATACCAAGATATCGTCGATAAACACGATCACCGATCGATCGAGCATATGTCTACATACTTGGTTCATTAAGTCCATGAATGTGGCGGGTACATTCGTGATCCCAAAAGGCATCACTACGAACTCATAATGACCATACTAGGTTCTGAAGGTAGTCTTTGGTATATCTTTTTCCCTTACATGCATCTGGTGGTATCCTGAATGCAGATCAATTTTAGAAAACCACGACGCTCCTTGAAGTTGATCAAAAAGTTCGTCTATCCTAGGTAAGGGATAACGGTTCTTCACCGTGATTTTGTTAAGCTCTCTATAGTTTAAGCACATCCTGCACGACCCATCCTTTTTCTTAAGAAACAAAATCGGTGCTCCCCACAAAGAACTACTTGGTTGAATGAATCCCTTGTCCACCATCTCTTGAAGTTGTTTAGACAATTTGTGCATCTCTGGGGGTGCAAGACGATAAGGTGCCTTGGATACAGGTACCGCACTAGGAACTAAATGGATTCTAAATTCTACATGACGCTCCAGAGACACACCTGGAACGTCCTCGGGAAACACATCGAGGAACTCACAAACTATTGGCACTTTTGCCGAGGTTCCCTTCTTCTCCTCTCGGGTGTTGATTACATAGGCCAAGAATCCCTCGCATCAATGTTGTAGGTATTTTTTGGCCTTTGCGGCAGAACAAAACGCCGACTTACTTGCAGTACTCTCACCTCGAATAGTAAGTTCTTCGCAACTTAGAGTCCGAACTCGTAATATCTTCTTCCTACAGTCAATTAGAGACTCAACTTCGTTCAGCCAATCCATGCCTACTATTACGCTCATCTCTCAAATAGGATCGGAATAAGGTTTATTGGAAAACTATCGTTACTGATTTCTAAGGTACAACTACGGTAAACTTTTGATGCATTAATTGTTTGATTATCAATTATTTATACTCTTAAGGGATGATCTAAATTTCCTATGGCATGATTAAAGTTTTTGCTAAACCTAAGCGATATGAAAGAACGACTTGCTCCAAAATCAAATAACACTAATGCAAGCATGGAGTTGACTAGAAACGTACCAGCTACAACGTCAGGTGCCAATTTGGATTCCTCTACCGTGAGCTGAAAGGCTTGCCCCTTAGCTATGGGGGCTTCAGCTCTCCCTTCACGTTCTATTAGTTATCCTTAGGGTCCAAGGTGCTGGAGCCTGCATTGTTCCCATCTTCTTTAGGAGAGGACATTCAGCCTTGAAGTGTCCGAACTGGTTACAGTTGAAACAGACACGCATGTTCTGCTTACAATCCCTGACATGGTGCCCTTCCTTGCCACACTTGTGGCATCCTGGTCCTGCTCTACAAGGACCACCGTGGAACTTCCCACACTTACTACAAGCTCATCCATTATGACCTCCAAACCTCGAACCAGTTCATTTGAACTTTTCGGTTGCCGGATGTGATGGAGTTGGAGTCTGCCTCTTCTCCTTTGTCTAGATCTCTAACTCTATTTCTCTCCTCCTAGCATGATCCTGCCTCTCTGCCAAGGTCTTATAACGATTGTTTTCTATGAACTCTCTAATGTCGGTCTTGAATATACTCAGATACCTAGACATCTTCACATGTTCTAAGGATGCATACTCGGGGGGGGGGGGGGGAACAAGGCTCTCTATGTGAACATATTGGTGATTTCCATCACCATTTCAGTTGTCTGCTTGAGTGACAAAAACTCATGAGCTAGTCCCTCCCTTCCACTAGGGGTACATATACCTCCTTGAACTTTTCTACAAATTTTTCCGATGTCACCGCATCCTTTTCCGTCGGTGAGTAATCTTTTGTGACAAAGTTCCACCAATCCTTCTCCCCATGATGGAGGAGATTTTACACATACCTAAACTTCAGACTAGTCAGGCAAGAGCAAGTATAGAAGAATCCTTCTACATAAGAAATTCATCTTGTGGCAGCAATTGGGTCTCTTACACCGTCAAAATCTGGGGGCTTGGAGTTATTGAACTCTTGATAAGGCATGTCCTTTTCTCCAGACGAGGTTGTAGCAGCAACACCAGTAGTGGCGGCGGCAACAGCCGTATTGGCAGTGGCAGTATACCGTTCATCAAACAGAGTGATTATGTAACGACCCAAAAATCAAGGGTAAAAATTTCATTTTTATTATAGTAAAATACAATGGTTACTTAATCCAGCCATTCAAAAACATTGCTTAATTAAAACATTTATCAGAGTTAAATCCCAAAATCACACATTGCGGAAAACACGGGCGTGTGCGCTACGATCAAGCCGAGCCCTTCCTTTCCAATCCAATGATACCTGAAACCATAAAAAAAACTGTAAGCACGAAGCTTAGTGAGTTCCCCAGAGCATACCCCACATAATCCACATAATCCACATAACCGCATAAACAATATCAATCACATAGGCCATAGCAATCACATAAGCCATATCAATCACATAAGCCATGCATATAAGCGTATAGGGATGTCGTGGGCTCCTCCCAGGGTCTTACTCCAGGATGCTGTGGGCTCCCCCAAGGTCCTACACCTATGTGCCATGGGCTCCCCCCATGGCCTTTACCTGGAAAGCTATGGGCTCCCCCACATGGTCTGACATCCAAGTGTCATGGGCTTCCCCGATGGTCTTTAAATGAAAAGCCATGGGCTCCCCCGCATGGTCTTACATCCAAGTGTCATGGGCTCCCCCCATGGTATTTACCTGAAAAGCCATGGGCTCCCCCCATGGTCTTTAATGCAAATATCACATAACCAACTAGCATAGCATATAACATATAACCAACTAGTATACCACATATCACTACATCAACTAGTGTACCACATATCACAAAATGGGTCGGCCTTGGTGCCTTCGACCTATTGGTATGGTGAGGAGACTCACCTCACACTGCTGAAGTCCCGCGGACAAAACCCTAGCAGCTGGATGTCAGACTCCTAAACTGTCCATATCAAAACAACACCCAATTAATAATTGGGTTCCAATACATAACCATAAGTCCATGGTTAGGGTAAAAGACTACTTTACCCCCAACCTAGCTTGATCCTAGCTCAAGGCCCAAACACACACTCTGAAGGCCCACAAGCCAAATAATGAACCAAGGCCCAACATATGGCCCAATTTTCCAAATTGGGCCCAAACCTCTACATGGTTTTACCTTAAGGCCCAACCATCTATTCTAGTCCAAACACTTGGCATTCCGATGGTCCAATATCTCATAATCATCAAGGCCCAATTATGGCCCACCTATGGCCCAATTTTCCAAATTGGGCCCAAGATTTTGCAATGGGCCTTATCCTAAAGCCCAATAATTTCCTTAGTCCGTAAACTTGTTCCCATTTGGCCCACGAAGGCCCACAACAACTCAGTCAAAGAAATGGCCCAACAAGAACCCAAACCTAATTAGGGTTTTTCACATAAAATGACGATTAGGGTTAAATGTTCTTACTTAACCCATTAAGGACTTAATCCATTAAGCCCATCACCCCACTAGGCCAAACACGCAATGTGATCGGGCATAAGTCATAACATCAATCCAATGGTCCAAAATGCGGGTCCCGATAAATCCAAGCTAACAAATCCAATATTAGGGTTTTCTAAACCCTAATTAGGGTTTTCAACCGAATTGTGTGCCAATTAGTCAAATGGTTAGGTTTTTAGGTCAATTAGGGCTTGATTAGATCAATTAGGGTTAAATAAGTTGGGCACCACCCACTACCACCTCGGGTAGTGGTGGTCAACGGCGGCTCACGGCGGCGGCCACCACCTCGTGGTGGTGTTGGTTACGATTCTAGTCCAAAACATGTCCAAGCAACTCAATTAATAACCCAATCACACATAAATGCACTCCGCCACCCACCACGGCAGCTGGTGGCGGCAGCCACCACCTCACGGTGGTGGTGGTGGCGATTTCCTTGATTATTCCGACCAAAACTATGATCATACAACATAATATCCAAAGTAAACACACACAATATAACAGACAGACACACAGCCGTCCTTGTGGCAGCAGGCGTTGGTCGGAGGTGATAGCCACCACCTCACGGTGGTGGTGGTGGTTCTCTTTTGATTTCCGGTCATACAACACCTACATCAGCACACACACACATCCTTGCACGATATATGGACGCAACCACCCACCTGTGGCGTACAACGAACGATCAACAACAACGACGTTGACAGCCGGCGGTAGCGGCGGCGGACGAACATCGGCAAGAACTGAAACAGCACAGAAGAAGAAGCGATTGGAGCTGCCACGATCTCGTCGGGACAGTACAGCAGCGGCAACAACATAATAGTGGTCGTTCATCGGCGACTCCGAAACAGGAACGACGACTCTTCATCTTCGTCGGCAACCGAACGACGATGGGAGTGACGAGTAGCTGGTTGACGGCTCACCTTGTCGGCAAGAGTATTGGTGGTTAGCGATGGTTCACGTCGGCGGTTAGGGAGGGGACGACGGCAGGAGAAACAAGGGTGGTGAAGGTGGCGACTAAAGGAAAAGATTAGGTTTAGGGTTACGAAACATGGGGGTGACGGGTTATTATGCCCGCTCATTTGCAACTTTCACATGTTTACACTTCCAGCCCCTCCTCCTCTTATTCTTTTCAAATAAAGTCCATAATTTACCATTCAGCCCTCAACACTCCAAAATCCTTTTAATTTAAGTCCAATATTTACCAAACACCCCCTGACTTCTTGTAACGACCCAATTTTCAAGGCTAAAAATTTCATTTGTAAATAAGTTATTACATAAGCCATCAGTACAAAAACGTTCATAATAATATCTCGTGTCAAGCCAAAGTGTCAGTCATCAAAACATATTATCATAAAACCATATCATAGTGTGATCCCAGAGATCTCATGTGCGGAAAACATAGTGTCATGCGCTGCGATCGAGCCAACTCCTTTCCTTGAAAACAAAGTACCTGAAACCAAAACTGAAAACCGTAAGCACGAAGCTTAGTGAGTTCCCCAGATACCACATACCATACCAACCAACTGATCCATACATGCCGTACATAGCCAAGAGCCATACATAACCAACATATCCATAATCAAGTAAGGTGCTATGTGCCGAACATAGTCTTGATAAGGTGCTATGTGCCAAAAATAGTCTTGCTAAGGTGCTATGTGCCAAACATAGTCTTGCGGTCATGCCATGGGCCGCACGTGGTCTTCCTGGTCAAGCTTGGGGCCACTCCCTGGGTCTTACAGACAAGTGCCAAGGGCCACCCCCTGGTCTTTCATGCAAGTATCACAAAGACAACTATACAAACTACTCTACTAGGCTACTCCGCAAATAGTGTGCCAGGAGCCACCTCCTGGTCTTTCATACATAATAACATACAGTGCGCCAGGAGCCACCTCCTGGTCTTTCATAAATAATAGCATACAGTGCGCCAGGAGCCACCTCCTGGTCTTTCATACATAATAGCATACAGTGCGCCAGGAGCCACCTCCTGGTCTTTCATACATAATAGCATACAGTGCGCCAGGAGCCTCCCCCTGGTCTTTCATGCATAATGCCTAGGGCTAACCCCCGGGTCTTCTTACCATACGTAATAACATACTGTGTGCCAGGAGCCTCCTCCTGGTCTTTTATGCATAATGCCTAGGGCTAACCCCCGGGTCTTCCTACCATACATAAACTAAATGGGTCGGAATTATGGCCGTAGACCCATACAAACAGTGAGGAGACTCACCTCACACTGCTGAACTTTGCTGATAACCCTCTGGCTGCTGCCCGACCACTTCCTGAACCGCTGCTCCACTAGCTCCCCGAGCTACTAATATCAATAAAACACTTAGTTCCCAACTGGACTTTAGAAGCCAAACTAAGTCAACTCTGGATAAAGTCAAAGTCCTGGTCAAAGTCAACCTTCCAGTTGACTCGACTCGCCGAGTCAACCTGAAGACTCGCCGAGTCCTTGAACTCAGAAGCTCCCAAAATACGACCCAACTCGCCGAGTCACCCCAGGACTCGTCGAGTTCAATGATCCCTGAGTCCTATCCTGTCCAACTCACTGAGTCACCACTCAACTCACTGATCTGCGTCTTAACCAGAAGAGGTTGGGGGTTCTGCAACCTGACTCGTCGAGTCCAAGAACAGACTCGCCGAGTCCTAGGCAATCTTCAACAGACTCGCCGAGTTGTTCTTCCAACTCGCCGAGTCCATGCACATATTCATACAACTCGTCGAGTACACCCATGTGGCTTGCCGAGTCTCTCCAGTTCTTAATCCATACAGTGGCTTTTCGAGCCATGTAGGGGCTCCAATCCATAGATCCACTCTCCTACAGTCTATCCCCCTCATAAAGTTGCAAACTTTACGTGAAACCAAGGAGATATAGGCCTAAAACACTCTAGGGCTAGGGTTTAAGACAAAGGGGCTTCACCAATGACTCATTGACTGCTGCTTTAAGACATTCTGGAGCATCACAACCCTAGATCTGAAGTAGCAACCTCAGATCTAAGCCCCAAACCCAAAATAGACCTCAATCTTGCCAAAATAGTCCCAAATCTCATTCAAGAATAGTTCTAGATGCAAAAAGGGGTGAAGGTAACAGCTTATTACCTCCAAGATGACCTCCCAATGAAGATTAATCCAAATCTCTGCAAACCCCCTTGATCCAAGCGTCTTGATCTTCAAGATCTCTTCACCAAACCACTTATCTAAGCTCCAAATTGCTTCCAAGGACTCTCACTCACGATTTAGGGTTTCTGGATCTCAAAAGGGTAGCAAAGAGGCTGGGGAAGGGATGTAATGTTCTTTAAATAGGCTACCACCCTCGGGATTAGGATTTTTCTCGTCCAGACCAGACTCGCCGAGTCCACTAGCCGACTCGCCGAGTCGGTCACTTATTCTATGCCCCGGATCCCGCTCCGACTCGTCGAGTTCCTCCCTGGACTCGACGAGTTGACTCTTGACTTAGAGCCTTTCCTTTCTTTTCTTGGTATTTCTGATTTTGGGTGTTACACTTCTGAAAATATTTACAAAATAAATCCCGGAATTACACTTTAACCCCCGAAAATCCAATTTATATCATTTGGCTCTCCAAAACCAACACCCCGCTAAATATTATGGATTTCAGGGCTACTATAAGATATTATAAAATATAAATTTACATCTTGGGGTTCATGGTTTATTATTTAATTACTCTATTTCAAACAGAGTGTTACAACTCTCCCCCACTTAAATTAGCTTTTGTCCTCGAAATCATTCCTTACCAACCCCGACACGCCAAACAGCCTGAGCAACATGGCCAAAGTCCCGAGTATACCATAGCCTTCCCAAGGCAACCAAAACCATCCCTCGCATGGTTCTAAAACCCGAAGATGAACAAATTCCTTGCAACATGATCATATCTACTCCATCTGAAATCTGAAGTCTCGAGATGGTCTGTCTCTCTGACAGACCGCCCACACTGAATCGTTGCCAAATTCTTTGCACTTATCTCCCAACTGGCTACTCAACTTCTGATAACTTGAGGTTCCCACTAGAAAACATAGTTACATACCAAATTTCTCTGCAGATGACTTATACCTGACAGAAGCTCAAATAATCCTCGAGTAGAAGATCCATCCCTACAACGGTTAGACTCATACTATTCTAAGATTATTTAATCCCACTGTGAGTGACTTGGCATTACCCAAACACCCAGATACTCCTCATTCCCACGGAACCCAAATCGCTAATACTTCCCGAAACACTGAAACCGCGTGAAACAGCAGGCTGCTGCCTTCTGGCTGCTTTCCTCAATCCACCGAGACCTCCCTGGTCCCAATTCGTCAGCCAGTCATCTGAAAATTTCGGGTTCCAGTCCAGTTACTGAGCCAAAAAGGCTCCAACACTGTTACCCTTCGCGACTCCCAACAGAAAACTTCACAGGTAATATCTAATCAACCATTGGACACCTAACCGATTGCTGGGCCAGAAACACACGCACAGCAGTCCCACATGACCTCCGAAGGATACGTCGTCTGACAATAACTGCCCTATCTATACCGCCACTCATGGTTCCTTCAATCCTTTGATCCATCCGATCATGATAGGCTGACAACTTGTTGCCACTGAATCCGACGCAAAAAAGGTGAATGCTTCCAGAATAACAGTAGTGTTACATCGTACCCGGTCTCCTTCGACCTACCGTTTCCCAATTCCAATTATGTTGTGACCTACTCACAACCTTGCAAACTGGCTCACCCTAGCCTAAGTCATCTGAACGAATTTGTGAATGCAATGGCTACCCTGTAGTTTTTCTGCACTTTCCACACTATCTGACCGTTTGTGAATGCTACGGCTCCCCCGTAGTCTTACAACACCTTCCATACTATCTGACTACTAGTGAATGCTATGGCTCCCCCGTAGTCTTACAACACTTTCATCCCAATTGACTACTAGTGAATGCTACGGCTCTCCCATAGTCTTACAACACTTTCACCCTACTGACCATTAATGAATGCTACGGATTCCCCGTAGTCCTACAACACTTTCACCCTAACTGACCATTAGTGAATTCTACGACTCCCCCGTAGTCTTACAACACTTTTGCGCTAACACAACCGCAACCCAATGCCTTACTCATAATCTATCAATTCAAAACGCATACAGAGTCGAGCACGCACTCAACCGAACACCCAAAATAAACTCAATTCATGACTGGAACCCCAACCTGATTTCCCCAATTTCTGCTATCAAGCACCAAGAAGACGTGATACACATGTTGGGGAGTTTCACCGAACTCCTAACTCACACAACTCTCAAACCAAACAGTCATTTGGGCCGCCTTCGTCCCTGACGAGGATGCGAAACTTATCCCAGTTTCAAACCGCTCCTGCTTCTGAATACCCGAATGATTCTCACCCACTTTGAATTGACTAAATTCCCAAGGCACACGAGAATTGAAGGATTCCCAGTACTTATTACCTTACAACGATTGGTTAGATGACAACTATCGCTTATCAACTAGTGCTCCATCACTAGCCAATCCCCTAAAGGCCATAAAACTTCTAAGACCAGGTGAACACTTCCCGAATCCCATCGAAACCGATAGCCCCTGATGCTTGAAATGATACTACACTCAAATCTTGAAGACCAAAGACAGATACTCCAACCAATACTTCAGCAACGAGCCACTTCCCTTGGCGCTTCCATCAGCCAATCAATAACGGTTACTAAAACCACCGAATCCTGACGATGCTGAATATCCATCCTACGGAACCCTATACGCAGACCTTCTACATAGTACCCATGAATGGAGGTCTTTCGTCGGCGGCTCCGTCTTCAACAGGAACGGAGGCCCTTCGTCTTCGTCGGCAGCCGAACGGCAACGGGAGTGACGACTAGCTGGTTGACGGCTCACCTTGCCAGCAAGAGTATTGGTGGTGGTTACCGGTGGGGCACGTCGGCGGTTAGGGAGGGGACGACGGCTGGAGAGACAAGGGTGGTGAAGGTGGCAACTGAAGGAAAAGATTAGGCTTACAGTTACGGAACATGAGGGTGATGGGTTATTATGCTCGCTCATTTGCAACTTTCACATGTTTACACTTCCAGCCCCCCCTAATCTTATTCTTTTCAAATAAAGTCCATAATTTACAATTCAGCCCTCAGCACTCCTAAATCCTTTCAATTTAAGTCAAATATTTACCAAACACCCCCTAACTTCTGAAAATCTTTACAAAATAAATCCTGGAATTACACTTCAACCCCGGAAATCCAATTTATATCATTTGGCTCTCCAAAACCAACACCCCGCTAAATATTATGGATTTTAGGGCTACTATAAGAGTTTATAAAATATAAATTTACAGCTTGGGGTTCAGGGTTTATTATTTATTTACTTAATTTCAAACGGAGTGTTACAGATTAGTTCGGTATTGATAGTTCCAAATAATTTTGGTATCATCTCTCTCACAACCATTGTTACCGATGTCTCAATCCACTCACGTATATCCGCCTCGGTTGGTCCCGACCCTTCCGATCCTGAACCAGAAACACTTGCTCTTGTGATCATAACCATGCTGAGAATGAAAATGGGAATGGTTTAATACAAATTTATTTGAGTTATCTAGAGATAACACTCAACCCTTTCCAGTTCCTTAGTAACATTGCGACTCTTTCTGATTCTTGTATGGATCCTGTGCTCCTATACTACCTTCTACACCTATCCATACTAGATCCAGTAATTGCCTTAATGTTTCTAAGTTACTACTCTCCTTTATAGGTAGGTCTTTTCACACACCCAATGTTAGTAGGATCTGATTACTAACTTTTCCTAAGTTTCTTTTTAGGGTTCCTCCTATCTGAATCCTTGTACTATAGGAAGACGTTCCTAATATCATAAGTTGCCTCACGTATGCAAGTCGTATGAAACCCATGATTGGAAAGTCATTTGAATAGTTAATTCTACCCTAAGCCAACAACCAAATGAGGAACAGGAAGTAAGGGTGAACTAAGCATTCTAAGGCGATAAAATCCTAGTTATATACAACTCTAAAGCATACACTTAGTAATTATATGATATCATTACATGCTTCAAGCAGCACATAAAAGAAATCCCTAAGGCTACCCGACATCCTAATTATCAGGCAATTCTAACTAAAAGATCCTTAGCCTTACACTAACATGCATTTCTAACTAGGTCAGATAAAACCATATGGATATTTTTGGAATTACTTTCTTTCTGAGATTCGCCTGACTGTACGCATCACATCGTTTTCCTATTTATATCATTTCTTTTATAAAAAATTTGTTGAAAATTTTTGAATCAAGAAAGTGACCCTCTTAAAATTGTTATCCGAAGTCATCTCATGCTACCGCAACCTCAAGTGAAGATGTCATCCTCAACAACCTTATCCGCAACTACGACTAGTTATTTTGTTTCTTTAATTTACATGATATTGTCCAGTGTGCCTTGCATGGGCACTTTATCAGAATTTTAGTAGTTGTTTATTCACCATGTATGTTCTCGAGACTCTATAAATAGAGTTCTCTTATTCTGAATGAAATACAACTCTTATCTCTCATTTTACATCTCTATTCTCTATTACTCTCTCTATTCTTACCTTCAAAGATCTTTCTAAACATACACTCGTATATTAAGATCAAACTCTCCTTCGGAGAAAGTCTTCGTGACTTCATTCACTTTAAGCTGATCACATATACTGACTCGGTTTGAATGCAAACCTTGTTAAGAATCAAGCTTAGTGTTTACTTGATATATAACTTGTTGTCAATTACATTTCCTTTACTTTTCGCACTTACATTTCCGCAACTAACATCTCTAACAATCCTAACTTCTTGTTATTGTTGAGCTTTATGATCCTTTGAGATTAACTTCATTCCGCAATATATAACTTGTACTAACGTTTGTTCAAGTGTTTCTCAAAAGTTTTTCTCTCAACAAAAATATTTAGATCCTTAGTTTAAGTTTGGGATCACACAAGTGTTCTTCCTGTTCACTCAAACCAGGGCTTTGATACCAACTTGTTACGTCCCGAATTTCAAAGGCAAATTTTTCATTTTTATTTATTTAAAATATAAGTCTTACAAAACATTACAATTCATTATTATATAAAAGAATATTTTAGCGAAAGTCTATAAATCTTTATTGATGCTTCGATGCTGATACAGTAATGTGTGAGCCTTTCCACGTTCTGATGAACAACATACAAAGTAGTTATTCAACAACTATTAGCCGAGGCATAGTGAATTCCATCAAAATATTCCATACCACAACACATGTACAATGCATACACATAATGGTATTCAACATATAGTTGGTCCGCCCCTCGGCCTTCAGCATATAGCTAGTCCTGCCATTTTGCCTACAACATATAGCTGGTCCACACCTTGGCCTTTATCATGAAGTGTAACGCCCCAAATTTCAACCCAAAATTTTCAATTATAACATTAAGTTTTTGTTCAAATTACAACAACAAGTTCCTAAAACATTTATCAGAGTATCATTAAAAGTTATCATGTGCACCAGTCCCCCATTGATGCGATGCAATCGAGTCATGCCCCCCCTTTAATATAAAAAAACCTTAAACATGTAACCCACATATCGTAAGCAAAAGGCTTAGTGAGTTCCCCAAAATACCACACACAGCACAACACAGATAAACATCTATGGGTTATCAGCAACCCTGGAGACTGCCCGAAGTCTTTACGGGTTAATAGCACGCCTGGTGGGTTATCAGCAACCATGGAGACTACCCGAAGTCTCAGTGAGCAAACAACACGCCTGGTGGGTTATCAACAACCCTTCAGAGTACCCGAAGTCTCAGAACACAGTAACACATATCACAGTAACAACAAACAAGACCCAACTAGTAAGCACACACACACACACACACACATATATATATATATATATATATATATATATATATATATATATATATATATATATATATATATTACCGCACACGCTCATACAAACATGCAAGAGTCACAAAGACAACTAGCATCCTACATACACAATTTAGTGAGCCGACATTGGTGCCTTCGACTCACAAGCACAGTGAGAAGACTCACCTGAATCGAAGAACTCTGAAACACTACGATATGATCCCTTTTCTGCAATTCTTGCACCAATGAATCCACTAACACCAGAACCAGATAAAATCTTAATTAAGAGCCCAAAATCATCAAGTTTGACACAAGGTCAAACTTGGTCAAAAAGTCAAAGGTCAACAGAAGTCAAAGTCAACCAGTCAAACTTCAGGCTAAGTACGCCCAACGTACACAGCTCGTATTCATGGCGTACTCACCATCCAAAAACGGGACCTCATACGAGTACGCACAACGTACTCAAAGTTATGCCCAACATACTCGGTTAGATGGCACTTTTCCACTAAGTGCTTAATCTCTTAAGTCCTTTCATCCAACACTTAGATCTAGACCCATAACATTACTCTAAGTTATAAAGTTCCCATATTTATGACTTTCCATGTCTAGAAAAGGTCTAAAAGCCAAAACCCTAACTTATTAATCCATTAATACAATAGAACTCTTGCATGGATTGGATGGAAGGACCAAGATCACATTTTTATGGTTCCTAAAAGCTCCATAATGGATAACATTTCTAACTTTATCCATTAGAATGGTCCAAACCACCAAGATCTAGCCAATAAGTATCAAATGGACGAAAAATGCTTATTTTTCAAATTAATCCATTAAGTCCAAGTCTCCAACCTTCATATCTGAATCACAATGATGTTTAGATGGATAAAGTTTCCAACTTTATCCATAACAAGGTCACAAACTTTCAAGATCTAAACTTTCTGCACTAAAATGACCAAAAGCTCATAACATCCAAAACTAGCTAGATCTAACAAATGCATCATCAAAATTCAAACTTATACCTCTAGAAGAGAGATCAAGGTGAACAATGTCCGGATCTACAAGCTCCAATGCAAGCAACACTTCTCCAATGAGCTCCTTCTTCTCCAATATGCACCAAGACCACTTCAAAGCACTCAAAAACACCTTCTTTTACTCAAAAGGCTCTAACTAGGGAGGGTTAGGGTTTTCATGGGAGGGTGTTGGAGAGGTGGAGGCTGAAAATGGAATGGGTTTGGGGAAGTTAAGGATCTTAAATAGGGATCAAACCACGAAAATAGGGTTTTGGCACTGATTGAGTACACCCAACGTACTCCTGGTATGCCAAGGATATGCAGGGATGCCCTAGTACGCCCAACGTACTTCCCCCGTATGCCCAGCGTATGCAGCTTAACCCAAAACCGTCCAAACATCAAACAGTCATAACTTCTTTGTTTCAACTCTGATTTCGACGATCTTTATATCCACAGAAAGGTATTGAGGAGATCTACAACCCTATATAATTACTTTTGACATAAAATACATCGAACTAAAATCCATAATTCATAAAAGAAGTCTGAAACACCACTTTTCCCATTTTACCCTTTGACTCCAAAGCACAAACTGAACTATTGGATCACATATCCATATTACCCACATCCAAATGGGTCTAATCCTCTCTTTTCCCAAAGCCCGAAGCCTTATGGTACTTGATCTTCGGGTCATAGCCCCGAATTGTGAAACGACACAAAGCAGGGTGTTACAACTCTCCCCCACTTAAGGTAGATTTCGTCTTCGAAATCCTTCCTTAATATCTCCTCTACCAAACCAAACGATCCTAATCGAGCTCACTGAATCTAAAATATGACTAGAGAAGCCATCCTACTCGAACGACCGTCCACCCTTACTGCTATCGAACCCAAATTAGCAAAAATCACTAGCCCCAACAAGTGTCCAACCGTTATGCCTGAAACTGTAAAAACCCTAATCAATGTCTGAATCTGAGACATACACAACCGTTCCAAACCGTTCCCATAAAACCTTGACTTCACAACATGATCCGCATAAATCTGTCCATCCTAATCAATTCACAGATAGTCGAAACATATACACCCCGACCACTTACCAGTACCGAAAAATCCTCATGGCAAACTAAATCAACTCCAGACTAAAAAACTGAATAGGTACAGGTGGTCCTGGTCTATCCGCTAACACGACTCCATCAGTCATTCACTCCCAATGAAGGACAACTCAACCAACCAATGCTCAAACGATCACCAAGTTCTCTTAACCCCGTTGATGGCTACAAACCGAACCGAGTACTCACATCACATTTGGCCCCAAGAGGCGCACTCACAACCATTCATCCAACCCTATGATGATATAAATCATCTTATAGAATGTCATGAGCCAATTCATAGACTTCCATCACTGTTGCCATCGCCTACCAACCTAGTGAATGCTACGGCTGCTCCGCGATCTTCTAATACTTCCACAACTACATCCTATCCTAGTGAATGCTATAGTTGCTCCGTAGTCCTACATCGCTCCTACAACCGCACACTAACCTACTGAATGTTACAGCTTCTCCGCAGTCTTACATCACTTCCACAACCACACATTAACCTGGTGAAAGCTACAGCTACTCTGCAGTCTTACATCGCTCCTACAATCGCACACTAATCTGGTGAATGCGACGTTTGCTCCACAGTCTTACATCATTCCCCAAACTGCACACTAACCAAAAACACTGCAAATTAATACCCCGCCTATCGGAATCTATCAGGTGTTCGGGTCGTGATTTAGATCCCAAATCCTTCATCATACAACAACATGCAGAGAGGTCCTAACACATCTCGACCTAAACCTAGCCATGAATCCATATCATTTGCTATGATGCTCATCTCTGACCAAAGAACACTATTCCTTACTTAACCCTAAACCCTCTCGCAACCATAATTGACTCCCTAGTTGACTTAGGATGATACCATGTTGACCAGCCTTACCAGTTAATCCTTAATCAAACAATATCTTATTCGCAGCACCCGATTAGCCATTCAAGGCCCTTCTGGGCAAATGGTAGTCTGTTCCACACTCACGATACTGACCTATCTTGGATTCTTTCCAACCTCATGGAACCCTGGTGCTCCCTCCATATATACCAATCCAAACCCCTTACATGGGTACAAATTCTAAAATAGCTTGCACTTGGAACTATCCCCGACGGTCCTAAGTGACCATTACTCACTTGGATTCATCTACATTCTTGATAAACTCATGATAATTGGATTACCAAGCCATCCCACACTCTCCCTATCCAACTACTACCATACTTAGCGTGCTGAACTAAGATGGCATGACCAAACATTATCGGGTGCTCACACCCCAAACCAGATGAAGCACTTTACTATTCTCGACAAAGATTGCCATATCCAAAGTACCTTCCCTTGATACAATTCCAAATCCTTCTACAATCCCAACTAACAAAAAAGGAACCCAAAGGACCCACAATTGGAACAGATAGATAATCACTTCAATGTTCTACCTACTACAGAAACAAACCCGAGTCTACTATAAACCATAATTTCACAATCCAACAATTCAGGCAACGTACCCAGAAGCCATGATATACCATAAACAAAACATGATGATAGGTTGTCATAATCATTGACCCCCAATTATAAAACTCAAAACCTTCGAAGCTTCCCTACCCATTGACGATAAATTGGAACATTCAACGATCGAGGATCCACTTGTAACTACCCAACAATCCAATCTTCTACTGAACTAACTCATGCGGAACTACACATACCAAATTCTAAAGTTGAATGACAGAAAAACGATAGCAATAATCTATACCCTGAGCTGACGAATTCTTTAACAACCGGCACTCGACCCGAGCAACTTCACCACCTCTTGACTAGTTCATCGGCATCCCCAAAAGGTACGAATGGCTACAACGAGCTACCTGACCAACAGTTTCCTGCTGCAAAGACAACTCATGCATTCCTGATCACATATAACAAATGTTAACTTGCTTTGCACCTCGTCTTGACCACATCTTGAACTAAAGCCTTCAATATCCGAACCATAGATCCCTATAACCTATTCTTCTGAAACTGTGAACTCATCAGATCGATGATCATTCAAGTAGCATGGCCAGTTCTCCCCCACTTGGGTTCGAACTATCACCAACTGACGTTGCAGACAAACCACACTTCAAACTGACTCGACGAGATACATACCATCCCTGACTCTTGCAATGTATAACACAACGCAAGATAATATCTCAGATAAAGACCCAACAACTCAAATACATTCCGAATCTCAAATGGAGACCTTAGAAACTTCCCAGTCATAACCGCCTCTATCATCAAGAATCCCATGCAAATGCACAAGCAATAACTCTGATAGCCCTTCATAGCACCTATTCTCCATCTAAGAACAATTGGACTACCACACACTTTGCCTTTGAATCTCTAACCTTTAATACATCGTGAGACACCATCATAAAAACATGAGGCATCGTCCTCATAGTTGAGACATAACATAGACAACGAAAGTTGTCGTTCCCGATTCACTTCTCCTGATCACCCGGAACAACCTGCCAGGATATGCTCTAACTAAACCCAAGGAAAGCATACCCCTAGTCCTCATCTTGTACAATATCCATGAAAATGACACTCTTTCCACACATAAAATTTTCTCGAGGCTATCAAACCACACGAACCCTCTTGTGTATTTCCACCTTTTTCGCGGATGCTGCAACCATCTAGTTTCCCCCACTAGGTTTTCCTCCAATCTCTGAAATTATATGATTTCTATCTCTTTTCCCCAACAAAGAAATCTGGAAGAAAAGAATCCTCGTCATAGAAAATGACATCATAAGCCATCGGTCGATCACTCAACCTCAAGGCTGCAATCCTCAAGCCGCTCATCCTAATCGTTCCCTTCCTGAGTTCCGCGACTCTGATTGTCACTTCCTCAGGTAAGGCCCCCAAGACCTTGAAAGTAACTACTCATCCAGGTCTACACCATTCAAACCCAAATGACATTGCCACTAAGGGCCAAACAATCACCCGACCCGTCTTCTTCCCGGACAGCCATAGCCGAAAAGTTGATAATACCCTAAATGTTGCAATAGATTCATGGTTCCAAACCATGTTTCTACCCTCAACCAGCTCGTTGGAATTTTCTGGGACTTTCCTTGATTTGAGTATGCATCATGTGCTTCCAGTAGTACGGGCCCAATACTACCTTCCACACCTATCCTTACTTTCCTCAGAATCATCCCGAATCCTCTAAGTAACTCCCTCATAATGATACCTTCCAAAATCTTCTAAACAACGCACCACTCGCACAAAAGCGCTTCCTAGGCTCTCCTAGGATTACCACCTCACCCTGCCATTAGCTGCTGAAGGACCTCTACTAATGTCAGTTAACTACTTCACGAATACATTTACATGTAACAATTCTTAGATAATCCTTCGACTAAAAGACCCAACCCTACAACTGTTAGACTCAAACGAGAGTTGCGCAATAAGGCCAAGTCAACCACTCTAGGATTATTTAAGCTTCACAAAATGTAACTTAACATACACATGGATAGTTAACTTACATGAATATGAGTCCTACAAAGCACAAAGCAAGCAACATTCGAGCATCAAGAACCAAAAGCATCACATAAATAGGCAGTCCTACCTCAAAAGCTCCTGAAGATTTCTAGTCACTAGCATGCATCACTACCAACATGAATCATAAAATACGTATGGGTATTTTGGGAAATACTTACTTGAGCTCGGCTGATTGCACGCATCGCACCCCTTTTTTATTTAAAAAAACTCTCTTCGAAAATATATTTTTTAGAAAATTTTACCAGTTCCTCAGTTTCAGTTAAGGCGCACCCGAGAGTATGCCTGAATGCCTCAAACCAAGACTCTGATACCAAATTGTAACACCCCAAATTTCAACCCAAAATTTTTAGTTAAAACATTAAGTGTTTATTCAAATCATAACTACAAGATCTTAAAACATTTATCAGAGTATCATTAAAAGTTATCATGTGCACAAGTCCCCCATTGATGCGATGCAATCGAGCCATGAACCTCCTTTAATATAAGAAACATGAAACATGTAAACCACAAATCGTAGGCACAAAGCTTAGTGAGTTCCCAAAAATACCACATACATCACAACACAAATAAACAACTACGAGTTATCAGGAACTCTGGAGACTGCCCGAAGTCTCAGTGGGCAAACAGCAGGCCCGATGGGTTATTAGCAACCCTGGAGACTACCCAAAGTCTCAGTGTGGAAACAACATGCCCGGTGGGTTATCAGCAACCTTGGAGACTACCCAAAGTCTCAGAACACAGTAACACATATCACAATAACAACAAGCAAGACCCAGCTGGTCAGCACACATATGTATATTACCACACAGGCTCATACAAACATGCAAGAGTCACAAAGACAGTTAGCATCATACATACATAATTTAGTGAGCTGGCATTGGTGCCTTTAACTCACAAGCACAGAGAGGAGACTCACCTGAATCGAAGAACTCTAAAACACTACGATACGATCCCCTTTCTGCATTGCTTGCACCCGCGAAGCCACTAACACTAGAACCATATAAAATCTTAATTAATAGCCCAAAACCCTCAATTTTGACCCAAGGACAAACTTGGTCAAAAAGTTAGCGGTCAGTGGAAGTCAAACTCAACAAGTAAAACTTCAGGCGAAGTACGCCCAACGTACTCAACTCGTACGCATGGCGTACTCACCTTCCAGAAACGGGATTCCATATGACTACGCGCAGCGTACTCAAAGTTACACCTAGCGTACTAGGCCAGATGACACTTTTCCATTAAGTGCTTAATCTCTTAAGTCCTTTCATCCAACTCTCATATCTAGACCCATAACATCATTCTAAGTCATAAAGTTCCTACCTTCATGACTTTCCATGTCTAGAAAAGGTCTAAAAGCCAAAATCCTAAATTATTAATCCATTAAGACTTCATAACTCTTGCATGGATGGGATGGAAGTACCAAGATCACATTTTTATGGATCCTAAAAGCTCCATAACGGATAAAGTTTTCAACTTTATCCATTAGAATGGTCCAAACCACCAAGATCTAGCCTTTAAGTATCAAAGGGACCAAAAGTGCATCTTTTTCAAATTAATCCATTAAGTCCAAGTCTCAAACCTTCAGATCTTAATCACAATGATGTTTAGATGGATAAAGTTTCCAACATTATCCATAACAAGGTCACAAACTTTCAAGATCTAAAATTTATGCACTAAAATGACCAAAAGCTCATAACATCCAAAACTAGCTACATCTAACAAATGCATCATCAAAATTCAAACTTATACCTCTAGAAGAGAGATCAAGGTGAACAATGTTTGGATCTACAAGCTCCAATGCAAGCAACACTTCTCCAAAGAGCTCCTTCTTCTCCAAGATGCACCAAGAACAATTCAAAGCACTCAAAAACACCTTCTTTTGCTCAAAAGGCTCAAACTTGGGTTAGGGTTTTCATGGGAGGTGTTGGAGAGGTGGATGCTGAAAATGGAATGGGTTTGGGGAAGTTAAGGAGCTTAAATAGGGATCAAACCATGAAAACACGATTTTAGAATTGATCGAGTACACCCAACATACTCCTGGTACGCCCAACATACGCAGGGATGCCCTAGTACGTACAACGTACTTCCCCCGTACGCCCAACGTATGCAGCTTAACCCAAAATCGTCCAAACATCAAACGGTCATAACTTCTTCGTTTCAACTCTGATTTCGACGATCTTTATGTCCACGAAAAGGTATTGAGGAGCTCTACAACCCTATATAATTACTTTTGAATTAAAACATACCGAAATAAATCCCATAACTTAAAACACATCGAACTAAATCCCATAATTCATAAAAGAAGTTTGAAACACCACTTGTTCCATTTTACCCTTTAACTCCAAAGCACAAACTGAACTATTGGATCACATATCCACATTACCCACATCCAAATGGGTCTAATCCTCTCTTTTCCCAAAGTTCGAAGCCTTATGGTACTTGGTCTTCGGTTCATAGCCCCGAATTGTGAAATGACTCGAAACAGGGTGTTACAACTCTCCCCCACTTAAATTAGATTTCGTCTTCAAAATCATTCCTTAATATCTCCTCTGCCAAACCAAACGATCCTGACCGAACTCCCTGAATCTAAAATATGACTGGAGAAGCCATCCCACTCGGACGACCGCCCACCCTTACTGCTATTAAACCCAAATTAGCAGAAGTCACAAGCCCCAACGAGTGTCCAACCGGTATGCCTGAAACTGAAAAAATCCTGATCAATGTCTGACTCCCAGACAGACAAAACCGTTCCAAACCGTTCCCACAAAAACTTGACTTCATATCCCAAACTGCACAAATCTATTTGTCCTAATCAAGTCACAGATAGTCAAAACATATACGCCCCGACCACTTACTAGTACCGAAAAATCCTCATGGAAAAAAAAAATCAGCTCCAGAGTCAAAAACTGAATTGGTACAGGTGGTCCTAGTCTATCCGCCAACACGACTCCATCAATCATTCATTCCCAATGAAGGACAGCTCAACCAACAATTGCTCGAACGATCACCAAGTCCGCTTAACCCCAGTGATGGCTACAGACCGAACCGAGTAATCACATCACATTTGGCCCCAACCCAACCTACGATTTCCCAAGTATTACAGGTGTTGAGGCCCACACACAAGCCTTCACCCAACCCTATGATGATCTAAATCATCCTAGAGAATGCCATGAACCAAGTCATAGACTTCCATCATTTTTACGACCGCCTACCAACCTAGTGAATGCTACGGCTACTCTACAGTCTTATAACACTTCACAATCACATCCTATCCTAATGAATGCTAAGGCTGCTCCGCCCGCAGTCCTACATCACTCCTACAACCGCACACTAACCTAGTGAATGATACGGCTACTCCGCAGTCTTACATCACTCCTACAATCACACACTAACCTGGTGAATACTACGGCTGCTTCGCAGTATTACATCTCTCCCACAACCTCACACTAACCAAAAACACTGCGAGTCAAAACCCTGCCTATCGGACACTATCAGGTGTTCGGGTCGTGCTTTAGACCCCAAAGCCTTCATCAGACAAGAAAAGGAAGAGAGGTCCTAACACAACCCTCTACCCGAACCTAGCCATGACTCCATATTATTTGCTCAGATGCTCATCACTAACCAAAGAACACTATTCCTTGCTTAACCCTGAACCCTTTCGCAACCAGAACTGACTCCCTAATTGACTTAGGATGATACCATGTTGACCGGCCTTCCTAGTTAATCCTTAATCAAACAATATCTTATTCGCAGCACCCAATTAGTCGTTCAAGGCCCCGCTAGGCAAACAGTAGTTTGTTCCACAGTCACTTTTGTGACATGCTCTACAGGGGTTTGGATGTCGGATAGTCAGTCTGTCTTGCTAGCTTTCCTGAGAACACAACACAGAAGAATCGTTAGAGGACGACCGGGTGCTCTCCCGGGACGTCACTCTGACGATCAAGTTAGTTTTCTGAGAGAGAGAATTTAGGGTAAATTTAGTGAGAAAGATGATGGATCCCTTCCTTGAGGAGGAAGAGATCCTTTTATACCTGTTACTAACGGATCGTGGGGACCTCGTCCAATGAGTGTCATACTTGGCCTCCTATAACTGGGAGAAGTATACCCACATTAACTAACTGCCTGGTGACGTCAGTTCTGGGCGTCACCTAAGCTTCTTGTCACGTCCTGATTGGTCGTGAGTGAATGAGAAGATCATGGGGGATATTCGTCCTTCGTGGAGGGAAGTGAACTGCCACCCCGGTGTTGGATTGCTTGGGCCAAGGTCGGGACTTGCCCAAGGTCCTGACAAGATAACGTCTCGTTTATACTTTCCATTACATTTAACGTGGCTATTCATGGTAACGTTAACAAGTCCCTTAGACCATTGGGCCTCTACGTTCGTGACGTAGCAGAGTTGTACTGGTCTACTCACAGACTCGTGGTGGGCTGCTATTGATAGCTTATGCAGTTGGCAGGGCGAAATCGCCGTTGTTTGGCGGTTTCATCATGAAAACGGTTCGCTGACCCTTTAGCGGCATTTAAATCTATGTTCCTCCTGGCGTTTCCTCCTTACCTTCTACGTTCCGCTCTTTGACTTCTTGCCCCAAAGAAACATTTTCGACCCTTTCTTCATCCTTTTCCATTGCTACCGCTTGTTCCTTGGGAATAGACCTTAC
This sequence comes from Lactuca virosa, assembly GCF_052849685.1. Lineage (NCBI taxonomy): Eukaryota > Viridiplantae > Streptophyta > Magnoliopsida > Asterales > Asteraceae > Lactuca > Lactuca virosa. The sequence goes on along the minus strand of NC_136433.1, from coordinate 325,354,561 downwards.
CACTGAAGAATGGTAATCTTTTGAGTTCCGATTTGGGTTCGTCCCCGAACACGGAGTTCAGATTCCCCTACTACCGACTTCTTCAACATGATTATCCAGGAATATGGGTTTTCCGTTAGAGAACTGACCCCTATCACAATAAACATGATAGTGGGTTTTGAACTCTTCTGTCGTGCCCTAGGTCGTCTGCCAACTGTTCTGACATTCAATCACTTCTTCAATACCTCTACTCAGTCGGCGAATCAGACCCTTTCTCGTCGGCGGGGATTCCCTACTCTTATCCACGATAAAAATTCCAAGAAGAACTGGCAGGAGAAGTTCTTGTGGGTGAATAGCGACCTCGTGGTGCTCAGCTATCCAAGGGCTAATGTGTACGTTGACCGTGCTCCAACACTTTTTGGTGATGATAAGGAACTGGCCGATATCCTAGAGAAGATCAGCATCAATGGTGAAGATTGGCTTGACTGCTTCTTGGCCACTGGTGGAATGAGCGCCGCATGGAGGGCTCGCGGGAAGATGCCATAATTTTTCGTCGAGAAGGAGGGTATGGTGCTTCTCAGACTGTTTTCTCTTACCTCCTTCCCCCCCCCCCATTTAAAAAAAAAACGGAAAATCACGTTGAAATCGGCATTCTGATTAACCGTCGGTGTGGAGGAGGTTGTTTCTTTGGAGAAAGCTCTTCAAGGTCTGTTCGACGGTGAACTTCACTGTCGCGACGTCGATCTTGTGGAGACTCTTCCACCCCCTGTTTTTGGTCAAGGAATCAAGGCTACCGTCGGTTTTTACAGTGCCACCGGCGCCGGCGAGGATCCAGATCTGTAGGAAATTGTCATCACTGGCGCTTCTCAGAAGGATCCTACACCTTCCGGGTCTCCGAGGAGTCATCGCCGTGTCAAGAGGCGTTTTGATTTCTTGGAAGCCGCTTCCAGTGGTCGAACTGAGACGGCTAGCGCCGAGCCCCCCCTTCGTAAGAAACATAATCTGAGTTTCTTACTAGGGGGTACCAAGAGTTCCAACCGTGCCCCCGATGAAAGTTCTCCAAAACTGCTGGAGGGGGCACAAATCAGGGCGACGGAACCTCCCAGTCATACAGAGGAAGAGAGCACCGACAAGACCAGCCCTATTCCTTCCGCTGGAGGAGCCGAGGCGAATACTGGGTATTCGCCTTCAAAAAAGGTCTCACATCAACTTCTGCTGGTAAAACCCCAACCATCCCCCTTTTAGTAGGTTCTCATCCGGATGCCTACAAGCCAGCTTGGAGGCTAACTGCCTAAGACCTTGTCTCTGATCATGACACTGCTCTTGAGTGGTATCGGCACACTTTTCCCCCTGCTACCACTGAGGCCTTATCTGTCCTAGCGGATGAGCATATGGTCGATGGCTTGCGCTATGCCCCCGCCCAAGTGTCATCTTACTTGGTCGCAACTGTTGAACGCATCTACGATATGGAGACCCTCCAGTCTGAATCTTACTAGAAGAGCATCGAATGCGAAGAGCTGAAAGCCCAGGTGGCGAAGATAGAAACTGACAGGCACAGTTGGGAGGCCAAGCAGGGGGTGGTGCCGCTCGAGAAGGCAAGCTTGGCAGATCAAGTGGCAAAGCTGGAGAAAGAGGTGAGGCTCCTGAATGATCGTGCGGGGGCACTGAGTCTGGAGAACGCCGGTCTAAGCGAGCGGACGACAGAACTGGAGGTCGATCTGGTTGCTGAGAACGCTCATAAGGGGTGCTGGAGAAGGATGTTTCGTGGATCCTTAGCGATGGGCTCAGCCGGGTGGTGGACAGGGTGATCGAGAGCCCTCAATTTCTCCAAGGCTTGGTTCGGGTGCCGGCTTGTGTGGCGGTAGGGGTGGAGCTGGGAAAGAGAGCTGCAAAAGAGCTGGTGACTATCGGGGAGTTTAATCCGGAGGTTGAGGTGGACGTGGCCACTAAGACCCAAGAGATGGAAGATGCCACGACGACTTTTACTGAAACTAATTTCGCTAGCTATCTCCACCTGGGCAGTCTGTACATGGTCGGGCTCCGTGATCTTTGTCAAGATGCTCAGAGCGATGGGTCTGGCCCTGGTCCAAGTTTTTCACCCGGTGATGGTAACACCCCTGCCCACAAGTAGTGCTGTTTATTTGATTTTTTTTATGTAACTCCTTTGAACAATGTTTTCTTTTTCTTGCTTTGTTTTTTTGTCTTTGCTGGCCTCAGTGGCAGTCTGAAAGTTCGATTGTCCGACGACATTGACAATGTTCACTTTATATTTGTGGGTATGAATGTTTTTTGTTACGGCACATATTCTTTTGTTTGGTTGGTTCATGTATGGTTTATATTGGCCATCACATCGTATTTACGCAGGGTTTTCTTACACCCCTGGTCTGAGTTCTTTTGTTGGTGAACTCTTTATGCTTTACTAAAGCTGGTCTTTGAGAAATTTTTTCTAATTTGCTGCTTAAAGACCCTAGGTGTAGCCAAGATCATCATCTTGAGGCTCACCCAGTTTTGTTTTTCTCATTAGTGGAAGGTTATGACTCTTCGACACTTATGTCACATGTTCTTTCATATGTTTGCTATAATGTACTTGATGAACATGTTTTGGGGGAAAGGTTATGAACCTTTTGATGAAACCCCTTGGCTGCCTCCTTGTAACGATTTTGCTCGTGTGACGTTGGATGATCAGTCCTTGTTGTCACACGGTAAATGTACACTGCCTATTTGTTTTAATTTATCAAGCTTGAAAATAAGAAGCATCTGAATTACTTTCTCTCTTTTTTCTAGTTTTAATGTTGGAGCGTTATAAAAATAAAAATGGTAATGTAATTTTTACTGGTTACATTTACATGTCAAAACTAATATAAAATGCCTTTGCTAGCATTGAATCTACCTTTAACACTTGTTTTAAGAGTAAAAATGACACATGCTCTGCGCATTCCACGTTCTTGGAATGGCACGGCCGTCCAGAGCTTCTAGGACATAAGCACCATTCTTATGGGCTTCCACAATTTTGTACAGTCCTTCCCACGTGACACTGAGTTTCTCCAATGGTTCAGCATGGCTAGACTTGTTCTTTCTTAGCACCCATTCTCCAACTTTGAAGTTCTTGAACCGGACTTGGCGGTTGTAATAGTTCTCAGTTCGTGATTTGTATAGTGCCTGGCGTATTTGTGCCGCCTCACGTTTTTCATCGAGCATGTCCAGGTCCTGGCGTCGCCCTTCTTCATTGGCTGCTTCCTCGAAGCTCTCTGTTCGCAGGGAGCCGGATACTATTTCCAATGGGAGGACTGCTTCCGTCCCATAGGTTAGACTAAAGGGTGTTTCTCCCGTGCTTGACCTTACTATGGTACGATATGACCACAACACTATCGGGAGCTCATCCACCCAAGCGGACTTTGATCTAAGTAGCCTTTTCTTCAAACCATCAACTATAGTTTTGTTTGATATCTCAGTTTGTCCGTTGGCCTGAGGGTCTGCCACGGACGAGAACCGGCGGTGAATTTTCTTATCTTCGCACCACTCCTTGAAGGGACTTCCTTCAAGTTGTGTGCCGTTATCGCTTATGAGGATTCTGGGAGTGCCAAAACGGGCCAAGATATTCTTGGTCATGAATTTTATCATCTGCTAGCCAGTGACGGTGGCCAGCGGTTCTACTTCTATCCATTTGGTGAAATAATCCACAACTACTAACAAAAATTTCACACCCCATGGCGCTGGTAGGAAAGGTCTCACTATGTCAATCCCCCGTTGGTGGAAAGGCCAGGGGCTGATGATACTAGTCAACGGCATGGCCGGTTGATTTTGGAAAGGAGCGAATGCCTGGAATTCTTTCCATTTCTTGGTTAGGGCTGCGGCGTAGTTGTAGACATCTGGCCAACATACTCCTAGGCGGAGTATTTTGCCTGTGAGTGCTCGAGCGCCTTCATGTTCCGTTGTGTCATCGGAATGGCTTTCCTCCAGGAATGTCTTCCCCTCTATCTTAGAGATACATTTTAGCCATGGGCTTAAATACTCTCTCCGGTACAGTTGGTCGTCTCTGATTGCAAAATGCGATGCCCTGATCTTGACTTTTCTTTCCTCCTCATGGTCATCCGGTAGTACGCCATGGCACAAGTAATCGACATAAGGTTTGGTCCATTCTGATGTAGTCGATACTGTATTAGCCCTTTGGTTATCGATACTTCTCTCCGGGAGCACTTCGACTAGCACTTTCTTTGTTAAGTGATCATAAGAAGTTGAGGCTAGCTTGCTTAGAGCATCCTCCCTTGCGTTCTTTCCCCGAGAGATTTGTTTTATGGAAAAACTCTTGAACGTGCTGGCTAGACTTCGAATTGCGTCTAGGTATTTCTGCATCCTTGAGCCTTTAGCCTCATACGTTCTGTTTATTTGGTTTGTGATAAGTAGTGAATCACCGACGGCTGCTAGCTGCTTTGCACCAACCTCCTTGGCCAGCCTCAGTACTGCCAGGAGTGCTTCGTACTCTGCCTCGTTGTTGGAAACTTGGAAGTTGAATCGCAGCGCATAAGTGATCTCTTCGCCTTTGGGGCTTTGAAGGATCAGGCCTGCGCCTGCGCCTTCCTTACTTGCTGCGCCATCGGTGTACAACTTCAAAAATTCCTTGTCGGCTTCCGACTCTAATTGATCAACAGAGATTGTCGTCGGCATTCCCTTGATGGTATCTGGGATTTCAACCAGGAAGTCTGCCAGGGCCTGGGCCTTGATGCTAGTCTGGGGATGATAATGGATATCATGTTCACCTAATTCGACGGCCCACTTGGCCAAACGCCCAGACTTTTCCAGCCTTAGCAGAACTTGCTTTATTGGGTAACTAGTGAGAACATCCACCTTGTGGGCTTGAAAATATCTCCTTAGCCGTCTGGCAGCAAACACCAGAGCTAGGACCAGCTTCTCTAAGGCCGGGTAATTGACCTCTGGCCCATGTCGTCGAAATAGACTTCAATATTCCTACAAATTGGGTCGGTGAATATCTTGTCAATTAGCCTTTGGTATGTAGCACCCACATTTTTGATTCCGAATGGCATTTTTTGGTAGCAGAAAGTACCCTTCTCGGTGTGGAAGGCCGTTTTCGCCTCATCCTCTTGCTTCATTTGTACCTGATGATAACCCTTATACGCGTCGAGGAAACATTTGAGTTGAAAACCTTCAAGCGATTGGACTTTTTGATCGATCTCCGGGAGAGGATAACAATCCTTTGGACAGGCGTTATTGAGATCTGAGCAATCAATGCACATTCGCCATCATCCGTTGGCTTTCTTTACCATGATAGGAACATTACTTCCCTGAGTATGCCGGCGTTCACCAGTTCAGCCACTTCTGCGTTAATAGCCATGTTCCGATCTGCCGCCTGGCCCCTTTTCTTTTGCTTTACCGGGTTACTTCCAGGCTCGATATTAAGGCTGTGTTCTAATCTGTCGATCCACGCCTGTCAGATCTGTTGGCTTCCAGGCGAAAATGGTGGAATATTGCTTCAGAAGTGCTTCTAGTCGTGCCCTGGTCTGGTCTGATAGGTGAGCGCCAATTTGCACGACTTGTGACTCGGTCCCTCTCGTCGTGACTGGCCAACGTTAAGGGCAGCCGAATAGTGCCTAATGGCCACAGACTGTGACCAGTGAGCCCCACTAATGGTCCTCCGTTTGGGGGCCGTAGCCCCTCTTTCTAGGCATCTGGTAGTTGCTTAAAGCAGTGCTCGTAGAGTATATCGGGGCAACTACCATTGTCGATGTATATTTGATGGATTTTCATGTTACAAATGAATCCAGATATGAGGAGTGGGTCTCGCGGATCCCAGTTCAATGGTCTGGGATCTCTACTCGAAAAACTAATATTGAGTAGATTTCTCGAGAGTACCTTTATCTCGTCTTCCGCTTGATAAGTTGTGTTTCTCTTACGAGAATTAGAGACAGTAAGTACCTCCATGCCGTCGTGCGGGGGTTTCTGCAGCAGATCGGGATGCGGTATCGCCGTCTGAGGCGATGAACCATCCGATGACGGTTGCCAGAATCTGCTCTAGAGTACTGGCCCCATAATCGGTGAGATCTGTGCCACGAGCACTTGGATTGGGGTCTGCGTTCGTGACATAGCAGAGTTGTAGAGAACCAGATATTCTACTGCAGACACAGATGCTGTTGGTCTTAGATCGCCGTTTTATAGAGAACCAGTATCGTTTATTGGCTGTATCACTTTGAGGATACGTCTGGATGGCGCCAAATGTTGTGACATGCTCTACAGGGTTTTGGATGTCGGATAGTCAATCTGTCTTGGGAGCTTTCCTGTATACAAAACACAAAAGAATCGTTAGAGGATGCTCGGGTGCTCTCCCGAGACATCACTCCGACGATAAAGTTAGTTTTCTGAGAGAGAGAATCTAGGGTAAATTCAGTGAGAGAGAAGATGAATACCTTCCTTGAGGCGGAAAAGATCCTTTTATATCTGTTACTAACGGATCGTGGGGACCTCGTCCAATGAGTGTCATACGTGGCCTCCTCTAACTGGGAGAATTATCCCCACGTTAACTAACTTCCTTGTGACGTCAGTTGTAGGCGTCACCTAAGCTTCTTATCACTTCCTGATTGGTCGTGAGTGAATGAGAAGATCACGGGGGATATTCGTCCTTCGTGGAGGGAAGCGAACTGCCACCCCGGTGTTGGACTGCTTGGTCCAAGGTCTTGACGATATAACTTCTCGTTTATACTTCCCGTTAAATTTAACGTGGCCGTTCATGGTAACGTTAACACTCACGATCTTGACTATCTTGGATTCTTTCCAACCTCAAGGAACCCTGGTGCTCACTCCATATATACTGATCCAAATCCCTTACATGCGTACAAATTCTAAAATAGCTTGCACATGGAACTATCCCCGGCGGTCCCAAGTGACCATCCCTCACTTGGATTCATCTATATTCTTGATAAACTCGTGATCATTGGATTACCAAGCCATCCCACACCGTCCCTATCCAAAGTACCTTAATTTTATAAACTCGGGTGCTCTCATCGCAAACCAGATGAAGCACTTTACTACTCTCGAAAAAGATTGCCATATCCAAAGTACCTTACCTTGATACAAATCCACATCCTTCTAAGATCCTAACTGACGACAAGGAACCCAAAGGACTCACAACTAGAACAGATAAATAATCACTTCAATGTTCTACCTACTACCGAAATAAACCAGAGTCTGCTATAAATCATAATTTCACAATCCAACAATTCAGGGCAACATACCCAGAAGCCATGATATACCATAAACAGAACATTATGATAGGTTGTCATGATCATTGACCTCTAATATACCACTCGTAACCTTCAAAGCATCCCCACCCATTGACGATAAACGTGAACATTCAACGATCGAGGATCCACTAGTAACTACACAACAATGCAATCTTCTACTGAACTAACCCATGCGGAACTACACATACCAACTTCTAAATCGATTGGTAGAAAAACAATAGCAACAATCTATACCCTGAGCAACTGATAATTGACCCGAGCAACTTAACCACCTCTTGACCAGTTCATCGACATCCCCGAAAGGGACCACTGGCTATAACGAGCTACCTGACCAACAGCTTCATGCTGCTAAGACAACTCGTACATTCTTGAGCTCATACAATAAATGTTAACTTTCTTTGCACCTTGTCTTGACCACATCTTGAACCAAAGCCTCGCATCTCCGAACCACATATCCCTATAACTTATTCTTATGAAACTATGAACTCAACAGATCGATGATCTTTTAAGTAGCATGCCCAGTTCTCCCCCACTTGGGTTCGAACTATCACCAAATGACGTTCCAAACAAACCACACTTCAAACCAACTCAGCCAGATAGATACCATCCCTGACTCTTGGAATGTATAAGACAATGCTAAATAATCTCCCAGACAAAGACCCAACAAGTCAAAGACATTCCGAATCTCATATGGAGACCTCGGAAAATTCCCAGTCATAACCACCTCTATCATCAAGAATCCCATGCAAATGCACAAACAATAACTCTGATAGCCCATTCATATCACCGATTCTCCATCTAAGAACAATTAGACTACCACACACTTCGTCTATGAATCTCCGACCTTTACTCCAGTGCAAGACACAATCATAAAAACATGAGGCACCATCCTCATAGTCGAGATATAACATAGGCAACGTAAGTTGTTGTTCCCGATTCGCTTCTCCTGATCACCTGGAACAACCTACCAAGACACACTCTAACTGAACTCAAGGAAAGCATACCCCTGGTCCTCATATTGTACAGTCTCCACGAAAATGACACTCTTTCCACACCTGAAATTTTCTCGAGGCGATCAAACCACACGAATCCTCTCGTGTATTTCCATCTTTGTCGCGGATGTCGCAACCATCCGGTTTCCCCCAATGGGCCGTCCTCCAATCTCTGAAATTATATGATCACTCTCTCTTTTCCCCAACATATAAAATTGGAAGAAAAGAATCCTTGTCATAGAAAATGACATCATAAGCCATCGACCGATCACTCAACTTCAAGGATGCAATCCTCAAGCCGCTCATCCCAATCGTTCCCTTCTTGAGTCCCACGACTCCGACTGTCACTTCCTTAGGTAAGGCCCCCAAGACCTTGAAATTAACTACTGATCCAGGTTTGTGCCATTCAACCTCAACTGACATGGCCACTAAGGCCCAAACAATCAGCCGACCCATATTCTTCCCGGACAGCCATAACCGAAAAGCTGATAATACCCAAAATGATGCAACATATTCATGATGTCAAACCATGTTCCCACACTCAACCAGCTCCTTAGAGTTTTCTGGGATTTTCCTTTATTTGAGTATGGATCCTATGCTTCCAGTAGTACGGGCCCCATACTACCTTCCACAGCAATTCGTACTTTACTCAGAATCATCCCGAATCCCCTAAGTCACTCCCTCATAATGATACCTTCCAAAATATGATAAACAACGCACCACTCACACTAAAGCGCTTCCTAGGCTCTCCTAGGATTACCACTTCACCCTTCTATCAGCTATTGAAGGACCTCTACTAATGTCAGTTAACGACTTCACAAATGCATTTACATGTAACAAATCTTAGATAATCCTTCGACTAAAAGACCCAACCCTACAACTGTTAGACTCAAACGAGAGCTGCGCAATAAGGCGAAGTCAACCACTCTATGATTATTTAAGCTTCACTACATGTAAATTAACGTATTCATGTGATAGTAAACTTACATCAATATGAATCCTACAAAGCATAAAGTAAGCAGCATTCAAGCATCTAGAACTAAAAGCATCACATAAACAAGCGGTCCTACCTCAAAAGGTACTGAAGATTTCTAGTCACTAGCATGCATCACTACCACCGCACACAACAAGCATAAAGGCATCTCTCCTAGTCAGGCATCATACCATGCAACATTGAGATGATCATTAGCCCTAATCTAGCATGCATTTCTCATATACTCACATCGAAAATCAATCATAAAACACGTATGGGTATTTTAGGAATTACTTACTTGAGCTCAGCTGATTGCATTCATCACACTCCCTTTTATTTTATAAACCTTTTTAGAAAGTCATTTTCTTTTAGAAAAGTTTACCGATTCCTCAGTTTGAGTTCAGGCACACCCGAGAGTATGTCTGAATCCCTCAAACCAAGACTCTTATACCAACTTGTAACGCCCAAAATTTCAACCCAAAATTTTCAAGTAAAACATTAAGTATTTATTCAAATAAAAACTACAAGATCTTAAAACATTTATCTGAGTATCATTAAAAGTTATCATGTGCACAAGTCCCCCATTGATGCAATGCGATCGAGCCATGCCTCTCCTTTAATATAAGAAAACCTGAAACACGTAAACCACAAATCGTACGTAGAAAGCTTTGTGAGTTCCCCAAAATACCGTACACAACACAGCACAAATAAACAGCTACATGTTATTAGCAACCCTGGAGACTACCTGAAGTCTCAGTGGGAAAACAGCATGCCCGATGGGTTATTAGCAACTCTGGAGACTACCCGAAGTCTCAGTGGGAAAACAGCACGCCCGATGGGTTATCAGCAACCGTGGAGACTACGCGAAGTCTAAGAACACAGTAACACATATCACAGTAACAACAAGAAAGACCCAGCTGGTCAATACACACACACACACACATACATATATATATATATATATATATATATATATATATATATATATATATATATATATATATATATATATATATATATATATATATATATATATATATATATTGCTACACAGGCTCAAACAAACATGAAAGAGTCACAAAGACAGTTAGCATCCTACATACATAATTTATTGAGCTGACATTGGTGCCTTTGACTCACAAGCACAGGAAGGAGACTGTTGGGTTTTGAGCATTCTAACACTCCTATGGTGTACATGCAACCCTAAATATCTTGGATCTATGTTTTCTCTATTATACATGCAAATATCAATTTTCCCAGGTATTGTTCTAACTAGCATAATATAAAGTACACATAATATAAATTCTAGTAGAATTACATACCTCTTGTTTGGTGCTTGATTCCATGGAGCTCAAGAGCCTAGTGCCCCAAGTGTGACACCTCAAATGGTTCACACAACATCATGAACACTTGGAATAACTTGAGAGAAAGTAGAACACTTCTAAAATCGGTTTGCCCTCACTTGTTTCACTAGTAGCCGATTTCTTCAATAATAAGATCATTATATAGTTAGTCACAATTAGGGTAAACCCTAATTGTCACGGCTTTCCATTTCCTTGGATCCATGGGTTCAAATACACCATGGAGCATCCATGGAGCATCCTATGGGTTTTAGCCCAACTTGATAATCCATGGAGCATTAGCCCACTATATAAGTATGGATGATTTACACAATCAACCCATATATTTAATTAGTCTTCTTTTGATCACTTAATTAATTCTAGATTAATTCTCGATCAATACTAATTAAATAATCTTATTAATATATTAGAACTTATAATATATTAATAAACCTTAAGTGTTATTTCTCTCATTTTAGTCTATCCAAATGCATGATGCCATGCAACCCAAATGGACCATGCCGGGCCGGGTCAAGAATATACCAATTATAGTTATGGACTTAGACACTAATCCAACAGTCTCCCACTTGGATAAGTCTAATAACTATTATTGTAAGTACGCCTTCATAACCTGACCAGCAATCGTAGCTCTTAAAAGCTGCTGCCGAACTCTGAACAAATCAATGACGCGTCCATTAGATAAGTGATCATACATTCCTCCATTCTAGATATCATATGGACTGAGACATGGATTATAATCATTCTCTTTGTCCATTTGTTGTTTCCCGATTTCTGATTTATGACGACTGACTAATTGAACAAATCAAATCAGTCCAGGCCCGGCCGAGCGCTTACGTTTTGTCATCACTAAATCATCGAGGGGCCCACAGATATCGCTTTTATCCCTTTGAGGGTAAAAGGAATGGATAAACTTCGACTCATATGCTTGTACTGACTACTTGTTGAATCATACACAAAGGCACGTTTTATAACATCCAGTTACCAATGCGTTTTCGTGCAATCAATGTATAACCAACTCGTAGTCAACAAGTCATATCTCTAGGTTTGAAGAATATAAGATATTATCGTCTCATGATTCACTCGTGATAAAATCCATGAAGTGATTCAAATGAGCGTGGGTTGAATCCAATACTCAGAACTTATGAGCACTCATGAATGTTGTAGCAACCACTGCTATGTCTAATGCACATTAGACAAATCATACAAGCCAAATTCATGACAGTCTTGATTCATATCTACTTCCAACATATGACCGACTGTGGATGGGTTGAATAACTTAGTCATTCGGGAAGAATGACCTAGTTATTCTGGAAGTCAAAACATGCAAAGTGAAACACAAAAATAATACTAATCCTGTATGGCCCCAACACTTTGAGTGTAAATAAAAACCCTTTTATCTAAGCACCATATTGATTACTCATTATTCATGTTTCGATTAATCAACTTAATACTTGAATTGAAACAATAGTCATGCCATGCACCAAGCATGCACACTATGTTCGTCCAAACAATAGCTATGCCATACTCCAAGTATGCACACTATGTTTACATGTGGTCCTCTCTTTGTGAAACAGATCGATTGACAATATTTCAATGATGCTCATTTCACAATCCCAAATCCTTTACAATAAATGTAAGAACACCAAATTCTTGTCATTTACCGTCATCTTGTTAGATTCTAAACTTATATGCAATGATCCTCTTATAATGAATATGCACACAAGTCACAAAGACTTGGCAACAGACATTACAAAGCATTCCAATGGAAAGCAATTCCATGAAGTCTCAAATTCAAAGTGCATTCCTTTGAACATCCTTCTTTGCATTAAGTTCTTTAATTTTACACAGATTCAAAGAATAACTTCCACCTATGGAAACAATTCCATATTCCCATTTTGACCATCACTTTTGAAAAAGAGTTGCCTCTTTTCAAAATATGTCAATATGGTCCTTACTCTATACTTCCAATTGTCCATGAGTAACCAACCTTTGGAAAACCTCAAATTGTTCTCGACAATTGCTTAATCATTTTAGTCATATCCAGTTCTAATCCCTTTTCCCTTCTTAATTCCCTAAGCATTAGGAAAATTTAGAATGGATGAACATTATAACACATGCAATCGATCCTATATCCGAAGCATATGGGACACGATTCATGCCATAAAATTTTTTATTTGCCATGTTCTCATAGATCGAACTATGAAGAGGTATGCCGTAATCATAAACGAATTTTGAGAACGCAACATATATAGAATTTCCTTATGTTGAACCATTCCAACATAACATTCATATATATCCTTGACTAAATTTGATTAAAATCTCAATCTAAGCTTGTAGAATTGGAATGAAGTATAAAATCCTTTCCCTTAATTATAGGAAAACAACTTTTCAAAGTGAATTGAAACTTTTGTTTTCTATAATTGACATTGCTAACTTTCAACATAATCATCATGCTCCTACTAGCATAATGATTATTATCTTACTAGCATAACACTTATGCTCCCACTAGCTTTGACATGTATCCAGAAATCAGCTCGACTTCTAGAAAAACAATACTTTATTGACTTTCTTACCAAAGTTAAGATTTCTGATACGAGATGTTTTGATAATACTTAATCAAAATCATACACCTTTCCTTAGATAGCTCACTTGTGTGTCTAAACAATTATGAAGAGGGATGCCGTAATCATAATGTTTAGACCTTTTGTCATTCTCACAATTGCTATCTACTTAAAATCTACTTAGTGAAAGAGTTTCATCACCATCATTTTCATGAATCGGAGAGAAAACTTATGACACTTAGATTTAATGGTGTATGTGTTCCTATCCATGTAAATTTGTCATAACCATAATCACAAGACAAGGTTAGTGGCAAATCCAAACACATATGGACTGAACTTGTTCAATCTTAATTTCTTGCCACCCGACAGCACGAGGGCCTACCATTGCTTCCAGGTTTTTATGCAACCATTTGAGAACTCTCAGAACTCATATGCAAAGCCAACTTTAACTGGAATGGGCACAAAAATATGATATGTCAACACGATAGGTTACAAACCTCAAGTCGTGGGCTAGTGATTAAAAAATATCTTGATTAGTTCTTGAACCTATCTTAAGATCTTTTGGACTCCCACTGTCCTCTTGCATATAAGACTCTCTTGCCAAATATTCAAGAGATAGTGCAGATTCTTTTACAAACACTTTACACAATTGGCCTTAGTTGGTCTTTGTTTTATCCAAAACATTACAACTTACCAATTACAAATGTACAAGAGTAAGAAAACATTTTACTCTACATTTGACAAGTGTTTTAAACCTTTCTTAAGATTATGTCACCCAAGGCTCAATCTTGGAGTATGACTCTAAGATTTGATTTTGGAACGAAGTATGATTTATCTTTTGATTTAACCATTTCAACAATTAATGATTGCTCTCCTTAGCGAACAAATGCACTAAGGTATCCTTAGAGGATCAATTGTGATATGGTTCCATAATCACTAAGATAATCATAAAACAAGATACACAAGTACTCTCCCATCTCTTCAGATTGGAGAAACTTTTATCTTTCTGCCTTATTTGATTCTTCTTATTCATTCTGCCATATATTGAAACTTTTCCAATGTTTCAGAATTACACTTAAACTTGTAAGCATAATCATAGTTACTAAACTTTAGTAAATCATAATGAATAATCTTATCAACCTTTGTGGTGGACCTGACTAGTGCACAACCTAATGTACCCGATCCTTTAGTCCTTCGCTTGACTCACATGCGAATGTGAACAAGGAATTAGTCTTAATTTACAAAAGATGAAAAATCTCATTCATCACACAATACAACTTGCATGATTCCAAGTTTCTATCCAACTGAAACTTGGGTGATGAGAATTTTTCCTTATTTGATAAATTATGACACTACCACAACCGAAAGAATCAAATTCATTTTTCCAATATTGCTTATCAATGGAAACATATAAACAACAATTTTTCACAAATACCTTTGTAAGGATACTTAAAATAAATAAAATCAAAACTTTTCTTTTATTTTTAAAACTTGCGGAAAAACTTATCCTTACAATGCAAATTCATATGAAAACTTTGTTGTTATCTATTCCTAAGCAATATCTCATAACTCTTATGTAGTGGCTCAAAATTCTAGTCATCGAACCTTGCGATCAGAATCAACACACCTTTTCTTTAAGCTTCCTTTGATTCTTCAAAAACATCAAAATATAATTACATTACATCATGTATTAAGAATCTCCAAAAGAGACTTAATAGAGTTAGATAACGGACTTTACCTGAATTACAGTTAAACTTTTGACTTTACCATCCTTATGAGGTTTCAGGTAAATTCGGCAGCTTCGCAACCAATGCCCCTTTCCATTGGCAATAGGCACATATGGACTCTTTGGGAATGGTACATGGGACTATCTCAGACTTAGCCTTTCTCTTTACCATTTGGTCAACCGAGTTGACTATGGCCGATCCCTTTCCATTGGGAAGAGAAAGTTTTTCTGGATTTCCAGTGTCACCATTGTCAATGTCCATGAAGTTTTGGGAAGTCGATCTTCTAATCAAATTTGCTTTACCAGTGTTCCAAATCATTGCTGATTTAGCATCACAAAGCAAATAGATAAGATCATTAAAGGGTCATGTCGTGATCTGTCATCAGGGAGTGACTGAAGAACCAAGTCAACAGCCAGCTACCTCGAGACTTCGACACCCGACTCTCCCGACTTTCAATATGTGACTTAATCTCCAAGACCTAAGCACATATAGACTTTGTTTTCCAATAGGGATTGAGTGACTTAGAACTTATCAAGTCTTGAAACTTGTGGGATAGGGAGATTTATTGGAGGAGGTGGAGGAAGTGAAGTATGATTTCCAGTCCCACTAATGCACAACAAAGGGATTGATCTTTCACCTTGATTGCGATTTGGGAGGATAGCTTGTTCCTAAAGATTTGGGAAGACCATAATTGTCTGAAGGAGACATCTATAAGGGAGAAATTCAAGTAGTTGATTTATAGTCCTTAATATAACACCCAATATGAAATATTAAGGCTAGGATCCAACAACCTATTTATAATTGGAAGAGGGATGCCGTAATCCAAATTATAAAATAGTTGAAGGTAGGTAAATGACGATTTACCAATTTCCACCATGAAAAACGAAATATAATTAAGTTTTAATTGGATTTGAAACTCCTAGATCTTTTGAGATACATTGAACTTTCAATGACATGTTTGAATCTCGATTGTGCCCTCTCAAGTTTGTGACTGGGATGCCGAGGATCACAAACAAGGTGTGAATAACCATGAAAATTGACTTGGTACCCTTAACTTTATCACCTAATCGATGTGCCGGTTAGCCACATAGCTCCACCGATCTATAATAAGGTCAAGTTACCCTTTGCCACTCTTACTAGTCCTTATTAGCGTGCCGGTTAACCACACACGCTCCACTAATCGACTTGGTAAGGTACAAAGTGTAATTTCATGGGTTAGCACCTATTTCACATTTTCCTAAGTAACTAAGATTGGGAATTTATAAGTGTTTAGTTACTTAATTTTTTTTCATTATACTTTTAATGAAGGGAGAATTATAGTCCTTTCCTACCCGTTCGGCTAACGACCCTCCACCAGTCAAGGAAGCGGTGGGTGAGAGTGGACACCCTTTAAAATGCCATTTTATAGGCATTAACCTTATACCCCTCTTATAGACCGGCTTCATGAATGAGGCCTACTAATGGTAAGATTGACTTTATCTTATACATATCTATATAATTAAAATTATAATAATAGTATAAGGGTGTATTTTAAACATTTAAAATACTTGGTGGTTTAATCTATTAATTAAACTATACTCTTAATTTAATTAAACTTAAACCATGTCTTTATGAAATTATTAACTCTTTTAATTAAACACTTTAATTAATTTAATGAAGTCCATAAAGTTTGAATTTTAACTTTTAAAATTGTAGAGTTTGGAATTAAAGCATTAATGTGTGTGAGACTTTACAAATTCCAAAACTTGAGGGCAAGTTTTGAAACTATTCAAAACCTTTCATTTCATAACTTATGAGTTTAATGGTTCATTAAAATGAAGACTCTTCATTTTTATGTAACCTCTTATTCTTTAATAACACTTTTAAAGAAGTGACTCTTAAACATACATAACTTGAAGACAAGTTATGGAGTCATAAAATAATTAAATGAAAAAGACTCTTCATTTTTATGTAACCTATGACACTTTTATGATTTTTAAGATTCATAAATATGACTTTTCATATAACTTGAGGACAAGTTACAAAAACATATTTTATTAACTTCTTTTAGATCAATATGGATTGAAAACAACTAACACATAATTTTTTACATTAATCTAAGTCAACTCATAAACAAGGTAACACAAAAAAACTTTAAATTTAAGTGATGAACTTTGCCTTGAACTCGGTGAGTTGGATGAACTTTGCCTTGGACTCGTCGAGTCCATCAGTGAACTCGGCGAGTCCACTGTCCCAGCAGCAAAAAAACTTTAAATTTAAGCAGTTTGCATCAAGTATAAGTGAAAACAAGCCTAGGCTCTGATACCACTGTTGGCTTTTGAGCATTCTAACACTCATATGGTGTACATGCAACCCTAAATACCTTGGATATATGTTTTCTCTATTATACATGCAAATATCAATTTTCCAAGGTATTGTTCTAACTAGCATAATATAAAGTACACATAATATAAATTCTAGTAGAATTACATACCTCTTGTTTGGTGCTTGATTCCATGGAGCTCAAGAGCCTAGTGCCCCAAGTGTGACACCTCAAATGGTTCACACAACATCATGAACACTTGGAATAACTTGAGAGAAAGTATAACACTTCTAAAATCGGTTTGCCCTCACTTGTTTCACTAGTAGCCGATTTCTTCAATAATAAGATCATTATATAGTTAGTCACAATTAGGGTAAACCCTAATTGTCATGGCTTTCCATTTCCATGGATCCATGGGTTCAAATACACCATGGAGCATCCATGGAGCATCCTATAGGTTTTAGCCCAACTTGATAATCCATGGAGCATTAGCCCACTATATAAGTATGGATGATTTACACAATCAACCCATATATTTAATTAGTCTTCTTTTGATCACTTAATTAATTCTAGATTAATTCTCGATCAATACTAATTAAATAATCTTATTAATATATTAGAACTTATAATATATTAATAAACCTTAAGTGTTATTTCTCTCATTTTAGTCAATCCAAATGCATGATGCCATGCAACCCAAATGGACCATGCCGGGTCGGGTCAAGAATATACCAATTATAGTTATGGACTTAGACACTAATCCAACAGAGACTCACCTGAATCGAAGAACTCTAAAACACTACGATACGATCCCTTTTCTGCACTGCTTGCACCCGCGAATCCACTAACACTAGAACCATATAAAATCTTAATTAATAGCCCAAAACCCTCAAGTTTGACCCAAACTTGGTCAAAAAGTCAATGGTTAACGGAAGTAAAGTCAACAAGTCAAACTTCAGGCTGAGTACGCCGAGCGTACTCAGATTGTACGCATGGCGTACTCTCCATCCAGAAACAGGATCCCATACGACTATGCACGACATACTCAAAGTTACACCTAGCGTACTCGGCCAGATGGCACTTTTCCATTTAGTGCTTAATCTCTTAAGTCCTTTCATCCAACTCTCATATCTAAACCCATAACATCATTATAAGTCATAACGTTCCCACCTTTATGACTTTCCATGTCTAGAAAAGGTCCAAAATCCAAAACCCTTACTTATTAATCCATTAAGACATCATAACTCTTTCATGGATGGGATGGAAGGAGCAAGATCACATTTTTATGGATCCTAAAAGCTCCATAATGTATAAAGTTTCCAACTTTATCCATTAGAATGGTCCAAACCACCAAGATCTAGCCTTAAGGTATCATAGGGACCAAAAGTGCATCTTTTTCCACTTAATCCATTAAGTCTTAGTCTCCAACCTTCAGATCTAAATCAGAATGATGTTTAGATGGATAAAGTTTCCAACTTTATCCATAACAAGGTCACAAACTTTCAAGATCTTAACTTCATGCACTAAAATGACCAAAAGTTCATAACATCCAAAACTAGCTAGATCTAAAAAATGCATCATCAATATTCAAACTTTATACCTCTAGAAGAGAGATCAAGGTGGACAAAGTCTGGATCTACAAGCTCCAATGCAAACAACACTTTTCCAATGAGATCCTTATTCTCTAAGATGCACCAAGAACACTTAAAAGCACTCAAAAACACCTTCTTTTGCTAAAAAGCCTCAAAATAGGGTTAGGGTTTTCATTGGAGGGTGTTGGAGAGGTGGAGACTGAAAATGGAATGGTTTTGGGGAAGTTAAGGAGCTTAAATAGGGCTCAAACTACGAAAATAGGATTTGGGCACTGATCGTGTACCCCCAGCATACTCCTGGTACACCTCGCCTACGCAGGGATGCCCTAGTACGCCCAACGTACTTCCCCCATAAGTCCAGTGTACGCAGCTTAACCCAAAACCGTCCAAACTTCAAACGGTCATAACTTCTTTGTTTCAGCTCAGATTTCGATGATCTTTATATCCACGGAAAAGTATTGAGGAGCTCTACAACCTTATATAATTACTTTTGACTTAAAATTCATCGAACTAAAATCCATAATTCATAAAAGAAGTCTTAAACACCACTTTTCTCATTTTACCCATTGACTCCAAAGCACAAACTGAACTACTGGATCACATATCTACATTACCCACATCCAAATGGGTCTAAACCTCTCTTTCTCCAAAGCCCGAAGCCTAATGGTACTTATCTTCGGGTCACAGCCCCAAATTGTGAAATGACTCGAAACAGGGTGTTACATGAACCTAGTCCGACCGAGTCTATTGGCCTTCAGTATGAGGCTGGGCTACCCTCAACTTCATCTATAATAACATACACATATAACAACAGTCCACATAACAGGAAACTAATTATCCTGGTCTAATTTCCTAAGTGCTTACTACAGGGTAACTATATCTTAACATACACTGGATATATAATGGAGTATACAATATAGTGAAAAGAACTCACCTTGACAGATTCTCAGATGATTAACTAGTTAACCGGGCAGTTTAGTTGACGTCCAACACTTCAATGAGGATTAACCTATATTACTATAGTTTATTAGTTCTTGTAGTAATCTTGGTAAAGTAGGCTAAACATATCACTAATCTCAATGAATAACGATAGTTCTATCAAGTAAGGATTGGCCAGGCAGGACAGTTGGGAGGCAGGACCATTTCGGCATATAGCCTTTCTGAAATCCAACAACCAAGCCAACATGACCATTCTAACCACCTCTCCCGTAAGTAGATCAGTCGGTATAATGGCTTGTAATTACTGATAAATCTTAATTATAGGTTCCTAGTAACAATTTATAACTATAATCATAAATTACAAGGAGGCAGAGTAAGTATAGCTCACTTACATAGTACTATTGATGAGAACTGGGATATAAGCGGGCAGAATACTAACTCGGGATCTCGTACTTGAAGACTACTACTCAGATGAGTACTTAGGTGTGTCACAGGGCTTTTTCGTAGAATAGAAATCTAAGAAAAATGGGTTAAAAGTAAGGAATACTCGAGAGAAAAGTGGTGTAGGGGTGTGGAGGATGGAGCATATACGAAGCACACTATTTATAGGCGAGAAAACCCTTTACGCACAGTGCACCCTAGGCATGCGCGCTACACACTCGGGTGACATGGCTCCTCAGGTTGACTGACATGTGTCCAAAAAGGGGTGGGGCTACGTGGCTGACTTCGGGCGTAATCTATGTGCGACGTGCATGTGCGTATGGCGTTTTTTAAGGTTTTCAAAATTGCATAACTTCTTCATACGAGCTCCATTTTGACGTTCTTTATATCAACGGAAAGCTCTCGACGAGATTTGTAACTTTCTATGTCGGCGAATTTTGATTTTTTTCACACATGCATAGATTGTTGAAGTCCGTCTAAAATGCATAACTTATTGGGTTTTATTTCAAAATTAGTTTAAAAAATTAGTAAAATGGAAAACGGGAGACATCAAGATTGCAAAATAACATAAGCAAATTTATACCCACCAATGATCTTCTTGCAAGTTAAAGAAAGATTTAAACACCAAGCAAAGAAAGGATGAAGAAATGACAACCTTTGTAGTTCTTTGGGTCCTCTTGGGAGGCTTGGAAGTTGATGAAGAATGTGGAAACTTTAAGACACCAACAATGACTCAACTTGATGTAGATGTTAGTCGATAAACTCTTGAGAACTCTTAAGTTTTAGTTTATATCAAAATATGAACCAAAGAGAGTAAGGAAATGCAAGTAAACTTCAAGACATGAGAACAAAAGAGAGAGAACCCATGTTAGAGAGCATGTTATCGTTTTTCATTCTTAAAAGGGCTAGTGAAATGCAAGCCTCAAGTCTTGTATATATAGTAGTAACAATACCCTACTTTTTGAATAAACTATTCAAAAGACCATGCCCTTCCTTTTGAATAAACTATTCAAAAGACCATGCCCTTCCTTTTGAATAAAATAATCAAACGCCCATGCTTTCAACTTTTGAATAAACTAATGGAAAGTCCATACCTCTTCACCCTTATCCAATTTTCGAAAATATCTAGTAAAAAAGAGAAAAGATTGTTTAAATTTTATAAACTCAAAGTTCAAAAAATATAAATTTTTTCTAAAAGTTGTACATAACTTATTAATTAATACCATATGAATTATGTAATGTTACTTGCTAATGAAAATCATTATTTCCTAGAAATAAATCATTTCCAATTTAATTTAAGAGTTAAATGAATATTTATTAAAACCAATTTCTAATAAATAATCAATTGTATCAAATTGTTGTTAGTGTGACCCACTAGTATCATATGTTAATTAGCAATATCACTTTAATATGATTCTTAAGCATACAAGATCTTTCATAACTTTTTTATTCGGAGTCTGTTTTCGACTATCTTTATATCGTTGAACTCCTATTAACGAGATCTTCAATTCTTGTTTAGATTGTGTCGGCTTAAAATCAACCGATCCAAAATGCTAGTTTTTATATAATTTAACGCGATTCAGTTTTAAGAACCAATATTAATTTTGAGTGCATTTGAACCTTTTTATATCTTTAATAAAACTTCCTTTTATTACTTATATATTTGGAGTTTGTCTAAGTTATAAAAATCAACATTTTAAAACTTATATTTGAGTATTTCAAAATTTGACGTTATTAACATTTTTATAAAACTGGATTTTATTTTAAACCGATAACTTGTTATATCTTATGTCCACATTATAAATTTTGAAAACCAAACTCCATGTGATGTTTATTTTGTCCAAAATTATTTTAGCATGTGAAAAACAAATTTATCAACCACACATAATAATTGCATAAAATAAACAACATAACATGCATAAAATTATATGTGCATAAACATAGCCAACTAATGACATTTTTGTGAGCCAACACAAAAAGTGCCAAGTCTATTCCTAAAGGGACATTTTAAGGGACCAAAAAAACTTCTTGTAATGTTGTTGTAGAAGCTCACTTTTGAGAAAACATTCATTGCTTGCAAAAGATTGGAAAAGCTTCTTGAAAGCAATATTTCAGCAAATGTCGCTAAAAGTCCAACAGTCCTTAGGAAACAGCATTAGTGACACTTCTCAGAAACCGTCACTAACTTTCAGCATGTTTCTTAATCACGAAAATTACTCTTTGGTCTTCAAAAATGAACTTCATTTTTTGTTACATTTTTGTACAAATAAATTATTTATAACAACTAATCTATTACTTACAAAAATAAACCAAGAAAACTAATCTATTTAATTTATTACATACCATATGAATAAATAAATTATTACAATCATTTTTTTTATAAAACAACCAACACAACATACACAATGGTCCTTGTCTTGTTTATGCACATCATACATGTAACAAACCGTTATTTTCAAATCTGTAAAAGTCAACAAAAGTCAAAACTTGATAAATAAAAGTAAATTTGTTGATTTGCAATTTATTAAGGCTAAAATAAAATTTTAATATATATAAACCTTTTATTGGATAAGTGTTGCAAAAAAAGGAACCAAATGCGAGGACCGAAATCTCGCATCTAGCCCCACCGAAAACCCTCAGATTGGCCATTTGCCTCGGACCGCAAACCCCATTCTCGGCCGCAAACGTGCGAGGCTGTATCTTCAGACCGAAAACGTGCAAAGCCGACTTAGAGTTCTCGGCCGAAATCACTTTCCTCGGGTAGAGTTCTCGGCCGAAATCTCTTCCCTTTTCGGCCGAAATCTCTTCCCTTTTCGGCCGAAATCACCTTTAACCGCCTCATTTTTCCTTCATACTTAATCAACCAAAAAGAAAGGGATCCTTCTCATTTCTTACATCCAGTAAACGAGTTTCCTTCACTTCTCTCTCAAATATTAGTCCATTTTCTTTCACTTCCAAGAACAAAAACAACTTCAAGAAGTATTTTGCTTCATTTCTATTACAAGTTTTGGTAAGTTTTAATTATAAAACTTATGATTATACAAACATATATATTATTTGTATCATTTTAATCACACTCTATTATGTGATTAAAATCATTAGGATAAGATATATTTCCTGTGTTCTAGCCCGAAGTCACCGTTTGGTGTATACCACTACGTTTTCATGATTTTTCACTGTTTTAGGGGGGCGATACAAGTGTTACACAAGAAATTGGTGTTAATATCTAAATGTTTTTAATATTTATTAATTGTTGTCGTTATTAAAATTATATATATATATATATATATATATATATATATATATATATATATATATATATATATATATATATATATACATATATATATAATTAGGGTTCAACAGGCTTAGAATTGATAATTTGACTCCATTTCCTGTTTCTTCTTTGGTTATGGGCTTGGGTAGAATTATTTATTCGACTGTATATTTAATCATTATTATATAAATATTATATTTATATAAGTATAAAATGATTTAAAACTTGTTAAACAAAAATATAATTTTTGCAAACTATTTTAGTACCATTTGGACATAATCGTTGAATTTCACGAAACAACCGTATCATAGATTTTGACTTTAAACTTGCCGAATTATTAACAATACAAAGGTTTTCGTTTCAGTAAAACAAAAACATATAAATTCTAATAGATATAGTTTATGGAACTTACATGTTGCTTTTCAAAGTTCAGATTACAATACGGAAAATGAACATATAAACTATGATAAATATAGTTTAAGAGATATACTTACAGTTTATCTATTACAAAGTAACTTTTCATTATTCTAAACGTAACCGTCAATATAGCATTTGTGAGACTTACTTCATGTACTTATCTAAGTACAAATCAAGTCCTGAAATTATAACCAAAGTCTCCTGGAGGGAGAGCGTGACACTTGTGTATAGATCTATACGAGACTGACAATCCCGCACCTGAGCCGCTTGCAACAGCTAGACCGACAGGCCTGAGGTGACAAATGTCGTACCGATTTCGACGCCTGAAGAACATCGTGTTCAGGCCATCTTAGGTCATCAAGCATGGTTATAATAACTCACAATTTGGTATTGAACAATACGATTAGTGTAAGAATAAGTAAACATTTTCACATAGTTTTATTAAATAATAAAACTATAATTCAGTATTTTACAAGTACAGTTGGTGAATCCAGACATTTACAATTTCATAGTTTTCATACAAACCTATATACTAGAAGAACTCTAAAACCAAACATAAAGTTAAAATACTATAGGAGTATTTTATGATACTATAAGAACCGTAACTATAACATCTAGGCTTTAACATGTATCATACTCTTGAGTTTTCATGTATCCCTATTCTCACACAGACGCAATGGTAGGATTTCACTTACATGGAGACCCCTATTTCCCAAATCAAGGCAACGGTGGTTGGATTGTAGAGGATCCGGAGGAGGATCCTGAAGAAATAATGGGAGTCGAAGATGAAGAGGATTCGGAAGGCTTCGAATCGGATCCTGAGGTCTACAATCCACCGCAAGCGGATCGATACCCTGTAGTCAGACAGGGTTTTCAAGGATCGACACCAAGATGGGTCGTATACTTAGAAAGTTGGAGCCAAGAACAAGGCCAACGTCCTCCTTACGGAATGGAAAGAGGCTTCTATAACCTCTCCAAAGGAATTTCAGCAGACAGGGCTCTTCTTGTTATAATACACCGCATTTCTCATAACGGGGAACAAGCACGAGCATCGGTCAATCAAATCATGGAAATTAACGCTACCACCCAGATTACTGCAGTTAACTTTCGTCGCCTGGACGAAGACCATGATCAGACCAGGAACCACACTGAAACTCTTTAAGAAGAGATGACTGCTGCCCGAACCGAAATAGGAGCACTTCGGGAGCATCAGACTATATTAGAGAGGCGTTTGATGGAAGCAGAGTGCCATGTGGCAGAGTCCAGTACTCAGGGCAGTGCTCGGCACGAGTAGTGTTTACACTACTCACATTTTTTATATAAATTAGGACTACGGATATGTGTTAGATACTACCTTATCTACATATAAATTCAACCCTGTGTTTAGGTGTTTATACTATTCAGGGAATCATAATGTTGTCAAGATTTTTCCTTTAAACTTTGATGTATTATAGACCAGTATCAAGGTCAAATTTTACAAAAACACTATGTATCAGATATATCAAAGAAATTGACAAGCATTTTAGTTAACAACCATTTCATGACTTGGTGATTACAATTTATTTACTTATGGTAATCTATGATTACTTATTTTAAATTTTAGAGAGACCTGGTATGGGATACACTATACAAATTTGTTACAAGTATTGCTATAATGGCATCGGCGATTGTTTACTTATATTAGTAGACCTCTTTTGTAAATCGCAGAACACTATGAAAGTCAGGATATGATACGTTTAGAACTAAGATATATCTTGTTTAATATCACTTGACTCGTAACTACTATAGAGAACTTAACATCCTTTCCTATTTAAACTTTGTAGAAAAAGATGCCGCCACGTAAATCAAATAGGCGTTTCAATAACAATCCACCAATTCCACCACCACCACCACCTCCACAATATGATCCTGCTGTCTTCCAAGCAGAAGTAATCGCCGCCGTGGCTGCTTCCATGATGCAAATTAACCCCAATGGTACTAGTGGAGGCGGCAGTGGTGCTCACAACTCTAATCACGGGGAAAGTCTTGGACACCAAGGGAGTGTTCTTATAAAGACTTTACGAATTCTAAACCCAAATCCTTTGATGGCACCGGAGGTGTCATTGCTCCGACTCGCTGGTTCGAGAAAACCGAATCGGTGTTTGACATTTGTGTGTGCGCTGAATCTAGCAAAGTAAATTTTGCAGTATGCACTTTCTTGGATAGAGCTCTCTCTTGGTGGAACGACTATGTCAAGTCGTTATCCCTCCCAGTCGCCAATGCCATGAACTGGGAAGACTTAAAGGTTCTGATGCTGGCAGAATATTGTCCCAGAGGCGAGATTCAAAAGTTAGAGCAGGAACTTTGGAGTCTAACGACGAAGGACTCCGATATTGCTGGTTATACTGCCAGATTTAGTGACCCGACTCTTCTGTGTCCCGAGATGGTCACCCCGGAGAGTAAGAAACTGGAGAGGTATATCTGGGTATTAACTCCCCCGACTCAAGGAAACATTATTGTCGATAATCCACTTACTTTTGATAGTGCCAAGCGTCTGACACAGACACTCATAGACCATGGAGTTCGTCAAGGCTCCATGCCAGCCGTCCCTGAAAAGCCCAAAGAAGGAGGCAACAAAAATAAATTTTGGAATAAACGAAAGGGGCAATCATCACAAGAGCCTTCTAAGAAACAAAAAACAGTGGCAGTACACACTGCTATTGTTCGTGCTGCTGTTCCTACTTCTACACCTACCAATGTTTCTACTACTCGAGCAACCCCGAGTCGTTATGATAGAACATTGATGTAACACCGTAAATTTTCAAACAAAATTTTCAATTTAATATCACATAATTCTCATAACACATTTCACAAAATCCCATTTATTTAATTTACAAAACACAACTCCAAAATTGTTTGATTAATAATCCAGGATCCTCAAAACATAACTCTTTCTCTGGTGTGTACAATCGAACCGGCGCCCTCCCGTGATCCTGAGAAGAACCTGAAACACATATCACATAACATGGTAAGCACGAAGCTTAGTGAGTTCCCCAAAATACCACACATATCTCTTTAGCCTCTCATGGCTATACTCAGATAAGACCCTACGATCAATGTGTCTTAGTGGGACCCTCCGGTCCCAAACCTTGGGTGGACCCTCCGGTCCTAACTCAACAAGCTCAGAATAATACACAACATAAATCACATAGACATAATGCAGGATATCACAATTCTCAATATAAGCACATAAGACACCTCGGTCACATAAAGATACCACTCATGGTAAGTATAGTGAGAAGACTCACCGCGTAAGCTAGCAAGTAAAAGTCTCGTACTCGGAAATCTCGAACTAGCCTCCGCCTAACACATAGGATAATCATCTCTAATTAATACTCTACTCATACTCAAATACACCAAAGGTTGTTCTCTCTTTCTCTCTAACTCTTGGACTGGGTAAAAGACCATTTTACCCGTCCATGGTCTCCATTACTCATGTTGACCAAACCCTAAAGTCAACAGAAGTCAACTCGAATCAACAGTCCAAGTTTGACCTGACTCACCGAGTGCACCCATGCGACTCGTCGAGTCCACTCGTTCCTCATAAGTCTCGTGAAGGTCTAGCTCGTCGAGTTAATGTTGAAACATAAAAGTGACCCTCTTAAACTTGACAAATCCGAAGCCATCTCCGATCTGCAGTCAAGACCCCCACCGCAATCTAGAACCGCATCCGCATCCGCAATCGACGTCATCAATCATAGTTATTTAGTTTTATCTGTTATCTTATGTCTTTACATTACTTTACCCAGTGTGCCTTGCATGGCCACCTTAGACAGATTCAACTTTGTAATCTTCGAGTCTCTATAAATAGAGCTCTCTTATTCTGAATGAAAACACCTCTCTCGATTATCTCTATCTTGAATATCGTATTCTATCTATTCTCTTACTTTCTCATCTCCAAAGATCCTCAGAACTTAAACTGATATATTAAGATCTTAATCTCTCTCTTCTGAGCAAGTCAGTCTTGACTTAATCAATCTAAGTCTGATCTCATTTACTAACTTGGTTTGATTGCAATCCTTGTTAAGAATCAGCTTAAGTGTATACTTGATATAACACTTGTCGTCATTTATATTTCCTTACATTTCTGCACCTAACTATCTAACTCCAACTTATTATTATTGTTGAACTTAATGATCCACTGAGTTAAACTTCATTCCGTATTATTACGTGTTCTAACGTTTGTTCAAGTGTGTTACTCAAGTTTTTCTCTCAACAATTGGTATCAGAGCCAAAGTGGTTGATTTTTAAACAAGAACTCTGATTTTAAAAGGCCTTCTATACCATTTCTTAAAAAAAACAAAAAAAACAAATCTTTTCAAAAACAATAAAATATGGTACAAGCATTATCTCTAAATGTTTCCAACAGTGTTGGAGGTTCGGATAGAGCTCCAATACTGGTGGCAAACGAATATCATCATTGGTCTCAAAGAATGGAGAGGTATCTACGAAGACTTGGAAGAGATGTATGGAGATCTGTAGAAGAAGGACCTCATGTCCCTGTTCTTACTCCAGTTCAAAATGATGGTACTCAAGCTAGACTGGGAGGAGGTCAACCAGCCATGAATCGTCCCACCAAAGATGATCTTGATAAGATGGAAAATGATGTTGTTGCCTTTTATGAGATATCTTGCGGAGTTGCTCCTGACAACTTCGATATCATCATAAATTGCAAGTCAGCCAAAGAAATTTGGGATGTACTCAAGAACTTGTATGAAGGCTCAGAACAGGCTCAAGATAAGAAGCTTACAACCGCACTTAACGAATTCAACAACTTCAAAGCTCATGCTGGTGAAAGTCTGGAAGACTCCTTCAAGAGGTTCAATTTAATTGTCACAAAGCTATCAAATGATGGCACCATCCGAAGTAACCATGAGACCAATCTTCATTTTCTCAATGGTTTGGGTAGACACTGGACTACGGCTAAGATGATAGTCCAAGGAGATAGAAAAATTCATTCTTTATCTCTTTACAAACTGTATGGTGAACTACAAGCACAAGAATCAACCGTACTCAAAGACTGTGCTGACTTCGAAGGACCACTTGCTCTCATAGCACAAGTACCTCACACTCAATCTTACTCACCCTCGTATGACAACCCTCCGCAGTCATACGAAGCTGACTCAGAATACAATGATGAAGAGGAATTCTAAAACGCTATTGCTCTAGTTAGTCAACAATTCAACAGGTTACCACCCTCATCTTTCCGCAAAAATCAGTAGTTTACTAAACCCCCCTTCAACCGCAACTTCAATCCTCAGAACACTCACTCACGATATCCTAAAAATCCTCACCCAACACCGCAATCTCAAAACACTCAATCTAAAGAGGCACCGCAGCCTGTCAAGACAACTGACTCCGGTACCTCAGCAGAAGAAAAATCTGATGTTATAATTTGTCACAAGTGCAACAAGGAAAATCACTTTGCTAAAGATTGCAAAGCAAATGTAGTGAAAGACAGAGCATTCTATCTCAGAATGGCTCAAGAAATGGAAGAAAAAGAGAAAGCAAGGGCATACGTAGCCCAAGTTAAGAGAGACCATCAAGTGTGGTCATCCGGAGATGAGGATAAAGATATCAACAACATCAAGGGTAAAGGCAAAATCTGCATGATGGAAACTGCGGATGAGGATGGGTCAACCAAGCTGGAAAAGAATAACTGCTACATGGCAAAGGATGAAACTCTAAGTATCGTTGAGCAGGTAAACTCATGATCCAAACTCTTAATTATAGCATGCATGATTTTCAACCATTCCTTGACAACCTTAATGACACATGTGTTGCCGTCCTTTCAGACTATAACAAAGCCCTAGATGAGAAGAACATTACGTCCCAAGAAATGTTCCGTGTTAGAGGACGTCTAGAAGACAAAAGACTCAAAGTTTCCATGCTAGAAAAAGACTTAGGATTAGAGAAGGATGCAAGAATGTTATGTGAAACCCAATTAGGCATAACATTAGATCAGAGAGATTTAGCTCAAAATGAAATTGTTCGTTTAAATCTTCTAATAGAAAAACTGTTCAATGAAAGTGAAGCTATTGAGAATCTGGTGAACAATGGAACCGTAGATAACACATATAATTGGGGTTGGTCCAATGGGTACTCCACCGCAAAGGATTTATCACCCCGATTTAACAAAGATCATCCCTATGTCCCTCCGGACCGAGAGTTTCATTTCCCAGTCAATGACAAAACCTTTCCCGAGGACATCAAAACTCATTTTGGTCGACTTCATAATCTGAGTAATAATTGTGTTATTGAGGAAATTCTTCCTGAATTTTCGGGTCACTCAAGTGATCAAATTCCTATCTTTGGCACAATTTATCCCAACTCTCAGACTTCATCAGTTGCTGATGAAGAAATTCTTATGGAATCCGAAGTTCTCATGAACTTCCCTTCACTGCTTTGGATTGCAATACCGCTCACTGGAACTCTGAACCGCAGTCTGACCAATTGCCTCTGATCAAATTTCCCACAAAGAAATCAACTCAGACCTATGCTGCGGTAGTCCAATCTTCCTTACCGCAGACCACAGTTAAGAGTTCAGTGACCATTCAGCCAATTCATCATGAGTTGCCTATAGAGAATTTCCAGTATGGTCAATGTTCCCATAATCCTGAACTTTCTAGTTCAGATGAATCAAGTCCTCGTGTTCAAAAGCAATCTAGTGGATCTAAGAAACCGCAGTTGAATCTCAATGACTGCGGTTCTCCAAAAACTCAGCCAAAAATGGCCTTCAAAGAGGAACTTCAATCTCATGGTAAGAAGCGTGAAACTTTTTCAAAAAACAAAAGACAAATCAATGTTTCAAAACCCAAAAGTCCAGAAAAACTTGTTTTCTCAAATTATTTTTCTAAAAACTACACGTGCTCACACACTCTCAAATCGTACCTTTACAAATTCCAAGAGCACCGCTGTCAGATCTCACTCTTCTCGGACTGGTCACAAAATTGTTCCCACACCCTTCAGACCGTTGACCAAGCAAAATGTCAGGGTAAATGACAAAAAATTTTCATGTAAGTGTCATTGTCGAAAGGGATCATCTCAATTCAAATCTCGCACTTTTCAAAAACCTCGTAACTTTTCTAAATTTCACAACACTTCAAAAGTTCACAAACACCCAGGTTTAGGTCTCAAGATTGACATAAAACCTGTCCCTGCAGCCTCGATTCATTTATCTTTGAAAAACCCACCAGTCGCCTCGGGCTCCAAACTTGTTTGGGTGCCCAAACTAACCGTGTAATTTTCAGGCAATGTGCAAGGAGGATAAAGAAGAGGAGTGGTTAATAGATAGTGCCTGCTCCATGCACATGACCGGAAGGTTAGAGTACCTTCAGGATTTCAGGCCTATTTGCAATGGTGGAAACGTCACATTCGACAACAATGCGAATGGAATAATCCGAGGTTACTGTGTGCTTACTACAAGGAACTTTTCTATTCAAGAGGTAGCTTACGTAGAAGGTCTTAAACACAATCTCATCAGTGTAGGCCAACTGTGTAAAGCAGGCCACAGGGTTGAATTTTGAAAATGAATACTGCTACATAATGACAAGCGATAGAATCACCTGTTTGATCAAGTCCAAGTCCGAAGGGACCATGTATCCTTTGGACTTTTCTCTGGTCATTGGGAAACCGCAGCTGTGCTTTTTGTCCAAAGCAGTATCCGAAGTCAGCTGGTTATGGCACCGCAAGCTAGCCCATCTTAACTTCAGGTATATCAACAATCTGGTCACCGGAGAACTCGTCCGAGGTATTCCCATTCTCAAATTCAACAATGATACCCTCTGCTCAGCCTGTGAATGTGGCAAGCAATCAAAAGCAAGCCATCCTATGGTGGTTGATTCTTCAATTTCTGAACCACTGGAACTCTTACATATTGATCTCTGCGGTCCATCTACCGTAGCCAGTCTCCACCACAAAAAATACATACTGGTTACAGTTGATGACTTCACTCGTTTCACTTGGGTCTTCTTCCTGAGACTCAAATCAGAAACTCCGCAGGTGCTGATCAATTTTATCAAAGAAATTGAACTTCAAATCAAATTACCAGTGTGCCGCATCCGCAGTGATAATGGAACCGAGTTCACTGATCATCTCCTGAACAGTTTCTTGGTTTCAAGAGGCATCAGTCATAATTTATTGGCTCCTTACACCCCTCAGCAGAATGGAGTAGTAGAGAGAAGAAACCAAACTCTGGTGGAAGCAGCCAGATCTATGCTTAACTTCGCGAACCTTCCTCTCTATTTCTGGGCCGAAGCAGTGGCCACAACATGCTTTGTTCAAAACCGAAGCATTGTCTGTAAGTGTCTCAACAAAACTCTGTATGAGGGCCTTAACAACCGCAAGAAAAATGTCAGATTCTTTCACATCTTTGGGTGCAGATGTTTTGTGATCAACAAGAAGGATCATCTTAACAAATTTGCACCAAAAATATAGGCGTTTTCCTTGGTTACTCAACAAACAAGGTAGCCTATAGGGTTCTCATCAGACGCACGAGACTAATAGTTGAAAGCTTCGACATCAAATTCGATGACTATTACGTCCGCAACACTGCTCTTTCAAATGAAACCAAAGCAATCCTGGAAAGTGATATTCCAGCCTCCTCGGGTCCCCTCAAGATAGTTGAAATAAACTATGATGATCTTTTCTACCCCGTAGAGACTGCTCAACTCTTCGAAGTTCTTGTGTCTCCGAAAGCTCAACAACAACATGTCGAAGTTTCTGGTCCTACTCTATCCGATGATGTGTCACTCAATACATCCACCTTGCCGGTTGAGGGGGAAAGCTCCACTCTGGATCAAGTGACAACCATCGAGGTTCCAGTACCTGAGGAAGCAGCTCCAGTCCCTATCCGCAGAATTACTCTTCCATCAAATGTCTCCTCAGATTCAGACGATGAAGATATAAAGAACATTGACACAGAAACCGATCCAAGGGTTATCACTCTCTCAACAATCCAGGGGGAACCTTCTCAGGTTCAGGGGGAACTCCCATCCGCAATCCAGGGGGAACCTCTCTCACTTGCTCAAGAAAATACTAATCCTACTTTCCCAGTCCAAGACAATTTAGCGGGCTCCTCACAAGTCCAAGGGGAACTGCCTTCTTCTGCCGCAGAGTCCTCAGATATTGAAGACATTCCATCCACCGCAGCCGCTGATCATCTGCAACCCCGTCTACATGTATGGACGAAGGACCATCCACCCGGTCAAATAATCGGCAACCCGTCCGTAGGTATTCAAACTCGATCCTCAAGAGATTTATCTGATCATTGTCACTATGCAGCATTTATGTCTTCGGTCGAGCCCAGAACCATCAAAGAAGCACTAATGGAGCCCGACTGGATTGCTGCGATGCAAGAGGAACTGGAAGAGTTTAAAAGAAACAAAGTGTGGCAACTCGTTCCAAAGCCAAAAGGTCACACTATTATTGGTACCAGATGGGTGTACAAGAATAAGTTGGATGAATCTGGTGCAGTCATCAGAAACAAAGCGAGACTAGTCGCTAAGGGGTATAGTCAACTTGAAGGTGTTGATTATGATGAAACATATGCCCCCGTAGCCAGGATGGAGGCCATACGCATCTTTTTAGCATATGCTGCTCACAAGAACATCAAATTTCATCAAATGGATGTAAAGAGTGCCTTCCTGAATGGTGAATTGAAAGAGGAGGTTTATCTTCAACAACCTCCGGGCTTCAAATGTCTAGAATTCCCAGATCACTGTTACAAGCTTGAGAAAGTAGTTTATGGTCTAAAACAAGCACCTAGAGCGTGGTATGAGACTCCCTCTGAATTCCTTGTCTCATCCGGTTACAAAAGAGGAGTGATTGGCCCCACTTTATTTAGAAAGGCAAACGATAATCACCTTATGCTTGTACAAATCTATGTGGATGATATCATCTTCAGATCAACGAATCAGGGGTTGGTGGATGAATTTGCAAAGCTCATAACAAACAAGTTCCAAATGAGCATGAATAGAGAGATTAATTTCTTTTTAGGACTTCAAGTGAAACAGGTCCCTCAAGGGATATTCATCCATCAACAGAAATACACCTCTGAACTACTGAAGAAATACTCAATGGACAACTGTTCCTCTGCCAAGGTCCCTATGGCCTTCGGATATAAAATTTCTGTTGATCCTTCCGGAGAATCAGTAGACCACAAAACTTATAGAGGAATGATTCGCTCGTTGATGTACCTCACCGCAAGCCGACCAGACATTGTCTTTGCAACAGGTGTATGCGCAAGATACCAAGCCGATCCGAAAGTATCTCACATGACCGCAGTTAAGCAAATTCTCAGATAATTAATGGGCAACAAGGCTCTACGCCTCTGGTATCCCGCAGGGAATGACTTCAGTTTACAAGCATTCACAGATGCTGATCATGCTGGATGTAGATTGGATAGAAAAAGCACTTCCGGTGGCTGTCAATTTCTCGGTGGAAGACTCGTCAGCTGGTCATCACGGAAACAAAATTGTGTCTCATTGTCAACCGCAGAAGCTGAATATGTGGCCGCAACCAGCTGTTGTTCACAAGTCTTGTGGATAAAAACGCAACTTATGGACTACGGATACAGGATGTTGCGGATACCGATTTACTGTGACTCAGAGAGTGCGATAGAGATTTCCCACAATCCTATTCATCACTCTAAGACAAAGCACATTGAACTACGGTATCATTTCATCAAAGACCATATTCTGAAAGGTAACATTGAACTAATTTTTGTTAACACTCATTAAGAGATTGTTGATGTATTCACAAAAGCACTTGACTCTACAAAACTCAGCAGTTTCTTACAAATGTTAGAAATGATGAATCCGGACCCGCAATTCTTTTTGAATTGATAGGTACCGCAGACCATCTCTGGTCCCCGTGGCGGTCCTAACGAAATATATCTATCATACATGGTTTCAGTATACCTGGTATACCGCAACCATATATCATACCTATATTTCTATGGTCCTTATTATTTGTTATTTCTGATCTTGTTCAAGTGTTCATCTCAATTCCTTCTACCGCAGTCTTAGAACCATCCACCGTTATGACAAATCTCTCCGCAATGATGTATCAATCCGCAATGACTGATCAATACGCAGTCACATTGAATGCACCTTCAACTACTTCATAAATTCCAAAGAACTTTGTGTGCTATTTAATGATCCTTCATTAAATTAAAAAAAAACATTCTTTGTGTAGCACATCACCGTTTCAGTTCTTCTTTTTCAAATAATCTTTTGTCAGACCTATTTTGGGTTTGAAACCAAATAAAACAGTTTCCCAATAAAAGAAATCTTTAAGAAATCTTTTTCCTTAAACCGTCTAATCCCCCCTTGCCCCAAGATGTCAAATCCATTCAAATTCCACCTTTATTCAACGAACTTAAGCCCCTCACCACACGATCCTCAAACGTGTGATAATGGGCCCGACACTTCATTAAATGCTACATTTTGGAAAATCGAAAACATTTAAACTTTTCTTTTTTCAATCGTTTTTGTGGCTGAAATTCATCTTTTCTTAAAAAAATAAAAACTCAAAGGTTTTTACCTTTAACCGCCACATATAGGGTAAAAACAATAAACTTTTGAGATCTGCCCCTATAAAAACCTTTTTTTTTCTCATCCAAGAAAGCTTTACGCTTTCTGAACCCTCTTAGACGATCTTCATCTTCTTCACCCTCTTGCACTCAAGTTTTGCTGCAAGTTCTTCAAACCTTTTTCTCAAAATGGTGAAGTCAGGCATTTCAAAGAAGCAATCCAAAGCTTCTGGTTCCGCTCAACCTGCTGGTTCTGATTCCGCCACAAGGAACCAATCGCCATCCATTGCCTCGAGCAACTTTAGGGCAATCTTTGAAGATCATTCAGCCTACAATGAATCTATTCGACTCATGATCAAGTTCATCTCTAATCACCCACTATTTGGACCAATTGATTCCTTCACTGATGTGGTTCCAATTTCAACACTCTTCAAGTGTACATTCTCGGCGTACCGACCCTTCAACAATCTGTAAGAAGTTCATCTGAACTTAATGGATGATTCCCTGGTTATCTTGACCAAAGACAAGTTTCTGAATGCAATTAATCTACTGGTTCATCCCTCTACAAAGTTCATCTCTCCAAGCGTGACGGACATCATCACTTCACTCTATCAAATGGGATACCAGAAGAAGCTCAAGGGGATATGAGAGTTCAAGAAAAATCAACTCCCTGTGGTCTGGCAGTTCGTCTGTCACTTTGTGATCCGGAGTCTTTCAGGAAGAACCGGAGGCACTGATAATATGGGTCTCAAGCTATTGGAGCTCTTCTGGAGTATCTTCACAGGTCACGACGTCAACTACGGTCAGATCCTATGGGATGACTTCCTTCAGTACATCCCTAAGGAGAATCTGAAGGCAAATCCTACAGAGCTCACTTTTGCAAGGTTTTGGTCCTTATGCATCTCAGACCTCCACCACGATGCAAAGATCAGCATGGGTAGCGACATCAACTTCTTCGTCACTCGTGATCTCAAAAGGTACCCTCCCTATAAAGATCAATCTGTCTTTGGACCTTTAAGACGCTTACCCATACATATCTTGACCACTGTTGGACTTGAGACAAAAGATGTCACTGATCACATTGAGGCTACGGAAGGTATTGCCCATATCTTTCTACCGTGCCTCTACCCAGTCAGAATAGACTAGACTCTATAGCACCCTATGATCCAGAGCATACCGCAGCCCCATCTTCCACTACGCTGTCTAATATTCCTTTGGCAAGACGGCTTAAGAAACGTTCTTCAAGAAAAATGTTCCGTGGAAAGTCCAAGAAAGGTAATCCATCCAAAGAAGTCGAACCATCCAAAAATGCAAACTCAGGCATATTGTCTCTTCGGATGAAGACTCCGATCCAATTTCGACCCCCGCAGTCAATGTTGAAGATGAGTCTGATGATGACTCTGTCCCAATTCTCATCCTCAAGAAACGCAAAACCAACCCAAGTTCTAGCCAAATGCATGACCGGACTGATACGGTAGTCTCTCAAAAGACTCTGGTAGTCCTTGGGGTCTCCGTATACCCATTTGTCTCAACCCTCCCCAGCCAATCAGACACAGTAAGTGTGTATGCTTCATCAAAATGTGGAGATTCTCCCCCAGCTAAATCCCAAGAGGATTTAATTGGTTCTTCTTGCCCTAAGGTCTCCAGGGCTTCCAGACTTCATTTCTTTCAGGAATAGGAGTTGTGCTCCATACTTGACTTTGTAATCCAAACACTTGATACACCTTCTCAACCGCAGGACAACTCTTCAGTCCTTGCCAGAACTGAGCCGAGGCCAAACTTGACTATGGGTCAAGGAGACCAAGGAAGCTCAGTAAATCGTACTCCGCTTACCTTACATAGAGGTGGTTTAGGCACGGTGAGCACAAATGTGCAAGGATCCGTGAACCCGAGGGACACCTCAGTGCGTAATCAAGGTTTTGACGGCTATGACTCTGATGATACCTTAACTCGGGATCGTCCCACTACCGAGTCTGGTATCAAGAAATATGAAGCTTTTCACAGGGCATTTCAGGCTAGAAAAGATAGGCAAACACAGCAGCTTCAACAAAAAGAGAAATAAATTCAAACGGTGGCTAAGTACTGGGCAGATGCAATCAACAACGCCAACACCATCGCCAATATTCTCAAGGTTCAAGAATGGATGACCACAATGGCAGAGATCACCCGCAAAGCTCAGTCTATTCCTGATGGTGCAGGTCCATCCCAGTCCCCTCCAACAAAAGTTGTTCATGACTCCCAAGATGACGGAACTGCAATCAAAATCAGTTCCGGGCCTACATTTGGTTTTGATGACTTTGACATGAATGAAGTCACCCAACCAGAATGCTCAGATGATATGGTGATGATCTTCGACGAAGAAGAAGAATCAAGCGGATCCCAACACTCTACTTTAAAACCCAAGGAAAAGAAGAAGAAGAAGAAAATGGCTGTCTCAAGAAAATAGTTTCTAAACCTGCAAAATAAAATTGATCAGATTTTAGCTGTAGTGAAATCCAGCCAACCGCAACCGGAAGATGTGCCTGGACCGCAATCCCTGATTGACAGAATGGAACGATTGGAAGCAAGAGAACGAATTGTTGCTGAGAGAATCTCTCTAAAGGTTGAAATGGGTATCCGAGCCCTGGATACAAGCCGGAAGACGGATCATCAACAATTCATCACCACTGCAGAGCGACTCATCAACAATTCATCACCCTGGATACAAGCCGGAAGACGGATCATCAAACAACCATTGCGGGTCAGGATTCTCATTCAAAGAAGCTTGTTGAGGAAACTCACAATGCTTATGAGTCCGCCATCTTAGTCTTACAAACAACCATCTACAACCTCAGACGCTCCTTATCCTCAAACTTCCATAGCCAGGAGATTCTCAGATTTACCAAGGAGATCCACAAACTACTATTCAACAACTCAACCCCCACCAATCAGCAACTTAGTGAGGCTATTAAAGCTCAGATTAATGAAGTATGTGCCAAGATTGACGGTCTTAAGCAATGGCTTGAGGAGGAACCCAGTGTTCCTTCCTCAAGAGGGGGAAGTGAGGACTGCAATTCCGACCAAATTTCTCATTAACAATCTCATCCGCATCAACACTTACAAACGCCCATCCACTTCGGTCAACATCCAATTTTATCTGAACTCATCACTCAACAAAAGGTTCCTACTCCGCAACCTTCCCCGCAACCATCTCCACAAAAGAAAACTCTTGTGCCCTCTCCTCAGAAAAGTCCAATTCAATCCCCTCATCAGTCTCCAATTCAACAAGTCCAAGATGTTCAACATCCTTCTTCCCAGCATCCGGAGACTCCCCCTCATCTCAGAAACCTAGCCCCAGAGATGTCATTCGAAAACTCCTACGATTCTCCCAAAACCAAACAAAGGAAATCTGACTAGAAAGCAACTAAGTTTGCGGAGTTAATATGGAGAGATCACGGATTCGACATCACTATGGATGAATCCATCATCAATTCCTGGGTTAATCCCATCCGAAGATTACTTGATGACGACTACAAGCTTTATCTCACCTATGCGGAACCCCCTTCTGACGGTTATTGGGACATTCATATCTCTCCCAACACAAAATTCTTCACCGTCTTCGAGTCATTCAACAACAGCCTCCCCGATGATCAGAGGTTGCCACTAGAGTTTGAAAGACTTAAAAGATTCCATGCCAAGCATGGATCTGCAATTGAAAACATCTGGTCAAACCCAGAAAGTTTATGAAAGCAGAATTCATCCAGTATACTCTCACAAGAAGAAATTCAGACTATGTCCGAACACAAGCTGATTTTCCATGCATGAACCCGGA
Source organism: Lactuca virosa (assembly GCF_052849685.1). NCBI lineage: Eukaryota > Viridiplantae > Streptophyta > Magnoliopsida > Asterales > Asteraceae > Lactuca > Lactuca virosa. The sequence continues at coordinate 325,315,364 of NC_136433.1, read as the reverse complement.
GGAAATCTTTCTGATTGCTAAGGTATTTCAGAACAAATGTGAGAAGCATCCTAAGATGAAGACTACGTATGAAAGGGCCAGTACATTTCTAAAAGAAACTGTCTGTGACTTTGCTAAGACTGACGCGGACATTCACCCAGTTATTGCTCAGAAGTTCAACCTCCCTCCTCTAGAACCAGCTCCGGTCCTGACCGAAGGTTTTCAAGAAAGATCCCTTGCAGCAACTAACTTCCCAGATCATGGAGTCATTTTCAAACGTATAAATGATGGTACAAAATATTTCATTCCAATGACAGCCATGAACCGCATGATCCAGAAGCAACTAGAGATCACTCAAACTGTAGTCAACAGGTCAACACACACAACTGTTGAAGTAAAGTTTGAAATCTCCAGGAGAATCGTTTTGCTCAGGGAAGTCAGGAAGTTCTGGTGGATTCTCATCAAATTTCTGAAGCTTGACCAATGATAGGAAAGTTGAAGAGGTCACTTAGGGGGAAATTGTTGAAACATAAAAGTGACCCTCTTAAACTTGACAAATCTGAAGCCATCTCCGATCTGCAGTCAAGACCCCCACCGCAATCTAGAACTGCATCCGTAGTCGACGTCATCAATCTTAGTTATTTAGCTTTATCTGTTATCTTATGTCTTTACATTACTTTACCCAGTGTGCCTTGCATGGCCACCTTAGACAGATTCAACTTTGTAATCTTCGAGTCTCTATAAATAGATCTCTCTTATTCTGAATGAAAACACCTCTCTCGATTATCTTTATCTTCAATATCGTATTCTATCTATTCTCTTACTTTCTCATCTCCAAAGATCCTCAGAACTTAAACTGATATATTAAGATCTTAATCTCTCTCTTCTGAGCACGTCAGTCTTGACTTAGTCACTCTAAGTCTGATCTTATTTACTAACTTGGTTTGATTGCAATCCTTGTTAAGAATCATCTTAAGTGTATACTTGATATAACACTTGTCGTCATTTATATTTCCTTACATTTCCGCACCTAACTATCTAACTATCTAACTCTAACTTATTATTATTGTTGAGCTTAATGATCCACTGAGTTAAACTTCATTCCGCATTATTACTTGTTCTAACGTTTGTTCAAGTGTGTTACTCAAGTTTTTCTCTCAATAGTTAACCCCTAACTCGCCGAGCTATCGCATGGTCCAGCTCATCGGGACAAACCCTAACCGACTCGTGAGTTAGTTCATGGACTCGGCGAGTCCCTTCGATCTGATTTCTCATTCAGACGATTTAAGGCAGATCTATCACTCCAAACACTAGATCTACCATCCTAAGGCTCGATTGTCACGTAATGCTTCGATCTTTACGCTCATGCATGGTGGTTTTGCTCCAATCTACCAATACATGTTCTCACAAGGTGTTAAACACGATACTCCTCACATGGATGAATAAAGTTGGGACCTTTGGGCTCTAGGGACCTCACAAGGTCCTGATCTGAAGTTTAAACCTCTTGATAACTTAGTATTCTCGAAGTCCCAAATAATATGTGATGAAAACCCTTACTTCTCAAACTCATGAGATCTAGCCAAATAAAGGGGAAAGATTCAAGCTTTTTACCTTCCTCTTGAAGCTCTGGACGAAATGGCCTGAACCCCAATAGCTCCTTCTTGTTTCTTGCTGAACAACTCCTCTTCCTCCTTAAAGATGCACTAAAGTCTTACAAGGTTAGCTTGGAGACTCTCTTAGCTCACTACACTCGTTTAGGGTTTCACACACTAAGGTTAAGCAGCTGGTGAGCTGCAAATGTGGCTATAAGTGTCCTTATATAGGCCCCAAACCTGGGGATTTAGGGTTTCACTTCACAGCGTCTACTCGGCGAATCGACTCTCTGACTCGTCGAGTAGATCATTAATGACCCATGGCACAATCGCGACTCTACTCGACGAGTTGAGGCACCAACTCGCCGAGTTACTCAATAAACCCAAAAAAATAAATGTATAAATCATATACCTGGGAGTCCGAATGTTACATTTGCCAAAGTGCAATAAGTACAACTTCCATCACATGGGAGTTTGCAGGGAAATGCACTATAGAAACTACAACAGGAAGGGGCACACTGCCCGTTTCTGTAAAGCGCCAGCACAGCCCATCTCTCAAGTCCCCGCCGCGGGAGTAAGCCAATCTTGTTATGAGTGTGGCGAAATCGGGCACTTCAATAAAAACTGCTCAAAGACAAAGAATGATGGCGGTGTAGGAAGAGTTTTGGCAATTGGCCATGAGGAAGCGATAGCAGATCCTACCGTGGTTACCAGTACGTTTCTTCTCAACAATTCTTACGCATGCATTCTTTTTGATAGGGGTGCGGAGAAAAGCTTCGTGAGCCAGAAATTCAAACATCTACTAAAACAAAATCCCCAAACATTAAAAGACACATTTACCGTAGAGATGGCAAACGGAAAGACCGAGAGCACAAGTGACATATACATAGGATGCACACTTACTCTAAACAACTATTCCTTCCAAATTAATCTTATGCCGGTCTCAACTAAAAGCTTCGACATTATCATCGACATGGATTGATTAAGTCTTCACCATGCTGATATCCTATGTTATGAAAAAGCCATTCGTCTTAATCTGCCAAGTAACAAATCTCTCGTTATCTATGGCGAAAAACCCGGTACGAATCTTCAAATCATTTCTTGCGTCAAGGCCCAGAAGTATCTTCGCAAAGATTATTGTGCCTTCTTAGCTCTCGTGGTTCATCAAACACAAGAAGTGTAAAACATCAACGATATTCCTGAAGTCTGTGATTTCCCCAATGGATTCCCCGAAGATCTCTCAGGAGTTCCTCCTGAACGCCAAGTCGAACTCCGAATCGATTTGATCCCCGGAGCTACCCCTGTAGCCAAATCCCCATATCGTCTTGCACCATCAGAGATGCAGGAACTATCCAGCCATTTGAACGAACTTCTAAACAAAGGCTTCATTAGACCGAGCTTCTCACCGTGGGGAGCACCAGTTCTGTTCGTAAAAAAAAGGATGGATCATTCCGAATATGCATAGACTATCGTGAATTAAACAAGCTTACCATTAAAAATCGATACCCATTGCCACGAATAGACGACCTCTTCGATCAACTTCAAGGGGCAAGTTTCTTTACCAAGATTGACCTGAGATCAGGATACCATTAGCTACGAGTCCAGGAAGCCGATATTCCTTAGACCGCTTTTAGAACTCGCTAAGATCACTATGAATTCGTAGTGATGCTCTTTAGCTTAACGAATGTGCCCGCAGTGTTCATGGACCTGATGAACCATGTGTGTTGACCTTACTTAGACAAGTTTGTTATAGTTTTCATGGACAATATACTAGTCTATTCCCGAAGTAAGGAAGAACACAACCAACACTTATGACAAGTCTTGGAAACCTTAAGGGCATAGAAATTGTACGCAAAGTTCTCAAAGTGCGAATTCTGGATCCGAAAGGTAGATTTCTTGGGTCATGTAGTCAGTAAGGAAGGGATACATGTTGATCCCTCCAAGATCAAAGCTATCGAAAACTGGACGACCCCACGAACCCCAACAAAGATTCGTCAGTTTCTAGGTCTCGCTGGCTACTACAGGAGGTTCATCCAAAACTTCTCAAAGATCGCGAAACCACTTACCACCTTGACCCAGAAGGGTGTAACCTTCAGTTGGGAGGAGAAACAAGAAACTGCTTTCCAGACACTAAAGCGAGCCCTCTGCAGCGCCCCAATCTTTTCCCTCCCAGAAGGGACTGAAGATTTCGTAGTTTACTGTGACGCGTCTAAGCAAGGGCTAGGCTGCGTTCTTATGCAGCGAGGAAAGGTCATATCCTATGCCTCAAGACAGCTTAAGAACCACGAGGTCAACTATACCACACACGAACTTGAACTGGGAGCAGTGGTAATCGCTCTAAAGATCTGGATAGATTACCTATATGGTACGAAATGCACAGTCTTTACAGACCACAAAAGCCTCCAGCACATATTCAATCAGAAGGAACTTAACATGAGACAGCTACGATGGGCGGAACTACTCAATGATTACGAATGCGAGATTCGCTATCATCCCGACAAGGCCAATGTAGTAGCAGATGCCCTTAGTCGCAAAGAGTACTCGGGCCGCCGAGTAAAGTCTCTAGCTATGACTATCCATTCCCAACTGTCCACACAGATCTAAGAGGCTCAGTTTGAAGCCTTAAAACATGAGAATGTGACAGGTGAAGCTTTAATAGGAATGGAAAAGAACTTGGAAATCAAGGGCGACGGAGTTCGTTATCTCATGAATCAGATCTGGACACCGAAATTTGGTGGCTACAGAGATGTTGTCATGAACGAAGCCCATAAAACTCGATACTCCGTTCATCCAGGTTCAGACAAGATGTATCTGGACCTCAAGAAACTCTATTGGTGGCCGAACATGAAAGCTGAGATTGCTACCTATGTGGGCAAGTGTCTAACTTGCGACAAAGTCAAGGTAGAATATCAAAAGCCCTCACGTCTACTACAACAACTAGAAATACCTGAGTGGAAGTGGGAGCAGATTACAATGGATTTCATAACCAAGTTACCTAGGACAACGGGTGGTCATGACACCATTTGGGTAATCGTCGACAGATTAACCAAATCCGCACACTTCCTGCCAATAAAAGAAACTGACAAAATGGAGAAGTTGGCAAGGGCGTACATCAAAGAAATAGTACGATTGCATGGTGTTCCAATATCCATTATCTCTGACCGAGATAGTAGATTTACTTTGCGGTTTTGGCAATCACTGCAAAAGTCCTTGGGATATCCATTTACCACTCATTGAATTCTCGTACAACAATAACTATCACACTAGCATCAAAGTTGCTCCCTTTGAAGCCCTCTATGGCCGTAAGTGCAGATCCCCTCTGTGCTGGGCTGAAGTAGGTAACACGCAACTAGCCAAGAATCAAGTACCCGAAAGTACTCTAACCGGTACCGATATCATTCGAGAAACCACATAATAGATTGTCCAAATCCGGGAATGATTAAAAGCTTCTAGAGACAGACAAAAGAGTTATGCGGATAAACGAAGAAAACCCTTGGAATTCCAGGTTGGTGACCGCGTCCTGTTAAAGGTATCACCCTGGAAAGGAATGATATGTTTCGGCAAACGTGAGAAACGAAATCCAAGGTACATCGGGCCATTCGATATTCTTGCTAGAATTGGTCCAGTTGCTTATAAACTCAAACTACTGCATGAATTCAGTAACATTCATCCCACTTTTCATGTCTCTAATCTCAAGAAGTGTCTATCTGACGAGACTCTTGTAATCCCACTGTATGAAATCGAGTTAAACGAGAGTCTACACTTCATAGAAGAACCAGGGGAAGTCATGGATAAGGAAATCAAAAGAACAAAACAAAGCTGTATACCAATAGTGAAGGTTCGCTGGAATGCCAAGCGGAGACCTGAATTCACTTGGGAACGGGAAGATCAAATGAAACAAAAGTATCCACATCTTTTCCCTAGTTCATGAGTACCACTTTAGAAACAATATCGGGACGAAATTCCCTCTAACGGGGGGATAATGTAACAACACGTTATTTTCAAATTTGTAAAAGTCAACAAAAGTCAAAACATGATAAATAAAAGAAAATTTGTTGATTTGCAATTTATTAAGGCTAAACTAAAATTTTAATATATATAAACCTTTTCTTGGATAAGTGTTGCAAAAATAAGAACCAAATGCAAGGACCGAAATCTCGCATCTAGACCCACCGAAAACCCTCGGATTGGCCATTTGCCTCGGACCGCAAACCCCATTCTCGGCCACAAACGTGCGAGGTTGTATCTTCGGACCGAAAACGTGCGAAGCCGACTTAGAGTTCTCGGCCGAAATCACTTTCCTCGGGTAGAGTTCTCAGCCGAAATCTCTTCCATTTTCGGCCGAAATCACCTTTAACCGCCTCATGTTTCCTTCATACTTAAGCAACCAAAAGGAAAGGGGTCCTTCTCATTTCTTACATCCAGTAAACGAGTTTCCTTCACTTCTCTCTCAAATATTAGTCCATTTTCTTTCACTTTCAAGAATAAAAACAACTTCAAGAAGTATTTTGCTTCATTTCTATTACAAGTTTTGGTAAGTTTTAATTATAAAACTTATGATTATACAAACGTGTATATTATTTGTATCATTTTAATCACACTCTATTATGTGATTAAAATCATTAGGATACGATATCTTTCTCGTGTTCTAGCCCGAAGTCACCGTTTTCTACCCCGTTATCGAAACCGTTATCACATTTGAGGTGAGTTCATACCCTTACGTTTTCATGATTTTTCACTGTTTTAGGGGGGGGGGTGGGATACAAGTGTAACACAAGAATTTGGTGTTAATATCTAAATGTTTTTGATATTTATTAATTGTTGCCGATATTAAAATTATATATATATATATATATATATATATATATATATATATATATATATATATATATATATTATAATTAGGGTTCCACAGGCTTAAAATTGATAATTTGACTCTATTTCATGTTCCTTGTTTGGTTGTGGGCTTGGGGTAGAATTATTTATTCGACTGTCTATTTAATCATAATTATATAACTATTATATTTATATAAGTATAAAATGATTTAAAAGTTGTTAAACAAAAATATAATTTTTGCAAACTGTTTTAGTACCATTTGGATATAATCGTTGAATTTCACGAAACAACAATATCATAGATTTTTACACTTTAAACTTTCAGTAAAACACAAACATATAAATTATAATAGGTATAGTTTATGGAACTTACATGTTGCTTTTCAAATTTCAGATTACAATATGGAAAACGAACATATAAACTATGATAAATATAGTTTATGAGATGTACTTACAGTTTATCTATTACAAAGTAACTTTTCATTATTCTACACATAACCGTCAATATAGCATTTGTGAGACTTACTTCACGTACTTATCTACGTACCATTCAAGTCCTGATATTATAATCAGAGTCTCCTGGAGGGAGAGCGTGACACTTGTGTATAGATTTATACGGGACTGACAATCCCGCACCTGAGCCGCTTGCAACAGCTAGGCCGGCAAGCCTAAGGTGACAAATGTCGTACTGATTTCGACGCCTGAAGAACGTCGTGTTCAGGCCATCTTAGGGAATCAAGCATGTTTATAATAACTCACAATTTATTATTGAACAATACGATTAGTGTAAGAATAAGTAAACATTTTCACATAGTTTTATTAAATAATAAAACTATAATTCGGTATTTTACAAGTACAGCTGGTGAATCCAGACATTTACAATTTCATAGTTTTCATACAAGTACAAATACAAAATACTATTCTAGTACAGAGAAAACATAATTTTCATGATTTTATGTGAATTTAAAACAACATTATACTATTTCAGAGTACAATAACATTTACACGTTTTGAGTACAATACATTACAACAGAAAATATAGGATTTTCTGGGAAAACATACTTACATTTTCAAGGAAACAAACTACAAATTCAATTACAAACATGCTTATGAACTCACCAACTTAATTGTTGACACTCTTTTCAAAACTAATTGTACTCTCAGGAAATCAGTAAACAGGTACATCCACGGGTTTTTGAGAAGACGGAGCATTATATACTCATGTCTTTTAACTTTTGATATACATTTTGGTGTCAAGTATAAAATGATTTGAACACATATGTAAAAACCTATACTTTATCAATACATGGTTGTTGTACTTTGATTACTATTATGCAATTGTTGTGATACTGTACATGACGTCCTCCGCCCCCGAACGTTTCTTCTGTTCTGGTTTGTGGGTGTGACACTACATATCAACTTACACATTAAACAACCTTTGTTTTTCTAAGACAACCTTAAAAGACAAATGATGTATTAAACTTTTGTCACATAAAAAAATAACAATTATAAAGTTGTCATAGAAAATATGTATGAACTTGTTTTTATACAAAACCAAGTTATCCATATTCTCCAAAAACTAAGATTTCAAAAAATTGAAAAATCTAACCAAACTTGCAAAATTGCTCTAATACCAATTGTTGGGTTTATTTCAAAATTAGTTTAAAAAACTAGTAAAATGGCAAACGGAAGACTTCAAGATTTCGAAATAACATAAGCAAATTTATACCCACCAATGATCTTCTTGCAAGTTAAAGAAAGATTTAAACACCAACCAAATAAAGGATGAAGAAATGGCAACCTTTGTAGTTCTTTGGGTCCTCTTGGGAGGCTTGGAAGTTGATGAAGAATGTGGAACCTTTGAGACACCAACAATGACTCAACATGATGTAGATGCTAGTCCATAAACTCTTAAGAACTCTTAAGATTTAGTTTATATCAAAATATGAACCAAACAGAGCAAGGAAATGCAAGTAAACTTCATACATGAGAAGAAAAGAGAGAGAACCCATGCTAGAGAGCATGTTATGGTTTTTCACTCTGAAAAGGGCTAGTAAAATGCAAGCCTCAAGTCTTGTATATATAGTAGTAACAATACCCTACTTTTTGAATAAAGTATTCAAAAGACCATGACCTTCATTTTGAATAAACTATTCAAAAGACCATGCCCTTCATTTTGAATAAAATAATCAAAATCCCATGCTTTCAACTTTTAAATAAACTAATGGAAAGTTCATTTTGAATAAACTAATGGAAAGTCCATATAAGATCTTTCAATCTCCCACTTGCGCAAGATTCATATTAGACCGATATAGATAGTGGTGAACGTCTAGCAACAATTCACTGTCCCCATCAACATACGACTTTGTGCCATTCTATCAATACCCAATTCCCAATATCATATGTTGTTCAACTTTTTGTAAGGCGCCTTAGATGTCTAACTCTCAACACATAAGAGGAAAAAATCTTATCTTGACTACATAAGCCTCTTGCATAGTTCATACCATACCTGAAAATGGATTTTATAATTGTTTGATTAAGGACCAACATTTGACCATATCTAAGCACATCACTCCCTACACTTAAGCCCCACTATGTATCTCAAGTGTTAAAGATACAAAGATAGTACCTTTTAATCAAGTGTCATTCATGATAGCGATCCATGAGATGATCTTGATGCAAGTCAGTTCAATACCAGTTCTCTGACAAGTACCTATGAAACTTGGTTACAACCCATTGCCTACCTTCATCCAGTGAAAGTCAACCAATCCAATTCATATTAGTCTTATTTCATAATTGCTCTCACAATTATAATCGACTATGAACTTTTAGAATAATAAGATTATTCATGGATTAAACATGTTAATATAGAACACAACAAGTATTGATGTTATTATCATATCCCAGTATATCAAAAACATTATATAATAGTTGTTGTTACAATGTTCCAATATCCAAATATTAAATCCAAATCAAAATTCCATTTCTAGAATAATAAAGTCTACAGTTGAAGTGTGACCATTCATACTTCAGAGGAATGACTTGATTAATGGGTTCGACGAAACTTAATTTGTATGAATTTTGCGAATACTATCATCTCCATATTTGGCTTTACTCAAGGTATATTTAAATATCTTGGAGTATATGATTGGTGTTCTTTCGTGACATAGATTCTCTCAGCTCTATTAAGTATACTCTCGAAGTTACAAAGATTTATATGTGATCATTGAATGGCAAAAATCAACATAGTTTTTCAATGAACTCATTCATCCAATCATATTAGATTTCAACTTCTAAAGTAGTGTATTCTTATTTTGTACTAAATTGTGTTAATTTTTTTGCTTGGACCTCATTCCAACTAAACTTACTCTTCATCCCACAATGAAGTCATAATCCAATTATAGTTCATAATTATATACATTTGTTTAGAATAAGAATCTTATGTAGCTCTTTACATGACGATTTTGTTCTAAACTATGTCTTATATACATTCTCTTAGTTCTTCCAAAGTACTCTTATAATGTTTCTATAGTCATCCGGAGACTTAACCATGTATTCAATTGGTATATTTTGATATGCTCATAGCATGATCATACACTAGGTCTTATGCATAATATGACATAAATGATGGAATCATTTTCCAAGCAAATCAAATATATATCATTTCATCTAGTTCAAACCTCTGAGCTAGGTCCTTTTGAGGTTGACTCAAACTTAGTGTCATGTGATAGTGTAAAGGTTCCTTCAAAGGAATCTTCTATCTTGATCTCTTTCAAGGTATTCTCAATATATACAAAAAGGATATAAAATTTTTAACAATCTATCTATCTCTATAGATTTTACATTCCAAGAATGTATCCTGTTCTTCCTAAGTCTTTCATTTTAGAAACACATTCTGAGTCAAGGTGAAAGAGCTTGGCATGGTCAGAGTGTAATTTCTTATGATTAGGCATGTCTCATTCATACAAGATTAGGAATTTCACTATGATCCCACTAGTTATTAGTAAACACATGTTATATTTATTTTGATATAAAAGCACACCTTGTGGTTTCATATTAAAATGATGATTACAACATTGAGATGTTTTCTTTATATCCATAGGTGGATCTCAAGCTTTACATATTTTGTCAGGATAACATAGATTAAGAAAACCTCCATGCTAATCTATATAGATATCTTCTAGTAGATGTCTATTAAGAAAAGTGGTCTTTCTTGAAATCTATTTGCTATATTTCATAATGAGAATATGAATTTATAGTAAGCAATATCCTTATTGATCTAATCATAGCTACTTGTGAAAAAGGTTTGATCATAGTCAAATCATGCGTATGATACAGACCATAGTCAATGACACGAGTATGAGAAAATCCTTTTATAAAAACTCTTGCTTTAAATGTGTATCATCATCCATTTAATGTATTCTTTCTAGAAGAACTACTTACTCCTTCTAGCCTTGTTATAGAGACGAAGTTCAGTCAAGACCACACTTGATTATCATACATGGGTTACATCTCATGTTCATGACTCTAAGTCATTAATCAGATTCAAGATCTGACATAGCTTCTTGGTATTTGATGGATTTGCTAGAAACCATCAATAAAAGCTCATCAAAGAGAGATTCCACACTTCTCAAGTCATACATGATTTCTACCAATAGTATGAACAATTTGTGTTTGCGAATAGCTATTATTCAAGTTTAACAATACTTGTTAGAACTAGGGCCAACTGTTACTACATCAGAATATGGTTCTTGAGCTGCTTCAAGTTCCATATACCTCCCACTTGCTTTGTCATTAGAAGCTTGCTTTCTACTAACTCAACTATCAGAGGAATAAAATAACTTATTATTGGTGGGTTTGCATATAATAATCTAAGCCACATTTAGAGCATTATACAAATATGTATCTAGTAGATTTTGGGTTTAAAATCTTTAGTCCAACATAGGCTTTAAATCCATAAAACATTTAATAAGATAGGGATGGAGCATTTCCATATAAAATCTTATGAAGAAAATGTTATATCTACTAATTAGTTGGTGTTTATACTCAAGGTATATTTGATAGTGTTCTAGGTGACATCCCAATAAAATAAAATGAGGACATTTCCACTAATTAGAAAGCAAATCATACCAAATAGGATTTTATTCATCCTTTATTATCATTAAGGCCTTAGATAGTTCTTGCCGGTTCATATCTCAACTTTATATTTGAAAACTTAAACCAAGATTTCACAATTATGCATTACCATGTAAAATGTAACTGAAACTACTATAGTTGTTGATAAAGTTGATTTGGTATCTTGTGCTAAATCTTGGACATTCGTTAGAAAGGAAGTCATTCATTAACAATGTATAGTTCCTTAATAATTTATTTTCTCTACTACTTAGTGAAAATATCATTAGGAATTTTCTACATATATGATTCACATATGTCAAATAAACTACATTATTTTCCTTCAAAGATCCTTTTGTTGAAGTTGGAATATGTGAATGTCATTTATATAATAAAGATAACAACGTCAAAGATGAGTTTGATTTAAAACACGTTTAAGTCAAAAGTTTTTTCATATAGAACTTCTTATTTATAAAATATTGATATTTACTTTATAATTCCTTTTAAGAGATCTAGTTTCATAAAAAAAATTATAATCATTTCTGAATATGAAGGTAATCGTTATGAAAAAACGATTTAAGTAAATAGTCAATTAATCATAATATGAACCGATACATATATTTAGACAAGCTAGATTTAAAACATACACTATTACAACACAAACATTGTTTCATAATACAACTTAATTATGTTTCTATCATAATTAATAAACTAAACTCCAAGAGTATAGTTTCAACTTGATTGTGCTCAGCTGGTTACTTTTCTGTAAATATCTGCAAACCATTTACAAATATTAGATTAACATTTAAGTACCAAGTACCTAAGTGTTATATGAAAAGTATGTGTTCTATATAGTAGATACCTGAAGTACTAGTCTCTTCCAGACTTTCTTTCTAGATAAGAGGAGCAATTCCTCTTCCAGTGTCAATTTTCTTCACAGTAGAAACAAGATCCATCTATGTGGGCCTTATTGTATTTTATAGGCTTAAAGGTATCCAGTCTATAAAACGTGGGCCTCTTAGATCACACAAGGTGACTCTCTTTGGCTTTGTATGATTCCTAGTTTGATGTTAGAAACATCTTTAGCATCACAATGATGCCTTTACTAGGTATCATGTTCAGGCTTGTTGCTCAAAGAAAATAGTTTAGGACTTAAACCATTAAGTGTATACAATTTCATATCTCTCATGAGATTGTCTCTTAAGACATGAACCCATTCATTGAAGTTGTATCTATTGAATGTTATTGTTTAATTAAGTCATTAAAGAAAATGACAATTTCATGGTTACGAGAATGGATTATTTAACTACAAAATTTTAACAAAATTTATTTAGTATTTTCAATATTCGAACACTTTATTAATTAATACCATTTTAGTTTCCAAAAACATTAATTATCAAAGTCTAGGATCCAAGTTGCAAAACAAATAAATGGTTAGGTATCCTTTATCCCATTCATTTGAATTCAACCATGTAGATATTGATTATCAATTATATCTTACTATATAATTCCTAGATTTATGGGATTACTAATAACAAATTTTATCTGACATGTTTGATCCCATTTATGCCTCAGAACTCTCTTGCTTAGGTATCCTTTATCACAAAGATTTCCGATAAAATCGTCCAATTTAAAAACATGTGTAATCAAAAGATGTGCGAGTGCTCTTCAAAAAAAATTGCATAGATTTGAGGTTTGTAAAATGATCTTTTATATGTTTTATAATTCTAGTTTTAAAAAACATATGATATCATTGTTACTATATGCATATAATAAACCACGGTACCAGTTTTCAAAAGAAAATCAATTTTAAAGGTTCTATATAAAAATCTAATTTTTATATAATTTAACGCGTTTCAGCTTTAATAACCGGTATTAATTTTGAGGGCATTTGAACGTTTTTATATCTTTAATAAAACTTCATTTTATTACTTATATATTTGGAGTTTTTCTAAGTTATAAAAATCACCATTTTAAAACTTATATTTGAGTATTTCAAAATTTGACGTTATTAACATTTTTATAAAACTGGATTTTATTTTATACCGATAACTTGTTACATCTTATGTCCACATTAGAAATTTTGAAAACCAAACTCCATGTGATGTTTATTTTGTCCAAAATTATTTTAGCATGTGAAAAACTAATTTATAAACCACACATAATAATTGCATAAAATAAACAACACAACATGTGTCACACCCCGCTAAAGCGGAAACACGGGGCGTGGCAGTACAAAGGGTCTCATAGCAAAAGTTTAATGACAACACCAACCATAGTATTAAATATCATTACAAATTTACAATGAGTTTGAACAAATTTTTAAAAGAAATTACAATGTATTTAAAAGTCAACACATGCAAATGCTCCTACAAGTGGTGTGTCTCTACGTGCCTCTTACTAGATGATTCCTAAAAAAGCATGTAAAACGAGCGTCAACTATAAAAATAGTTGGTGAGTACTCACAAATTAAAAATAATATTGGTTTCAAGAATCAAAATAAAAGTTTTGATAAAAGTTTCCATAAATAAAAGTATATTGCTAAAATGAGTTCTCACGAATCGAAATAATATTCGTTTTTACAAGGAGCAAACAATTTCATTGCTAAGACAAGTATATAAGTTTTCAGTAATAAAAGTTTGTTGCTATAATGAGAAACAAAGTTCGTTGCTATAATAAGCATAAAAGTTTCGCTGCTAAAATAAGTATACAAGTTTCATTGCTAAAATAAGTGTACAAGTGTCGTTGCTAACATGAGAATACAAGTATATAAGTTTACCGAATCGTGCCCTATTGACTACTGTGTGTATCGCAAACATAGTGTATAAAATGGTAAAATGCACTCAAGCGAATCGTGCGAGTGAGGAGTTGTCTACCTCCTGATAGCGCTATCCATTATAACCATAGGCTCAAAAGAGTTAATGAGTTGTGTCTAGAGATTCCAGGGACTTAACCGCGATACAGTCCTCATGAATTAAAGTAACATACACATACATACAAAGTATAGCAACCAAGTTTCATACGAGTCAAAATAAATACAACGAACATAAATAATTTAGGACATGCTTTTCCACCCCAAAACATTTAAAAACCGAAAATAGGGGAAGTCGTGAATACTCGCAATATGCAAAATATAGTAATCAAGTGTATACGAGTCAACTAAATATAACGAACATATATAGTTTAGGACATGCTTTTCCACCCCAAAACATAAAAACTGAAAATAGGGGAGTGCGTGAATACTCACAATGCATTGAGATGATGCAAATGGTGCCTTGACTACGCTCCACTCGTACCACTATCGATTCCTACAATAATGGTATTCGCTAGTGAGTCTCTAATCGAAATCTAACACTAGAGGGTATTTCAATACATTTAAAGGTGTTTTAAACTCCTAAAAATCCAAAAATATTATCAAACTGTTTCCAAAAATTGTTAAACTTTGGATTTTCATTCTAAATACAGTAGAGGTTTTCCATAAATTTTCGCTTGAATTTTTGATAAGATTACCTATTTTTCCAAAATTTTAAGCCTTCATAACAATATAAATTCATGAAAAATAGCATTCAAAGGATAAAAATTCCCAAACTTTTTATAATACTGCCATTAGACATACTTGAGCTAGGAAAAATATAAAAATGGTCTTCTAAATTGTTTAACCCAATTTTATGATTTTTGTGCATTTATTCTAATAAAAATTGAAATAAATAGAAAACAGTTTCCAAAATTACCCAAACTTTTTGTATTACTGTTATTAAACATTATTAAGCTGGGAAAAATATAAGAATAGATTTCTAAACTGTTTAACCCAATTTTATGATTTGTGTGCATTTATTCTAATAAAAATTGGGTTTAAGTGTATTTAATCTTGTGAAAATATAAGAAAAATAGTATACAGAAGAGAGAAATCATCAAAATTTTTATGTAGCATCCTAATCTACTACAAGGTGTTCTGGTAAAATTTCATGAATTTTGGATTAGCATAACTATTTGTTTCTATTTTTAGGCCATTATAAATACAAAAATCGGGGAAAACTAGGAATGCAATATGAAAAATTCTGAAAATATTGTTCTAAGTCTTGCACATAGAGTAGGGGCTGCGAAAGTTATTAGGTAGCCATTTTACATTCTCTAAGGTGGTTTTATGATTTATTGGAGCTAAACAAAAAGAAAATTCAAAATCATACTAAACAGTCCCAGAAATCGATGAAACTTAATGAGAGGTCATTATTTACCTTAGGGGTCATCCACAAATGTTTCTAGGATTTATAGACCTACGAAAGTATTTTATATGATTTATGGCCTTGTTTTCTTGTAACAATTTTAGTAAATCAAGGAAATGATAAAAGGTCTTAGTATTTTCCAGAACCTCTTATTACCTTACTGGGATTCTGAGAAAATTTTGTTTTGAACAGAAAAGGATTTTTAGATTTTTTTATGAATAAAATCATTTACATGCACTATTAACAATGTACTTTGATCATCAAGCTCTTTAACTTGATGTTCATCACATGCTTCACGGTTTGAAGACCATGCATGGACATATTTTGTTCATAGTAATGTTTTCAAATGAAAAACTTGAATGCACAAGGTAGATGAACCTTTAAAACTTGTAAAAATCCGTATTTTAGGGTTTGACATAGGTTTTGGTCCTTGGATTTCACCATTAGACAACATGCATGTTGTTCTTGGGTGAAACCCTACCACCATCATCATCAAACTCAACATTCATGGATATGTTCATGAATGTTCATAAAGAATGGTGTAGAAGAATGAGAAGTGCAAGAAAAACCTTTAAAACAAGAAAGAAAAGTGAAGGAAAATGAAGGATTTTCGGGTTTACCTTTGAAGAACAACCCTAGAAGATGAAGATTTGAAGGTTAAGAGATGTTCTTGGCTGGAGAATTTCATGGTTTTAGAGAGAGAAAGAGAGAGTTTGAGTGTGGTAAATGGTGGAGTGTGAGAGAGAGTGTAGAGAGAGAGAAGTGAAGGAGATGGAGTGTGAGAGAGAAGGAGTGATTATGTGTTTTGGGAAGAGGGGAAGGGTCTTGGGAAGAGGGTGGACGGTTTTGAGTGTAAAATGCCCTCCCTCTCTTTTAATTTTATAAAAAAATTCAATTCTTTTATAAAAATATCAAACTTTTTATAAAATATACACCCTAACCAAGTTGTTGCTCATGAAACCTTGATTTTTGACTTATAAATTTAGGGTAATTGTTAATGACTTAAATTTTATTTTCCTTAAATGCATTTTCATAATTTTAATTATTATAAGATCATATTATAAGTTTCATAATTATTTGTATAGAATTTTTAAGGTTAAAGTTTATAAATATGAGTTTTTATGGCTTTTAGGGTCTTGAGATTTAATAAATATTTGGATATCAAAATTAATTAAATTTTGAGACTTTTTAAATTATTTTTGAGTTTCATAACTCTTATTCAAATTAGGAATAATGTTTGTAATTTATTTTTACCGGTTTATTGGCATTCTATGTAGTGATTACGAAATTCAAGCGAAATTGAGGAATCAAGTATACTAGTCCTAGTATTCAACTTTGACTTAAGTTTCTATGCGACTTTGACCTAATTTGTACTACTAAGTCAAGTGCACAATGTGTGTATATGATTCATGAAAAGGGTGTTCGAGTCAAAGAGTGACCTAAATATGGATATTCACTACAGTTACGTAGTTGTAGAATTCACATATCAATGTGAAATCTAAGTACACTATCCTTCGATTCTACTTGTTTCCAAGTTTCTAGTAGGTTATAACTTAGCTTCTAGTAATTAAGTCTAGTATCTGTCGTGCCTACACGTACAACTAAGTTTATCAAATCTAGAACCGACTCGAATTTTGACGGTTGTCACAACATGCATAAATTATATGTGCATAAACATAGCCAACTAATGACATTTTTGTGATCCAACACAAAAATGTCAAGTCCATTTATAAAGGGACATTTTAAGGACCAGAAAAAACTTCTTGTAATGTTGTTGTAGAAGCTCCCACTTGAGAAAACACCTATTACTTGCAAAATATTGGAAAAGCTTCTTGAAAGCAATATTTCAGCAACTGTCGCTAAAAGTCCAACAACCCTTAAGAAACAACATTAGTGACACTACTTAGAAACTGTCACTAACTTTCAACAAATTTCTTAATCACGAAAATTGCTCTTTGGTCTTCAAAAATGGCTCCAACTTCATTTCTTGTTACATTTTTGTACAAATAAATTATTTCTAACAACTAATCTATTACTTACAAAAATATACCAAGAAAACTAATCTATTTAATTTATTATATACCATATGAATAAATAAATTATTACAACCAGTTTTTTTATAAAACAACCAACACAACATACACAATGTTCCTTGTCCAGTTTATGTGCATCATACATATCAACATACACATTAAACAACCTTTGTTTTTCTAAGACAACTTTAAATGACAAGAGATGCATGAAACTTTTGTCACATAAAAAATAACAATTATAAAGTTGTCATAGAAAATATGTATGAACTTGTTTTTATATAAAACCAAGTTATCCATATTCTCCAAAAACTAAGATTTAAAAAAATCAAAAACTCTAACCAAACTTGCAAGGTGGCTCTGATACCAATTGTTGGGTTTTATTTCAAAATTAGTTTAAAAAACTAGTAAAATGGAAAACGATAGACTTCAAGATTTCTAAATAACATAAGCAAATTTATACCCACCAAGGATATTCTTTAAAGTTAAAGAAAGATTTAAACACCAACCAAATAAAGGATGAAGAAATGGCAACCTTTGTAGTTCTTTGGGTCCTCTTGGGAGGCTTGGAAGTTGATGAAGAATGTGGAACCTTTGAGACACCAACAATGACTCAACATGATGTAGATGCTAGTCCATAAACTCTTAAGAACTCTTAAGATTTAGTTCATATCAAAATATGAACCAAACAGAGCAAGGAAATGCAAGTAAACTTCAACACATGAGAAGAAAAGAGAGAGAACCCATGCTAGAGAGCATGTTATGGTTTTTCACTCTGAAAAGGGCTAGTAAAATGCAAGCCTCAAGTCTTGTATATATAGTAGTAACAATACCCTACTTTTTGAATAAAGTATTCAAAAGACCATGACCTTCATTTTGAATAAACTATTCAAAAGACCATGCCCTTCATTTTGAATAAAATAATCAAAATCCCATGCTTTCAACTTTTAAATAAACTAATGGAAAGTGCATACCTCTTCACCCCTCTCCAATTTTCAAAAATATCTAGTAAAAAAGAGAAAAGATTGTTTAAATTTTATAGACTCAAAGTTTATAAAATATAAACTTTTTCTTTTTGGTAAAAGACAAAAGAGTTTCAAGTAGTCCAAAAAGTTGTACATGACTTATTAATTCATACCATATGAATTGTGTAATATTACTTCCTAATGAAAATTATTATTTCTTAGAAATAAATAATTTCCAGTTTAATTTAAGAGTTTATTGAATATTTATTAAAACCAATTTCTAATAAATAATCAGTTGTATCAAGTTGTTGTTAGTGTGACCCATTAGTATCATATGTTAATTAGCAATATCACTTTAATATGATTCTTGAGCATACAAGATCTTTCATAAGATTCTTATCCGGAGTCTGTTTTTGACTGTCCTTATATCGTTGAACTCTTATTTACGAGATCTTCAATTCTTGTTTAGATTGTGTCGTCTTGTAACATCCCAATTTTCAAGACCAAAAATTTCATTTTTTATATAACGATTTAGAAAAACATTTATAGAAAACATCATCGAGTCATATCATTTCATAAAAACCATAGTCACATGTCTCAAAACCATATCATAAAATAGTAACAATGTCAGAGTACAATCCCAAGAATCTCATAATGTGGAAATCCTATGTGTGTGTGTGATGCGCTGCTACCGTGTCAGCTCTTTCCCCTTCGACGAAGAGGTACCTGAAACAAAACTGAAAACTGTAAGCATAAAGCTTAGTGAGTTCCCCCATCATACCACAAACCATATAACAAACATTCTGTCAGGCAATTCCGGGGTGCCTGACCTACCCATGTCAAGCCATTCTGGGGTGATCCACCTACCCTGCCAGGCCATTCTGGGGTGCCTGACCTACCCATGCCAAGCCATTTTGGGGTGCTCGACCTACCCTTCGGCCTTTACGACCTTGACACTAGGGCTATTCCCCCTACTACCAATACCACTATCACATAACATCATATCATGCTAGCACATAAAACATATCGGGTAGTAGAAAACTTAGATAATTATCACAAAGACAATCACCTAATCAAACAACTCCTACTAGTGGGCCGGCATTGTCGCCGTAGACCCACTTCTACCGGAAGGTAACTCACCTCAATATCGTGCGGAACTGAACTGTCCTCGGCGCTGGAATCGACTCCTCTCAAACTCCTACACATAACAACCTTCCTTAAATACTATTTCATACTCATAACCCCTTTCAAGGGTCAACTCAAGTCAAAGTAAAAATCAAGGTCAATGCCCTGGTCAAAGTCAACATCCTGGTTGACCTCAACTCGCCGAGTTGATCCATCAACTCGTCGAGTTCCATAATTCAGAGAAACTCGAATTTGCGATCAGACTCGTCGAGTTACCCTCTAACTCGCCGAGTTTCTCCTTATAATAGAATCGGGACTTTCCACTTGAACTCGTCGAGTCCTTCCATGGACTCGTCGAGTTATCCTTCATACAGATCGGTACATTTTCTCATTGACTCGTCGAGTTCATCCTTGAACAAATCGAGTCCTGGCTCATATCAGTTAGGACATTGTCATGAACTCACTGAGTTCATCCTGGAACTCGTCGAGTTCTTGATCTTCAAGTCCATATTCACGTCCATCTTGTTGAGCCGTCTTCTAGACTCAACCAGATTGCCCTTCATTTTGAATAAAGTAATCAAAATCCCATGCTTTCAACTTTTGAATAAACTAATGGAAAGTCCATACCTCTTCAGCCCTCTCCAATTTTCGAAAATATCTAGTAAAAAAGAGAAGAGATTGTTTAAATTTTATAAACTCAAAGTTTATAAAATATAAACTTTTTCTTTTTGGTAAAAGACAAAAGAGTTTCAAGTAGTCCAAAAAGTTGTACATGACTTATTAATTCATACCATATGAATTGTGTAATGTTACTTCCTAATGAAAATTATTATTTCCTAGAAATAAATAATTTCCAATTTAATTTAAGAGTTTATTGAATATTTATTAAAACCAATTTCTAATAAATAATCAATTGTATCATGTTGTTGTTAGTGTGACCCATTAGTATCATATTTAATTAGCAATATCACTTTAACATGATTCTTGAGCATACAAGATCTTTCATAAGATTCTTATCCGGAGTCTGTTTTCGACTGTCCTTATATCGTTGAACTCCTATTTACGAGATCTTCAATTCTTCTTTAGATTGTGTCGTCTTGTAACATCCCAATTTTCAAGACCAAAAATTTCATTTTTTATATAACGATTTAGAAAAACATTTATAGAAAACATCATCGAGTCATATCATTTCATAAAAACCATAGTCACATGTCTCAAAACCATATCATAAAATAGTAACAATGTCAGAGTACAATCCCAAGAATCTCATAATGCGGAAAACCTATGTGTGTGTGTGTGATGCGCAGCTACCGTGTCAGCTCTTTCCCCTTCGACGAAGAGGTACCTGAAACAAAACTGAAAACTGTAAGCACAAAGGTTAGTGAGTTCCCCCATCATACCACAAACCATATAACAAACATTCTGTCAGGTAATTCCGGAGTGCCTGACCTACCCATGTCAAGCCATTCTGGGGTGCTCGACCTACCCTGCCAGGCCATTCTGGGGTGCCTGACTTACCTATGCCAAGCCATTATGGGGTGCTCGACCTACCCTTCGGCCTTTACGACCTTGACACTGGGGCTATTCCCCCTACTACCACTACCACTATCACATAACATCATATCATGCTAGCACATAAAACATATCGGGTAGTATAAAACTTAGATAATTATCACAAAGACAATCACCTAATCAAACAACTCCTACTAGTGGCCGACATTGTCGCCGTAGACCCACTTCTACCGGAAGGTAACTCACCTCAATATCGTGAAAAACTGAACTGTCCTCAGCGCTGGAATCGACTCCTCTCAAACTCCTACACATAACAACCTTCCTTAAATACTATTTCATACTCATAACCCCTTTCAAGGGTCAACTCAGGTCAAAGTAAAAATCAAGGTCAATGCCCTGGTCAAAGTCAACATCCTGGTTGACCTCAACTCGCTGAGTTGATCCATCAACTCGTCGAGTTCCATAATTCAGAGAAACTCGAATTTGCGATCAGACTCGTCGAGTTACCCTCTAACTCGCCGAGTTTCTCCTTATAACAGAATCAGGACTTTCCACTTGAACTCGTCGAGTCCTTCCTTGGACTCGTCGAGTTATCCTTCATACAGATCGATACATTTTCTCATTGACTCATCGAGTTCATCCTTGAACGCATCGAGTCCTGGCTTATATCAGTTAGGACATTGTCTTGAACTTACTGACTTCATCCTGGAACTCGTCGAGTTCTTGATCTTCAAGTCCATATTCACGTCCATCTTGTTGAGGCGTCTTCTAGACTCAAGCAGATTGCTCAGAAACAGAAACGGTTGGGGAACCATGACCCGACTCGCCGAGTCCTATGAACGACTCATCGAGTCCCCCAAAGTCCATGTCCATACAGTCGATTTCAGTCGGGCTTATTACATCCAAAGCATAGATTTGGCCTCCTAGGGTCGATATAACACGTAAAGTTACAAACCTTACGTGCATGCATGGGTGTTATGAAGCTAAAACACCAAAACTATGCCATAAAGGAGTCCTAATGCATGGGATAGGGCCATAGCTCAATAAAGGTGGAAACTTTGAGCTTCCTGAGCCCAAAAGTTCCTAGATCTGAAGTCATTACTCTATTATGCACTCAAATCCCGAGAGTGACTTAGAAATGGCCCAAAAATAACAAGATGCAAGCCCTAAAGAATATCTAAGTGATGGAAATCCAAGGTTGAAGATTTTTACCTCCAACAAATTGGAAATGCAACCAAAACTCTGGATCTACTGCCTTCTTCTTGAATCTCCAAGCCTTTCCTTCCTTCTCCAAGCTTCAAATCACGGGAACCGGGCGTTACAAATCTTCCCCACTTATTATAGACTTCGTCCTCGAAGTGTTCTGTTGCATCTGGAAAACGCTCGAGGTAGTTCTCCCTCATCTCGTCCTGCGTCTCCCAATTCCATTTTGAGCCTTTGCGGTGCTGCCATTGCACCTTCACCAGCTCGACCCTCTTGTTCCTCAGATCCTTCGACTTCCTGTCGAGGATAGCTACTCGTGGCTCGATGTAGTTCAGGCTGTCATCCACCTGAATATCCTCTAGAGGCACCACTTCAGAGTCGTCTACCAGGCACTTCTACAGCTGGGAGACGTGAAAGGTACTGTGAATCTGGCTAAGCTCGGCTGGCAGATCCAACCTATACACCACCTTGCCCACCTGGGCTGCAACCCTGAAAGGTCCAATGTACCTGGGGCCCAACTTGCCCTGCTTCCTGAACCGGATGACACCTTTCCAAGGTGACACCTTCAGGAGAACCATATCCCAGACCTGGAACTCCAGGTCCGACCGGCGCTTGTCGGCATAACTTTTCTGCCGACTCTGAGCAGTCTGAATCTTGCTCCGAACCTGTAGGATCCTCTCCATCTTTTTGAGTACCACTTCGGTACTTCCCATGACCCTATGTCCAACCTCTCCCCAACATATCGAGGTCCTGCACTTCCTCCCATATAACATCTCGAAGGGAGGACGGTCAATACTCACGTGGTAGCTATTAATGTAGGAAAACTATGCCAAGGGAAGGTAAGTTTCCCAGCTACCACCGAAGTATAATACGCAGGCTCGCAACATATCCTCCAAGGTCTGGATAGTTCGTGCACTCTAACCATCCGTCTGAGGGTGGAAAACCATGCTAAAATGAAGACGAGTACCCAACTCATCGTGGAATTTCTTCCAGAATCTGGAAGTGAATCTCATGTATCGATCAGAAATCATGGAAACTGGAACTCCGTGTCGAGCTACTACCTCTCGGATGTAGATATCGGCCAGCTTCTCGGCCGAGATGCTCTCCTGGATCGGTATGAATTGATCACTCTTGGTCAACCGATCCACGATGGCCAAATCGAATCCACCCCTCGTGCGGTCCTGGGAAGCTTTGTGATGAAATCCATAGTAATATCTTCCCATTTCCACATAAGGATATCCAACGGCTGCGTCTTACCGTGAAGCCTTTGGTTCTTGGCCTTGACCTTCCTGCAGGTCAGGTATCTCTCGACGTACCGGGCTACATCCCTTTTCATGTAGGGCCACCAATAGTCAAGACGAAGATATCTATACATCTTCGTCGCCCCGGGATGAATAGAAAACCTGGATTTGTGCGCCTCCCCCATCAAAACCTGGCGCATGCCTCCATGATATGGAACCCACACCCTACGATGTAGTGTCAACAACCCACGGCTATCGCAGTTGAAGGAGGAAACTTGACCCACAATACGCTCGCTCTTCCGATGTTCCTCCTTCATAGCCTCCTGCTGGGCCTCTCTGATCTAATCTAGAAGCGGAGTTACTATTGTCATCCGTAGGGAAATATCTCTGATCGGGGCTGCCTTGCGGTTAAGAGCATCGGCCACATCATTGGCCTTCCCCGGGTGGTAGAGGATCTCACAATCGTAATCCTTCACCACATCTAGCCACCGACGATGCCTCATGTTCATATTTGGCTGATCCATAAGGTACCTCAAGCTCTTGTGGTCTGTGTATATGGTACATTGGACCCCATAGAGGTAATGTCGCCAAATCTTGAGGGTGAAAACAACCGCCCCCAACTCTAGATCGTGCGCTGGGTAGTTCACCTCGTGAGGCTTCAGCTTCCTCGAGGTGTAGGCGATGACGTGCCCTCTCTGCATCAATACTGCGACGAACCCCCGAAATGGACGCATCACAGTATATTACAAAATTCTCCACGCCCTCTGTCAGGGCTAATATCGACGCCTCGCATAACCTCTGCCTCAGCGTCTCGAACGCTGTCTGCTGCTCAGGCCCCCAACGAAATACAACGGCTTTCTTCGTCAGCCGGATCAAGGGTACTGTTATCTTGGAGAAGTCCTGAATGAATCTCCGGTAATAGCCTGCTAGCCCTAGGAAACTCTGAATCTCATATGGAGACTTCAGAACCTCCCATCTCATCACGGCCTCCACCTTGGCCGGGTCAACCAAAATCCCATTCTGGTTGACAAGGTGCCCCAGAAACTGCACCTCGCGCAACCAAAACTCACACTTGGAGAACTTGGCGTACAAGCTCTCCCTCCTCAGGGTATCCAACACCTCCCGCAAGTGCTCCTCATGCTGCTCCTACGTCTTGGAGTAAACCAAGATATCGTCAATGAAAAATATCATATACTGATCCAACATCGGTCTGCATACGCGGTTCATGAGATCCATGAACGCGGCA
Organism: Lactuca virosa; assembly: GCF_052849685.1. Classification (NCBI taxonomy): domain Eukaryota; kingdom Viridiplantae; phylum Streptophyta; class Magnoliopsida; order Asterales; family Asteraceae; genus Lactuca; species Lactuca virosa. Next base: position 325,290,300 of record NC_136433.1, on the reverse strand, counting down.
GGAGCATTGGTGAGCCCGAAGGGCATCACCACAAACTCGTAGTGGCTATAGCGAGTCCGGAACGCAGTTTTCTGCACATCCTCGTCTCTGACCCTCATCTCATGGTAGTCTGAACGTAAATCTATCTTGGAAAACCAAGATGTCCCCTGTAGCTGGTCGAAGAGATCATCAATCCTCGGGAGTGGGTAACGGTTCTTTGCAGTTACCTTGTTTAGCTCCCGGTAATCAATACACATCCGATGAAACTCGTCCTTCTTCTTCACAAACAGGATCGGGGCTCCCCAGGGTGAACTGTTCGGTCTAATGAATCCCTTGTCTAATATCTCCTACAACTGTGTAGACAACTCCTGCATCTCAGGAGGAGCCAACTAATATGGTGCCTTGGCTATCGGAGCCGCACCAGGGACTAGGTTGATCCAGAACTCCAACTGCCTCTCCGGAGGTATCCCAAGCATCTCCTCTAGAAATACGTCTGGGTACTCTCGCACCACTAGCACATCACTCACGGTCTCCTTACCCTTTTCCCGGGTATCCATAACGTAGGTGACATACCCTGCATAACCCTGCTGAAGGTAGTACCTAGCCCTCGCTACTGAGCATAAGGTTGATCCTCGTTGTGGCCTCTCGCCCTGAATCACTAGCTCTCCCCCACTTGGGGTCCTGATACGGACCAGCTGCTGCGCACAATCGATCACCGCCCCATTAGGGCTCAACCAATCCATGCCTATGATAACCTTGTTCCCACGTAACGGAATGGGAACTAAATCTACGAGGTAACTCTCGTCATACAACCTCAACACGCAGTCTCTGAAAACCTCTGATGCTCGTACAGATCGGTCGTCTGCAATCTCAACCTCCAAGGGATAATCCAACATCCCCGAAGACTCAGAAAACCTCATGCTAAGAGTAAGAGAGACAAATGATCGGGTAGCCCCCGAGTCGAATAACACCTGCACTGGGATGTCGTTCACATGGAACGATCCCGTCACCACATTAGGTGCGGCACGCGCCTCCTCAGCGGTCAGCTGGAAGGCTCAGCTCCTCACCACCGGAGTATCTGTCCTGCCCTGTCGGCCATCCGTAATCCGCAGGGTCGCTGGAGTTGGCGCCGCCACTGGCGCTGCTACTGTCAATCTAAGGCAGTTGGCCTTTTTATGGCCCTTCTGATTGCAATGGAAGAAAATCAGGTATGATGTCTGGAAAATGGGAGTAGGGGTTGTAGAATCCATGCCCAAGTGTCCGGTCTTGCCACACTTATAGCAGCCCGATGACCCTAGTCTACAAACTCCCTCGTGTGGCCTGCCGTATTTCCTACAGCGGCTCCGATCCGTCTAGCCCTTCGACTTCGAGTCGACTCCCTTGGTTTGCTTCCCTGAAACCCCAGTACCCTGCTCAGTCTCTGTCTTCCTATTCCGGATGTGCTCAATGTCAATCTCCCTCTCCCTTGCCCTCGCAATCATGTCATCCAATGTCGGGCATGCCGAGTAGCTGACATGTTTCTGAATGTCAGCTCTCAACATGTCGTGATAGCAAGTCTGTCGCATCTCCTCGTCCCCTGCATATTGATGCACCAGTAAGGCTCTCTCCCTAAACTTGGTGGTAATCTCCACCATCGACTTAGTCGTCTGCCTCATATCCATAAACTCCCTGGCCAGCTACTGAAGCTCCACAGTCGGCGTAAACTCAGCCCTAAACCTGGTCACAAAGTCCGACCAAGTCATAGCCTCAATAGCTAGTGCTCCCAAAGAATCACTGACCTCCTCCCACCAATCTCGAGCTCGGTCCCTCAAACAACCTGCAGCATATCGGACCTTCGACCCCTCAGGGCACAAGCTCATCAACTGAGCAGACTCCATGTCTGCGACCCATCTCCTGGGAACAATGGGGTCCTTCACCCCGTGGAAGTCTGGCGCGCCACATCCCCTGAAATCCTTGAATGAGAGTGTGTGTGTCCCTGACTGAGTGGCATCCATGTCACTCTGAAATGCCCTGAGGCGATCCTCTATCAGCTCAATAATCCATTCCTTGATCGACTCGAAAATCACCGGGGTCGACTCAAGGATGCCTCTCGTGATCTCAGAAGCAATGAACTCATGTAGTCCCTGATCGACTGGCTTGGCACCCGATCCCGAACCTGATCCTGAACCTGATCCTGACCCTGAACCTCCCCCTCCGCGTCGCGTAATCACCACCATTCTGAAACAAAACACATAACCGTCAGGGTCATACATAACCTCGAGAGGTCTCACACATTCTACAAGTTCCCTGGTTCTATCGTAGCCCTCCTTGACTCGAGTGTGGATCCTCTGCTTTCAGTAGTATGGGCCCATACTACCTTCCACATCTATCCGTACTTTCCTTAAGGATTGCCTTGACTTTACCAAGTCCCTTCTACTGCTACTGCTCACTGCACTAACTCATCCTAGGCTTAGCCTATGGTAACTCTCTGACCTTCTCTCTGCCGTTAGCTGCATAAGGAATCCTTGCCACCTTTACCTAACTAGCTTGCGAATACCATTACACATCACTAAAACCAGATAATTCTTCGAATGAAAGGTCCTACCCTACAACGGTTGGACTCAAACAAGAGCTACGCAATAAGGCTAAACCTAACCTTCTGAAATTATTTAGTCCTTGCAATATGTAACTTAGCATATTCGTTTACTAGTTAGTTAAAGATAACTAGAACTCCTAAAAGCACAAATCAAGCAGCATTCAAGCATTGAGTAACCATACCAAGCGTATCCTATTCATGCCATCATATTACTGACTAATCAGTTCTAGCATGCAACTCAGTTAGCACATATAGCAGGCACATAATATTGGATTAGGTGTCTATGCCCATAACTATAATTGGTGTGTACTTGACCCGAGAGTAGCATGGTCCTTTTGGGTTGCCTTTGCCAGTGCAATTTGATAGGATGGACTTTTGAGAAGAGGATATTTATGATTTATTAATATATTACAAGTATAATATATTAATATCAAATCATATTATTTAATTAGTATTGATCAAGAATTAATTTTGGAATTAATTTAGTGATCAAAAGAGATTGATTAAATATACGGGGACTGATTAAGTAAATCAATGATTCTTATAGTGTGGGCCAATGATCCATGGTTATTTAGAATGGGCTAAAGCAACATGGATAGTCCATGGAGGTTTAACCCATGGAGCCTAAGTAATATGAAAGGTCATGATGCATTAGGGTTTGCATGGATGTAACCCTAGTCTTTGCCACACTATAAAAGGAGTCCCTTAGCCTTTAAAATCGGCCAATGTGTTCTTTGGAAGAGTCACAACCGATTTTTGTGATAGCTAGTCACTTATCATTAGCCTCCTCTTGCATTTGGTGTTTGTGACACATTAGAGGCATCACAATTGAGGTGCTAAAGCTTTTGAAGGCCAAGAACTACAAGTCTAACTAAGAGGTAAGTTATCTAACTAGATATATTATTCAGTTGTTAAAATGTATGCTAGTTAGGATGTATGCTTTGGAAAATCAAATTGCATGTATAATAGAGAAAACTTATATCCAAAGCATCTAGGGTTGCATGTGCACCATAAGGTTGTTAGAGTGCTCAAAACCCTTCAGTGGTATCAGAGCCTATGATAGTTTTCCATTATATTGATGTTGTTGTATTATTTTTCAAAGCTGAAAAACTTTTCTGACAACACCTACTCGACGAGTGCATGTTTGGACTCGACGAGTAGGTGTTGTCAGAAAAGTTTTTCAGCTTTGAAAAATAATATAACAACATCAATATAATAGAAAACTATCATAGGCTCTGATACCACTGAAGGATTTTGAGCACTCTAACAACCTTATGGTGCACATGCAAACCTAGATGCTTTGGATATAAGTTTTCTCTATTATACATGCAATTTGATTTTCCAAAGCCTACATCCTAACTAGCATACAATTTAACAACTGAATAATATATCTAGTTAGATAACTTACCTCTTAGTAAGACTTGTAGTTCTTGGCCTTCAAAAGTTTTAGCACTCGACGAGTAGGTTGCATTTTGCCTTGAACTCGACGAGTCCATAGTTGGGCTCGACGAGTTGTATGTTCAGACAGCAGTTTTTCGAGTTTTTTTGCCAGAATTGGATTAGGATCATTACCACAAACTGTTTTGAATCATAAAATCTGTTTTTTTAGTTTATATGTTAGACTAATTTCAAGATTTGTATTAGTTTATATGTTAGACTAATTTCTTGTAAAATTGTTGATATGAATTATCTTGACATATGAGTTTAACTAGATCATAGAAAAAATTATAAGAAAATTTTATTAGTTAATATATTGATCAAAATGCCTTTATGGAAAATGAAAAATCTCATTTTTAAAAGTCATTAAACTCATAATTTATGGAAATGAAAAGTTTTGAAGAGTTTCAAAACTTGCCCTCAAGTTTTGGAATTTGTAAAGTCACACTTATGAATACTTTAATTCCAAACCTTAGAGTTTTAAATGTTTAAAATTCAACCATTATACTATTATAATATTAAAAGTCTAATTACTATATATATATATATATATATATATATATATATATATATATATATATATATATAAAAGATAAGTCAGTCTTACCGTTAGTAGACCTCATTCAAAAAGTCGATCTATAAGGGGGGTATAAGGTCACTGCCTATAAAATGGTGGTTTAATGGGTGTCCACTCTCACCCACCGCTTCCTTGAATGGTGGAGGGTCGTTAGCCGAACGGGTAGGATAGGACACTAATTCTCGTTAAAAGTATAATGATAATTATAAAGTAACTAAATGTTTTATTAAATTCTCAATCTTAGTTACTTTAGGAAAAATGTGAAAATGATGCTATTCCATGAAATTGCACTTTGCACCTTGCCAAGTCGTTAATGGAGCGTGTGTGGTTAACCGATACATTAACTTGGACTAGTAAGGGTAGCTTGATGTTTGTCATAGATCAATGGAGCGTGTGTGGTTAACCGACACATTGATTAATTGATGAATGACGTCGAGTGTACCAAGCACATTTGCATGGTTATTCACACATTGTTTGTTATCGTCGGTATCCCAGTAACAAACTTGAAGGGCATAATCGAGATTTAAACATGCCATTGAAAAGTTCAATGAATCTTAAAGGAATCTAGGAATTTCAATTCATCTAAAACCTAATAACCAATTTCGTTTTTCATGGTGGAAATTGGTAAATCGTCATTTACCTACCTTCAAATACTTTTGCAATTGGATTACGGCATCCCTCTTCCAAATTGTAAAATATTGTGTTGGGTCCTAGCCTTAATATTTCATTTGGGTGTTATATTAAGGACTCTTATCTAATCTAAACTTTGTCTTTCTTTTTCAGATGTCTTCCAACAATGCTTCTGGCTCAAATCCTTATGGCTCTTTCTCTCTCATGAACTTGTGTGGGAGAGTCATCTTTGATGGTACCAACTTCAATTACTGGATTAGGAACATCAGGATGGTCACTCATTATGATGACAAGGAATATGTCCTCGACAAGGAGCTTAAGGAAATTGATGAGTCTTCTGCTACTCTTAAGGAGATTGTTGAGTTTAGGACTCATGAGAAGGATTCCACTAAGGTGTCTTGTATCATGATAGCCACTATGACAACTGAACTCCAAAAATCCTATGAGGACTTCTACCCTTTTGAGATGCACCAAGACTTGATGGAAAGATACCATCAAAGTGCTCGTCAAGAGAGGTATGAAATCATTGCCTCCAAGATAACAGCAAAGATGAAGGATGGAGAATCCATCACGGCCCACTTACAGAAAATGCAAAGGTTTGTGGACCGCTTGCTGAAGTTTAATGTGAACTTCGATGAAGAGTTGGCCATAGATATCATTCTACACTCTTTACCTCTATGTTATGATCAGTTCCGTATGACCTATCATATGAACAAGGAGGAGGTCACTCTTAGCAAGCTTCAAGGCCTTTTGAGGACTGCTGAAAGTAGTCTCAAAGGTAAATCTGTTGTTACTACTCCTACTGCTACTGCCCCTGTCTTGGCAATTGAACATAGGAAAGGGAAGAAGAGGAAGGCTCCCTATAAGAGCCACAAGGGAAAGTCTCTTGATGGATCCTCTTCTAGTGGGACCAAAGTTGGTTCTACTAATCACTCTACCAATCTGAAAGAAGCAGAGTGTTTTTATTGTCATGATAAAGGGCACTGGAAGTGAAGCTGCCCTAAGTACTTGCAGGATGTCAAGGATGGGAAGGTTAAGCCCACCCGTGCAGGTATTTATACTATTCTATCTAATAACTCATCACATTCTTGTTCTTGGGTCCTTGATACAGGTTCTGGAATTCACATTTGTTCTAATTTGCAGGGACTAAAAAGAAGTAGGGATGTGGAGCACGGGAAGACGAACTTGATCACGGGGAATAGGAAAATGTCGCTTGTCACCAAGATTGGAGTTTATTCTTTATTTCTTAGTAATGGGTTGGAATTAGATTTGAATAATTGTTGCTACTCGTCTGATATAGTGAGAAATATTATTTCCTTTCATGGTTTGTACAAACAAGGTTTTAGTTTTTCATTTGATAATGAAATTGGTGATATTAATGCTTTTTATAATGGTGTTTTTTATTTTAAAGCATTTCCTTGTAATGGTGTATATGAAACTGTGATGGTTGTAGACAACTTAGTAAATAATGTGTTGCACATTGATTCTTCCAATAGTTTGGATAAGGCATGCTTGTGGCATTGTCATCTTGGATATGTCAACAAGAAGCGTATAGGCCAACTCCAAAAGGCTGGAGTCTTGGAGTCATTCGACTTAAGGTCGGATGATACTTGTGAATCTTGTTTGTTTGGAAAGATGACCAAGTCACCCTTCACCGGTACTTGTGAAAGGGGTGAAGGTTTGTTGGATCTCATACACAACGATGTGTGTAGACCTTTCAGAACCACCACAAGGGATGCTAACCGCTTCTATGTGACTTTTATTGATGATTACAACAGATATGGCTATATCTACTTAATCAAACATAAGTCAGAAACCTTTCAAAAGTTCAAAGAGTTCAAACAAGAAGTGGAGAATTAGATGGGCAGGACGATAAAGATGCTCCGATCCGATCGGGGTGGTCAGTATCTTAGTATCGATTTCCAAGACTATCTTAAGGAATGTGGAATTGTTTCACAATTGACGCCACCTAGAACACCACAGCTTAATTTTGTGGCTGAGAGGCGCAATCAAACATTGTTGGACATGGTTCGTTCCATGTTGATTCGAGCTTCGTTACCGATCTCATTCTGGGGGTATGCCTTAGAGACTGCCGCCCATATCCTTAATATAGACCCGAATAAGAAGGTTTCCAAAACACCTCACGAGATTTGGACATGGAAGGTTCCCTCGTTAGCACACATCAAGGTTTGGGGTTGCGAGGTATTCGTGAGATGCGAGACTCACGACAAGCTCGAACCTCATAGTGAGCGGTGTATTTTCATCGGCTACCCATATAAATCCTTTGTATATCTCTTCTATAGACCGGGTGACAATGTTGTCTTTGTTGCAAGGAGATGATTCTTTCGCGAGAGAGAACTCATAGGCCAAGGGGACAGTAGGAGGCAAATTAACCTTGAAGAGCTTCAAGAGTCAAGCAGTGAAGGAACCTCAAACACTAGCGATCAACCTGAGGAGGAAACTCCTGTTGAACCGATTGACGAGTCCGTACCTCTAAGGCGCTCCATTAGAGTTAGTGTTCCACCTGTGTTATATGGTTTCTATATAACATCTGAGGGTGATACATTTATCAGTGATAGCACACTAGTAAATTTGGATGAACCTAACAATTACAAGGAATCCATGGCAGGCGCCGAGTCTGCATAGTGGAAAAAGGCTATGGACAGCGAGATTCAGTCCATGTATGACAATCAAGTTTGGAACTTGGTTGACAATGTACCGGGTCGTAAGACAGTTGGGTGCAGATGGATCTTCAAGAAGAAGACCGACATGGATGGGAAAGTACACACGTATAAGGCGCGATTGGTTGCAAAGGGCTTTACTCAAACTCATGGAGTTGACTATGATGAGACCTTCTCACCAGTAGCGAAGATTAAATCTATTAGGGTTATGTTAGCCATAGTTGCATTTCATGACTATGAAATATGACAAATGGATGTCAAAACCGTTTTCCTTAATGAGAATTTGGCTGAAGATGTTTACATGAGTCAGTCAGAGGGTTTTGTCAATGCAAAGTACCCAAATAGAGTGTGTAAGCTTGAGAAATCCATTTATGGATTGAAACAAGCATCTCGTAGATGGAATCTTTGTTTCGATGAGAAAGTCAAAGAGTTTGGATTTTTGAGAAGCGAGGATGAGTCCTGTGTGTATGTCAAGGATAGTGGGAGTATAGTTAGCTTTATGGTGTTGTATGTGGATGGCATACTGCTCGTAGGAAATGACATGCCAACCTTGCAGGAGGTTAAGTCTTGGCTTGGGAAGTGTTTCGCTATGAAGGACCTTGGAGAAGCTGTTTACGTCCTAGGGATAAGGATATTGAGAAACAAGAGAAAAAGACTAATTGGACTTAGTCAAAGTACCTACTTGGACAGGGTGTTGAAACGGTTCAGCATGGATAATTCCAAGAAAGGTGACTTACCCATCCAAGGCAATACCAAACTGAGTAAGACTCAGAGTCCGAGTACAGAGGCTGAAATAGCTGAGATGAGTCGAGTACCATATGCTTCCGCAGTTGGCTCGATCATTTATGCTATGACTTGTACTCGCCCTGCTGTGGCCTTTGCTTTGAGAATGGTCAGCAGATATCAAGGGAATCCTGGTAAAGTTCACTGGACTGCGGTAAAAATATTCTTAAGTACCTACGCAGGACTAAGGACTGGGTCCTTACTCTTGGTGGGAGTGATGACTTAAGAGTCACAGGGTATAGTGACGCCAGCTTTCAGACCCACAGAGATAATTTCCGCTCTCAGTCGGGCTGGGTTTTTACCCTGAACGGAGGAGCAATAACTTGGAAAAGTTCCAAACAGTAGATTGTAGTTGATTCAACATGCGAATCAGTGTACATAGCAGCAAGCGAAGCGTCGAAGGAGGCGATATGGCTGAAGAACTTCATCGTAGACCTTGCAGTTGTACCAGCTATAAAGGAGCCTATGGAGATTTTCTGTGACAATAAGGGTGCGGTTGCCTTAACCAAGGAACCAAGGGATCATGGCAGATCCAGGCACATCGACAGGAAATATCACTTCCTAAGACATCGGGTGGAAGAAGGACTCCCCGTGGTAAAGAGGGTATCATCAGATGAGAACCCAGCAGATCCCCTCACGAAGGGACTGAATAGGGTTAAGCATTTGCAGCATGCGAGGAGCATTGGGCTGAAGGATGATATTAGTTTTAATGATTAGATAGCTATTTAGAAACTTGTAATAGATAAAATGTAATTGACATTTGATGATTAAATAAAAGGTGTTTTATTTATGAGTAAAGTTACTATCTTGTGTTAATTGTTTACTATTTTTTCATTTTGCATGTTTTGACTTCCAGAATAAAATGATTAATTAAACTATCCACAGTCTATCATACTTTAGAAGTGGGTATTGAGGCAAGACGGTCATGAATTGGGCTTGTAGATTGTCTGAAGTGTTTAGACATAGCAAAAGTTTGCTACAACATTCATGAGTTCTCATAAGGTTTGAGTATTGGATTAAACCCACGCTCACTTGAATCACTTCATGGAATTTATCACGAGTGATCGTGACACGATAATATCATATAAGTCTTCAAACAAAGATATATAAGTTGTTCACTATGAGTTGGTTGTACATTGATAGTGTGAAAACGCATCAGTAACTTGATGTTATAAAACACATTGTTGTGTATGATTTAACGAATAGTTAGTAAAAGCATATAATGTCGAAGTTTATCTGTTCCTTTTAATTCTTGGAGGATTAAAAGCGATATTTTGGGCCCCTCGGTGATTTTGTTTTGACTTATGTGTCGGGCCCGGTCGGGACTGAATTGATGTGTTCAATTAAGATCTCTGTCAAACAAATCGGAAATCGGGAAACAAATTGCTGGACAATAAGTATGACATTGTTCCATGTATTTTTCCGACTGATATCTTGAAGAGCAGAGGATTATATGATCCCTTATTTAAAGGACGCATCACTGACTGGGTCAGAGTTCGACAGCGGCTTTTAAGAGCTACGATTGCTAGTCGGGTTTTAAGTCGTACTTGCAGTTATAGTTATTAGACTTATCCAATTGGGAGACTGTTGGATTAAGTGTCTAAGCCCCTAACTATAACTGGTATATATTCGACCCGAGAGTAGCATGGTCCTTTTGGGGTGCCTTCACCAGTGCAATTTGATAGGATGGACTTTTGAGAAGAGGATATTTATGATTTATTAATATATTACGAGTATAATATATTAATATGAAATCATATTATTTAATTAGTATTGATCAAGAATTAATTTGGAAATAATTTAGTGATCAAAAGAGACTGATTAAATATACGGGGACTGATTAAGTAAATCAATGATTCTTATAGTGTGGGCTAATGATCCATGGTTATTTAGAATGGGCTAAACCAACATGGATAGTCCATGGAGGTTTAACCCATGGAGCCTAAGTAATATGAAAGATCATGATGCATTAGGGTTTTCATGGATGTAACCCTAGTCTTTGCCACACTATAAAAGGAGTCCATTAGCCTCTAAAATCGGCCAATGTGTTCTTTGGAAGAGTCATAACCGATTTTTATGATAGCTAGTCACTTCTCATTAGCCTCCTCTTGCATTTGGTGTTTGTGACACATTTGAGGTGCTAAAGCTTTTGAAGACCAAGAACTACAAGTCCTACTAAGAGGTAAGTTATCTAACTAGTTATATTATTCAATTGTTAAATTGTATGCTAGTTAGGATGTATGCTTTGAAAACTCAAATTGCATGTATAATAGAGAAAACTTAGATCCAAAACATCTAGGGTTGCATATGCACCATAAGGTTGTTAGAGTGCTCAAAACCCTTCACATAAGGCATGTTCCTAGATACTTAGCCCTAATCTAGCATGCAGTTCTCATAATCATATCATATCATACATAACACGTATGGGTATCTTGGGGGAAAACTTACTTGAGCTCGGCCGGTTGCACGTATACACACCTTGTTCTTTCTCCAACCTTTTATTTTAAAACTTAGAAAATTATTTTCTGGTAAAAATCTTTCAAACCTTGGATTTGAGTTCAGACACCCCCGAAGGTGTGTCTGAATCCCTCAAACCAAGGCTCTGATACCAACTTGTAACATCCCAATTTTCAAGACCAAAAATTTCATTTTTGATATAACGATTTAGAAATACTTTTATAGAAAACATCATCGAGTCATATCATTTCGTAAAAACCATAGCCACATGTCTCAAAACCATATCATAAAATAGTAACAATGTCAGAATACAATCCCAAGAATCTCATAATGCGGAAATCTTGTGTGTGTGATGCGTTGCTACCGTGCCGGCTCTTTTCCCTTTGACTAAGAGGTACCTGAAAACAAAACTGAAAACTGTAAGCACAAAGCTTAGTGAGTTCCCCCATCATACCACATACCATATAACAAACATTCTATCAGGCAATTCTGGGGTGCCTGACCTACCCATCTGATCATTAGTATTAATTAATATGAACAAGATTGTTAACTATGTTACAAATCGATAATCACTTTATTAAATCCGATGCACTTACAATAATTCAACCATAGGAAAGAAGCGGATTTGAAACCTAAACATAAGTACTTCCAAATTATTATCCTATTCGAGATTTTAGCTTTGTTTGATTGTTTGAATAGATAGTTTTTAATTCAAATTCGAATCAAATCATACTTGTTCCACGAGAATTCGACACCCTTATTTACCCTAACTATAACTATACTACTACACGATCAGATACACTTCTTGTTAGTATTGTATGGTGTAGTTGAAATAATTAAGGAAATATAAATTTAAATCCTGATAAAATATATATCAACACACCATCAAGTTTTTATTGCCTTTGTTGGGGAACAATTCTATCTCTTTCAAATTTAATCAGTCAAGTCAAATTCAGAAAGTATGTTGTTATTTTCTGTTTTTCTTAATTTAGTTTTTTGGATTCATTGGATTTCACGCCACAATGCTTCTTATGTTGCAACGTGACCATCTCTGTTCTAGGTTGTATTTTATTTTTCATTTTGTTCATTTTTACACATCTGTTTTTCTTTTTTCTATTTTTGTAGCAATAGTTAATGAACAGATGATTCACATCTGACGTAGTTTCCCCCTATGAGGACCCATAACTCAAATTTAATAAAAGAAAGAATAAGAACGATTGAGAAAATAGATACGAGTCGGAAAGAAGTCATCCCATGATCGAATCAAAAGAAGAGGAAAGAAAAAAAGGAGATATGGATGACGAGGAAAATATGATGTTAGGAGATTATGTAATCCGTACTATATAGGAGAACTTGCCCAGATTTGGTTAGACCGTTAATTCCACCGACAACAAATTTCGAGTTGAAAAGGAAAATTTTCAATATGCTCAAATAGATGATTTTCTATAATAAACAACATGAAAATACTAATAAACTCTTTGACGAGGTGTTGGAGATAGATGACTACTTTTATATTTTGGGATTTTCAAAAGATGTAGTGATCTTAAGAGTACTTCTGATCATGTTTAAAGATGCAGAAAAGAATTGGGTAAAATCTTACCTGCAGGTTCTATTACAACAAGGGATGCGCTTAAATACAAAATTTTGCAACAATTCAATCCACCATCAAGAATTGCAATAATTTTAACACTTACCAATAATTAGACGGTGAGACACTTTTCAAGGCCTGGGAATTCTACAAAACGATGTTACTAAATTTCCCACAACACAATCTAAATGAGCATCAAGAGGTCCAAACTTTTTATAATGATATAAGTGCTTATATAAGACAATTTGTAGACTCTCAAGGCCCCATTACAAAGTAGAATCTAGCGACTGGAAGGACGATTATTGAAGATTTGACCAAGAATTATAGAGAGTGACATTCACCTAGAGATGAAGTGTTACGAAGAAGACCAAGTGTCGAGGGATCCGATGGTTTGGCATCTTTCAACGCAAAATTGATTGACACAGACAGGAGCATTTAAAAGATCAATCAAACTATTCATGTATTTTAAGTGGGGTGCGACAATTGTAGTGGTCCATATTTAACCAAGGATTGTGATCTAGACAAGAATAGGAACAAAAAGGCGTAAGTTTTCTTTTCAAGTGGTGACAAGTGTGATCAAGATTGGAGGCGACCAAAGAAAGAGTGTAACCCCTGCGACGAGTAAAAAAAGTGAAGGCTAAAAAATACCGATAACTTGGTCAAGGGTTCTATCAAAAGGACCAGGTGTTACAAGAAAAGAAACCCGGTTTGAAGGCTATTATTGCTCGATTCGCCGAATCTTCGGAAAAATGCCATAATGTCACCGAATCAACTATAAAAGATCAGCAAACTATACATCTTAATTAGCAAGCATCTATACTCAATATACACAAACAAATGGGATAATTATCTCGAATTCTACATGAGCGTTTACCAGGGACATTACTAATATTGAATTAAACCCGGATGCTCAAGTCAAGGAAGTTACAACTCTTGGAGGTACCTCTTTTGAACTTTGTAAGCTTATTTCCTCTAATATGTTAGATGATATGTAGTTATAAACTAAAAGAAAACCCAAGAGCAACTCATTAGCTGTTTTGTGCCATGATACAATATACACCACATTGAGACATGTCTGCGAGAAAATAGAATCTAAAGCTCTGAAAGCATTTCACCCACCGCTACCATATCCGGATAGAAAAATGAAGAATGATTTAGAAGAACATAAAATGTTAATGAATTAGATTGGGCTAACCAATATTCCTCTCATTGATGTGCTCATCAAAATACCAAAGTATGTATTTTTTTTCCTCAAGGAGTTAAGAAGGTACAAAAATAGCATGGAAGAACTGGTGAGTATAACTCTTAACAAGGTTCCATTAAAGAAGGAGGATCCATGAATCCTCATGCTTCCTTGTGAGTTTAGAAATTCTATAAAGACAAATGCAGTCACCGATTCCGATGCTAGTGTGAATTTGATGTCATGGTCATATTTCTTAAAGTTGGGACTACCGGACTCTATACGTACATAGATGACAATACATATGGAAAAATAGTTATTTACCCGAAAGGGGCTGTGCAAGATGTGATGGTAAAAATTGGATCTTTCATTTTTTCCAGATTCACTTTGTAATTTTGGAGATGGAGGAAGATGAGTAAGTTCTAATTACTCTAGAAAGACAATTTCACAGCACCACTAGAGCCTTGGTCGATGTAAGTGAGTCAAAGATGGTTTTTCGAGTGGTATTAGAAGAATTAATTTTCGGAGTTAAAGAATCAAATATTGTTAAAAAAGGTAAATGTAAAAGCTTTCATGTTGATACATTCGAGGAGGAAGATTAAAAGATAATGCCAGAGATACAAAATGAAGAACCTTGGATTGATGAAAGATTTGAAGTGGAAATGCAACTGATTAACGAATAATATGGGAGATTTAAGGAATTAGAGGTAAATGTGCAATTATGTCGTGATGCTAACAAAACTACGCCGCAAGTAAACAAAAAGTTAAAACTTTCAATCGAGCAAAAAGATTCATTGCGTCGCGGTCCTGAGATCTTTATCGTCGCACATTCTAAGGAATTTGAAGAAAATGATGATAACCAAGTTTATGACATAGAATCTGAGATATAAGATAAAGTTATATTTGTGGAACTGCTGGACAAGAAGAATAAGGAGAATAAGATATTCTTATATAATTTGTATGAACATCTGATGCAAGATTTCTGGGACTATAACTATATTTCTTATTGAGGAATTCAAGGAGTAGATATAGAGAAGAACATGAGAATTTTGGTTCATTGCATAAATAAGGGACTGATTAATTACTATGATGATGAATATGTCATGGAGGAGGAATACCAAGAGGAATGTGAGAATGAAGATACTAGAGACACCGCGGATAGCAAACAAGACTTATTGAAGCCCGAAATAGTTAAGGAGGAGAAGCTTAAAAGTGATGATCTCGTATATACACCCATAACAGATGTGCCACTACAACAAGGTTGTGAGTAGTCCATAAAAAGGCCATAAGTGGAAAGTGTCCAGGAGTTAAAAGAAAAAAAGGAAAAGTATGAGAGAGAATAAGAAAAGAGAAATTGTACGAGGAAAAAGCATAACAAATTTAAAGAGAGTTTAAGCGAGAAAAATGCTCGAAAAAAAGTCATGAAGTACAAGAAAAAATATGGTTAATGGAATAAAGGAAAGAAAGCACTCACCAAACCAAATGCATATATGTATGTGAGGGTGAAGTTCGATTCACGACTAAAGAAAAAAAACGCCTAGTGGGAGGCTACCCGACCATTGGTTTGAAATTTTTGTTTTCTAGTGTTTTGGAATTTTCTAGTTTTTAGTTAAGTATTTGATGTTTCAAACTTTGGTATTGCATGTTTTTCCAATTATATTTTCCTAGTTCTTGAAATTTTTTTAAATTGAATGCAAAAGCAATGGTAAAAATATATATTAAGAGGCTGAAGAATCAGATATTCGCAACACGACATGTTCAAACTTGCGTCACAATACATACATACATTGCGACTATAGAGTTCTAAAACAGACTCTTAGCAACGTGAACAGCTCACTTTAGCGACACGAATAGGCCCTAACCAGTACATATTTCGAGCTTCAACAGAAATAGTCAGCAGAAGATTAACTAAAAAGTATCCAACAAATCAACAATGATATCTTGAGTTCTAATATTAGGTCAAGCATAGAATAATCAAACATAGTATCTATAAGGCAACCCACAATTAATGTAATCTCACCATTATGTACCCAATAGGAGTTAGTTCTTATTCTCTCTACTTTATTTATGTTTAATTATTTACATATACAATAAGGGTTGAAATTTAAATTCCAAACATGTGTCTAGTTTTATTATGTTGTTTTTAGGAGATAAACCAACATGTGACCTTAGAAGTTTGACTAGTACCCCCTCAGGATGTTTTACATTTAGCAACCATAAGCCAACTGGTATGGGATTGATTGGGCAGAATGTCGTTACATAGACTTCATTGAAAGTCATGTGTTTCACATTAGCTATAAAGTATATTATAGAAAAGGAAAAAAAAATAGGAAAGTAAAACAAAACAAACAAACAAACAAACAAACAAAGGTTTGAAGCATTGAGTCAATAAGAATTAAAGAGATGAAATGATAAGACTTTAGCCAAAAGATTACAACTTTAAGAATTTTCTTTTCTACATTGGTTTTCTTTTATTTTGAGTTGCTTGGAAATCGACTAAAATATCTTGAGGATATGGCCTATCATTTTCTTGAGGGTCAACAAAAAATAAGTGTAGGTATTTTGATATTGCCTAAATTAGTCATATATTTAGAGACATTTATCTTAATATATTGTTCTAGAGTGTTGTATTTAGAGATAATTGACACATAATAAGAGCATCTCCAATGGTTAAGTTATAATATGACTTAAAACTTTTTTCACATCATCATTCCAATAAACTAACCTATAATTAAATAACCACTCTAATGGTTAACCCCTTCTAATAGCTTTTTTTTATAAAAATTTAACTAATTTATCCACATCTATCTAAAATGTTCTATCAAACCCCTTTATTTAATTATTCTTTTTTAAACGCACATTGTATTTTAATTTTATTAAAAATATTACAATACATTGTTTCAAAGAAATATATTACAACATATCGTTTAGAAAATTTAATACGAAAAAACTATTACATAATAGTTGTCACACCCCCAAACCGGAACGGCGGAAATGTTCGGGGGTGGTTGACGTCATGCGTAGTTTCACAACAGTTGTATCATAGCAAGCATAGTAAACACAACCAAACATTGAATACATATATGAAAAAGGTTTACAGTGTCTTAATACAAAGTTTTGTTCTTATCAAAAGTAAAATGGAAAGATGAGACTCTAACGCGCCGACTTCTCCGAAAGTCCTGGAAGTACCTGTCTACTAAATCCCTGAGAATACAAGCAGTTTTGAAAGAATATCAGCATAAAGCTGGTGAGTTCATAAGCATTTAGTTTTGGTGGAAAGTGTTCTTTGATTCTTTTGAAAAGTGTTTCTCAAGAAAATCCTATATTTTCTTATGAAAAGCGTGTTTGAAATCTCATTCCTTCCATGACTTCCAGATTCATACAAGGTATGTACAATCAAAGGAGTTGTAGAATGAATATGAATATCCGTTAGTTACTTGTTAAACAATCCGTTTATGAAAAGCCGAGTTATCCCGGGAAAATCCTATATTTTCCCTAAAGGTTGATGGTTGGTTATCCGTTTTAAACTGAGGTGTACTAGTATCTACCATACTTATATCGATAAACGTAGTTTTCTTTTAAAAACCCTGGTTACTCCCAGTGAGGTATATTAGCCCTATTATATAAATAAAACTAATAAAAGAAAACGTGTTGAACTAAATCCTGAAGGTACTATTAATACCCTCCAGTAATCAAATCGGTTATTACTTTGAGGTTAGTCCACTTGATTCATTATTACAAAAGTAAATCTATGTTATCTTCATTGCGAGTTTTATAACCATACATTAACTTGATATGGCACGTATCGGGGCCAGTATCCTTTATGACTTTGTCACCCGTAGACCTGCCGGTCCCACTGTAGCTAGCAGCGAGGTGCGGGATAGTCAGTCCCGTATAGATCTATACACAACAGTCACGCTCTCCCTACAAGAGATTATGGTCATAAGTGCTGGTCCTACACTCTGATTCCGTGGTGAGTATTACCAAGGACGTGTCTCCAAATTTGACTAACAAATTTACAAGTAATAATATAGAAAATCCTTTTATGATTAACATGCATCCTTTATAAAATGGTACATTTTACTACATGATTCATAAGTTCATTGTTCTAGTTTTGAAAACTGTTTCTACAAATTGATTTCTTAATTGTTTGGTAAAACTGTTTTCCGTGTTAAAAGCATACTAAAAATATAAATACCTTAAACAAAATAATATATTTTGAGCACAAGTTTCCTTGTGCTTTTGCTTGTATTCCCCCCCTCCCCCCCCCCCTGAAAACATGAAAAACTCGAAAAAAACGTAGGGGTATACCTCGGGCGATTCGAATGAAAGATCGATACGGAATGCGGAATGTTCAAGTGAAGCCTTGAACACGATCTGATTAACATGTAATGACACATAAAGGAGTCAAATGAAGGTATTTCCCTACTAAATATGATGGAAAACCACTCTAAGAACTTGGGACTACTTACACTAAGTGCTAGGACCTTAAAGGATTGTATGTGGGAGGTGTATGGCACCTTAAAGGGGTGTACGGCCATGAGTGTGCGTCCCAATGGGTGTGCGGCCATACACTCATGATGGAAGGTACTTTTGAGGTGTTTTCGAGGTCCATACTTGCATCCATGAAGTGTCCTAGGTCCATACTAAGTTGTAGTA
Organism: Lactuca virosa; assembly: GCF_052849685.1. NCBI lineage: Eukaryota > Viridiplantae > Streptophyta > Magnoliopsida > Asterales > Asteraceae > Lactuca > Lactuca virosa. Next base: position 325,271,754 of record NC_136433.1, on the reverse strand, counting down.
CAAGTTTAGGGTCTTAGATATGGGTTTGTGGTCCTAAAGTGAGTGTATGGTCGCAGACGGGAGTGTGTTGCCGCACACAAGGAGTGTGCTGCCGCACAAGGGTGTGTGCGGACGTACACCCTATATGATAATGTCCAAAAAGCCAATTCTAAGGTGTAGCAAAGCTAGGTTCATGTCCAACTCGAATATGGAAGTCCAAATCTCACTTTGGAGGGTCTTTTAGGAGTGTGAGGCCACCTTACGTGTGTGTGTGGCTGCACTCCTTCAAAGATATGAAGAACATGATGGGACTCAATGATTGTAGGCTTAGATTAAGTGGTTTTTCAAGCATAACTAGCTAAGGGATGGATTACTCACGTTTTTGAAGCCTTGGGAGGGTTAGCGGTTGAAGAGTCTTGAGAGAAAAGGTGTTGTGTGCTGCCAGGATGTTAAAGGAATGAAAGGAAAGGGGTCTACCCTTTATATAGGGATGGGTGTGTGACCATGAGGGGTGTGTACGGCCGTACACCCATGTGTGCGGCCGCTCACTCCTCTAAAAGTGGTGTATGGCCGAATTTCGTCCCTATACGACTAGCTGACTCATTCCTAATATCGACCTTGGTTGTACTCAAGCTTAGAACGCTTAAATGAACCCTTAATCTATGCTAGGAGTTAGCAAAAACCAGTTTAACTTAGCTTAACTGACTAGATGTACCAGGTAGAAGTTTCGGGTTGTCACATCATCCCCCCGTTAGAGGGAATTTCGTCCCGAAATTCAAGAATAAAGATGTAACTCGTGGACCTAGAAAAGATGGGGGTACTTCTGTTTCCTTGGATTCTCGTGCTCCCAAGTGAATTCAAGTTCTCGTTTGGTATCCTAGTGAACCTTCACTATTCGGATACGACGTTCGTTTCGTGCGCTGGACTTCCTCATCCATGAGTTCAAATGATTCTTACACGAAGTGTAGACTCTCGTTTAACTCGATATTGTCGAGGGGAATCGCAAGTGTCTCATCGGATAGACACTTATGTAGGTTCTACACGTGAAAGACATTAAACAGGATGACATCGTAGAATCGTGTGTTAATTTCGTACGGAGAGACCGTTTTGTTAGCACATTGGTGCCTCTGGGTGAATGTCTCTGGTGTTTGCTAGGTTTGATTCGAAACTAATAGGTACTACTATAACGAGGGTTCTGATGTTTTGAAACTATGAACTTTCATGAAATGGTTCTTACTAGATCTCCCTATGATCGTTTGGTGTACACGAGTCGTGTATAACTACAACTGACACTAGCGTATTCACTAAGCTATCATAATTTGTTCATTAGGGCTTTAAACCTTACAAGGATTTCGTGATTTAATCCGGACGAGAAAGTAATGACAATTATGAACAATTATTGGGGTTTTCGAAAACGTACCAAAACATGGCAGGGTCCTTCGATGCTTCCTCATCCTCTGAGGTCAGACTCCTCCTGTTTCCTCATTGTTCTTCTCTGTTGGGCAGTCTCTTTTGAAATGTCCTACACCTCCATAGAGGTAACAGGTTGGACTTTTCCCAACATTGGTAGTCGGAGTGATGAACTTGACTAGGGTCCTACAACCGCGGGCAGTGTGTCCCTTCCTGTTGCATCTAGTGCAATGCAGCACTCGGCAGACTCCATGATGATGGTAGTTGCATTTGCTGCAGTGCGGGAGATTTCCACCATAGGGTATGGTTGGTGTTGGAACAGCAGGGCTGACTGGGGTACTGACTGTCCCAATTCGTTGCCTCTCAGTAGGTCTTTGGGTTGAACAGCTCCCTTTGAACTTTCGTTTTAGGATGTTAGGTTGGAGACCAGGTGTATCCTTTCTATTAGGCACTTGTTGTTGAGATTGGTTAACACCAAGATTTGGATTGCCATTAATACTTCCACCCACATTGGTGTTGTTAGCGTTAAGAATAGCTAGGGCGGCTGCTACAGCTGCGGTGACAGTAGCTTGGAACGTAGCCGAGTCCATCTGGAGGAACGGTGTCTTACCGGTGGGTTGGTTACGTTTCTTCAGATGCATAATCTGCTACATGACAAGAAAAGAAGTTTGTGAGCAATAATGGTTGCCTCTGGATGTATCCTAAATGCTTATCTATGCATTAAGGTTTCCCGTTTTGCTATCTGACTCTCATTGTTTCAACCCACATCCCCATGATGTGGTCCTCGCAAGAATAGAAAAAGATTTGAAAGCATTAACGTTCACATACAATAACTTACGAACTCCTTGTTGTTCCGCTCATTGTGCTGGCTGGATAACTCTCACCTTTTCGTCGGCTCTAGACGATATGGAGATTTAGATATAAGGGTAGTTCTGGGGATCAAGTTGAGATGGGATTCAACTTGACACTCGGAAGAAATCCCAGGAATGTCCTTGAGGAAGACATCAGGAAAGTTGCATACTTCAGAGATGCTCTCGAGGCCTTTAACTTTTTGCGTCTCATCAACAATATGAGCCACGAATGCGCGGCATCCCCTTCGCAGATACTTCTGGGCTTTGGCGCAGGGAATGATACGAAGGTTCGGACAAATTTTATCACTATAACCAGTGAGGACTTCGTCAGAGCGAAGGATTGGGACGAGTCACCCTTTCAAGTGCAAAGCACATCAGCACGATTTGGGGCTCAACCATCTCATGCCGATTATGACATTGTAGCTTTTCATGGAGACTGATATGAAATTGATGGGGAAAGGAATGATCGTCTTAAGGTAAGAGTACTTCCTATGACACATGCTTTTAAGATGAAACGGTGGTGTGACTTTGATAAAGTTGCTTCATTCGCATGCTACTGATCCAAGGTATACTATTGACAATGATAATCTTTAACTGATATATGCTTGTTGTCACTATAACTGAAACTGAAATTACACATTTTTCAGAACTCTTGACCTAAAAGTAGGTCTAAGTCATACTAATAAAGAGACAAATCTTCGCAACATGAAAGACAGAGATGTTTACGGAAAAGAGCTACTTAGAACATAAATATGAAAGTTATTCCTTGGACCAAAAAGGAAGGATGAGTAGATTATTCTCCTATCGGCGACGGGCACTCCTCGGACGGATCCTTAAGTTAGCCAGTTGGCGCTCCATGTCGAGCAAGCGGCTCTCGTATACTGTCTGGCGTGCTCGGAGCTCCATGACCTCAGTTCGAGTGGTAGCTAGCTCTTGTTGCAGTGCTTCATTGTCCCTCATAGTTCTCCCGTGAGCAACTTCAATATTATGAATGCGATTTGTGTTGGCATGCGAGTCTGCCTCAAGCTCCTAGGTTCGTTGAATGGATGCCAAGTTTAGTTCAACGTTGCAGGCCACTCGGCGGACTATGATTGGAAGGGCTCTGTCTGCGGAGCCTCCTTCGCTCACATTGTAGAAGCAGTGATCCCCATTGTACCGGCGGGGTTGTTCTTGTTCGTGACTCCACCTATCCAGGCTTCCGACCATCATAGGCGTTGGGCCTTCGAACTCAAGTCGAGGGTTAGGATTTGGTATCGGGGCTACTTGAGGTAGGTTCTTGACTTCAGGTTCTGAGTCAGTCTCTTCAGGAAATGGTTCGGCGAAGTCATCGTCCAAAGGAATATCATGGTTCTCTTCTAGCGCTGGTTCGAGCCATCCATCACCTCCTTAGTTGGGAAAGTGCGGGTCGCCAGGAAGATGGAATCCAGCCATGCTATCTACACGAGGTGATGGTAAAGGGATAGTTAATAGGCATCGAATCTATAATACTTCCAATGTATTATAGTTACATGATTAAGTCTTAAAGAATGGATTTTTGGGTAAGTTTACGGTTCGGTCGTTATAGCATCCTAAAATACTCCTATAGTATTTTAACCGTTATGTTTGATTCTAGAACTCTTCTGGTATCTAGGTAAGTTTTAGGCTTGCTGCAAGAACACAGTCACTCCCAAGCACATGTTGGTCATGTCTCGAATGAGTATAGTTGATCAGGCTATATTGACCCTAGACATGATTACATAACTGCCCAGGTTTAACCGGGATGTCTAACACCCAAATACTTTTGTTTTGTTCTACTTATGACACGGATTCTGGTACTCGGGTATACTTATATACTTTGTTATAAAAATACTTATATTTTTGGAAAGTGTACTTTTAGTTTAGAGCACTTAGGCCCCTTAATATTTATAGTTGTATACCATGTAAGGTTCGGTATACTTAGTTCGCTATAAACAAGGGCTCTGATACCAATCTGTCACACCCCCAAACCGGAACAGCGGAAACGTTCGGGGGTGGTTGACGTCATGCGTAGTATCACAGCAGTTGTATCATAGCAAGCATAATAAACACAACCAAACATTGAATACATATATGAAAAAGGTTTACATTGTCTTAATACAAAGTTTTGTTCTTATCAAAAGTAAAATGGAAAGACGAGACTCTAACGCGCCGACTTCTCCGAAAGTCCTGGAAGTACCTGTCTACTAAATCCCTGAGAATACAAGTAGTTTTGAAAGAATATCAGCATAAAGCTGGTAAGTTCATAAGCATTTAGTTTTGGTGGAAAGTGTTCTTTGATTCTTTTAAAAAGTGTTTCTCAAGAAAATCCTATATTTTCTTATGAAAAGCGTGTTTGAAATCTCATTCCTTCCATGACTTCCAGATTCATACAAGGTATGTGCAATCCAAGGAGTCGTGGAATGAATATGAATATCCGTTAGTTACTTGTTAAACAATCCGTTTATGAAAAGCCGAGTTATCCCGGGAAAATCTTATATTTTCCTTAAAGGTTGATGGTTGGTTATCCGTTTTAAACTGAGGTGTACAACTATCTACCATACTTATATCGATAAATGTAGTTTTCTTTTAAAAACCATGGTTACTCCCAGTAAGGTATATTAGCCCTATTATATAAATAAAACTAATAAAAGAAAACGTGTTGAACTAAATCTTGAAGGTACTATAAATACCCTCCAATAATCAAATCGGTTATTACTTTGAGGTTAGTCCACTTGATTCATTATTACAAAAGTAAATCTATGTTATCTTCATTGCGAGTTTTATAACCATACATTAACTTGATATGGCACGTATCGGGGCCAGTATCCTTTATGATTTTATCACCCGTAGATCTGTCGGTCCCACTGTAGCTAGCAGCGAGGTGCGGGATAGTCAGTCTCGTATAGATCTATACACAACAGTCACGCTCTCCCTACAAGAGATTCTGGTCATACGTGCTAGTCCTACACTCTGATTCTATGGTGAGTGTTACCAAGGACGTGTCTCCAACTTAGACTAACAAATTTACAAGTAATAATATAGAAAATCCTTTTATGATTAACATTCATCCTTTATAAAATGGTACGTTTTAATACATGATTCATAAGTTCATTGTTGAAAGCATACTAAAAATATAATTATCTTAAACAAAATAATATATTTTGAGCACAAGTTTCCTTGTGCTTTTGCTTGTATCCCCCCCCCCCCTGAAAACATGAAAAACTCGGAAAAACGTAGGGGTATGAACTCATCTCGGGCGATTCGAATGAAAGATCGATACGGAATGCGGAATGTTCAAGTGAAGCCTTGAACACGATTTGATTAACATGTAATGACACATAAAGGAGTCAAATGAAGGTATTTCCCTACTAAATATGATGGAAAACCACTCTAAGAACTTGGGACTACTTACACTAAGTGCTAGGACCTTAAAGGATTGTATGTGGGAGGCGTATGGCCACCTTAAAGGGGTGTACGGCCATGAGTGTGCGGCCCAATGGGTGTGCGGCCGTATACTCATGATGGAAGGTACTTTTGAGGTGTTTTCAAGGTCCATACTTGCATCCATGAAGTGTCCTAGGTCCATACTAAGTTGTAGTACAAGTTTAGGGTCTTAGATATGGGTTTGTGGTCCTAGGGTGGGTGTGCGGTCGCACACGGGAGTGTGCTGCCGCACAAGGGTGTGTGCGGCCGTACACAGGTGTGTGTGATCGTACACCCTACATGATAATGTCCAAAAAGCCAATTCTAAGGTGTAGCAAAGCTAGGTTCATGTCCAACTCGAATATGGAAGTCCAAATCTCACTTTGGAGGGTCTTTTAGGAGTGTGAGGCCACCTTACGTGGGTGTGCGGCCGCACACCTTCAAAGAGATGAAGAACATGACGGGACTCAATGATTCTAGGCTTAGATTAAGTGGTTTTGAAGCACAACTAGCTAAGGGATGGATTACTCACGATTTTGAAGCCTTAGGAGGGTTTGCGGTTGAAGAGTCTTGAGAGAAAAGGTGTTGTGTGCAGCCAGGATGTTAAAGGAATGAAAGGAAAGGGGTCTACCCTTTATATAGGGATGGGTGTGTGGCCATGAGGGGTGTGTACTGCCGTAGACCCATGTGTGCGGCCGCACACTCCTCCAAAAGGGGTGTATGGCCGAATTTCGTCCCTATATGATTAGCTGACTCATTCCTAATCTCGACCTTGGTTGTACTCAAGCTTAGAATGCTTAAACGAACCCTTAATCAGTGCTAGGAGTTACCATAAACGAGTTTAACTTAGCTTAACTGACTAGATGTACCAGGTAGAAGTTTCGGGTTGTCACATCATCCCCCCGTTAGAGGGAATTTCGTCCCGAAATTCAAGAATAAAGATGTAACTCGTGGACCTAGAAAAGATGGGGGTACTTCTGTTTCCTTGGATTCTCCTGCTCCCAAGTGAATTCAAGTTCTCGTTTGATATCCCAGTGAACCTTTACTATCCGCATACGATGTTCGTTTCGTGCGTTGGACTTCCTGATCCATGAGTTCAAATGATTCTTACAAAAAGTGTAGACTCTCGTTTAACTCGATATTATCGAGGGGAATCACAAGTGTCTCATCGGATAGACACTTATTTAGGTTCGACATGTGAAAGACGGGATGTACGTTGCTAAGTTCTCGAGGCAAAATTGCTAACCCGGTCGGAGGTAATGATTACAGGTACCCCATGAAAACTGATTACTTCTCGACACAGGTGAGTCTCTCCTCCTTGTATTCGGGCTCTCGCCAGATGTTTCAGCGGATCTTCACTATTGTATCCGCTGGTTCTGATTCACACTCTTCGCATGGATACCTTCGGGTTTCGAAGAGAGATGAATTTTCGAAGTTCGCATCTAGTTTGCTGTTACGAGCGACGAGAGTTTTGCGATCAAACGATTTAAGACAACATGGTTTGGTATAACATAGACTCAGTTGGACTAACAGGATGACATCGTTGAATCGCACGTTAAGTTCGTCCGGAGAGACCGTTTTGTTAGCACATTAGTGCCTCTGGGTGCATGTCTCTGGTGTTTGCTGGGTTTGATTCGAAAATAACATGTACTACTAACACGAGGGTTCTGATGTTTTGAAACTATGAACTTTCATGAAATGGTTCTTACTAGATCTCCCTATGATTGTTTGGTGTACGCGAGCCGTGTATAACTATAACTGACACTAGCGTATTCACTAAGCTATCATAATTTGTTCATTAGGGCTTTAAACCTTACAAGGATTTCGTGATTTAATCAGGACGAGAAAGTAATCACAATTATGAACAATTATTGGGGTTTTCGAAAACGTACCAAAACATGGCAGGGTCCTTTGATGCTTCCTCATCCTTTGAGGTCAGACTCCTCCTGTTTCCTCATTGTTCTTCTCTGTTAGGCAGTCTCTTTTGAAATGTCCTACACCTCCACAGAGGTAACTGGTTGGACTTGTCCCAATATTGGTAGTCGGAGTGATGAACTTGACTAGGGTCCTACAACCGCGGGCGGTGTGTCCCTTCCTGTTGCATCTAGTGCAATGCAGCACTCGGCAGACTCCATGATGATGGTAGTTGCATTTGCTGCAGTGCGGGAGATTTCCACCGTAGGTTATGGTTGGTGTTGGAACAGCAGGGCTGACTGGGGTACTGACTGTCCCAATTCGTTGCCTCTCAGTAGGTCTTTGGGTTGAACAACTCCCTTTGAACTTTCGTTTTAGGATGTTAGGATGGAGACAAGGTGTGTCCTTTCTATTAGGCACTTGTTGTTGAAATTGGTTAACACCAAGATTTGGATTGCCATTAATACTTCCACCCACATTGGTGTTGTTAGCGTTAAGAACAGCTAGGGCGGTTGCTACAGCTACGGTGACAGTAGCTTGGAACGTAGCCGAGTCCATCTGGAGGAAAGGCGTCTTACCGGTGGGTTGGTTACATTTCTTCAGAGGCATGATCTGCTACATGACAAGAAAAGAAGTTTGTGAGCAACAATGGTTGCCTCTGGATGTATCCTAAATGCTTATCTATGCATTAAGGTTTCCCGTTTTGCTATCTGACTCTCATTGTTTCGACCCATATCCCCATGATGTGGTCCTAGCAAGAATAGAAAAAGATTTGAACGCATTAACGTTCTCATAAAATAACTTATGAACTCCTTGTTCTTCCGCTCATTGCGTTGGCTGGATAACTATCACCTTTTCGTCGGCTCTAGATGATATGGATATTTAGCTATAAGGATAGTTCCGGGGATCAAGTTGAGACGGGATTCAACTTGACACTCGGAAGAAATCCCTGGAATGTCCTTGAGGAAGACATCAGGAAAGTTGCAGACTTCAGAGATGCTCTCGAGGCCTTTACCTTTTTGCGTCTCATCGACAATATGAGTCAGGAATGCACGGCGTCCCCTTCGCAGATACTTCTGGGCTTTGGCGCAGGGAATGATACGAAGGTTCGGACAAATTTTATCACTCTAACCAGTGAGGACTTCGTCAGAGGGAAGGATTGGGACGAGTCACCGTTTCGAGTGCAAAGCACATCAGCAGGATTTGGGGCTCAACCATCTCATGCCGATTATGACATCGTAGCTTTTCATGGAGACTGATATTAAATTGATGGGGAAAGGAATGATCGTCTTAAGGTAAGAGTACTTCCTATGACACATGCTTTTAAGACGAAACGGTGGTGTGACTTTGATAAAGTTGCTTCATTTGCATGCTACTGATCCAAGGTATACTATTGACAATGATAATCTTTAACTGATATATGCTTATTGTCACTATAACTGAAACTGAGATTACACATTTTTCAGAACTCTTGACCTAAAAGTAGGTCTAAGTCATACTTATAAAGAGAAAAATCTTGGCAACATGAAAGACAGAGATGTTTACGGAAAAGAGATACTTAGAACATAAATATGAAAGTTATTCCTTGGACCAAAAAGGAAGGATGAGTAGAGTATTCTCCTATCGGTGACGGGCACTCCTCGGACGGATCCTTAAGTTAGCCAGCAGGCGGCTCTCGTATACTGTCTGGCATGCTCGGAGCTCCATGACCTCAGTTCGAGTGGTAGCTAGCTCTTGTTGCAGTGCTTCATTGTCCCTCATAGTTCTCCCGTGAGCAACTTCAAGATTGCGAATGCGATTTGTGTTGGCATCCGAGTCTGCCTCAAGCTCCATGGTTCACTGAATGGCTGCCACGTTTAGTTCAACGTTGCGGGCCACTCGGCGGAGTATGATTGGAAGGGCTCCGTCTACGGAGCCTCCTTCGTTCACATTGTAGAAGCGCTGATCCCCATTGTACCGGCAGGGTTGCCCTTGTTCTTGACTCCACCTATCCAGGCTTCCGACCCACATAGGCGTTGGGACTTCGAACTCAAGTCGACGGTTAGGATTTGGTATCGGGGCTACTTGAGGTAGGTTCTTGACTTCAGGTTCTAAGTCAGTCTCTTCAGGAAATGGTTTGGCGAAGTCATCGTCCAAAGGAATCTCATGGTTCTCTTCTAGCACTGGTTCGAGCCATCCATCACCTCCTTGGTTGGGAAAGTACGGGGCGCCAGGAAGATGGAATCCAGCCATGCTATCTACGCAAGGTGATGGTAAAGGGATAGTTAATAGGCATCGAATCTATAATACTTCCAATGTATTATAGTTGCATGATTAAGTCTTGAAGAATGGATTTTTGGGTAAGTTTCCGGTTCGGTCGTTATAGCATCCTAAAATACTCCTATAGTATTTTAACCGTTATGTTTGATTCTAGAACTCTTCTGATATCTAGGTAAGTTTTAGGCTTGCTGCAACACCACAGTCACTCCCAAGCACATGTTGGTCATGTCTCGAATGAATATAGTTGATCAGGCAATATTGACCCTAGACATGATTACATAACTTCCCAGGTTTAACCGGGATGTCCAACACCCAAATACTTTTTTTTGTTCTACTTATGACACGGATTCTGGTACTCGGGTATACTTATATACTTTGTTATAAAAATACTTATATTTTTGGAAAGTATACTTTTAGTTTAGAGCACTTAGGCCCCTTAATATTTATAGTTGTATACCATGTAAGGTTCGGTATACTTAGTTCGCTATAAATAAGGGCTCTGATACCAATCTGTCACACCCCCAAACCGGAACAGCGGAAACGTTCGGGGGTGGTTGACGTCATGCGTAGTATCACAACAGTTGTATCATAACAAGCATAGTAAACACAACTAAACATTGAATACATATATGAAAAAGGTTTACATTGTCTTAATACAAAGTTTTGTTATTATCAAAAGTAAAATGGAAAGAAGAGACTCTAACGCGCCGACTTCTCCGAAAGTCCTGGAAGTACCTGTCTACTAAATCCCTGAGAATACAAGCAGTTTTGAAAGAATATCAGCATAAAGCTGGTGAGTTCATAAGCATTTTGGTTTTGGTGGAAAGTGTTCTTTGATTCTTTTAAAAAGTGTTTCTCAAGAAAATCCTATATTTTCTTATGAAAAGCGTGTTTGAAATCTCATTCCTTCCATGACTTCCAGATTCATACAAGGTATGTACAATCCAAGGAGTCGTGGAATGAATATGAATATCCGTTAGTTACTTGTTAAACAATCCGTTTATGAAAAGCCGAGTTATCCCGGGAAAATCCTATATTTTCCCTAAAGGTTGATGGTTGGTTATCCGTTTTAAACTAAGGTGTACAAGTATCTACCATACTTATATCGATAAACGTAGTTTTCTTTTAAAAACCCTGGTTACTCCCAGTGAGGTATATTAGCCCTATTATATAAATAAAACTAATAAAAGAAAACGTGTTGAACTAAATCCTGAAGGTACTATTAATACCCTCCAGTAATCAAATCGGTTATTACTTTGAGGTTAGTCCACTTGATTCATTATTACAAAAGTAAATCTCTGTTACCTTCATTGCGAGTTTTATAACCAAACATCAACTTGATATGGCACGTATCGGGGCCAGTATCCTTTATGACTTTGTCACCCGTAGACCTGCCGGTCCCACTGTAGCTAGCAGCGAGGTGCGGGATAGTCAGTCCCGTATAGATCTATACACAACAGTCACACTCTCCCTACAAGAGATTCTGGTCATAAGTGCTGGTCCTACACTCTGATTCCGTGGTGAGTGTTACCAAGGACGTGTCTCCAAATTTGACTAACAAATTTACAAGTAATAATATAGAAAATCCTTTTATGATTAACATGCATCCTTTATAAAATGGTACATTTTACTACATGATTCATAAGTTCATTGTTCTAGTTTTGAAAACTGTTTCTACAAATTGATTTCTTAATCGTTTGGTAAAACTGTTTTCCGTGTTAAAAGCATACTAAAAATATAATTATCTTAAACAAAATAATATATTTTGAGCACAAGTTTCCTTGTGCTTTTGCTTGTATTCCCCCGCCCCCTGAAAACATGAAAAACTCGGAAAAACGTAGGGGTATGAACTCACCTCGGGAGATTCGAATGAAAGATCGATACGGAATGCGGAATGTTCAAGTGAAGCCTTGAACACGATCTGATTAACATGCAATGACACATAAAGGAGTCAAATGAAGGTATTTCCCTACTAAATATGATGGAAAACCACTCTAAGAACTTGGGACTACTTACACTAAGTGCTAGGACCTTAAAGGATTGTATGTGGGAGGTGTATGGCCACCTTAAAGGGGTGTACGGCCATGAGTGTGCGGCCCAATGGGTCTGCGGCCGTACACTCATGATGGAAGGTACTTTTGAGGTGTTTTCGAGGTCCATACTTGCATCCATGAAGTGTCCTAGGTCCATACTAAGTTGTAGTACAAGTTTAGGGTCTTAGATATGGGTTTGTGGTCCTAGGGTGAGTGTGTGGTCGCACACAGGAGTCTGCTGCCGCACACAAGGAGTGTGCGGCCGTACACAGGTGTGTGCGGTCGTACACCCTACATGATAATGTCCAAAAAGCCAATTCTAAGGTGTAGCAAAGCTAGGTTCATGTCCAACTCGAATATGGAAGTCCAAATCTCACTTTGGAGGGTCTTTTAGGAGTGTGAGGCCACCTTACGTGGGTGTGCGGCTGCACTCCTTCAAAGAGATGAAGAACATGACGGGACTCAATGATTATAGGCTTAGATTAAGTGGGTTTTCAAGCACAACTAGCTAAGGGATGGATTACTCACGTTTTTGAATCCTTGGGAAGGTTTGTGGTTGAAGAGTCTTGAGAAAAAAGGTATTGTGTGCTGCCAGGACGTTAATGGAATGAAAGGAAAGGGGTCTACCCTTTATATAGGGATGAGTGTATGTCCATGAGGGGTGTGTACGGCCGTACACCCATGTGTGCGGCCGCACACTCCTCCAAAAGGGGTGTATGGCCGAATTTCGTCCCTATACGACTAGTTGACTCATTCCAAATCTCGACATTGGTTGTACTCAAGCTTAGAACGCTTAAACGAACCCTTAATCAGTGCTAGGAGTTAACAGAAACGAGTTTAACTTAGCTTAACTGACTAGATGTACCAGGTAGAAGTTTCGGGTTGTCACAATAGTTATAAAAATATTGAAAAAAATTACATAAGCATTATAATTTTATATTTCATAAATGAAAAGTTATTAAATATTTAATAGAAATAAGTAAGTAGTAAATAAATAAATAAAATATTTAAAACTAAAATATATTTAAGAAGGTAAAATGAAATATAGTTAAAGTATAAGGGGTTAACCTAAAAGTATATTGACCACTCAATATATATTGAGTGGTGAACAAAAAAAATCAAATAAGCTCTTTGCTCCGATGGTAATAAGTGATTGATCAATAACAATAAGCTTTAAAAAAGTCCCTATTAGAGATGCTCTAAGCTTAATATTGGATAAATACAGATTAATTCGAAGCTGAGATGATTAAGGAGAAGATTTGGATAAAGATGGAGTTGATATAGATTAAATTTAAAGCTACCATAAAACATGGGCTTAGCGTCGCAATAAACGAGGTTAGCGTCGCAAATAGGCTTAAAGATACGAGAACCATCACGACTATAATGCACAACGCTGTGAAGATAAAAGCGTAACAGAGTGACATTTTATTTCCATCCATACGAGATTTTGCAATGCAATTCGGTGTGCAGAAAAGTAGAGTTCTCTGCTATGAAAAATAAACCCTATGAATCGTTTTCAAGGTCGAAGAACAAGAAGAATACATTTTTGTGAATATTAAAGTAAAGAAATTGAAGAAATCGATAGGTTTGCATTATAAAATTAGCATTATTTTATCTATTGTATTCTGTTTTTCTATGGAGATGATGGGATAAAACCCTCTCTTCTGGTTAAATTTGGATGAACCTAATTATTATAGTGTGAATTAAGGGATATATACAGTAAAGTCCCAATATTTTCATCGATTTGACAAGAAAGTCCTAAACTTTATTTTTTTGGCAGTAAAGTCCAAATTACCGACAGTTTTTGACACTTTTACCATTTTTTCCCGGTTAGCCGGTAATTAGGACTTTTTTGTCAAAAAAAAAAATAAAGTTTAGGACTTTCTTGTCAAATCGTCAATTAGGACTTTACTGTCAAAAAAATAAAGTTTAGGACTTTCTTGTCAAATCGTTAAAAATATTGGGACTTTAGTGTATATATAATTTTTTTGGTTAGAAATTTAATGATATAATACTCTTTAAACATAAGAGTTATTAAAACCTTCTCTAATCAGCTAGATCCTATTAAAATCCTTCGTTTTTTTAATCTCAACAAACCGACATTGAAAAAAGTTGAGATAATCAAGAAAGAAAGAAAGAAAGAACCAGGGTTCGGTTTCTTATTTCTCCATTTTTGGGACTGCAAAAAGCCAACACAACCCTGGTTATTTCTTTCTTTTTGATTATCTCCATTTTTTTCAATGTTGGTTTGGTGAGATTAAAAAAACGATTTAACAAGAAACAAATGTTAAGGATTTCAATAGGATCTAGCTGACTAGAGAATGTTTTAATAACTCTTATACTTAAAGAGTATCCTACCATTAAATTTCTAACAAAAAAAAGGAGATATACACTAAAGTCCTATTATTTTCAACGATTTGACAAGAAAGTCCTAGACTTTATTTTTTTGACAATAAAATCCTAATTGACGATTTGACAAGAAAGTCCTCAACTTTATTTTTTTTTGACAAAAAAGTCCTAATTACCGGCTAACCGGGAAAAAATGGTGAAAGTGTCAAAAACTACCGGTAATTTGGACATTACTGTCAAAAAAATAAAGTTTAGGACTTTCTTGTTAAATCGATGAAAATATTAGGACTTTAGTGTATATATCCCGTGAATTAATGATTTGGATTTATAAGGTTGATTATTTATTATTTTTGGATTGATCATTCTACGGATCTTTGTTATAGTTTGGATTTTTATTGCTTGCATTGAGTTTTATATGATTTAGACTATCAATTTGTTAATATGAATTTGTATTTTAATTGGTTTGTGATAATGCTAGTATGTTTTAAAGTTTAATCAAATCATAGACACCAATATTTATCCTCATTATACTACTATATGATCAGATACAATTAATGTTAGTATGTTACTCTGTAGCTGAGATAATTGAGACTTTATAAATTTAAATTCTGTACACATTAGATATCAAGTTGTAACGTACTAAATGTTTAAAACCCAATTTTTATTTTAGAAAACATAAATAAAACATCAATTTTCCATAAAGATAGAATAACAAGTGTCAATGCCAGAAAATCAGTCACAAAACAATGTATCATAAATAGTGGATATCAAAACATAATCATCAGCAAATGCATGTGCACTACAATCAATACTCGGTGGATTTTTTGTTCCATCGTAACACTAGATATTTTGGTTAGCCGATTCTCAACGCCGGCGTGCTTTAACTAAGGAGGAGAAATTCAATCATACACATGCACAACTAAGAAATATCATTGAACATCCTTATGGTGTTGTTAAATCAAAATTCTAATTCTAAAGCAAATGGATCCTTATCCGTTTACACTACAAAGAAATGTGGTGTTTGCTTGTTTGCAATACATAAATTCATGAGCAAAAGTAATATTCACGACCGAGGGCGATGAAGATAGTATATTTAACAATGCAGAAGATGTTTTAGAATGTGGAGTAGAATCGTATAGAACACAACATAGAATATATATATATATATATATATATATATATATATATATATATATATATATATATATATATAATGTGCATGATGAGATTGCTAATCTATTATAAGGATTAACTGGATTTATTTTCATATTAAAACTTATTATAAATAAAGTTAATTATTCTGTTATTTAAATTTTCTAATTATTGTGATATTCTACAATTATATTTTATAACAATTATTAAATAAATAATAATTTTTAATTTTTAAACAGTAAAATAATCATTTATTCAGATTCAATTATTACAATCGATTAAAAAATTGTATCGCAGTCTATCAATTCTCAGTCGACTTTATAAACAATTCTCAGTCGACTTTAAAAATTTATCTTTATCAAAGTCCATATCTAACAAAAAAACAAAATTAGCAACGAAGAAGCAATATTTATTAATCTATTAATAAACATAAAATTTTTATTTTAAAATTAAAAGCAAATGGTAAATGGTATAACGATTTGGGGAAAGAAGAAAGAAAAACATTTAAAATGATAAATAAAAAACTAATGAAAGCAAAAAACGACTGACTCGTGTTAGTCAACCTAGCAAAACCAAGCACCATCGTTCCCGCCGGTGATGTTACTGGCCGGTGGTATCTCGAAATGCCACAATCGTCCAACAGCATGCTTTAGGTACTTCTTACACAAGAACTCATTCGCATAAGCTTTCTCCACCTTCCGATTAACATCGTGTAAAAACACGTGCGTCACGCCGGATTTTTTCCTGTTCCTCGCCATCACAGTGGCGGAGTAAATCGCAGCCATCCTCCCCGGCGCCTCCGCAAAGTAACCCCTCGGCGCATCTATCATTATCATGTCCCACTCCTTATTGTACACCTCCTCAGGCAAACTTGTGAGTGCTAACCTGCATCTGGTGTTTCCCTGGATGTAAGATTTGGATGGAGAACATTCCGGTTCCGATCGATACGTATTCATAAGCTCGTCGGCCTCGGAGAGCTTTGTCCGGTACTTAACGACGGCGGCGTTGAGATCTGGAGCGTCTTTAAGAACAGTCTGAACCCACGTCGGATCTTCTTCAAGGAAAAGAGTTTTTCCACCGGTGTTAAACGATGCCCACATCAATGAATCATGACCGAGCCCAAAAACGAGGAAATTACAAGGGGAAATCGATCGGAGAACGTCGAAGGAGACGGTGATTTCGGAGAAGGATTGTTGAGGGACGATTCGAGAAGTGGCGTAGTGGAGGATGGCTTTGAGTTGCATCGGAGCCGTCATGGGATGGAAGTTATCGGAGGTGGGCTGGTTGCAGAAGAACCGAGTGTTATCGGGGCCGATGAAGGTGAATAGAAGGAGGCCGGCGCCGATGAGTGCGATGGCAGATATTGCGAGGAAGAGCCTCCGTTCAGGGAGGACTGGTAGATTGCTTTTCATGGTTTCCTTTTTGAAGTTTTCCGACCAGTGAGAAAGAGATTTGAAGATCCAAGATTTGGGTTTATAGACGATTGGTGAGAGACTTGAGAGACGCGTTCAACAAAAGATAACGGCGTCAAACAGAACACTACTGGTCATTTCATCTCAACTCTTAAATTTTAGATTTTTTTTAGTTTTAAAGTTAATATTTGTAATTTGATTTTTGTATAGATTGTTATCATAAATATCTACAAAGTCGTCATCAAGTTCAACCATAGGTTTAACCACATGTGGGCATAGATTATCGTTGACTAAACTTTTTGCGATCTATATTCTTCAGATGTCATCGAAATTAACATATTTAAGGCGTTAACCTACCAAATTTACATAGGTGTTGATAATGGCACGGGCACGGATGTTTCGTGTAAACATCCTATTTATTCCGCACAATCAATTAAAAATATACTGTATAACATTTTAATTTGATGTCTTTCTATTTGTATAAAATTTAATATGGTAAACACATAATAATGTAATTATATATGCAATTATCGCGTTCAAAATTTCAATAGGGGTCACAGGATATTTGAAATCGCGGTTTTCGCGATGATATAGCGGTGCTATAGCGGAATTTTTTTAATATTACATATAATTTAATAATTGTATATTATATTTAGAATTAATATCATAAAACCTAAAAAGTCTACATAGAATTAATATAATAAAATCTAAAAAGTCATATAAAAACATTATATAATATTCAAAATTCTAATTCTAATATAGTAATATAGAAACTACGTAGTATCAAAGTGTCGAATAGAGTTTAATCGCATGACACGGTTCGGCTTCCGAGTCAACATGATCCAAGGCATTCACTTCTTCTTCAAGATTATTCCCCACATCTCTAATATCATCATCATCATCATTGTCTCTATAACGCTCTCGTTTGCTCATAACATTTGGCTGAGCGTCTACATTCGCTCCCATTGCTTCTTGCACATCTGACCAAAGAAGGTCATCACCACCATCCACAAAGTCTTGAAGCTCATCTTCGGTTGGTATTGTCCAATCATCATTCTCCTCAATATCTCGTAGCAAAATAGGATCCAAATATTTATTTTGTAAAGACATGAAGCGCTCTTGCAACCTTATGTTGTATTGGATGAATACAATTTCATCAATTTTTGTTGCAAAAGACAATTTCTTTTTATAAAATGTAGCTGCAACAAAAGAATTAAAAATATTTTAGATAATATGTTAGATGTTCCAATCAAACTAATATCATTTGTAAATTATAATTATAAAAATACTTGTTAAAAATAGGTAAAAAAAACTTACATTGTCAAATGTACTCCAATTTCGTTCACAAGGTGAAGCACTACAAGTTTGACTAAGAACCGTAATAGCAAACTTTTGTAGGATAGGTGTATCTATCCCATAAGAACGCCACCATATATCTACATTTTACAAAAAAAAAAAAAAAAAAAAAGGTTGCTAAGTTAACAAGAATTAAGAAATAAAAACATTTGATTACATTATAATTTTTATACTTACACGGTGCAACTTTTTTCATACTCCTTTTAGCAGTTGGAGATCCAAATTGTCCATTTAAATTAATGCATAGATTCAATTCTTGTCTCAAAGTATCATTTTCATCTTCATCGGGAACAAGATGGTCAACAGCAACATAATTTCCCATCATAATCTGTTTATTGGCCTCATATTCCTTTGACTTATCTCCATGAAAAATTGCGGGGTTAAGGAAACACCCAGTTGTACATTACGTCATTCACTAAAACGTTAAAACCGAATAATTGCATACTATGTTAAATTAAATTAATAACTAATAAGTAAAAGATTTATACCTGAATGTAAGGGATGAAGAAGTTGGTCATTACTTCTTGTTTGAATGATAGACAAAATTCTACCTACCAGTCTTTTTTTGTCATTATTCTCATCATTTAGATTTTTGCTTATTTGATCTTGCGCTTGACTCATCGCATCATAGATGTATCTCATGCACGGTCTTTCTTCGGTGTCAACCAAACGAACAATATCCACCAATGGAGCAGATATTTGGCAAGCTAAATATACACCATCCCAAAAAGATTACTTTGCTACTATCTTTTCAACTCTCTTTCTAGGAGCTTTCTTTGCAAAGTCATTTTTTCTCCATTGCTCAGATACAAACAACACTTGGAGATGGTGTCGATTCTCATGGACACTCTGTAAGGTGTAAAATTGGGTAGCAAATCTAGTTACACAAGACCTGTGCAACTCTCCATTCTTTGTCAACTTTCTCATCATATTTGTTACACCCCCGAACCAGGACGGCGGAAATGTCCGGGGGCGGATGACATCTTTGTATAGTACCATAACAGTTAAATAAAAATGAAACATAGCAACCCAAGCGACATACATTGAGAATACAAACTTACATAGTTTCCATATTGTACTTCTTCATATGTTACACAAAAGTGACAAAAAGTAAAATTTCATAATGCTGCATCACTTGATCTCAAAACATAGTTGATTACATGTTACTGGTTCCCTGAGAATACAAGTCATTTTGAAAAGCGTCAACTTAAAAGGTGGTGAGTTCATAAGCATTTTTGTATAAAAATGGATTTGTAACTGTTTAAAATGATTTTCGTATACTTTCAGAAAATCCGATATTTTCTATAAATTGTGTTGTTAGTCTTATATCCAAAAACTAAGAAAAATGGATGTATGACTTTTGTATCTTTCCTTGTAAAATGATAGTGTATGTATCTTCCAAGAAAATCCAATATTTTCTTATAAGTAAACTGTAGTCTTAGACCCTAAGACCCGGTATGCAAGCAATTGTGTACTGAAAATGATATGTAGTTTTATATTTTTAATAAAACCAGTGAAGAGTAAGCTTCCCGTAAACCAAGATAGTATTGTTAATCCCTAAGTGAGTTATTATAACCATGCTAAATGTGACTTTTATGCCTGTATGATGTTCTTCAGACGTCGGAATCGGTAAGATACTTGTCACCGTAGATTGGCCCCGTCTAGCTGTAGCGAACAGCTCAGGTGTGGGGTTGTAAATCCACGTATAGATCTATACACAACTATCTCTCTCTCCCTCTAGGGGACTCTGGTTATAATGTGTAACACTAGTCAAAATAGGTCAATAAGACAATCACATGTGATTAGGCCAATCATGAAATGTGATTTTGTTAAACTAGTAATGTGATAAGAGTGCTATGTAATTCATGATAAATTCTAAGAAAAATATGAACTTTCTTTATGATACCACTCAAAGTATACGTCCATACGATTCCAAAAATATAGAGAATGCCTGAATCTGACTTCGCATGAAGAAGTTATGATAAACCGAACACTATAAATCTCTATAATAAGGGGAATTTAAAATAGACTTAGAATTAGCTATTGGAGTCTAAAAGAGAGTTTTAGTACTTGTAAATACCTACGCGTGCATATAAAGAACGACAAAAACGGAGTTCGTATGTGAAAGTTACGACCTTTCGAAGATTCAACTGTCAGAAACCCTAATCTGACTGAGTTCACGACGTGAGCACAGAACTCACGACGTGAGGAGTCATTTATCCACATCTCGGAATCTAGAAGGTGTGTGACGAGGCTGCGAAGGGATAAGATCCAAAATCACGACGTGGGCAAGGATATCTCACGACGTGATGAGTCACACGGCCACCTTCCGAAGCTAGGGACACAAATGGCAAGTCTACGGGGATGAGATCCAAACTCACGACGTGAGACTATAAAACTCACGACGTGAGAGTACAAAATCCTTACTATAAATAGCAGGTCCGACTTCAACTATTCTTACACCTGAACTTCTTTCTCCTCTCTCCTTTGCTGAAGCCATCTTGTATCTCGAGCCCCGACGACCTCGTACGTTGACCGTTTCTGCTTAGATTACATAAAATCACGCTACTAGGGTGACTTTCACAGCCCCACTTTCTAATATTTCGGGGGAAAACGCATGCTAAATATTATATATATATACGTTATTATTATATCTATATGATAGTATATTAGCATCAACGTAGATAGTTATAATAACCGGGATATAGTTATTTCGTATTTGAAAGTATACAACTATCGTAAAGTTGTTAGCATGTTATTGTTATAGTAGTATACTAATGTAGATCTTGAGTTATACTTAGGATTCTATATATATGTTGTGTGCGATATAGTTCCGAAGTTATATTCGGAAGTTCTATATGTTAATTTATAAAGTATGTTGTTATTGTTAGTTTTATGACAAGATAAAACTTGGTATGTTATATGTTGTTGTTGTTATTGGTTTTATGTCAAGATAAAACCTGGTTTTACTTCAAGCTATAGCTGTTATACTGCCTAAATGTTATGAAGTTAGGAGTAATGTTTAAAAGCATAGTCTAGTAATTTAGGGTTTTAGACATGAAGATGCTTTTGTTGTTAGAGCTATAGGAAGCCGTCGAAGTCTACATGAGTAATTGTATTCATCAACTAAGATTGGGGATCTTAGCGGAAATCCTCTGAACTGTAACCGTTAATCCCGTGTGAGCGAGGAAGTCGTGTATAATTAGTATACGGGTTGACCACCCCACTTGTGACTGTTAGCTACAGTCAACCATAAGCAAGTGACGAACTATCCTTTTACATGTTATTGTTCTGGCGTCGATGAAGCGTACGGTGTTGTTCTCATGGAAATCATGAGTGTATTATTTCTCATGGAAATCATGAGTGTATTGTTTCTCGTGGAAATCGTGAGTGTGTTTTATCAGAGGTATTGTGTCGTAGCAACGGTTACAGGCTCATGGTAGCAAATTGTTAGAAACATTATACTTTGTCGTATACAAGTATTAATGTTAAGTATAAGTTTCCCCCTACTTATACCCTAGGTACTACTTGTGTATTAAGTAGATAATTATACCTAACACACATACTCGTATAGAATTGAAGTAGATTTATACGTAGCGGTTTTACTTGTATAGAATTGAAATAAGATTTATACGTAGCAACTTTCGTTTGTATGGAATTACAAACATTTATATTTATAATATATGAGACTTATAGGTATATACTTATTTGGTAAGTAAACCATTATACCTAGGATATATATACTAAACGTTGGAGAGTCAAAATGATACTTTCAAAACTATACTTTTGAACGTGGAAAATGTATTATTTTATGGAGTCAAAACCTGTTGACTCACCAACTTTATGTTGACGTATTTTAAAATGCACGTGTTTTTAGGAACTTGAAAAGCTGGTATGTATTCGAACAGAAGAAGTTTTACTATTACCCTTCTGTTCATTAAGAAGTATGCCATAGTCGGATATTATGTAATAGGTCCTAGAAAAACAGTTATGTAACTTTCAGTTATCAATAAAGGTATGTATTTTCTTTAGTACTGTTCAATGTATGTTATATAACTGTGATACGAAGAATGACGTTACACCACCTGGTGTTTCCGCCGATGGTTGGGGGTGTGACAGAAATTGGTATCAGAGCTATTAACTATAGTGAATTAGTACTTTCTTAGGAAAGCACGACTATAATTTAGGGCTTACTCTATTAGGTTTAGGTATATCCCTTAGCCTACATATAAAAAGTATTATTAATTATTCTACTGAAGGACTACTTACGGGAGCGGTGACAAGGATAGACATGTCGATTTGGATTGCTGGATTTCAGAACGGCTATATGCTAAAATGATCCTGCCCTTTCGACTGTCCTGACTGGCCGGAGCCTTATCAGATAGACCTGAAGTAACAAACAACAGTTAAAGCGTGAATACAATAAATAAGAATATAGAGTCATATATAAAGACTCAGACCCACGATGAGAATACACCTTAATACCCGGAATGTTTTTGATCTCAAGGATTTAGATCGAATATTCCAACTAAAGTTTATATGTACGTATATCCTATCACAATTAGGTGTAGGTGCGCAACTACATTTTATTATGATCAGATCATACGAACTATTTAATTTGGGAGTAATATTTGATAGAATAAAACTCTTGGTGATCCAAAACGTATAGGAATTCGACATGGCACATTCACGAGAATGGATAATCATCGAGGATACGGATGAAGAAGAGGAAGTTTCATTCCCTATGATGGTAGGCAATCCTTACTACCCTATAAATCCAACCACCTTTCATCCAATACCTTCTGACGATGGAGCACCTTTACCCTCCAACGAATGGGAAGAGAGTGAACCAATGGAGGAGACAGAATCGGTGGCATCATCTTTACCACCACTGAACACTCTTTACCGTCAAGTTCCAGGAGGAGCAAAAATGAAACGCACGACACGTAAATCCATACCGATATGGCAAAAGATTAAGAAGAATCAGAAGGCGACATATTCAGGAAGTCATAGAGTTCAAGATGAACCTGCACGGATCGCACAAACCGTTGATAGGTGGGTGGCGGAAGAAAGAGCTGCTAAGATGTATGAGACTGGTCAATCATCTCGACCACATCTCCCACATTCTTCCGAAGTTAACACTTTATCTCAATTGTTTGAGAAAAGTGTGAAAATTGAAGATAAGATGGAAATTGTCTAAGGAAGGGCTACTCATCTCTCCGGAAGAGTACGAAGACTAGAAGGACAAAGGACGCGAAATCAGGAATCGGTGATGGATGTCCATCATCGTATAAATTTCGCTTATAACGACATGATTACTCACGATGTAAGGATTGCATAGTTAGAGCTCTACAATCAAACCTCAAGAAATGAAGAACGCACGGGAAGTCTTGAGCAGAGAACTCAAGCACTTGAGGAGCAAGTGGTTAATGTCACTGACGTGCTAGGTCATCACTTAGGTTTCTGGTAGATAAGCTAAAACTAGTGGTTGTGTAAATAGAGAAATCAGACTAGTTAAGGCGAGAAGAGTAAAGTTTATAGCAAGGATGTAGAAAACCTTGCAAATTTTGCAATGTTTATAGAAACTTTTCTCTTATAAGCCTAAATAAACTGATGTAACCACTGGTAATAATATGAAGCATATATTACAGTAATCATTGTGTTGTCCATTATGTTTTACACTTTGAAGAATAATTAAAGTACTCGTATAGTAAATGACTAATTCTTCATGAAACTTATAAAATTCTTATTATTTATAATAGGAACTAAAACAAAATGCCTAGAAAGAGTAGTGCTCGGCTAAAACCTAACCGACCATCAGCACCACAACAACAACCACCAGAACCAAACCCCCCAATAAGTACAGTACAACTTGAAGAAATCATAGCTCAAAGAATTGCTGCGGCTCTATCTAATGTCACAAGAGATGGAGTTAGAAATGAAGGCCATGTAGGGACCGCTAGAACGTGTACCTACAAAGAT
The DNA here is from genome assembly GCF_052849685.1 of Lactuca virosa. Classification (NCBI taxonomy): domain Eukaryota; kingdom Viridiplantae; phylum Streptophyta; class Magnoliopsida; order Asterales; family Asteraceae; genus Lactuca; species Lactuca virosa. The sequence goes on along the minus strand of NC_136433.1, from coordinate 325,247,637 downwards.
TTTATGAATTGCAGGCCAAAAAGCTTTCATGGAAATGAAGGGGTAGTTAATTTGACGAGGTGGATAGAAAAGACAGAGTCCGTCTTTCAAATAAGCTTCTGTCCAGATGATTGTAAAGTATGATTTGCAGCATGTACTTTCACTGATGCAGCACTCACATGGTGGAACAGCCATGTGAATACAATAGGAATTAATACTGCAAATTCCATGAAATGGGAGGAGCTAAAAATGATGCTAGTAGAAGAGTATTGTCCTAGGGAGGAGATACATAAACTGGAACAAGAATTTTGAACCCTAACCATGAAGGGTTCAGAGATAAAAGCTTATACCGCTAGATTTAATGATCTTGCTGTAATGTGTCCAGCACTTGTAACCCCCGAATATAAGAAAATTGAGCGATATATTTGGGGTTTAGCATCGCAAATTAATGGCATGGTGATCGCATCAAAGCCTACGACCTATGACAGCACGAAGAGAATAGCTCATCAGCTAACCCTCACAGAGATCCAAGGAACATAAGTGGTCTCAAAGGCTGAGTCTCCCAAATCTGGAACAAACAAGCGCAAGTTTAATAGGAAGAATCCCAAATAGTCATCTGAGAAAATACAAGAAGTGGCAACCAATTATGCAGCCACGACAGCAGTACCTACGCAACCAAAATCTTCATGGTGCAATCAGTGCAACCGTCATCATCCAGGTGATTGTTTTGTCTACACGAAGTGCAAGAAGAAGGGACATATTGCTAGTTACTGCAGGAGCGCAACACCTACAACAGTCAATCAGAAAACAAATACTGGAACAGGCCGTGGTGAAGGAAGAAAGTGTTATGAGTGTGGGGAGGTTGGACACATCAAGAAAGAATGTCCAAAGTTAAGGAGTCAAGGAGGCATAGGACGTGGCAGGGCGTTTGTGATCGGAAGCAGAGAGGCTATCCAGGACCCTTCGGTCGTATCTTGTACGTTTCTCATAGATAATTTATATGCTACTATACTCTTCGACTCTGGAGCAGATAGAAGTTTTATAACTCCGACGTTTAGAAAATTGTTAAGTCATAAGTCTAGCAAATTAAAAGAAATCTATGAAGTAGAAATCGCTAATGGTCAAACCGAGAGAACACATGAAATCCTAGAAAACTGTCTGTTAACTCTTAATAACTACCTTTTTCACGTCAACCTCATGCCAATGCCTATCGGTAGTTTTGATGTCATAATTGGCATGGATTGGTTATCTTCACACCACGCCGAAATTCTATGTCATGAGAAAGCCATACGACTACCCTTACCAAACGGCGAAGCCCTGATTATCTATGGTGATAAATCTGGGAAGAACCTCAAAGTCATCTCTTGTACTAAGACCCAGAAATATCTACATAAGAAATGTAGCGCATTCTTAGCCCACATTGTATATAGGAAGAGAAAGATAAAAGAAATCAAGGACATACCTCAAGTATGTGATTTCCCTGACGTGTTTCCTGAAGATCTACCTGGAATACCTCCCGTCCGACAAGTCGAGTTTCGAATCGACTTAATTCCAGGAGCAGCACCAGTAGCAAAATCTCCTTATCGGTTGGCTCCATCTGAAATGCAAGAATTGTCTAGCCAACTACAAGAACTTCTTGACAAAGGCTTTATCCGACCAAGTTTTTCACCTTGGGGAGCACCAATCTTGTTTTTCAAGAAAAAGGACGGATCCTTTCAAATGTGTATTGATTATCGGGAACTGAACAAGCTAACGATCAAGAATCGTTATCCGCTTCCAAGAATTGATGATCTATTCGATCAACTGCAAGGATCCAGCTACTACTCAAAGATAGATCTCAGATCAGGATAACATCAACTCAGAGTACAAGAAGACGACATTCCAAAAACAACATTTAGAACTCGTTATGGTCATTATGAGTTCTTAGTTATGTCTTTTGGATTGACCAATGCCCCAACAGTGTTTATGGATCTCATGAATCGTGTTTGCAAACCATACTTGGATAAATTCGTGATCGTATTTATCGATGATATATTAATATATTCACGAACCAAGGAAGAATATGGTCAACACCTGCAAATAATATTGGAACTACTAAGAAAAGAAAAGTTGTACGCTAAATTCTCCAAATGTGAGTTTTGGATTAGAGAAGTACAATTTTTAGGTCATGTAGTTAGCAATGAAGGAATTCATATTGACCCATCCAAAGTCGAGGCAATCAGGAAATGGGAAGCACCAAAGACGCCAACAGAAGTGCGTCAATTCCTAGGACTTCCTGGCTATTACCGCAGATTCATAGAGAATTTCTCCAAAATAGCCAAGCCGCTTACAACACTAACCCAGAAGGATACGAAGTTCAACTGGGAAGATAAACAAGAAGTTGCTTTTCAGAAACTGAAGCAAATATTGTGTAGTGCACCAATCCTATCCCTTCCAGATGAGACAGAAGATTTTGTTGTATACTGCGACGCATCAAATCAAGGATTGGGATGTGTGTTGATGCAAAGAGGAAAAGTTATCGCCTATGCATCACGACAACTTAAGGTGCATGAGAATAATTACACTACCCATGATCTTGAATTGGGAGCTGTAGTTTTTGCACTAAAAATTTGGAGACATTACTTATACGGTACTAAGTGTACTATTTTTACCGACCACAAGAGTCTCCAGCACATCTTCAACCAAAAGGATCTTAATATGAGACAACGAAGATGGGTCGAATTGTTGAATGATTATGAATGTGAGATTCGTTATCATCCCGAAAAGGCAAACGTGGTAGCAGATGCCTTGAGCGAGAAAGAATATATTAAACCCCGTCGGGTACGAGCATTAACTATAACTATCCATTCTAACTTTACCGTACAAATTAGAGAAGCTCAACTTGAGGCTCTAAAAGAAGAAAACATCAAGAACGAAGCTTTGCAAGGAATGGAAAAAGCAACTTATACAAAAAGATGACGGAACGCGACACTTTATGAACCAAATTTGGACGCCTAAGTTCGGTGGAGTCAGGGACTTGGTCATAGAAGAAGCCCACAAGTCCAGATATTCCATGCATCCAGGCTCTGACAAAATGTACTTAGATTTAAAAGTACATTATTGGTGGCCAAACATGAAGGCAGAAATTGCTACTTATGTGAGCAATTGTTTGACTTGTTCTAGAGTAAAGGCAGAACATCAAAAGCCTTCAGGTTTACTTCAACAACCAGAAATACCTGAATGGAAATGGGAGCAGATATCAATGGACTTCATCACTAAGTTACCTAAAACTCCTAGTGGGTTCGACACTATTTGGGTAATAGTCGATAGATTGACTAAGTCCGCCCATTTCTTACCAATTAAGGAGAACGACAAGATGGAGAAGCTAACTAGAATTTATCTTAAGGAAATTGTCAGATTACATGGAGTTCCAAATTCTATTATTTCTGACCGAGATAGTAGATTCACTTCACGGTTTTGGCAATCTCTACAAAAATCCTTAGGAACACGTATAGATATGAGTACAACTTACCATCCACAGACTGATCGTCAGAGTGAGAGAACTATTCAGACTTTAGAAGATATGCTCCGAGCCTGTGTAATAGACTTTGGAAATGCGTGGGATACTCATTTACCGTTAATTGAGTTTTCCTACAACAATAGTCATCACACCAGCATCAAGGCTGCATCGTTTGAGGCTCTTTATGGACAAAAATGTCGTTCCCCAGTGTGTTGGGCAGAAGTTGGAGATACGCAGATGGCCAGAGAACATACAAGCGATACCTTATGTACTGGACCAGAAATAATCCACGAGACAACTGAAAAGATCGTGCAAATTAAGGATCGATTAAAGGCTGAACGTGATCGTCAAAAGAGCTATGCTGACGTAAGACGTAAGCCTTTAGAATTCCAAGTTGGAGATAAAGTAATGTTGGAGGTATCTCCTTGGAAAGGCGTAATTCGATTCGGGAAACGAGGCAAACTAAACCCACGATATATAGGACCTTTTGAAATTCTAGCAAGAATTGGTTCTGTCGCATACCAACTCAAGTTGCCTCAAGAGCTAAGTAATGTGCACGATGTTTTTCACGTATGAAATCTCAAAAGATGTCTTTCCGAAGACACTCTTGTTATACCTCTCGAAGAGATACAAGTCAATACGAAACTCAACTTTGTAGAAGTACCTGTTGAGATCATAGATCGAGAAGTCAAACGATTAAAGCAAAGTCGTATTTCCATAGTGAAAGTTCGATGGAACTCTTTACGAGGACCTGAATTTACTTGGGAACGTGAAGATCAGATGAAAGAAAAATACCCCCAACTGTTTGACAAAACCCCATCCATAAATAAATTTTGTGACGAAATTATTCTAACGGGGGGAGAATGTAACACTAGTCAAAATAGGTCAATAAGACAATCACATGTGATTAGGCCAATCATGAAATGTGATTTTGTTAAACTAGTAATGTGATAAGAGTGCTATGTAGTTCATGATAAATTCTAATACAAATATGAACTTTCTTTATGATACAACTCAAAGTATACGTCCATACGATTCCAAAAATATAGAGAATGTATGAATCTGACATCGCATGAAGAAGTTATGATAAACTGAAACACTATAAATATCTATAATAAGAGGAATTTAAAATTGACTTAGAATTAGCTATTAGAGTCTAAAATAGAGTTGTAGTACCTGTAAATACCTACGCGTACATAAAAAGAACGTCAAAAACGGAGTTCGTATGTGAAAGTTACGACCTTCCGAAGATTCAGCTGTCAGAAACCCTAATCTGACTTAGTTCACGACATGAGCACATAACGCACGACGTGAGGAGTCATTTATCCACATCTCGGAATCTAGAAGGTGTGTGACGAGGCTGCGAGGGGATAAGATCCAAACTCACGACGTGAGCAAGGATATCTCTTGACGTGATGAGTCACATGGCCACCTTCCGAAGCTAGGGACACAAATGGCAAGTCTACGGGGATAAGATCCAAACTCATGACGTGGGACTATAAAACTCACGACGTGAGAGTCCAAAATCATTACTACAAATAGCAGGTCTGACTTCAGCTATTCTTACACCTGAACTTCTTTCTCCTCTCTCCTTTGCTGAAGCCATCTTGTATCTCGAGCCCCGACGACCTCGTACGCGGACCGTTTCTGCTTAGATTACATAAAATCACGCTACTAGGGTGAGTTTCACGGCCCCACTTTCTAATATTTCGGGGGGAAATCATGCTAAATATTATATATATATATATATATATATATATATATATATATGTTATTATTATATCTATATGATAGTATATTAGTATCAACGCAGATAGTTATAATAACCGGGATATAGTTATTTCGTATTTGAAAGTATACAACTATCGTAAAGTTGTTAGCATGTTATTGTTATAGTAGTATACTAATGTAGATCTTGACTTATACTTAGGATTCTATATATATGTTGTGTGCGATATAGTTCCGAAGTTATATTCGGAAGCTCTATATGTTAATTTATAAAGTATGTTATTATTGTTAGTTTTATGACAAGATAAAACTTGGTATGTTATATGTTGTTGTTGTTATTGGTTTTATGTCAAGATAAAACCTGGTTTTACTTCAAGCTATAGCTGTTATACTGCCTAAATGTTATGAAGTTAGGAGTAATGTTTAAAAGCATAGTCTAGTAATTTAGGGTTTTAGACATGAAGATGCTTTTGTTGTTAGAGCTATAGGAAGCCATCGAAGTCTACATGAGTAATTGTATTCATCAACTAAGATTGGGGAACTTAGCGGAAATCCTCTGAACTGTAACCGTTAATCCCGTGTGAGCGAGGAAGTCGTGTATAATTAGTATACGGGTTGACCACCCCACTTGTGACTGTTAGCTACAGTCAACCATAAGCAAGTGACGAACTACCCTTTTACATGTTATTGTTCCGGCGTCGATGAAGCGTACGGTGTTGTTCTCATGGAAATCATGAGTGTATTGTTTCTCATGGAAATCATGAGTGTATTGTTTCTCATGGAAATCATGAGTTTGTTTTATCAGAGGTATTGTGTCGTAGCAACGATTACAGGCTCATGGTAGCAAATTGTTAGAAACATTATACTTTGTCGTATACAAGTACTAATGTTAAGTATAAGTTTCCCCCTACTTATACTCTAGGTACTACTTGTGTATTAAGTAGATAATTATACCTAACAGACGTAATCGTATAGAATTGAAATAGATTTATACGTAGCGGTTTTACTCATATAGAATTTGTGGCAACCCGATATTTCAAGTCAATGTAATGTTCAAAAGTCAAATGTTATAATCTATTTTGGAATCAATAAAAATAGCATCAAAAATGAAGTGTTCTAAAGTCTCAATTGGGATACATAAAATGTTAGATATTGTGTCAAGGTTTTCAGAAATATAAAGAACACTCAAATCCGAGTTATAACGAAGAAGTTATGACCAATCGAAAATCCGCAACACAACCGGTAAAACACTATTAAGCGTAAAAAGTGAAATTTCAATAAAATACTTTTCAGCCTTAAGTATCTAAATGAAAGTTGTAGATACTAACGAACCGTGAGCATGCATAAAAAGAACGTCCAAATCTGACTTCGTATGAGGAAGTTATGATTTTTCTAAGTTTCAGAACAGCAGTAGACAGCTAAAAATTTGAAATAAAGATCGAACGATTTTTAGCCGACGCAACCTAAACAAGAATTGAAGATCTCGACAATAGTAGTACAACGGTAAAAAGACAGACGAAAACGGACATCGGATGAAGAAGTTATGAACTTTTAACGGATTTTTCCTATCCCGGCCTATTAAACAAGATATAATTAAAAATAAATTCAAAATTTGCCGATGGAGTCTAAATGAAATTGTAGAGTATATTCTCACCTACGCGTGGATATAAAGAACGTCGAAAACGGAGCTCGTATGCGAAAGTTACGGATTTTCAAAGATTTGGGCACACACTTCGAAGCTTATCCGAAGGGTTACGCCCCGCGTACTTCGGAGTACGCCCAGCGTACCCAATGCACGGCCTCGGATCGGACACATCGCCCCTATGCACTCTACTTCCGTCCCATCCGAAGACCGGCGACCGGTGACGTCATCGTTGGCGTACGCCCCTCGTACGAGGGTACGCCCAGCGTACGAGGTACGCCCTGCGTACGAGGCCAGCTTCCACCCCTATAAATAGAATTCGAGGGTTCCGACTCCTTTTGCCATTTCACAACCTTTCTCCTATATTTTCTCCCTCTCGAGTCTCCCGAAACTATCCCGACGCCCTGGTTACGTATCCAAGTCCCGACGAAGGTCCGAAGGTCCGAGATTCCCGTGGAATATATCACTTCCCGGTCGAAGTGCTGCCCGAGAAAATCTCGTTTTCTTCAAATCACCACACTTTCCAGGTGAGTTCATACCCTTACGCTTTTCCGAGTTTTTCATGTTTTCAGGGGGAGGGGGGGGGGGAATACAAGCAAAAGCACAAGTAATCTTGGGCTCAAAGTATATTATTTTGTTTAAGATAATTTGTTACAGGCAGTCTGGGTCAATAGCATGGTTATAAAACTCACATGGAGTATCAAAATATATTTGATTTATGAGACCCTTAAATGCATTCAGTAATTACATTATATATGAATAAATCCACTTTCACCATTTTAGCATGAAAGATACTATTGCATTCCAGTCTTTGGAACTTTTTCAAACTACCACACATACCTTGAAAATATTGGATTTTCTGGAAACACGCTCAGTCATTTTTACCGAAGGACATACAAATTTTAGTACAAAAACTCTTATGAACTCACCAAATTAATTGTTGACACTTTTTCAAAACTACTTGTATTTCTCAGGGAATCAGTAATACAGGTAAAACATCAGCTTTTGGAGAAGGAACGCTAAGGCGTCAGTTATCAAAACATTTTAAATCAGCGTATTTGTAATATTCTTTTGAAACATGTATCACATGCAACAATGTAACTTTTAAATTATATTTATGATGGTTGTGTTTACTTTCTTTATGAATATTCAACTGTTATGATACTGCGTGAAGTCATCCGCCCCTGAATGTTTCCGCCATTCTGGTTTGGGGGTGTGACAGATTGGTATCAGAGCATTGTTTATAGTGAACTAAGTATATCGAACCACATAAGATATACAAACTATAAATGCAAAGGGACTAAAACCCTCTGACAAAACGTTTTCACAAACTATACTTTTAAGAAAATAAACTGCTAGTTTTATAAAAGTATAAGTACATGCATGCATTGGTCTAGTATCATAGCCAAAATTTTACAAAAAGTATTGAGACAAGTTGGACACTACGATTAGGCCTCGAGGTATGTAATCAGATCGAGGATAAATATAGCCTGATTAACTATATTTATCCGAGATATGACCAACGTATGTCGGGGAATGGTCGTAGTGAGCAACAAGTCAAGAACTTACCAAATGAAATACTAGAATCAAACTTATAAATTTGAAATACTATAGGAGTCTTTTGTAAAACTAAAAGAACTGTTATAATCATGCGAACCTCGATATTTAGTTAGAAATAGGAATCGTCAAATATATAAAATTATCCTTATCAAAAATTACCCTTTTTACTCCCAAGTTTTATATAAAATTCTCTTACCTCTATTCTCGACCAGACGAAATGGCAGGATTTCACATTCCCGGGGATCCCTACTACCCTAACTAGGGTAATGGAGGCTGGATTGAGGAGGACCCAGAAGAAAATCCCGAAGAGGTTCCCGAGGAAGAACCAGAAGAGGATTCCGAAGAAGATCCCGAAGAAGACCCAGACGAGGATTCAGAAGAGGAAGGAGATGGTGGGAACACTGACTCGGAACCGGAGATCTACAATCCTCCCCGAGGAGCAGCAAATCCCCGAAGGAACTTTCAGGGCCCGACGCCCCGCTGGGCTGTGGAACTGAAACGATGGAGCAAGGAACAAGGACAACGCCCACCCTACGGCATGGGACAAGGCTTTTATAACCTCAGCAACGGAGGTTCGGCTGACAGGACACTCCTTGTCATGGTTCGTCGCATTGCCAACCAAGGGGAGCAAGCAAGAGTGAATGCCAGCCAACTCTTGGACATTAGCGCCACCGCTACAGTCACTACAGTACGCCTTCGTCGTCTGGACGAAGAACATGAGCGAACAATAGAGCACACCTTTTCCCTTCAGAAGGACATTACTGCTGCTAGAGCCGAAGTAAAGGAGTTCCGTAAAAGCCAAGCCGCATTGGAAAGGCGCGTCATCGAGGCTGAACGTCAAGTAGCCCGAGCTCAGGCTTCCACAACCACATACCATGGTCCGCAGCGTGCCACCCGCTCGGAGTAGAGCGCATACTTCTGGCGTTATGTACATACTTATCGACTAAGCGTGGGTGCTACTCTTTCTTTTAAAAAACGTAAACCCGACAGATTGTGAGTACACAGTTCAGAGGTCGGAATGCTGTCAAATTTTCCCATTTTCATTGATGTACCCTAGATCTATGTAAGGTCAAATTTTACTGATCGTTGTATCTTATATTAATATCAATGAGATTGACACGCATTTATTATTTCTTTGAGTATTCCATAAAGTTCTTAAAATACTAAGGAAATCATACACTTATTATTGTAAATTTCCATCAACTTACAAAATTCGGTAATATTCGGAACGCAAAACATATAATACTAAAACTTTCCATAATCATTTCTGAAGACTTATCAAGAATTCGTCTCTTAACTTATGGCAGAATCATGCCGCCAAGAAGGAATCCCCGACGCTTCAATACTGCAGGAGCACCAACACCACCTCCACCACCACCTCCATCAATGGATGCTGCTACCTTTCACGCTACTGTAACGGCCGCCGTAACCGCAACAATGGCACAAATGAGTAACAACGGATCAGGAGGAGGAATAAATAGCTCTACTAATGGCCAAAACCAGGATCGTTCCGGGGAATGTACTTACAAGGACTTCTCCAACAGCAAACCCATCCCCTTTAATGGAACCGGGGGAGTAATGGCTCTATCCCAATGGATAGAGAAAACGGAAGCCGTATTCGAGATCTGCTCATGCCCCGAAGAGAGCATAGTAAAATTTTCCGCATGTACTTTCTCCGAACGAGCCCTAACGTGGTGGAATGGCCACGTCAAGTCACTAACTCTGGTGGTGGCAAACTCCATGGGTTGGGAGAACCTGAAGCAAATGCTACTACGAGAGTACTGCCCAAGGGGCGACATTCAGAAGCTTGAACAGGAGCTTTGGGGCCTTACTATGGTGGGCTCGGACATCACAACCTATACGAATAGGTTCAGTGATTTGACAATACTTTGCCCAGGGATGATGGCCCTAGAAATCCAGAAGGTGGAAAGGTATATCTGGGGGCTGTCGCCCCAGCTTCGAGGAAGTGTGCTAGCTTCCAAACCTACGACGTTCGACAGTGCCAAACAACTGGCACAATCCCTCTTTGATCATGGAGTCTGCCAAGACGTCATGACCGTCGTCCCAGAACCAACCAGAGGAAGCAACAACAATAACAACAATGCCAACAACAACAACAAGAAGGAGCTTTGGAACAAGAGGAAATGTCAATCTTCGCAAGGACCTTCAAAGAAACAACAGATAGTGGCGGTCCATGCCGCTACTGCCCCCACTGCTGTCCCTGTTTCCTCTACGCCAGTAAAACAATATGCTGGGAAACTACCAAAGTGCAACAAATGCAATTACCATCACCACGGATTTTGCCGGGAGATGCACTGTAAAAACTGCGATAGGAAAGGGCACACTGCCCGTTTCTGTAAAGCACCAGCACGACCAATCACCCAAGTTCCCAGTGCTGGAGTGAGCCAGGCATGTTATGGGTGTGGGGAAACTGGGGACTACAAGGGGGATTGCCCTAAGGCAAAGAATGTTGGCGGCGTAGGAAGAGGGCTGGAAATAGGGCAAAACGAGGCAATAGCCGATCCCACAGTGGTTACGGGTACATTTCTCCTCAACAACATCTATGCATGCATACTCTTTGACTGTGGTGCGGAGAGAAGTTTCGTGAGTCATAAATTCAAACACTTACTTAATCAAAAACCCTAAGCACTCAATAAGATATTTACAGTAGAAATGGCAAACAGTAAAATGGAAAGCACAAACGATTTGTATGTAGGCTGCACACTAGCTCTAAATGAACACTTTTTCCAAATCAACCTAATGCCGATCACCATAAGAAGCTTTGATGTCATCATCGGTATGGACTGGTTAAGCCTTCACCATGCCGATATTCTGTGTCACGAAAGGGCTGTTCGCCTAAATCTGCCAAGTGGCGAAACTCTTGTCATTTATGGTGACAAACCCGGTACAAATTTACAAATCATCTCTTGCATCAAAGCCCGAAAATATCAGCGCAAAGAATGTCATGCCTTCCTAGCCCACGTAGTAGACAAGAAACGAGAAGTGAAAGATATTAAAGACACTCCGGAAGTCTGCAATTTCCCCGACATTTTCCCTGAAGATCTTCCAGGAGTCCCACCAGAACGTCAAGTCGAGTTAAAAATAGACTTGATTCTCGGAGCTACCCCAGTAGCAAAATCGTTGTACCGTCTAGCACCGGCAGAAATGCAAGAATTGTCCAGCCAGTTGAACGAACTTCTCAGCAAAGGATTCATCAGGTCGAGCTTCTCACCTTGGGGAGCACCGGTTCTATTCGTAAAGAAGAAGGATGGATCTTTTCGCATGTGCATCGATTACCGGGAACTGAACAAGCTCATGATCAAGAACCGATATCCCTTACCACGCATAGACGATCTGTTCGACCAACTACAAGGAGCGAGCTACTTCTCCAAGATCGATTTAAGATCTGGGTATCACCAGCTGCGAGTTCTGGAAGGAGACATTCCCAAGACGGCATTCCGAACTCGCTATGGTCACTACGAGTTTGTAGTAATGCCCTTCGGGTTGACAAATGAACCAACGATATTCATGGACTTGATCGTGTTTTCCTGGACAAATTTTTGATCGTGTTTATAGACGATATACTCATCTATTCAAGGAGTAAAGAGGAACATAGCCAACACCTCCGACAGGTCTTAGAAACATTACAGACAGAGAAGCTATACGCAAAATTCTCAAAGTGCGAATTTTGGATTCGAAGAGTAGATTTCCTAGGTCATGTGGTCAGCAAGGAAGGGATACACGTGGACCCTTCCAAAATCAAGGCAATCGAGAACTGGACAACTCCAAGGACTCCAACGGAAATCCGACAATTCTTGGGCCTCGCTGGGTATTACCGAAGGTTCATACAAAACTTCTCAAAGATTGCTAAGCCACTTACCACTCTGACTCAGAAAGGTGTAACCTTCAGCTGGGGAGAAAAACAAGATGCTGCGTTCCAAACACTGAAGCGAGCTCTATGCAGCGCACCTATATTATCTTGGCCAGAAGGAACAGAAGACTTTGTGGTCTACTGTGATGCGTCAAACTAGGGACTTGGGTGTGTCCTAATGCAACGAGGGAAGGTCATCGCATACGAATTGTTGGATCAAAAATATGGGTTATACTTTGCTTTTCTAGGAAAATGTAATTTTATGTCTAGGACCGTAAACAGCTCAGTGTTTACGGCCGTAAACAGGTTTACGACCGTAAACCCTGTTTACGGCCCAATGGGTGTTTACGGCCGTAAACCCATTTACGACCGTAAACCCATTTACGGCCCATGTTCACCAAGCCCATGTTTCTTATGTATACATATAGGTGTAAGGGGTGAGGAGTAGAGTGAATGAACACATAGAATAGAGGAGCTTAAGTGTGTGTATTTTGAAGGTGTTCTAGAGAGAGAAACTAGAGAAAAGAGAGTGTGTGTTAGTGTGTGTGAATCTTGTATCCGGATCTTCATTCATATCAATACATACAAGATTCATCATATTCTTCTTCTTCTCTTCTTTCTGATCTGACATCATCCGTTTGATTGGGATTCCGCACCATCAAACGGATCTGATTGATACACAAGCATATTTGGGGACTTACAATTGGTATCAGAGCTTGGATTGTATCACTCATCTTTGTCAGATCTGGAGTCGATTTGATCTTATTTTGGAAAGATTCTTGCGTTTTTGGATAGATCTCTGAAAATTAGGGGGGTTTTGTTCTTCGCGTTTTTCATAAAAACGAGTTTTTGATTGATTTTTGGAGCAAAAATGGTGAAAAACGTCGTTTTTTTCGCAATCTGAAGCTGTGTTTATGGTCTTTGAAGGGTTTACGGTCCGGAGTTTACGGCCGGAAACAGTTTACGGTCGCCGAAGTTTACGGCCGTAAACGTGTTTACGGTCGCCGGAGTTTACGGCCGTAAACGTGTTTACGGTCGCCGGAGTTTGCGGCCTCGGCTCGGAATTCGGCTCGATGAACGGCTTGAAGGACGGCTCGGCTCAGCAGCAGCAAGCTTCGCATCATCGCTTCAATAAAAATAGAAAGCGGATTTGGAGGTGCCGGGGTTTGAACTCGGGACCTCTGGTTCATCAACATCAGCGCCTTACCAGTTGATCTACCAATCACCTTGTTACAATCCTTCCGATTTTTATTCAAAACCACTCCCTGTCGCATCCAGTTTTGAAATTTTGTCACTTTTAACCCCAAAATTAAATTTCTTTTATTTTTAAAATTCCATTTTCATCCAAAAATTTTAGATTTTAATTTTTGACTTTTAATTTTTAACTTTTTACTTAAAATTTTGACTTAGACTTTTAAAGTTTGACCTTTGACTATAAACTTTGACTTTCTCGTTTGACTTTTAAATTTTCAAATTTAGCTTTTCGGTTTGACTTTTAAGTTTGACTTTTCAAGTTTGACTTTTGAGTTTGACTTTTTGACTTTTGAGGTTGACTTTTGAGTTTTTAGTCAAAGGGCATTTTTTTAAAAACAATGAGTTCTTCAAACGTTCCAGTCAATAAAGTTTCATGTACTCCATCTTGTGAAACTACGATTAAATTTCTTCGGGAACAAATTGATTTATTAAAAAGAGAAGTTGAGGACCTGAGATATGAAGGATATCAACTCAGGAAAGGACAGAAACCCCTTAAGGCCCAATTAGAAACAAAAATAAAAGATTTTAAAAGAATTCAAACAGAATACAGTGAAAAATGTGAGCTTTATGATTATGTTAAGAGACAAAATGATGAGTTAATTACCGAGCTTGATACATTAAAAAGACAATTTGAAACTGCAAATTTTGATTTTAGAAAATTTGATGGATCAAGCGAGGTAGTGGCCAACATGATTGATCACTGCATGCAGTTTAAACGAAACCAACAAAAGGGTCTAGGATATGATAGTGTACCTCCTCCTTATAATCATACATATCAGTATCAACCCCTATCCAAGGATGAGATTGCCAACGAACCATTTATGGTTTATAGCAAGCCATCTGGTTTTGTTTCAGGAGGATTTATTAATGTTGAAAATACTAACGTTTCTACTTCCCCTGCAGATCAATCCTTAGATCAGTCAAAGCACAAAGTTGAAGGATCTGTTTCTGATAACAAAACTGAGCCTGAACCTGATGTTTCTGTTTCCAATGAAAAACCTTCTGTTTCTGATATTAAAGTTGATGATACATCTTGTGATGCTTTTGCATCGGATCATGTTGAGTTAAATTTTTTTTGACATATTTGATTATTTGTTTGAAAATACTGATGTTCCTGTTTCTAGCACATCTACTTCATGTGCAGGTAAAGTAGCAGAGGATGAGAACAAGGAGAACACCATTGAACAAACCAACATCTCCTTAAACTCTGAATCGGTTGCTTCGAACTCAACTGCTTCTGATCAACCTGCTGTTGAGAAATACAGACCACCAATTCCAGCGAAACAGAATGCCTCCTGCAATTGTGCTTGTGGGAACAATAAGAGACAAGGCAAGTATACGCCACCAGGGGCAGGAAGAAACAACTTCACAGTGAAGAAAAAGACATGTTTTCACTGTGGAACACCTGGACACATTGCCAGAAATTGTCCAAATCGCGCATACGTTCCTTACTATGCACAAGGCTAGCAGAACGCGCCAAGAGGGAGATACTTCAAAAGAAACCCCTCAAGGTCACGTTCAGACCATGGTGACTGGAACGCGCAGAAGGCCAAGAATCAATCCCACAACGCCAAGAATCTGAATCCCAAGGGCAAGAAGGAAATGCCGGCCAAGAAGCCCAATCCAAGAGATGCTCCAATGAAACAAAGACCGGTTAGGTCAAAGTCATCTCAACGGCCGACATCAAGATCAAAAGCAAGTACTGAGCCACTCATCAGATCGAAAAAGAAATGGGTTAAACCCAACTACAAATGGGTTCCAAAGGCTCACTCTCCCAAATCAACTAATGACTATAATATTTCTTCATCTTCTGTTTGTGATAAACAGGATATGTCATGGGAGAGAGTACCGTGCAAGGATGACAAAGGTCGACCCAGTTTCAAAATGGTCTGGGTTCCAAAGACCAACTGATCCCGCTCTGTGTCGAAGCAGCTATGGAGGCATATCACCAGACTTCGGTTTGTTGGTAGTGGCTGTTCCAGGCACATGATATGGGACATCTCTCAACTGCACAACATTCAGACCTTTGTTTGAGAGTATGTGTCCTTTGCGGGAAGGGAAGAAAGGAAGGGATCACAAACGGGGTTAGTGCTTAATCACATGAAGAATTTTTGGATCTGTTCTGAGATTACGCGTGCTGTTCTCAGACCTTCTGGATGCAAATTCAATCGGTGACTTACGTTTTGAGTTTTCTTCTCTATACTCCTGAGTTTTTCTTAAGCTGATTCGCTTTAAAGACTGATTTTTGTTTTAGGATAGTTTAAATTTGCGCATTTACTTTCGTTTCTCTCCTATGCACAAATTTAGGGGGAGAAATAAAAACAAAACAAAAATTAGAAAATTAATATTAAAAAAAAATTATTAGAAAATTAGAAAATCCAAAAATATGGTGTTAATGAAATGTGCTTGAGGGAGATGTTTTGGGAAGTGATATAATCATGTGATAACAGACAATCTGAATCTGTGTAAGGGACTGAATCTGAATTGTCTAGGCTCTGTGTTCGATGCGCTGGTAGGCACGAGAGATTAAAATGGACTTGACTAGGCATTAATGAACTTAAGGAATCTAGAGACTTGAAAAATCTTGACCTAGATAGATCCATTTAGCCTGAAAATACGACGCTCAGATAGGTTGAGCAGGGAGATATACATGATAATCCACCGGTCACATTAAAGTAATTTGTATCTAGAACTGTGGTTTAACTCTTCCTCGATGTGTGGATTTTGTCCTTAATTCCGGTATTGATGGGGCGACTGGGGAATTCCGATAAAGTAGGTCTGTAGGAAATTATTTTCTTGCTTTCTTTCTGTTAGTCATATGTTGCCTCCTCTGCGTGATTGAAATACATCCGACCTGGACTGCAACATATGCAATTCTACTTCTATGCATCTTCTATCTATGCAATTCTTCCTGCCTGTTAGCCATATGTTGTCTCCTTTGCGTGATTAACCATCCGACCTGGTACACAACATATGCACCATTCTACTTCTCAATCCCTCTAAATGTGGTTAGTCATATGTTTCACCATCTGCGAGATTGGAAGAGATCCGACCTGGGTGTATAGCATATGCATTCTAAATCTGACTTCTCTCATAATAATTGTCTGCTCACCTAAAGTAAGGAGTACTTTGGAAGTTCCTGATCATTGGGGTATTCTAGTACATTTAAAATTGAACAATCACTAGGTTGTCTGTAGATCTCGCTGCTCAATTTAGGTGGACAACAATATCTTTGGTCGTCGTCAGCTGAATGGTCCTTAAGGAATATTATGTAGGAACTTAGGATCACATTGTCTTGTAACTTATAGTATGTCCTAATTTTGTCACAATCTCTCGTGTTTAAGTGGGCCACAATATCGGTGATTGACCAGATCTATTCATGAAGGGAGAGGTACTGATAAACGGATAAAGGCTGTCTAAAAACTTTGATCTCAAATCACTCTTAAAGTTAGATATCATTTTTATTTTTGTTAAATTTGTTCATAGTTTTCTTCTAATTTAAATATCAGGGGAGAATTAAAAATTTTAAAAACCAAACAAAAATTAGAAAATTAAAAAAAAATCCAAAAATAGTGTTATTTCTGTTTTATTTCTTTTTCAGAAAATATGAAAAATCCAAAAAAAAAAAAATTTGTGTGCTAAGTTTTCTTTTAGTTTTGTTTTGTCTTGAAAAGTGAATTCAGGTGAAGATGAAACTCATGGAGTTTGTGTCGAAGATTTCTGAGCCAAGGCTTCATCCGTGATCATCGAAGAATTCTCATTCGAAGGAGCAAGAAATGAAGATTATTCTTTCGACATTCAATCTTTCAACCCCAGAAGCAAGGTGAAGCTGCACTTGAAGATTAGGTGACAGATTGCATTGAAGCCTCCTTAATCAGTCTGCTGCTATTTATGAACCTGCTGAAGTGATCCAGAAGATTTTTTCTCTCTGATGTTCTCTCTGAAGATTCTCAAGCTGAAAGCGCTATCTTTCAAGAATCAGTACGTCAAGCCTCCTCACCCAATGTGCGTTCAATGCCAAATTCTGAAGAAATGCCCAACTGCTCAAGATGAAGTCAATTATTGAAGATTCATCATGTTCATCTTGAAGCTGTGAAGAATTCAAAGATTAAAGCTGAAGCCAAAGCTCCCAATGAAGATTATCAAGAAAGCCAGCTACTTTTTAGGGGGAGCTTGTTGGGTCATTTAAGAAAAGAAAAGAAAGCTATAAACCTAGGGGGAGATTGTTGGATCAAAAATATGGTTTATACTTTGCTTTTCTAGAAAAATGTAATTTTATGTCTAGGACCGTAAACAGCTCAGTGTTTACGGCCGTAAACAGGTTTACGACCGTAAACCCTGTTTACGGCCCAATGAGTGTTTACGACCGTAAACCCATTTACGACCGTAAACCCATTTACGGCCCATGTTCACCAAGCCCATGTTTCTTATGTATAAATATAGGTGTAAGGGGTGAGGAGTAGAGTGAATGAACACATAGAATAGAGGAGCTTAAGTGTGTGTATTTTGAAGGTGTTCTAGAGAGAGAAACTAGAGAAAAGAGAGTGTGTGTTAGTGTGTGTGAATCTTGTATCTGGATCTTCATTCATATCAACACATACAAGATTCATCATATTCTTCTTCTTCTTCTCTTCTTTCTGATCTGACATCATCCATTTGATTGGGATTCCGCACCATCAAACGGATCTGATTGATAAACAAGCATATTTGGGGACTTACACGCATCGAGACAACTCAAGACGCACGAGGTCAACTATACCACTCACGATCTCGAACTAGGAGCAGTCGTTTTCGCTCTAAAGATCTGGAGACACTATCTCTACGACACAAAATGTATAATCTTCACCGATCATAAAAGCCTTCAACATATCCTCAATCAAAAGGAACTCAACATGAGACAAAGGCGGTGGGTAGAACTACTAAACGATTACGAATGCGAAATTCGTTATCATCCCGGGAAAGCTAATGTAGTAGCTGATGCCCTCAGCCGAAAGGAATACTCGGGCCGCCGAGTGACATCCTTAACCCTGACGATCCATTCACACCTGTCCACACAAATCAAGGAAGCTTAAATTGAAGCCTTGAAATCCGAAAATGTGGTGAGTGAAGCCTTAAGAGGAATGGATAAGAATCTTGGAGTCAAGGATGACGAGGTTCGTTTCTTTATGAATCGGATCTGGACGCCGAAGTTTGGTGGATTCAGAGATGTTGTCATGAATGAAGCCCATAAGACTTGATACTCCGTACATCCCGGTTCGGACAAAATGTATCTGGATCTCAAGAAACTGTATTGGTGGCCAAACATGAAAGCCGAAATTGCTACCTATGTAGGCAAATGTCTGACCTGCGCCAAAGTAAAGGTAGAGTACCAAAAGCCCTCAGGATTATTGCAACAACCTGAAATAACCGAGTGGAAGTGGGAGCGGATAACCATGGATTTCATAACCAAGTTACCCAAGACAGCGAGTGGACTTGACACTATCTGGGTAATCGTTGACAGGTTAACCAAATCCGCACACTTCCTACCAATAAAGGAAACGGACAAGCTGGAGAAACTAACTAGAACATACATCAGGGAGATTGTATGACTGCATGGTGTACCAATATCCATTATCTCAGACCGAGATAGTAGATTCACCTCGAGGTTCTGTCAGTCACTACAAAAATCTCTAGGAACGAGGCTAAACATGAGTACCGCCTACCACCCACAAACCTACGGTCAGAGTGAGAGAACCATTCAAACCTTGGAAGATATGCTAAGAGCTTGTGTGATCGATTTTGGTAAGGCTTGGGATACCCATTTACCATTGGTTGAGTTCTCGTACAACAATAGCTATCACACTAGCATTAAGGTTGCTCCATTCGAAGCCCTCTACGGCCGTAAGTGCAAATCACCTCTATGCTGGGCTGAAGTGGGTGACACGCAACTAGACAGAGGTCAAGTATCCGACATCACTCTCACTGGCCCGAAAATCATAAGGGAAACTACCGAGAAGATTGTCCAAATCCGAGAACGATTAAAAGCTTCAAGAGACAGACAAAAGAGTTATGCGGACAAAAAACGGAAACCCTTGGAATTTCAGGTTGGGGACCGGGTACTATTGAAAGTCTCCTCCTGGAAGGGATTAATACATTTTGGAAAACGTGGGAAACTAAACCCAAGGTATATCGGACCATTCGAGATCCTTGCCCGGATCGACACGGTAGCATACAAACTTCGATTACCGTAGGAACTCAATAACGTACAGCCTACCTTTCACGTGTCGAACCTAAAGAAGTGCTTGTCCGATGAGACCCTCGTCATCCCTCTGGACGAAATTGAAATCAACTAGAGTCTCCACTTCGTAGAAGAGCCAGTAGAAATCATGGATCGGGAAATTAAAAGAACTAAACAAAGTCGCATACCCATTGTGAAGGTCCGTTGGAATGCCAAGCGAGGACCTGAATACACCTGGGAGCGCGAGGATCAGATGAAACAAAAGTACCCGCATCTTTTTCCTAGGCCATGAACTCTATCTTAGATTAAATTTCGGGACAAAATTCCCTCTAACGGGGGGATGATGTGACAACCTGATATTTCAAGTCAATGTAATGTTCAAAAGTCAAATGTTATAATCTATTTTGGAATCAATAAAAATAGCGTCAAAAATGAAGTGTTCTAAAGTCTCAATTGGGATACATAAAATGTTAGATATTGTGTAAAGGTTTTCAGAAATATAAAGAACACTCAAATCCGAGTTATAACGAAGAAGTTATGACCAATCGAAAATCCGCGACACAACCGGTAAAACACTGTTAAGCGTAAAAAGTGAAATTTGAATAAAATACTTTTCAGCCTTAAGTATCTAAACGAAAGTCGTAGATAATAACAAACCGTGAGCATGCATAAAAAGAACGTCCAAATATGACTTCGTATGAGGAAGTTATGATTTTTCTATGTTTCAGAACAGCAGTAGACAGCTAAAAATTCAAAATAAAGATCGAACGATTTTTAGCCGACGCAACCTAAACGAGAATTGAAGATCTCGACAATAGTAGTACAACGGTAAAAAGACAGACGAAAATGGACATCAGATGAAGAAGTTATGAATTTTTAACAGATTTTTCCTGTCCCGTCCTATTAAACAAAATATAATTAAAAATAAAGTCAAAATTTGCCGACGGAGTCTAAATGAAAGTTGTAGAGTATATTCTCACCTACGTGTGGATATAAAGAATGTCGAAAACGGAGCTCGTATGCGAAAGTTACGGATTTTCAAAGATTTGGGCACACACTTCGAAGCTTATCCGAAGGGTTACGCCCCACGTACTTCGGAGTACGCCCAGCGTACCCAATGCACGGCCTCGGATCGACCACGTCGCCCCTATACACTCTACTTCCGTCCCATCCGAAGATCGGCGACCGGTGACGTCATCGCTGACGTACGCCCCTCGTACGAGGGTACGCCCAGCGTAACGCCCTGCGTACGAGGCCAGCTTCCACCCCTATAAATAGAATGCGAGGGTTCCGACTCCTTTTGCCATTTCTCAACCTTTCTCCCATATTTTCTCCCTCTCGAGTCTCCCGAAACTATCCCGACGCCCTGGTTACGTATCCAAGTCCCGACGAAGGTCCGAAGCTCCGAGATTCCCATGGAATATACCACTTCCCGGTCGAAGTGCTGCCTGAGAAAATCTCGTTTTCTTCAAATCACCACAGTTTCCAGGTGATTTCATACCCCTACATTTTCATGCCTTTTTCATGTTTTAGGGGGGGAAATACAAGTGAAACACGAGAAAAACTTATGTTAAAATACGCATCGTTACATATGGTTTCAAATAATTTACCTACGTTTTGTTCATAAAGGTTAAACCACATTAATACCAACGTTACACTTTACATCCAAGGTTGGTATTACATCGAGTTTTTATCACCAAATGGAACACACTTTCGAAAAACTATAATGGGTATAGTTTACGAGTTATTCATGACATCTTTACATAAACACTGTAAAAAGGAAATACTTTCATGTACGAGAAATGTAGACTTTTCATTCCGTAAATCTATTGATACTAAGTTTTGTGAGACATTCGGCTTCAACGTACTCTTAAGTACGCATTTCAAGTCCTGTATTACAAACCATAATCTCTTGGAGGGAGAGCGTGATATTTGTGTATAGATCTATACGGGATTGACAATCCCGCACCTAAACTGTTAGCTACAGTTAGACCGGCAGGTCTGGGGTGACAAACGTCATAACACTGCAACGCCTGAATAACGTTGTTACAGGCAGTCTGGGTCAATAGCATGGTTATAAAACTCACATGGAGTATCAAAATATATTTGATTTACGAGACCTTAAATGCATTCAGTAATTACATTATATATGCATAAATCCACTTTCACCATTTTAGCATGAAAGATACTATTGCATTCCAGTCTTTGGAACTTTTTCAAACTACCACACATACCTTGAAAATATTGGATTTTCTGGAAACACGCTCAGTCATTTTTACCGAAGGACATACAAATTTTAGTACAAAAACTCTTATGAACTCACCAACTTAATTGTTGACACTTTTTCAAAACTACTTGTATTTCTCAGGGAATCAGTAATACAGGTAAAACATCAGCTTTTGGAGAAGGAACGCTAAGGCGTCAGTTATCAAAACATTTTAAATCATCGTATTTGTAATATTCTTTTGAAACATGTATAACATGTAACAATGTAACTTTTAAATTATATTTATGATGGTTGTGTTTACTTTCTTTACGAATATTCAACTGTTATGATACTACTTGAAGTCATCCGCCCCCGAATGTTTCCGCCATTCTGGTTTGGGGGTGTGACAGTATTGAAATAAGATTTATACGTAGCAACTTTCGTTTGTATGGAATTACAAACATTTATATTTATAATATATGAGACTTATAGGTATATACTTATTTGGTAAGTAAACCATTATACCTAGGATATATATACCAAATGTTGGAGAGTCAAAATGATACTTTCAAAACTATACTTTTGAACGTAGAAAATGTGTTATTTTATGGAGTCAAAACCTATGGACTCACCAACTTTATGTTGACGTATTTTAAAATGCATGTGTTTTCAGGAACTTGAAAAGCTGGTATGTATTCGAACAGAAGAAGTTTTACTATTACCTTTCTGTTCATTAAGAAGTATGCCATTGTCGGATATTATGTAATAGGTCCTAGAAAAACAGTTATGTAACTTTCAGTTATCAATAAAGGTATGTATTTTATTTAGTACTGTTCAATGTATGTTATATAACTGTGATACGAAGAATGACGTTACACCACCCAGTGTTTCCGCCGATGGCTGGGGGTGTGGCATAATGCATGACTTAAAATGTACGCTAGGTAGGTACGGTGAAGTGAATGTCTCACTAGAGCATTAACGGATTTACGCAAACTACGACTCCCTTTTATTGTGTAACGAAATGATTTCACCATTTGAAAATTTATGGAAGTTGTTTTATGACACGCGTTTTATTGAGTTTCTTGACATACGTTTTATGACATGTGTCTTATGACACGCGAACTATACGGTCATCAATTTATTTTGTATACCATTTTGTGTAAACTATTTATAACACTTAACATAAATGGTCTATAGTGAATATGTCTAGTAGTAATATATGTTGGAAAAATAGCATAATATTCTTGTGTTTAACCCCATCAAAATAGTGACGACAATAATTACGACCATTTTTACTAGAAAAGTTTATTTATTAAAAATTTCCAAGAATTTGTAATTGCACTTTCATATTTTACCGGTTAAAATTTGTAACACCAAAATAGTTTAATTTGGTCAAGTTTGTTGGGTCACGATTTTTATAAAATCATACGATGACCTCAACACTTTTATATTCACACAATTTTTAACTTGTAAAAGTAGGACAAGTAATTATCCAAAGCTCAAAACATATTTGGGCTGTTGTGAACATATGTTCTTGTTTTATTTGAGTATATCGACTTATAAACCGACTTTCGTGATATAGAAGTGTTGACAATCACATATGTCACTATTTTTACTCAACTAACAAATGATATCAACCTTTTTATACAAGATTTTGTTCGATATTCCACAAATAATCATAGTGCATGCGAATGTCCAATGGACAAACGTATCTAGGCTTATGAGGACCTTATAAAACACGATTTTCATGTGTGTATGTATGAAACTTTCAACATCATATGCACAAATTATTCCATAAACAAGTTGGTGCATGCAAATATCCATTGGTTAAACGAAACTTGACTTGTATCCCCCCACCCCCCCCGAAAAGCGTGAAAAACACGAAAAATCTTGCGGGTATGAAGCTCACCTTGGTTATTTCGCGTGTGGTAGGAAGGAAAAAGAAGAAGATTTCGAGCCTAGCATGAGCTTGAAGGGCTTCTTGAAGATGTTAGTGTTTCTAGGATGCTAGCATACGAAAATGTGTGTGATCATGAGCAACTTAGACAACAAAATGTATGAAATACACTTAGGATTCATGAAGGAACTTACCAAAACTACTAGAGCCGACTTGGTGGTGTCGATCTTGGAGAAGCTTGAACGAAATTTTTTAGAGAAGAAGAGAGTTTGAGTGGGAAAAGGGATTGGCAAGAGTGGAGGGACTCCACTATCCTCCGACTTTTAAAAGGGGGGAAGGGGAATGGTGCTTGGTTGCATGCTAGATATTAGTGTGTGTTATATGGATGCATGAAGAGTATTAGCTTGCCATGAATAGTTATTTGATGGGCAAAGGGATGTAAAGAGGTGAGGTGTCACTTAAATTGATCAACTCTTTTTTTCTGTCTCATGCCCAAACCGAAACCCTATGGGGTTTTCAGCCTTCATGGGCTATTGTAAAGGGTTTTTGGTTTTTAGATGGCCCAAAGAAAATGGGTTTTCGGTCATGGGTTATTTGGGCCGAGAACTCCTAAGCACAAGTCCAACATTCGATTTTATTTAGCTATTAGATTAAACTTGGGCTTAGAAGAGGCTATCACAACTTGATGCTAAGAGTATGCATATATGTACTCATATATCATTGTCATTTTGAACTTTAATAATTTAATGCAACAAGGTTACCTAGAGGAATTGTTTGTACATGAGTCACAATCTTGACCCTAATTTTGCTAGTTGTGACAATATTAAGAATCCTTCCATGGTTATAATTATAAACCACAATAGCTCTTGCTTCAGTCAAAGCGGTCGCGATTGCTGCTTCTTTCTTCCTAATATCTTGTACAATAAGGTTCACACAGTGTGCTGCATATGGATTCCAAAATAATTTTGGATGTTGTTCTTCCAAAATCTTTCTTGTAGCTTTGTAGTTTGAACCATTGTCTGTAATAAACTATAAGAAATAAAAATAACTTAATTAATAAAATGGATATAAAATTTAAAAATAAAAGTAATAACTAATAACTAATTAGAGACAAATATTACATTCACAACGTTTTCCTCTCCAACTTCTGATATCACCTCATTTACCTTCTTCACAATATATTCAGCATTATGTATATGCTCTGATGCATCAATCGACTTTAGAAAAACTGTACCAGTAGGACAATTGATTAAAAATTTAATCAAAGATCTCTGCTTGCCGTCTGTGCAAAAATCAGACATAATGCTACATCCAAATTTCTTCCATTGTGGTCGAAACAAATCCACAAACTTGTGGATATCTTCTAACACGTCATTTAACAATGACACCCACATATTATGATAACTTGGAGCTGGCATACCTAACATTTATATAATTAACAAAATTAGTAAATATAAACATTTATATAATTAACAACTTAACATTAATTGATTACCTCTTCCATATTCTTCAATGGAATTAATAAATCTTAGAAACCCTCATCACGTACAACATTGAAAGGTAACCCTACCGAATAAGCCCAAACCGCAATCTTTTTCCAAGCTACCTTCTTCAACTTCTCTTTAATTGGATTATTCTTATCCAATGTAGTTTTCTTTCCTTTTCCATGGTTTGACTTATAAACATCATCAATAGGACCCCGTACATTACTAGAACTTACAAACTTTATTTTTGTAACTTGTGGGGTGTCATCTTGCTCGTCCTCATTTTCAGAAAGGTCTATACAACTTGTTAATCTAAGTATTTTTTTTGTTCTTTTTCTTTCCTTTTTTTCTTATCTCTTTCTTTCATTGATTCAAGCACTTTCTTGGTGATCTCCATAGTCACCTTAGTGCAAGCAGCTACATTTCCTCTCATATGAGTGAGGTGGTCTTTTAACCTTGTGATCCCTCCACATACTCTCTTGTCACACAAGGTGCACCAAATATTTTGTTTTTTTAATGGATCCTTTTGAACTCCCCATTCCGAAGCCATATCTTTATTTTCATTTACACTAGTTGTATTGGCATCCGATCTCGTATTAGTAGGAGTGGTGGTGGATAGATTCATAGAAGCATGTGAAGAATTCCCTTCCATATTTGCCAATTCATAATTGATTAAATATGTTTCACAATCACATGTCATTCCTCATTACCCATTATTCATTAACAGAATAACATCTTAATGTTTTAAGTTCCTATTTCCTAAATCTTAACAGATTACATCACATGAGTACACAAACTGACAAACATAAATGAATAGTGGAATATATGTAAAATTGTATGAAACTGATCAGTGGAATAACATCTTGATATCCATGTAACATTGATGTAAGAAACTGATCAGTGAAATATATCATATATGTAAAATTGTATGTATAAAATCAGAGAATGTCATCGTGTTGAAAATTGTATGTGTAAAATCTACTGAATATACATGTGGATAATTCGCATATTGTGTTGAAACTTGAAACTGCAATGTGTATGTCTCTACTGTCTAGAAAAGAAAGCATTAGGTTGTTACCTGTTAGGCTGTTTGAAGCCGATTAAGGGAGAATGGATTCGATGCTATGGAGGTCGATTGAAGGGTAGTGAAGGGTGAAGACTGAAGAGTGAAGACCAAATTTAAGCTTTCGTGGTCGATTAATTAACGATTTAGGTTCGAAGAAGTAGCCTCACAGTCGCAAGTGTGTTCGTCTTCGTCATAGCAACTCGCCAGCTCAAGCCTCAAGCCCTCATCAAGTCACGTTCACCTTTCTTTTGTGATCACGTACTTTGTCTTTGAATGATTTTAATTAGTTTATTTATTGGGCTTTTTAAATTGCAAGTAACAGGCTCAGTAAAAATTGTTTTTTCATTGACAAATTAATCAAATGGCCCACATGTGAAAGAAAATGAAAAAGCGGCAATAGCGGCGCTATCTCGGTCATGAAAATAGCGGTTAATTGTGGCACAAATTGCGGTACCACGAATTGAAAACGCTAAATTGAAAAGTGCGGTTGTTGAGTACTGCGAAATGTTATAGCGGCGATATAGCACCGCTATAGCACACAATTGATAGCATAGGTTATTATTCAAAGATCTATGGATGTGGTTATGAAAAAAACTAGTTCAGTTATCCAAAAAACGTTTATGCAGTTTGTTGTATGTTATACGTTTATATAAACTATTATCATGTTGAAATAAATAAAGATGTTTGATGGTATGAATTACAGCCCATTAAAACTGTTTTGGCCGTAAAATGTCTAAATAGCACGAAAGTTGTTCATAAAATAATCAAATAGGACCTAAAACTTCAAGTTTTGGTCGGAAAACGTGAAGTCATTTTCTAGAGTTGTGAAATGATTTGTTCTTAAAATGATCCAAACTACTGCTTTGTATAAGTATGCATATACAAAATTACAAATAGTGATTGTAAGATAATATATTGTTTTGATTATTAAAAAAATAATTATGTAAGAATATATAGAGAATAGATAAATCTTAAGAGGGTTGGACCAAAACCTAAATCATTAACACCCCCTCCCCCCCATTTCCCCTACAGTTTGATAAGGAGAAAACGATTAAATTGAAAAAAAACATTAAAAATAGATCAAGATAGCAACAACGGCATCGGCAGTGACAGAGCTCGGCCGATGGTGGCTAAAAGTGGTTGCTCGTTGAATAAGAAAAGAGAAGAAGAGTTGGCTAGAGGCGGTTCCACTGTATAAGAAGAGAGGAGTGGCAACGATGACGATCATGGAGCCAATGATAGATGAGTAATAAGAAAGGTAACGAGAAAGAAAGAGGGTTCAAGTTGCGGCAAACAGAGCAAATTACGACGAGATCGACGACTATAATGTTTATAGAGAAAGAGATTATTGCAGATCAGAGGTTGCCCAATACATAAAGTGTCATTGGATGGAAACATCAGCAGCATTAGAAGAAGCTAACTCGAAAAGGGATACGTAGAAAAAGAGGCTAGCCAAGAAGAGGGTCATCGGAGGAGGAGACAGTTGTTGGGGATTATTAGCATCATGTACACATCATAAGGTAGTGGAAACAATTAACAAATTTACTTAAGTGCACATGCATCAAAGAATCTAGTTTTTACTAGTTATAGCAACATACTTTAAAAATCAACATAAAGAAGGAATTATTAACCGCAAGATTGTTCGTTTGTGATCTTGTGTGTGCAAACTCGTTGCAAGGATGAAAGATCTAACGTAGCACCCCTCTAATGGAATCATACCCACAATACCAAAAGCAAAAGGAAGAAACCTAAAACTAGGGTTTGTACAAAAATCATCAACCCACAGGAGAGAGATTGTTATTTCGTCCAAGGAGAGAGAGAGAGAGAGAGAGACACACACACACACAGAAAGAGGCAGAGTATGGATGAATTTTGTGAAGGGATAATCAGCTCTAGCATTTACCCCTAGCAGTCTATTTATAGGTTTGCAGATAGAATCCTAAAAGGATTCAAACTCTAGGGTTAATCCTTATCTGGTTCAAATCAGTCTTATCCCTATTCATGGACACATGAAACGATTCCTTTATACTCTCTAAAGGCTCCTGGCATATTCCAATTGATCCATTTGATTAATTACTATTCAAGCCTTTTAATTAATTAAAACATTTTAATTACTTGCCAAAATGATTTCTAATTAATTTATTAATTCCTTAATAAATTAACAACTTATTTACCTCTATTTCCTTATGCTATTTGGGTAATGAGGCGAACCCTAATGGACTATGATATTACTAGAAATATTATAAAAAAAATGACCTTGAACATGATGGGTTTTGATACATAAAAATTATTGTTTTTCTTAAAATCTACAACATATGCTTTAAAATAACTAGTTTATTTTTTAGACCACTTAAATAATGAAACCATCAAGGATCCGATTACATAGGTTATAATGATATTAAAACAACCATAGAGTTTTTTGGAATGACCATCTTTGGAGCCTTTGATCCTATTTGGATTTGGGGTGTTGAAGTAGATGGCAAGAACAAGAAGCTTGATCTTCTCTAAAAGTATCCACCAACAAAATTAAGGCACAATGAAATGATGGTTCCCTTTTGTATTTGAATTTCTTAATCCTTTAAGTACTTTACATAATTAAGTACTTAAGGAGAAGCAGTTCTACACCACCGAAACTTGCAACTAGCTTCAAGAGGGAGCCAATACGGAGATAGTAGTGATGATCTTAGTTTTATGGTCTTTTTTTAAGGGAAAAAGAGTGTACCAAATGTAAGCAATATTATTCCTTATATATTCACATGCAAGATCTAATTCTCATACTTCCATTTAATGTAAAGTAATGGTCTCTTACAAGTACGGTGTGTTTGTTGGATTAAGGTGTCTAAACCAGTAACTAAATTTGTATATTCTTGAAATTAGAAGCAAAGTCATTTTTGGGTTTCCCTCATAACTATAACTTTGTAAGAATGACATTTAGAGAAAGGTGATATATTTATTAGTTTATTATATGATTAATAAATTGTAATAAATGATTTCTTAATACATTATATGATTAATATATTAATTACAAATAGATAATTGGTTTGTTAATATATTATGTGATTAATAAATTAATATGAAATCATCTGTTAAATAATTGATTTGTTAATTTATATGATTAATAAATTAATGTGAAATTAATAGGAATTAATTAATTACTAATCAGAATTAATCTGAAATTAATTCGGGATTAATTGGAATTAATTAAAGGTCCAAGGGTTGATTTGTAATTGTTCATAACTGAGCAAGGAAAGGAAATTATAGAACTCATATAGGTGGCGAACGAAATTAGGAAGGACTCTAGGGATCTGGAATATTCCTAAAACTGATAAGGATACCATATTTGAATAGATAAAATAATATTATTTTATTATTCAAATCTAAGGGTTTTCTTGTGTCATCCACATTATATATAGGACCTCAAGACTTGGAATTTTCTTGCATACTCTTCCCACAATGATAAATTGGCCGAAAATCTCCTATTTCCTGTCTCCTATTGTCTTCTAGTTCTAACGTTTGGGTGTGAGCCATTAGAGGCACCATCATTTTAATACTAAGCTTTCCAAGACCTACACTACAAGGAGGTTGATGTGATTTGTTTACTATAACAAATCAAAAGGTACGTAACTCTATACTTGGAAATTTCGAATTACACTAGGGTTATGATAGGTTTAGTTGTTCATTTTATGTTGTTATCAAGGTGTATGACATAGATCTTTTATAGGATTCATGTACCCTATTAATTGTTAATTGTTTTCCGCATTGTACAATTTTGTTTTCTATAAAACCTAACAGTGGTATCAGAGCCCAGGCTTGTCAAACATTGATTGCACATGACTTGAATCGAACTAAACCTATTTTTTGTAAATCAGTGATCTCACGACGTGACCGTGTATCTGTCACGCCGTGAGAATGGCTTTTTCCTGATTTTCGGTAACTATCTTCCTAATCAGATTTATGGTGTTATTTTTGGTAATTATCCTGTATTAGTTATGTTTGATTTCGAATTTTTAATGCCTTGTGTGATAATTAATGAATACCTAAATATTATGAGATATCCTTATTTGATAATTTTTTAATTAGTTAAATTAAATTGAATTATCCCTTATGAATTTAATAATTAATTTAATTATAATGTAATTAAAGGATAATTATAAATTCATTATATGCTTAAATTGATTAACTAGTAGATAATTTAGATAATTAACATTTAAAGCTCGTATTTTGAAAAGATTTAAAATATGCCTTATACTATATATGATTAAAAGTCTAATATATTATACATATAAGACAATCAGTCAAATCATTAGTAAGCCTCATTCACAAACCTATACTCTAAAGAGGGAGGGGGTATAAGGATAAAGACCTATAAAATGACCGTTGAATAGGTGTCCACTCTCACCCATCGCTCCCTTTTATGGTGAAGGGTCCTTAGCCGAACGGGTTTGATATGACATAACCTCTAAAAGTATGATATTATAAAGTAACTAAACCTTTTATAAATCCCACTTTAGTTACTTTAGGAAAAATATGAAATTGTATGCTAATCCATGAAAACGCACATCGTTTCTTTATGAGTCGTTAGTGGAGCGTGTGTGGTTAACCAGCAAACTAATTTGGGACTATAAATGTGAAATAATAAAACAAATCATGTTTATGATTGTTGATGGAGAGTTTGTGGTTAACCGGGACATCAACGAGAGATTATAAATCGATCAAGGGTGTTTGAGTGGGTTTGCATGGTTATTCACATTTTAATTGTGATCCTTGGCATCCCAGTCATAATTGGTAAGAGCATAATCGAGATTAAACATGTCATTGATAAGATTCAATGAATCTCAAAGATCTAGGAGTTTCATGTGATTGAACTTAGTGAGATGACTCTATGTACCTAAAATAGATTCGAATTTGATTATGGCATCCCTCTTCACAGGTCGAATCGAAAATATGGATCCTAGCCTTAGTTTAAATTATGGGTTAATAATTAAGGATTAAAATCAAAAAAATTGAATTCTCTCTTCTCCCAAATTTCATATGCCAAATCAAGACAATGATGGTGTTCCTCGTTCTTCTGGAAATGTTTTTCCTTGTTCTTCTGAAGATGATCTTCCACATTCTGATAAAGGTAAAAAAAATTCTCTTCTCTGGGGAATCGTGGAACTGGACATCATGCTTCTTTAACTCTTCCACCTCCTCCTCCTGTGACTCTCCCAACGTCATGTTCTCTTCGAGTTGAAAGATATGAAAGTACTCAATCCCTATTGGCATGTAAACATGAAGATGAAAATTTTGTGTGTGTGCACGCTCAGAAAATGAAATTATACATTGACAAATTGGAAAGGATGGGTGTCATATTCCCAAAGGAGCATTGGTTCTTCTTTCTCTTCCAAAGTCATATAGTCAACTCATAGAGAACTTTTATATGAGGAATCCTGACGTGAACCTAATTGACTTGACCGAGATGTTGATAGTTGTTGAAGCAGAAATGCTTAAGTATACATCTGAAGCAGAATTGTTTAAAGGGTCTAATTCCAAGAGTTCCATGGGTGTTGATAATGGTAACATTGGTAATCCAGAAAATATTTCTCTTACCTATGAAAAGGGGTCTTCCAAGATCAAACTGTTTGATCATATGGTAAAGGGAAAGTTCAGTTATAGGATTATTCCATGTGCTAAATCCAAAGAGTCCATATGTTTCTATTGCCAATTGAAGGAATATTGGTTGCAAAGCTGCCCAAAATACATGAAGGATCTTAAAGACTGGGAAGTAAATTTGTGTGACTCTACTTCAGGTACATCCATTATCTAACTCCATAAGTTCCTATTCTTAGAATCTTAATACATGATGTTATGATCACATTTTGATGGCATTTCAGGATCTAAAAGAACGAAGGAAGCTTGAAAGAAGTAAGCTAAATCTGATCGTAGGAAATGGACTTTGGTCACATGGTTTGATGGTTAGAATTTGGAGCTGCTACTAAGGAGTTAGAATAATTTAATAGATTGCTATTACTTTTCGAATATGTTTAGAAATATAGTTTTGTATTTTATGCTTTGTAAGGACAAGTTACATTTTTTCAATAAAATCAAAGTTTTGGTTTACTTATTTGTCTTATCTTATTTCCTTGCAATGACATTAATGAAATTGTTGTTTATGTTTCTAATAATAACAATATTAATGGTGGATATTGATTATTCAAGAACGAACTTGTGGTACTATCATAATTGACCAAATGAAAAGAAATCTCATCACCATGTTTCAATTGGAGAGAAACTTGGAGTCTGACCGAGAGTGCCTACTTTCTAGCTACTCGGGAGAGCTCCTCGGCCAAGAAATTGGCCGATATATATGTGCGTGAGATTGTCGCTCGACATGGTGTTCCAATTTCCATTGTATCCGATCGAGAAGTTCGGTTCACTTCTCGATTTTGGTGGAAGTTCCACGAGGAGCTGGGTACGAGGTTACACTTTAGCAATGCTTATCATCCACAGACTGATGACTAGAGCGAGCAGACATTCAGACACTTGAGGATATGTTGAGGGCTTTTATTATAGATTTTGGTGGGAGTTAGGACTCCTACCTTGCTCTGGATGAGTTTTCTTACAACAACAACTATCACTCCAGTATCGGTGCATCACCATTTGAGCTTCTCTATGGGAAGAAATGTCATACCCAGTCTGTTGGGGAGAGGTTGGTCACAGGGTTATGGGAAAGACCGAGGTAGTTCTTCAAACGACAGAGATTATTCAGCAGATCAGACAGAGGTTGCAGACAACCCATAGTCGGCAGAAGAGTTATGCTGACAGATGTCGATCTGAGTTAGAGTTCCAGGTCGGCGATATGGTTTTGTTGAAGGCATCACCATGGAAAGGTTTAATACTCTTCAGGAAGAGGGGAAAGTTGGAGCCCTGATATATTGGTCCATTTGGAGTATTAGCCAGGGCATGCAGGGTAGCCTATCGGTTGGATTTGCTTGAGGTGCTAAGTTAGATTCACAACACCTTCCATATATCTTAGCTACAGAAGTGTGTGGCTGATGATTTAGCAGTTGTTCCTTTGGAAGATCGCCTGAATTATGTTGAGAGACCAATGGTGATTTTGGATAGGAAGACGAAGGCCTTGCGCAACAAGGTGGTTCCATTGGTCAAAGTTTGGTAGCAGCATCGGAAATGTTCCGAATGGACTTGGAAACCCGAGGCATATATGCGAGAGCACTAACCTGAGTTATTCACATCTCAAGACTTCGAGGACGAAGTCTGATTCAAGTGGGGGATAATTGTAACATTCATTATTCAGGTAAATTTTGAATTTTGACCCCAAAGTAGAATTTTCTTGCATTTTGGTCCCATGGCTCCCTTATATGTGGGACGAGTGATTTTCCTTGTACGTTGGGCATATGCTTATGTACGTAGGGCGTACGTGGCTGATATCTAACCCCTAATTTTAGGGTTTGAACCCTATTTAAGCATCATTATCTCATTGAGACCCCATCATTCATCAGCCTCCATCTCACAAACGCTCTTGGCAAACCTTAATCCTTTGTGTGGACCTTTTTGAGATTAAGAGTGCATTTTTTATGTTATTGAAGGAAGAAGAAGGAAGGGAAATCATCTTGGAAGCTCAAGGCATCTTGGATCCAGAAGTATCTGACCCTTAAGCATCCTTTGGAGGTATAAAGTTCGGATCTTGATGCATGCTTACTTTGGATCATATTAATAATAAATTTTCTATATGTGTCAACTTGATAAATGTGTGACCCTATATGTTTATATGTTATTAGTAATATCATTCAATGAATATTCTTGATAATATAGATCCAACAATCTCCTAGTTGCACAAGATTCATTCTGGATTGATATAGACAGCAGATGGCATCTACTAATGGGCTATTGCCCCTAACTGATTAGTTTTGATAACTAAAAATGATCTTTTTTATAAAACAATTTTAAGAACGAAAAACATAAGACTTTAAAAATAACTAGTTTATTGTTAGTTCATTTTAACAAAATCACCAAGAGGATCCAAATACATGAACTAGAAAGATAATAACAACCATAGGAAGTTGATGAAGATAACAAAAAATCAAGAAAGAGTTTTTCTACAATGTATCCACCATCAAGAGTAAGACACTTGGAATACTAATTCTCATCTTCTATGAAGTACTTCTTCAGCCTTTAAGCTCTTATCACAAATAAGCATTAATGGAGAAGTACTTATAAGAATCAAATCTTCATTACACTTCAAAAGAGAAGAAGAGGAAGGAAGAGTATGCATGTTATGATTTTAAGAAGGAAGAAGAAGAGAGTAAAATACTAGGATCAAAATGAAAGCCCCGTGAATTCTTTTATAGTCCCATACAAGTCAAAAGCTACCCCATTTAATAATGTAAAGTAATGACTACACTTTAGAGGCATAGGGAACAAAGGAGGGAAGTTGAGAAGTAACCTCCCATGCCTTATACAACTTTCATCCATGGAGGGACAAGGAGACAAAATTTAATTACTAGTTAAAACGACTAGA
Organism: Lactuca virosa; assembly: GCF_052849685.1. Taxonomy (NCBI): domain Eukaryota; kingdom Viridiplantae; phylum Streptophyta; class Magnoliopsida; order Asterales; family Asteraceae; genus Lactuca; species Lactuca virosa. Next base: position 325,212,716 of record NC_136433.1, on the reverse strand, counting down.
TAAAGGTAACTAGTTAGTTAGTCTTAAGTTAACCAAAGTGTCCAAAAACTTTTTACATGACTTCTTAAATAATACCATATGATTTAATAACTAGTTATACTCTCTTTAATTATTATTTTCAAAAAGCAATAATTATTCTCCAATTAAATAAAAGAGTTTATTTTGTTTATTAATAATCATATTAATAATAAATAATCAAAATGTGCCAACTTGATAATGGTGTGACCCTATAGGATCATATGTTATTAGCAATATCATTCAATAAGGATTCTTGAGCATATCGATCCAACAATCTCCCACTTACACAAGATTCATTACAGATTGACGTCGACAGTAGTTGGCATCTAGCAACGGGTTATTGCCCCTAACAAGACATAAAGGGTGTCATCTCAGCAAAGTCAATTCTAGGAGCTCAAAACTATAATTGTTACCAAAGGTGTGGTATCAATTATTCCTTTGTCTCAGACATCATGTTAAACATGAGATATGGATCACGATCAATATCATGTGGTGTTCAACTTTTAGTAAGGCCTTAGTTGTCTAACTCTCAATGAATAAGAGGAAAAAATCTCATCTTGACTACATACGCCCATTATGTAGTACATGTTATACCAAAAATGGTCTTTATAACTATCGTTTACGGAAGAACATTAAACCATGTAAAAGAACAACAATTCCTACAGTTAAATCCCAAATATGTATCTCAGGTCGAAGAATACAAAGATACTTCCTTAATCAAACATCACTCATGACTACAATCCATACAAAGATACTTCTTTAACCAAACAATACAAATATACTTCCAAATCAAGTACCTATGAAGTTGTTTGGAGCTCTTTCCATTTTCATCTCCATGAAAATCAACCAATTCATTCATATTATTCTTACCTCATAGATGCTCCCACAACTTTGAACGACTATGGACATTTAAAATAACCAAGTTATTTAAGTATTAAACATGCTAATATAAAACACAACAATTATTTAATGAAAAGAATATATCCAATATACTAACTCATTACAATATATGTTGTTTGTTTTTTTCCAATATCCAAATACTAAATTTCAATCAAATAAATCCTCTTAGGAGAATAAGGTTCTACAGCACCAACATGACTTTCATGCTTTAGTTAATGATGAAACTTTGTTAACTAGATTTGACAAACTTGATTTATGTAAACTTTCTGAATACTAAAATTTTCAGTATATATATATATATATATATATATATATATATATATATATATATATATATATATAGAGAGAGAGAGAGAGAGAGAAACTCTTGAGAATGTTTTAGTTGATTAACTATGACTTAGATGCGCGTACCGGTGTTATGGGATTACTCATAGTCATAAATGAACTAATCATTTAAGTATCTTCATATGTGGTTCCACGAAAAACACTATATTCTAACTCAGATGAGCAACTAGAATTAAAATCTACATGGAATTACTGTCCATGTAACATTTTCTTCATTGATAATGAGGATACACCCGATTGCGATTGAGTATTATCTCAATCCATTTGGAAGTTATATATATATATATATATACATATATATATATATATATATATATATATATATATATATATATATATATATATATATATATATAAGTTAGAAAGCAATACTGAGGGATGGACACCGATATTGCTCTTCGATGCTATTTCAGATGTTGATTAGGAGTATAATAAAATTGCTTGAGTTAAGAGAAGCTCTTGCCTTAACAATACGTGTAGAATTTCTAATCTACAGGTGGGATGGTCTAGATATAACGAGCGTCTAGAGGTTGCAAGCGTAATTCTCTTCAATATAATAATACTTCCTCTTTTATGTTTACTGGGATGTTACCTAACAATTTGTAAGGTTGACTTTATTGTTATAGTATATGTTATTCAGGTTAGATGGTCACATTGTTTTGTTACGACTTGTCGTCCTACTGAGAATTTGGACTTATTATATATTGTTGGACTACTTTTAATGGTGTTGCGGAGGCTTTGTGTATGAGTTGATCCACAAACACCATTAAGCCCGCCAACCTAATTTTTTAAATCAGTTGCTAAACCTTTTTAAAAATTTGGGCTTAAATGTGTCTTTAGGTGGCGTGGGTATCAAAACGTCTAGCGTTAGTTACATGTGATTATTTGTCTGTGTACCCTCCTGTTCCCCTGGTTTGTCAGTTGTTCTCGTCCCCATCTTATTTTCCTCTATAATGTCTGGAGAGACTAGTACTTCAGGTATCTACTAGATAAAACTTATACTTTTCATATAACTATCAAGTACTTGGTACTTAATGTTAATCTAATATTTGTAAATGGTTTGCATATATTTATAGAAGAAAAACCAGTTGAGCACAAGCAAATGGAACTGCACTCTCGCAGTTTAATTTATTAATTATGCTTAGAACATAATGTACTTCTATAATAAAAAATATTTGTTTTTGAACAATGTATGTTTTAACTTAGCTTGTGTAAATATATGTCTCATTTAATTTATTAAATTTGATTATTTACTTAAATCGCTTTACATAATGATCACTTCATTTTCTATAATGATTAAAATTATGTTTATGAGACCAGATCTCTTAATAGGAATTATAAAGTAAATATCAATGGTTTATAAAAAAAACAAGTTCTATATGAAAACCCTTTTGACTTAAACTTGTTTTGAATCAAACTTACCTAAGACATTGTTATCTTTATTATATAAATGATATTCACATATTCCAACTTAAAGAAATGGATTTTTAAAGGAAAAGAATATAGTTTATTTGACATATTTGAGTCTTATTTATATATAAAAGATTTCTAATGATATTTTCACTAAATTGTAGACAAAATAATTATTTATATACTGTGATGTATGACTTCCTTCCTAATGAATGTCTAAGATTTAGCACTAAATATCAAATCAACTTTATTAACAAAAATAGTTGTTGTAATTGTTTTTTACGTGTTAAAATATGAAATCTTTGTTGAAATTTTCAAATATAAAGTAAGGATACAAACCAGTGAGAACCATCCAAAGCCTTAGTGATAATAAAGGATGATCTAAACCTTACTAGACGTGGTTTACTTTCTAATCAGTAGAAATTATCTTCCTTTATCCTTTTGGGAATATTCCTTAATCACTATCACTTGTAATTTGAATACAAACACCTACTAATATGTAGATAAAACATTATATAAAATTTTGTATAGAAAGGCTCCATCCTTATCTTACTTAAATGTTCTATGGATTTATAGCCTATGTAAGACTAAAGCTTCTAAACCCAAAAATCTACTAATTACATAATTGTAAAATACTCTAAAAGTTTGCTTAGAGTATTTATAAAGACCCACAAAGAATAAGTTTTCTTATTCTACTGAAAGTCGAGTTATCAGAAAGCAAGGTTTTAATGACAAAGCAAGTGGGATGTACATGGAACTTGAAGCAACTCAAGAACCATAGCCTTATGTAGAAGCATTTGGCACTAGTTTTAACAAGGAATTTGTAACGTCTGGTTCCTGGTATGCTTTTAACTCATTTATTTATTTATTTTAAAGGGTAACTCGACGATTTGGTGGCCCTAACTCGTCGAGTAGAGGGCAGAATATGCGCGGGGTTTAAGCTACCTACTCGACGAGTCAAGAGCCCTCGACTCGACGAGTAGATTGGCCAGAGTGAAACCCTAATTTCGGGGTTTTGTACCCTATTTAACCTCCTTAACCCCCACCCCTTGGCCTCATTTCCAGCCTCCTTTTACCAAACCCTAATCCACGAAACCCTAGAGCTTTCTTTGAGAGTGTGAGCCATTTTGAGTGACCTTTGTGTGCTTCCGAAGCTTGCGGAAGAAGAAGGAGATAGAGGGCTCAAGAAGGGAAGAGTATATCTAGAAACTACACCTCATTTGCTACATTTTCTAGTAATCAAGCTTCTATCTTGGCTATTGGTTCATTAGATCTCTTTATGTCCTCTTTATGTGGGTTTTTGGTCCAAGATTGATAGCTTTTGGGAAATGATCGACCCAAGTGGGTATTCTTCCAGATCTAGTACATAGAGGGGTTGTTATGACATAAAGGTGCAAACTTTATGCCATTGGAGCCCCCATGCAAGCCTTAGAGAGTCATATTAGCCTTTTTAGCCCCAAAAGGCCATGCATGTGGGAAAGGTGGGAACTTTACATGTCCAAGTAGTGTTAGAGGTTTAGATATGAGGTTGTAAGCTTGCGTTTGGTGTATAGAGGGCTTAAGGACCAAGTTATCGGTCCCAAGGAATTAGGGTTTAAGCTAAAGCCTTTAAGAAGTGGTATTAATGGGTAAAGTCAGAAACTTTACACTTAAAAGGACATTTTCAGGGTTTATGTGAAGTATGAAGCTTGGATCTGAAGTGTAGGGGCTTAATCCATTAAGATAGCCCAAACAGACAAGGGAACTCGGTGAGTCCAGTAAGGGACTCGACAAGTTGAAGCCGGGTTGTCCCGATTGTATGCCAGGTAGAACTCGACGAGTCTGTGAAGGGAATCGACGAGTTTACTCGGCTGACCACGAGTCTGAGTAGTACAGGAACTCGCCGAGTTAGGAGGTAACTCGACGAGTTGGGTTGACTGGGAGTTGACTTTGACTTTGACTTTGACCAGGACGTTGACTTTGACTAAGGGTAAAATCGTCATTTTACCCTAAGGAGGATTATCCGGTTTTTGATTAAGTGTTACTGTGAAATTGATAGTCGGAGAGTTGTTGGAGCAGCCGTTAGAGATTCCTCACACGATATTTCACAACTAGCATTCGAGGTGAGTTTCCTCCAGTAGGAACGGGTCTAAGGCAACAAGGCCGTCCCGTTTAGTTAGTAGTAGTTCCGGACTATGGTTCGATGCTGGGTGGGGCGCGATGTAGGTTTATATGCTTTTTTGGATCTTGATCTGATGCCGGGGCGGTCCCGAGGAATGCTTGTATGCTTGATGTCTTTGTGATTCTTGCATGTGTTTGTATTGTATGTTTCCGGACTTCGGTTCGATGCCGGGGCGGTCCCGAGGAATGTTAGTATGTTACCGTAATACGGTCCGATGTCGGGCGGGGCCCGAGGAATGCTTAAGTGTTAATGTTATGTGGTTAGGTTTATGTGTATTACTGATTATGCTCTTATGTATTCCGAGATTTGCTCGATGCTGGGCGGGGCCCGATGTCGAATAAGGTTCGATGCCGGGCGGGGCTCGATGTCGGGAAAGCCGTTGCTGAGCTTGACTCGATGTAGCAGGAGCGGGGCCCAATATATGTTTATGTGTTATGTGTATGGTATGTGGTAATTGCGGAGACTCACTAAGCTTCGTGCTTACAGTTTTCAGTTTTGGTTTCAGGTACTTCCGCTAGTAAGGAGAAGAGCTCAGGATGACTGCATGGCACACACCACTGTTTTAGCATGGGAGGATTCACTCTGATTTATGATATATGATTTTGATACATTGACAGATATGATGATGTCTTTTGAGATACATGACTATGATTTTTATGTGATGGATATTATTGATGGTTTTTATTACTGATTTAAAACGAAATTTTTGGTCTATATTTTTGGGATGTTTCTGAATTTTTGAACTTGAACAACAACTATTAATAAACAAAAATTGTTCGCATTAATGGTAAAATTCATCTATGACCTGAGAAATGTGGAATCTCTCATTGATGATTTCTTCTTGATGGTTTATGGTAAATCCATCAACTACCAAAATGTTATATCAAATCTTGAATCAGATAAAAGACTTAGATTCATGAACATGTAATGTAATCCATGTATAATAATCAAGTATGAGCTTGGTTAATCTTCCTCTCTAAAGTAAGGCTAGAAGGAGTAAGAAATTCTTTAGAAATAATACGTACATGGAGATGTATACATATGTAGGAAGAGTGGTTATAAAAGGATTTTCTCATGCTCATGTCATTGACTATGATTTTTTTTATCATACTCATGTCATTGACTATGATCAAACCTTTTCTCAAGTAGCTATGATTAGATCAACAAGTATATTATTTACTGTTACTATATATTCTTAATATGAGACATGACAAATATATTTTAAGAAAAAACGTTTTTCTTAATAGGAACCTACTTGAAGATGTCTATATAGCTTAGCCTGGAGGTCTTCTTCATCCTAGTTATCCTAACAAAATGTGTAAGCTTAAACATCCATATGTGGATATAAAGCAAAATATCTCAAGATTGGAATCATCATTTTAATATGAAAACACAAAGTATGATTTCATATCAGAATCAAGATAACATTTATGTTTACTAAGAACTAGTGGGAGGATAGTAATATTACAAATCTTGGATGAATGAGACATACTTAATCATTTGTAATTACATCCGACTATGCAAATCCGCTTTGTCTTGACTTAGAGAGTGATTCAACTATGAAAGACTTAGAAAAGACAAGATACATTATTGGAATGTAAAATCTATAAAGATAGATAAAGATGAATGTTAAAGTTTTAATGTCTTTATTCATTAAATGACAATAACGTGAAAGAGATCAAGATACAAGATTACTTTGGAGGACTCTTGATATTGCTACATGGCACTAAGTTTGAGGTATCCTCAAAAGGACCTAGTACATATGTTTGATCTAGTTGAAATGATTTATATTATGTTTGGTTTAACAAAGAGTTCATTATTTATGCCATATTATGCACAAGACTGGGTGTATGATTATGCGATAATTGGTAAAAATAGGTCAAAGTTTGATGGTCAAACCACCGCGAACACAACAGTATAATGACCTATTGTGTAGTATTCCTTGTTCTTGAGTGAAACTAAATCCATTATACATGAAATTTGTATAAGGAATACCTTGAAATTTGTAGTATTCCACGTTCGAATTATTTTGATGTTGATGAGATTTCTTGGCACACGAAACAAGTCAAAACGGGAGGGTGACATCACAATGATGTCACCACAAAACAATCCCTTTAGCTTAATTTGTTACAAACTGGTCCCGAAAGTCTTTGAAAGTTCAAGAATTGCTGTTTTGCAGTTTTTTTACATCAAACTTCACAAAAATAAACAAACTCCGAACAAATCGAACCCATGCTTCTAGGGTTACTTTCTATGGCCCCTTTTTACCTTTTAAATTATTTACGGGGGGGGGGGGGGGGGGGGGGGGGGGGATACACACAAACATATCGTATTATAAGTTTAAAAGATAAGTATTTGAGCATTTATATATCATATTTACATTTTTATATCTCCTGTTAAGCTTTTCTTGGCATAAATATCATATTTATTTATTTATATCCCATTTACAAGCTTTAATTACATATATGTTATTTTACTTATTTATAAGTTTTATTTACATATATGTCATATTTACTTATGTTTATATGTCAATTACATTATATGTCATTTTACATAAAAATGATCAACATAGAATTGTATATATGCACATTTTATCACTCAAATGATAATAAAATATGTACATATAATTTGTTACACAAAATGTTATATATATTTATATGTATTATATATATATATATATATATATATATATATATATATATATATATGTTCCATTACATAAGTGGTTGTATACATACATTTGTATATCAGAAGAAATTGAAAAGAATGGTTATATGTGTTTGTTATATTGTTTATTTTTCTTATGTACACGTTTAAAGTGCTTTATTTTCTCCCACTCGTTTAAACCACTAGGATTGTACAAGTTTAGATTGTTCCTTTTTGGTTAATTTCACTTACGTTGAAATTTGGTTTTTTAGTTAAAATGTAGTCGTTATGCTGCCCGCTTTTCAGTAGGAAACTTTAATAATTTTTCACTTAAGATTTATCAAATCTTTCAAAGTTAAAGTTTCCAATCATAAGCAATTGTAATGTTGTAACCATCTTGGGATCTCTGTGAGAGTTTTGTTATTCATCAAACTAAGGAAACAATTTAGTAAAAGACCTTTGTAATAACCGGTAATCCTTCAGTGCGGAGAACATTGTGTATAAATCTATACGAATTGACATCCCCGTCTGTGCTTTCTAGCTACAACATTCGTATGACAAGACAAAGAAGACGATAACTTCTTAATATATTTCTTTATTAACAACATTGATGAAGCGTCGTTGTGACTACAACACTATTTTTTTTATTGTGCTTCATAATGGCAGATTTCTCAACAAAAATACTAATACAACTTAGAACAGGACTGTATGTCGTATAAGATTATACTCTTAGATCATGGTTAAGTGTCGGTGTTTTATTTAATTAAAATAAACACTCAAGATTATATTACACGAAATCATGTTGACTTCAACTGCAACATCCCAAAAATAAGACACCAAAAGTTCATTTTTAATTTAGTAGAATCAGTATTTCCAAAACATCAATGACACAAACCAAATAAAATAAATGTGTCAAACATCATATCAATCAGAGTGAATCAAAAAAAGCGGAACGAGGTGGTGTGTGCTCTACAATAATCCTGAGCCCTTCCCCTTGGAACTGGAAGTACCTAAAACATAAAATGAAACCCATTGCACAAAGCTTAGTGAATTCCCCAAGATACCGCATACCATACAAATAACACATAACGGGCCCCGCCAATAGAATATAACGGGCCCGGCCCTAACTCGCATAACGGGCCCCGCCCAATGAGTATAACGGGCCGCACCCTAACTAGTATAACAGGACCCGCCCTATGAGTATAATGGGCCCCGCCCTAACTCTCATAACGGTCCCCGCCCACATACAATTCATACTACATAATAAGTAATAGCATACAGAGTAATCATCGGGCCCCATCCAGTTAGCATTCAAGCACATACACATACTAGTGTCACACAGACAATGAGTATCCTAACATAATGGATCATGGGTCGGCATTGGTGCCTTCGACCCACTAAACACAGTGAGGAAACTCACCTCGTACTGCAGAATCACACTGATAATCCCTGGCTGCTGGTCCGACAAATCCCCGAGCTATCAATATCAAATAACACCCAATTAACAATTCGAGTAAAATCTATACTCTTCAATCCATACTTAGGGTTAAAAGACCATTTTACCCCTTACCTAGTTTGGTCCAAGACTAAGGCCCAAACTTTCAATCCAAAAGGTCCAAGAACCAATTAAGCATCCACGGCCCACATATGGCCCAATTTTCCAAATTGGGCCCAAATCCCTACATGGGCCTTACCCTAAGGCCCACCAATTTTTCCTAGTCCAAACACCTACATTCAGATGGCCCAACAAGGCCCAAGAAATTAAGCCCAAAAGATAACCCAAACCTGAAGCCCAAACATGCGACGCCCAACAGACTGAGTACGAGGGGCGTACTCAGCACGTACGCGCAGCGTACTCGATTGATGGCTTGTACGCTAAGCGTACCTGCTTGTACACCCAGCGTAGTCACCCATTCTACCCAAAACTTGATTTCAGTCCTTAATCCTGTAAGACAAAGCTCGATAACATAGATCTGACTTCCTTGAGCTGGATTATCACGTAAAGTTGCTAATTTTACGTTCATGCATCGTTAAATGAAGCTCTTAAGCTTAAAAAGGACTTAATAAATGACTTAATGCATGCATGTGACCAAAAATCCCATAAATCTTGCACCTTTATGCTTAAGAAGTCCAATACAAACTCTGATCTAAAAGAACAATCCCTTAAACAGCTTAACTCTTCAATCAACCTAAAAAGGGACCAAAAGCATAAAAAACAAGCTATAAGGGGATCTAAACATCTACAAGCCAAGGTATGAAATTGATACCTCAAAAAGATTGCAATAAGTGTGATGATTCTGGATCTATGACCTTCCTTCCAAGCAAAGCACCTTCAATCTTCAAAGCTTCCTTCACAATGAGTAAATAACCACTAAAAATCCTCTCAAGGGCTCAAGAACACCACCAAGAAAGCTTAAGGGACGATTAAGGGTTTTAGGAGGTTTGGGGGCAGGTAAAGAGGCCAACCCTAAGGTCTTAAGGTGTTTATATAGGATGAAACACCCTAAATTAGGGTTTCAACATATATCACGTACGCCCTGGATACATAGATGTACGCCCATCGTATGTGTCCGGATTCCCGTTCCCATCTCGCATGAGTACGCTAAGCGTACCATGTGGACTGCCCTGCGTACTCGCTTGAGAGCTTGTACGCTAAGCGTACCATGTGGTACGCCCCACGTACTACTCAAGGACCAAAAATGAAACTCTTATAACAACAAGGGCAATAGACAAACATACCAAGATTCAATTGTTACAATTCTCCCCCACTTGAATCAGAATTTGTCCTCGAAGTACGATGCCCCAGATAACTCCGAATAGTGCTCCCTCATCTCATCCTCGGGCCCAAGTCCACTCTGAACCCTTGCGGTGCTGCCATTGCACCTTCACCAACTCGACAACCTTGTTCCTCAAGGTTTTCGTCTTCCGATCCAGAATCACCACCGGTCTATCAATATAATGCAGGCGGTCATCCACCTGAATATCCTCCAAAGGTACCATTACGGAATCATCCACTAAGCATTTACACAACTGAGAGACGTGGAACATGCTATAAATCTGACCAAGCTCGGTTGGAAGATCAAAACGATACGCAACCGGCCCACCGGAGCCAAAACCCTGAAAATACCAATATACATGGGGCCCAACTTGCCTCGCTTCCTGAACCGGATGACACCTTTCCAAGGTGACACCGTCAAGAGAACCATATTTTCCCAACTCCCACCGAAATCCAGAACACACGCCTGTAGCATATACTCAGAGGGTCTAAATAGTTCGCTCACTCTGATCATCGGTCT